>NC_134581.1:34244166-34890833 GCF_037038515.1 Microtus pennsylvanicus
TTTGACTGAGAACATGGGCGCTGTACTCTTCCAACAAACCAGAGATTTTGCAGAACAAGCACAGGAGACGGTAAGGTGTCCTCCCTGTGCGTGTGCTATCACTGACGAAAAAGCAGTTTGCTTGGAGTTTGGAATTCCTGCCTGTTTCCCTTAGGAAGTGGATTTGGTACAAGGATCATTTCAATCTCATTTTTACTCTCATTGTTCTAATTCAGCTCATTGTAAATAAAACCTTTATGAATATATTATTGTATTTTAAGCAATAGAAATTTGATGTTGACTTCCTGGGCCTGTAGTGAAGGTTTCTTTAAAGTGTTTTGTATTTTTATACAAATGTCACAGATGTCTTCCTAGCCTTTCCCTGCAGCTTTGCTGTATTTTGTTAAATTAACTTCCTGCATCTTCAGAAATGTAACTTTCCTGCAAGAACTTATTTTCCACGTTACGTATTTGTGCATGCCGTCAAATTGGGAGTGATTTCTGTTTAATGTGGCTTTCCCCCTTTGATCTAGATTATTCTTCATTCCATGCACAAATACCAGCCACGCGTGCATGTCATCCGTAAAGACTGTGGGGACGATCTTTCCCCCATCAAGCCTGTTCCTTCTGGGGAGGGAGTGAAGGCGTTCTCCTTCCCAGAAACAGTCTTCACCACAGTCACCGCCTACCAGAACCAGCAGGTATTGTTTCCACAGTCCTCTTGCTAGACTCCTGCTCTCCATATTGCTTTATCCAAACGTTAAGAATTACTATAAAACATTTGCTATGCATGATGCCAACAACGTATACATTTTTGCAATGACAACCCCTGGTCCGTACAAACAGGCTACTCGAGTTTTGACTTAAACTGAGCATATATCTTGCAATTAGCAGTGCAGTTTTACTTTCCATCTTGAGATACTGAATCATAGTGTCATAATTAAAGTTAGAAAGCATGTTACTTGCCTAGACAATAGACAAGTAAAATATGAAAAGCTAGTTGTATCTTAGCATGAGATGTGGTTTTAATACTGCAGCCTGTGAGTTATAAGAAAAATTTCAGACAGGTTTATCCTATACATTCCTTTTGTATATTTTTAAAGGGCTGTTTTGTTTAACTATGATTTAAACTATTATTCAGGGTACTGATATAACTGATATAGTCTGAGAGATGGGCAATTTTGAAGTGATGCTGTTATAATGGTTTAAATAACTTGAGAAGTGATATTTTCTATTTTTCTATGGGAAAATGATTGTGTTTCTTTAAGGTTGTTTTACATGGGTCAATAGTGTGAGTGCCTCTTACTGATTATCCAGTGTGTGCGCGCACACACACATGCACGCACACATAGACACACACACTCTCACACACACACACACACACACAGAGCTTGGCACATTATGGTGCAGGGCACTGCTCAACAAATACCAACAACTTAGTTAAGAGTCAACAAATTAGAATGGAAATGGGAAATGCTACCACCTTCTGTTTTTAATTTTTCAGAACTATCATTTTTTTTCATTATCAAGTCTAATTTATTTCCATGATTCAAGAATGTATCATTATAGGCTATTTAATGACCGTATAGCAATTGATAAAATGAAGGAGAAAATATTGGACACTTTCTTTTCTAAGAATACAGAAAAGCATTTGACAAAATTTACCATCCATTGGTGATAAGATTACTAATAAGTATGAAAAATACATACCCCAGTGTAGTAAAGCCGTATCCTTCAAGCCCACAGCTAACGTACTCTTCAGTGATGAGTGTGGTTTTTCATCTAGGATCAGGAACTAACCAAGGATGCCTTTCCTATCTACTGGGTTAATACTGGATATTATTTATTTATTTATTTAAGATTTCTGCCTCCTCCCCGCCGCCGCCTCCAGGAAATTTATAGACTTTCTGATTAATGTCAATGTGATATTCGTATCCTGGGTTCATGAACCATTGTACATAATTTTTAAAGTATTGCTTTTAAAGAAAACATAAAACTAGGGTAATAGCTATGAATAAGTTGCTATAGTAAGTGAGGAGTTTGCACAAAACTCAGTATGGCATCCATAACCTATGCTGAATAAATCTGATAATATTAGCATTAAAAATAATGATGATAATAACAGAACTATATATTTGTTTAGAAAGGTGCTTTAGAAAAGTATAAATCTATACTCATAACTAACATCTGAAATATTTAAATTATTTAACGTTATTTAAACATTACTTAAATGAACAGAGAGTTGAGCTTTAATATTGTCTGTAATAGAAAATTCTTTTCAGTGAGAGAATGGCAATTAATAATAAATTAATCAGCAAGCTTTTATAACATCATTTATAATGTAGTTATAGCCACATATCAAGATGATATCTGATGGAACTCGTGTGTCTGGAGTATTGCAAGACTGATGAGGCTAGGGCTATGCACAGGCCAGGAAACGAGGTTGCAGGGAGGCCTTCCATCTCCAACATGCTACCCAGCCAGTCTCATTCTTAGCAGGTTAATGTAATCACAAACATGCTCATTAATGCCATAGATTTTATAAGACCAGGAATTTGGAAAGCAAAAGACAGGGAATAGGCTCTGCATGCCTTTGTGCAAAGGACAGATCTTCTAAGAAACGAAAGTGTTACTCAAAAGTCAAGTTTAGGATGGTGTTAGTCCACCATTAATGGAGGTGGTGAAGATATTTGTAAACTACTTTCTTCTAGACTTTGAGACCTTAGTGGGCAAGAAGCCAGTTTTGAAGCAACAACGTGAAACTACTTAAAATTAAGTATTTTGAAGCTAGCATGTATTTCTACCACGTTCATTTTGATTTTGCTCTGTTAGAAACTTTAAGTCAGATGTTTAGAATCATTACAGTTCGATGACCGGCTAGCACTGCACAGATAAGAGATGAAAGAAAAAGCAAAGGGTAGGGGAGAGACAGAACAATGCTATGGCAAGAAGGTTAGGGAGTGTGGGGACTTCCAATTCTGAAGAAGGCAAACAAGCATATAGTTTGTCAATAAATGCAGGCTCTGGTTGACATTCACTTCTCAGCACTTCAAGATAATTGGGGTTAAACCATACTCTAGAGTCGAAGGGAGTAACTTCAATTTGAGAGGATGGTCAAATAGGACAGTGTGGCAGGAGGCTATTCAATTCAGGTTCTTCCTGCAGACATACTCAAAACAAAATAAGCCTTTATCCGTGTATTAAGATGGAAAATGAGTGAAGAAATACCTTTTTCACAGCAGATGACTGTTCTGGATGACTTCTGAAGTCTTTTATCTTCACTGTTAGGATATTAAACCTAGAGAGGGGAACAGAGAACACACACACACACACACACACACACACACACACTCCTCTGTCAGTTAAATTTTGTATTGTCGGTATTTTTACAGTTATCTTAAGTTTTAAGTAATGCTCTGTAATGTTTATATAAGATTTAGTGTGGTCTCTTCTCTACTCTGCAGATCACTCGCCTTAAGATAGACAGGAACCCATTTGCCAAAGGCTTTCGAGACTCCGGGAGGAACAGGCAAGTGCTAGTAAAATCTCCTGGTTGTTTTAGTAAATATATGTAAAGTTTTAGTGTTTTTTTTTCTGTTATGAACTTTTAAAAGTTAATTTAATAAACATAGTGTTGGAATCACTTGTGATGAGAATTCAAGTTGGTAAACATTGTGTCTTGGAGGTAACTTAGGTATAGAGTGTAGTCATATGGCTGCCCTAAGGTGAGCTTTAATGTGTGAGGCTGGGGTGAAGATGCCAGCTCTTGGCATGTATATTGCATGTTATTTCTGGAGAGGCCATGCAGCAGCCGACCCAATGGCCCCTGTATCTTCATACTCCAAGAAATTGTTCTTTCTGCCTTTTTTGGTTTAGAATGTTCTTAGTGATGACACACTGTCTACTGATTCTGTGTGATGTGATAAGAGTGTGATACTCTCTTATTAACTCAGATTTTCAACTGGAATATGAAATCATTTCACATTTCCAAAAGACCCAAACTTCTTCAGTTTTCAAATTTGTCTTGGCCCTACTGACAGCCACACACTTATTATTTTTTTTCTGTGTTGTGTTTTACGGTGTTTGCACTAAGTGGGCCAGCAACAACAATTAACTCCACTCTATCATTTTTATCAAAGAATAGGTCACCCAGGCTGTTTGCTGCAAGTTTCTAAATTTATCGATATGAGTCTATTCCAGTAAAGTTCAGTGTTACATTTTCTAAAATAATTGCTGGTCATAGAGGGTGATAATAGAGGAACAGTCTCTAAATGCCCTTTCAGGTAAGGCTTTGATGTGCATATGATAAATACATTTTTATAATAAGAAACATTTGAACTCTATTACTTCATTCCCCAAATTATCCTGATGTGTTTTGAAACTGGCATTAACTGGGTTTGTCTACACCAACTGAAAACCCTCAGTTATCAAGAAGCAATTTCACTTGAAACTTGAGAAGGAAAGCAATCAGGTAATATTTTAGGTTTCCAGTGTTTTCAGCTGATTAGGCCATCGAGATAGGTGACAGACAGGACTCAAAATGTGCCAAAGAGACTGGGTGTCATCCTCGTTTACAGTGCTGTTAGTTACCTAAGCCACACACAACTGAAGTACTAAAAGGCACCGAAAATTCAATGGGACTAGAGTGTCCTTCCAGTTAGTGTTAGGAGGATCAACAAGACTGGCCAATAGGAAAGAGTCCTTTGAAGTGCTTCACTCTGTGAGAAGGGTTGCAGGAGTTAACCAATTTATCTCGCCATGAAATTGCTTAATGTCTTTTTGGAAATGTTTCACTGTGGTGAAAAGTTGTGCCTGGTGGTTGTTATATTATGCTTCTAGTTATCTTGCTTTTCAGGGATGTTTTCAAAGACTGAGTAAAGACCAATAACTTAGTAGCTCTAAACTGATGGGTGCGGTGGTAGAAGGGAACTGTGAAGTGAACCTTTTTCTGCCTTGGAAAATGTTTGGGTGAACCCTCCTTGTGAACATCAGAACAACACTTCAGAGTCATGCATTGACTTTGTCACCAGAAAAACTATATATTAAAACTCTATAGGAGGGCCACACTTAAGTACTAGAAGCCATGCCCAAGTTGTTGATTAGTCTGGGAAAGATGGCGCGGCTGCTGACACTGGAGAGAGGGTCACTATGAGGCAATGGCTATGAAGTCTTAAAATATATTTTGGACAAAAAGTAACAAGTGACATTTCTATAAGAAGCTGGATGATGGGACTGGAGAGATGACTAAGTGGTTAAGAGCACTGGCTGCTCTTCTAGAGGTCCTGAGTTCAATTCCCAGCAACCACATGGTGACTCACAACCATCCGTAACGGTATCTGGTGCCCTCTTCTGGCCTGCAGGAATACATGCAGGCAGAGTACTGCATACATAATAAATAAATTAATTTTTAAAAAAGCTAGATTATGGGTTCATAAGATACAATTTGAGGAGGAATTTTAGATATGCCAGTGTAATGAAAAGACTTGGTAACTTCAATTGTGCCATTAAACATCCTCAGTCTAATTGGTGAAAATAAACCACGGAGCCTGTTGTTCAGTTTGGAGGCCACAGGCTCGGTTTGACATGGGTTCCCTTCACTTCTGGCTGTTTGGAACTATGTAGGCTTGTCATCAAATGGTGCTTTGCATTATTTCTTTTGATTCTAATAAAACCTGTAATATTTTAAATCAACACACAGAAATAGTGAATTATGTTTTAAACACTCTGAATTTTGTTAAATTCAAAATTCTTATTTTGCTCCAAGTGATGGCCTTGCTACAGGTGAAATGAGTTGTGTTTGTATAGAGCTGTGGTTCTCAGCTTGTGGGTTGAGACCCCTTTGAGGGTCAAATGAGCCTTTTGCAGAGTTTGCCTAAGACCACAGAAAAACACAGATGTTTACATTACAGTTCATAACAGTAGCAAAATTACAGTTATGAAGTAGCAATGAAAATATGTTATGGTTGCGGGGACACCACAACCTGAGGACCTGTGTGCTCAAGGTGCAGCTTCAGGGAGGCTGAGAAGCACAGTGTTAGAACTTTCTGATTAAATAAAGGTGGAAATAAAGTTTTCACCTTTTCTCATGGAATACTGCTCCATGTTTAAAAAAACTGACCTTAGCAGTGTGAAAAAAAATCCGCCAATTTAAAATATTTCAAAGTTATGTGTCATTTTTCTTAAAAAATTAAAAAGAACACGTGTTCCATGAGAGGCTTCATTGAAAGTATAGTGTCTCTGAGGGCATAGAGGGACATAATATTTTTTCAAATATTAATAGAGGAAAGTCTATGAAAAATATCCACAATATTCCTTTATTTTCTCTGGTTCTGCTGTGCAGGTTTACTGTTTTTTAAAACAAACTTTGATTTTTATTTCCCTCGTATATGAAATAAACACGTTGATCAGGACACAAAATAAACACAGGCGTATGATTGCTTCGGCTTTATAAACACCATTCTGTTTAATTAAAAAGTGTCCTTCTCTGGCTGCTTGTGGCACTGCGGCCTGTTTTACGGGAATCAGTAGCCTCAGCCCTTGCAGCCCTCCTGCAGGCCTTTGCTCCAAGAGTGAATTTATGTGCTGAGAATAGCTCCATTCGGCAGTTGGGCCTTAGGTTTGACCCTATAAAAGTTTTTACTCAGGAAGGTACAAAAATTTCTTCTCTTAAATACTTCAGGAAAAGCATAACCATTTTACTAAATAAACTCAGCCATTTGATAGCATAAATGAGGGCGCTGGTAAATGTGGAGGCTGTTCAAAGGCACCTTGTATAAATTATCGCCTTGGCTACTCTCCTGCAGGAGAGACCTTTCATCTTCTCTTTAACTAGATGGGAAAAGTCTCCATTACTGGAGAAAATGAAGGCTTTTTAACAAAAGTCCAGATTCAACTAATAAATATTTTATAACTGTTTCCTGCAAAATCTCTGAAATCCTCGGTGGAATGGGCAGTGTGAAGTAGCAGCCTCGGGCAATGTATCAATAGCTCCCAATCAGAATGCTTGTAGTAGGGGTGTCCCCTCCAAGTTGTCACTTTAGGCGTAAATATTTGCTCTGCTCAGTAACTTCTCCCTATGAATTTGATTTGTGGATTTGAAACATAAGTCAGTTAACATTGCTAAAATAAATAAAGCAGCAAAACACATCTATTGAGTCTACAAACTGCTGGTTTTAGTAAAAGTGTTTCATAATTATATTGGTATTTTCACTATCCAAAACTACCTTTATTAAATTAACCTGCCTGGGAATAAAAAGTAGATAGTTTGTTTTTAAAATAAAGGTGTGAACTAATATTCTTTAACAAAAAGTGCTTTTCTCTTGAAAACAGTAAAGACTTAGTATTGGTTTAAGCTAAATACAGAGAGACCATCAAAGCAATACTCAATACTCATTAGACCAGAATTAAATAAAACCTACAGATAACACAGTATTGAGACAGACAAGGGCCACAAACTTCATAGAAAAAAAATCAGTTTACCATAAAGAAAATGTTATTGTGTAGTATGACCTCAGGTATTTGACTTGTAGTTTCTCCCACAGGTATGGTATCTGATTTACAAAAAGTAGAGTAAAATAAAAGCCATTTAGAATGAAATAAATTATAGGTGGATATAATAGTGCTTTATAGCTCAATCTTCTCTGGAAACTGAAATCCAGGGAGGACAAATGAGTTAGAGTGACTTGGAGTCACTGGTTCTTCTGATTCCAGGCTAGCACACACACACACATGTATGTACCCCACACAGTTCTGTCAGTGACACAGTGATTATATCAGAGGTCAGACTCCTCTCTTCCCATCCACAGAGCCCGGGAGAAACAGCTGGGGGTGTTTTCCCTGCAGTAGCCTCTGTATGGGCTGCTGATGGCTCCTCTGAGACTGAAGCAATTAGGAAGGTCCCCGTGCGAGTCATGGCAACAGGAGGTGTAAAACCTTGAAGGATGGCAATGGGAGATGTTTTCCTTGTGTAAATTGTTGCTGCTCTTGGAGGAGCTTCCATTGTGTTGGAGAGGTCACACGCTGGCAGGAGGTTTTCTCTGCCTTAGTTCTTTGTTCGTGGTTTGTGGGTGCAGGGAGGCAGCAGCTGAGTTGAAAATAGTAAGAAATGTTAACAGTCACGAGAAATTTCCAGGTAGAACGTTACCCAGAAGAAGGTTTTTCTGTTTCTGTAGTGCTGAGGATGAACCTAGGTCTTTGTGTGTCCTAGGTACACTGGCTAGTTTGTAGGCATCAGAGAGGAAGGAGCCTCAGCTGAGGAAATGCCTCCATGAGACCCAGATCTAAGGCATTTTCTCCACTAGTGATCAGTGGGGGAGGGCCCAGCCCAGGATGTGTGGTGTCATCCCTGGGCTGGTCCTGGGTTCTATAAAAAAGCAGGCCGAGCAAGCCAGGGGAAGCAAGCAGTAAGCAGCACTCCTCCATGGCCTCTGCATCAGCTCCTGTCTTATTGCTGCCTTGTTTTAGTTCTTGTCGTGACTTCCTTGAGTGACGAAGAGCAATGTTGAAGTGTAAGCCAAATAAGCCCTTCCCTTCCCACCTTGCTTTTGGTCATGGTGTTTTGTTACAGCAATAGGAACCCTGACTAAGACTCTAGATTTGTGGTAAAGTACCGACATATAACCCTGGCCCTGACTGTGTTATCTTTCTAACAAACTGCTCAGGGTTGAAGTGGTTGAAGTCCCAGGCTGTCTTGAGAATGGCTAATTGAAGGGAAAGGCTCAACCCCAGACGCCAGGTTGTATTCTTTAGCCTCCACATATAAGAGGGAAGGAAGACTGAGTCACTATGGTAGGAAGTTGTGTTTGCATTTAGAGGAGTTGCTTTTGTTTTAAAATATACAGATGAGATACAAATAGTCTGCCACCAAGTTTGTCACGTTACACATCAGTTCACTAAGTGTGTATGTGAGGCTGACTAATAACTTACAGGGTTGCTACTAACTCTGTATAGAAATAGGGAGCTTTGGAGAGCCCTTTCCACCCTTTTGCACACTGTGCAAAGCTGAGTGGGAAGTCAGTGCTGCCCCCTCCTGGCCTCCTGGTTGGTAGTGGAGATTGTTGCCCCAGAGCAGAAGTTAGTTTTCTTTGATTGAGGTACCAAATGATGGCAGAAATGCAGAAATGTCTCTTAGAAAAGAGAACTTGACATAAAGATGTTTTTGTAACTATCTCCTTCATTGTCAGAGGGCGGACTCCTTTGGCAGGAAGAAAAGTCCCAGAGTGCTACAGAGCCTTGGTCTCAGAGTAGCCAGGATGGACTCAGATCCTCAAGTCCATGTGCTAGCTTTAGGGTCCTGAGAAGTTTGGCAGGCATCTTGGTAGGTTTCCATTTTCTTCCCTACATCCCTGTGTGATGATGGAAGTCACAAAAAATTCCGACACCAGTTCAGAATTATGAATAATAAAAGGGTTATTTATTTAAGAGAAAAACGTACAGATCACTGTCCTAGATAACAGTCCTCTGTGCTAATAATTGGCACAGAGCCTAGCAGATGAAAGCGGGAGCTAGAAGCAAGAGAGAGGGTACACGCTTTACAACTGCTTTTAGAGTATCAGACCACACCCAAGTGGGCTGGTATCTTAAAGGCTATTGGCTGAAGGAGTGGAATGTGCTCCCACAGCACCTGTGTGAAGCTTCTCCTTTTGCCTGTGGCAGTCTCCTAACCTGCCACTGAGTGTATAATGCCAATACCATGGTGTTTATTCAAATGCAGATTTGAATAAACTACTAGTGGAAACCCCAACCTTTCCTAACTAGACTCCATTTGTCCTGACCTTTCCATGTAGAATGGGATTGGAAGCCCTGGTGGAGTCTTATGCTTTCTGGAGACCATCACTACGGACTCTCACCTTTGAAGACATCCCTGGGATTCCAAAGCAAGGTAATTCAGTTTCCTGGGTCATGCAAGCAGACCTGAGAAAAGGTGAGGCATAAGAGGTGCACACTTTGATACTTATTCCCACAACGTTGACTCTATCACCAACATCCTCCTACTCCAGGACCGATCTCTTTTCTCCATGACAGGAGACAGGCCAGGAAAGATGGCTGTCCTTTGATGTTAGAGGTTAAATAATGCATGGTTTAGCTGTTTATTTCATAATGCTTGCATCTTCCTGACATCTCTCACGGAGACGTGTGATGCTGGGCTCCAAAGTCAAGCGTACTCTACAAGAGTTGCCCATGCCAATTCCTCTTATTCATCTATTGTCTTTCAGCAGGGTTTTCTTATTGGGTCTGTGGTGAGATTTGGCACACTGGATCAGACCATTTTGAGCTCATTTCTCACAATCCCGGAACTTCTATCTCCTTAGAGAAGGGTGACATCTTCACTCTGGTCTGCTCAGGAGGTAGACTCTCAGGTCACCCATGTAGGCAGATTTTACCAGGATCCTGCCAGTTCCCAGCGAGAATTTCATATACTCCGGTTTAGATTATTATCATTGGTTGTTTTGGGCTTTTAGATTATTTAAAGAAGCAGATGAAATACCGTTGTTAGAATATTGAAGGTTTTACAGCTTAACCAGCCCTTTGGAATTTTCCATTCTTAAGTTATGTCAAGTTTGTAAGTATCAGTCTGCCAGCAAATGCAGAGAAGGGAGTTGGAGAGCAGTAGAAGGGAGTTGCTGGTGATTGGTTGTGAGATTAAACCACCCTCTCTGAGTGTCACAGTCTTGTTTATTTCTTAGACCTTTGGTTTGGGTTGCATGTGATTTGCCAACCTGGTTTCTAGCTGGAGTTGAGATTTTGAGGGTCAGAATGATGGCCCAGTGAGACCTGAGTGGTACAGGTGTCGATGCACACAAGCCTCAGTGGGAAGCTACAAAGGTCCACGAGGCGTGGCACCCTGACCAGGCTGTGCTTTCCTCTGTGAGGAAGTGTATTGAGCCTGAAAAGACCGTGGGGAGAAAGGAAATAACACAGGTCGAAAAGAGCAGTTTATTATACTGTCGAGGCAAGAGGCAAAATGAGATGAAATTTGATTTTATAAAATTTCTGGTCAGTTCGGCATTTGTAATATTTGTTTTGGCAAATAAGAAAATGTCAAGAAAGCAAATTGAGATAGAACATGAAAATTCTACGTGGTCGTGCCTTACTGTTTTCTGTTGTTGCCAAACATTTTGTGTTCATCATTACCTAGAAAGATATTAGTCCTAAAATAGTCTTCCAAAATTTCATCACATTTAATCAGTTAACTAATTTATTATTATTATTATATTTATATGTGTGCACGCATGCGCTTGCATCTGCGATAGCACATGTGTGGAGATCAGAGGACAAATTTTGGGAGTTCATTTTCTCCTTCCACCTTGTGGAGCCCAGGAATTGAACTTAGGTTGTTGGGCTTTGTTGCAATTATTATTACTACCCTTGGAGCCATCTTACCAGATCTCGGCTTAAAAATAGTGAGAAAATAGGCTAGGCGGTGGTGGTGCATGCCCCAGCACTCAGGAAGCAGAGGCAGGTGGATCTCTGTGAATTCAAGGCCAGCCTGATCTACAAGAGCTAGTTCCGGGACAGCTAGGACTGTTACACAGAGAAACCCTGTCTCAGAAAAAAAAAATTGAGAAAATGTTTGTTACTCAATATGAGTTCAATGGAGTGAATTCATTGAAAGCTAAGCCCCTTTTAACCTTTGTAATTCCCACCCTTGAAACAAACCTTATATATTCCATTCACTTACCAAAATTTAAAGAAAAAGTTGGAGTCATTCTTTACATTGCAACTTCTATTATAGGAAACACAAGTTCCTCCACTCTACTGCAAGGTACTGGGAATGGTGTTCCTGCTACACACCCTCACCTGCTGTCTGGCTCCTCTTGTTCCTCTCCTGCCTTCCATCTGGGGCCGAACGCCAGCCAGCTGTGTAGTCTGGCTCCCGCTGACTATTCTGCCTGTGCCCGTTCAGGCCTCACCCTCAACCGATACAGCACGTCCTTGGCAGAGACCTACACCAGGCTTACCAACCAGAGCAGCGAGACTTTCGCCCCACCCAGGACTCCTTCCTATGTGGGTGTGAGCAGTAGCCCATCCATGAACATGTCCATGGGTGGCAGCGATGGGGACACCTTCAGCTGCCCACAGACCAGCCTATCCATGCAGATCTCGGGGATGTCCCCTCAACTCCAGTACATCATGCCGTCACCATCCAGCAATGCCTTTGCCGCTAACCAGACCCACCAGGGGTCCTACAACACTTTCCGGTTACACAGTCCCTGTGCCTTGTACGGATACAACTTCTCCACATCCCCTAAACTGGCTGCCAGTCCGGAGAAAATTGTTTCTTCCCAAGGAAGTTTCTTGGGGTCCTCACCAAGTGGGACCATGACTGATCGGCAGATGTTACCCCCTGTGGAAGGAGTGCACCTGCTTAGCAGTGGGGGCCAGCAGAGTTTCTTTGACTCCAGGACCCTAGGAAGCTTAACTCTGTCGTCTTCTCAAGTGTCTGCACATATGGTCTGACGAAGCCTTTAAGTGAAACTGCGTTTGAATCGAATGGATCTTCCTTATTCTTGAAAAAGGCAATATGGAAAAAATGTGCATATAGTAGAAAATGAAGGCTTTCTGAGGATTTGTACTTTCTCTTGGCAAGACTGTAATTAACTATGCATATATGTATGCTGTATATTCATAGCATGTAGTATTCTGAAGGCTTCTCGCTGCCGTGTTTATCCAATGTCAAAGAATATTGACTACATGCACTGTGTTTATCCAGCGTGAGCAGACTCTAAAAGCGAAACGGTACACTTGAAAGGTGGTAATGATACTAACCAAAGACTTCTCTATTGCTCCTGTGCAAAGTGATGGGGTTCATCCCAGCAGTTCCACACATTCCTAACCAAAGATTTGCAGCTTCAGTGTCAGAAGAGTGCTCTGAGCAGTTCGTATTCAGGTGTTGGTAGCATTATGATCTCTATTTCTGGACACGATGTGAGACCCTCCAGTGCAAAAGCCAGTTAATTCGTAGTGCGTTTCTGTGGTATCTGTAACAATAAAGGCTTAGCTTTCCATCCCTGCTTATTCTTGTTTACCGTCCACCTTGGGTCTAAAAAGCCATGGCTTGGCTGGTGTTTATTTCCTGAAGGAAGGTGGAGCAGACACTTGTGCTTTTCACTTTCCATTGGACAGAAAATGTTACCAGCAAAAAATGCATCTCTACTATTTTAAAATGGCTCCCCCATTTCATTTAGTTTATCAAGAAGGCCATTAAAAATGTCCTGTAAACAATCTGAAACTTTAATTGCCAACCAGGGAAGGGGTTGGATTGTGTGGTATGAGAAATTGCAAAAAGAGAAAGTCAGTCCAGCTCAGATTCTTTTGTCCCAACGAGTAACGCTTATTTATTGATTTTTAATTAGAGGAATACTGTCATCCACCCCCCGAGGCCTTGGTGTGGCTTGGTTTTTAGATTTAGGGTCATTTGTCCATCTTTGAGCTGCCTTGACCCCTGGTCTGTGAGTAAGGAAGAGGCAATTTATGCTACTTATTTATGTCTCATAACTCCAACAAATTGAACAGTTCCTCCTCCCTAGCCTTATCTCCCTGTCTGATTCTTTTCCAAAGCAGATAGGTCCTGGCTTTATGGTGCCAATGCTACAAGGAATTTCAGAGGGTTATCTCCAGCAATCTGTCTTGTGTTGTAGTCAAAGGCCAAAGGCCATTACTAGAAAGGCCTCCTAGGAGGACCAAGGAGGAAGACACTCATTATGATAAGTGAGCTCTAAAACTTTTAACCTCAACAACATTTTAGCTTTGGAAGTGAAGAAATGAAAACACGATTGACTTCTTAAAGTGCCTGAAATGAGCATGACTTGAATTTTAAAAAAAAAGGAACTTTGATAGTAGTCAGGGAGATGAGCAGAAAAAGTGAGGCATGTGGGATGGGGCCCAGCTCCTTCTGGTGAGGACTCAGAGCTTTCCTTCTGATTAGCCATAGGCTTCCTCTAATCGCTCCCTAATTTGCATGGGGAAGGAAACTACCCCAGTTTACTTCTTTACTGAACAGGATCATTGTTGGATATTTAGGGGAATGTTATGTTTAGACAGAACGCATTGGATTTGTCTCTGTTTATAGATACTGACAGATTTTTCCCATGGATTCTATAAGAACGTCATCAGATTAATGACAATTTGAAAATCTAACATTAGCATAAAGGGACATGAAATATGTGATAGGTTTTATGCATGGTTTTATTAACTTGACAGAGATTTGGGAAAAAGACTTTGAGGGTGAGTTCAATCTTTGTGCTCAAGGAGATAGTTTTCCATCTTGAGAAAACACTAAGTAGAACATTTCCCTTTTTTGCTGTTGGTAATTTGAGATGACACCACGATGTGGGTAGACTTTTTTTTTTTAGTCGTTTTGGTAAAATTTGCAATATTGTTCAAATGCTGTTTTAGGTTTTGCAGTAAATAATAATCACCACTTCTCTCCAAGGATTAACCTTTTATTGTTGTATTAATGACATGCGTACATTGAAAATTATAACTATCTATCTGTATTTTATTAAGAAGTACTTAAGAAATTATATTAAAGTGCATTATTAAACCTTTCATGGTTTTGGAGGGTAATCATTTGAATTGCTTGTAAATATTTTTTTCTGAGCATAAAGACATCCATGTGTGTTCTAGACACAAACTCTGTAGCTCTCAACTACACAGCAGGGAGGACTGGGTCTGACGTTCATTTTTCAGGTGTTCCATATAATTTCTTGGGGTAGTGACCATGTCATTGAAGGTGAAGGCCCTGACAGATGTTGAACGCATGACTGTTTGGATGCGTTTTTCAGGTCCAGAGAGAAAGGCACGGATGCAGGAATGATCTGCTTGAGCCGCTAGCCAGTGATGACAGATTACGTCTAGGCCTCTTGACTGGAAAACATTCCAGGGCTCATGGAGATGGGAAGAGGGTGTTGTTATCAAGACCAGTCACATTCTGAAAATTAATACCTGCTTCCATACAAGCCCCCTCCCAGAGGTCAACAGCTTTTCACAAGTGGGGCACACTGTGGCTGACCCCTGATTTCAGGAATGCAGGGGGTCAGGAGACCTTCATGCCTCCCAGAGGAGGCACGGTGTGGCCTCTAGAAGGAAGGGCTCACTCTTTATTTCAGTTCATGAAATTGTGAGAGATAAAGAAACCACTTAAAATGCAAGGAGGTCTTCACTGCCCCTGCAGGTTTAAACTTACTAGTAGCTGAGATTTTATTGTATAATCAACAGCAGCTTTGGGAGATTACTGGACATTTGATTAGGAGAAAAATAAAGACTAGGCTTTTTCTGCAGCAAGTTCCTTCTGGAAGATTTGAAGGAAGGAGAAGGTACAAAAAGAGATCCTTAGTGACAGATTTTTCTACATGAAGAATTCTCACAGTTTACATTGACAACTAGATATTCATTAGATTATTTCCATTTTATATTTTAATCTCATCATCTTTTCTGAAAATAAATGAAAGTTGGGAAGTTAGACATGAGCATTTAAGTTAATTAATATGACAAGTTAAAAGTGGATAACAATACAAATAAAGTATAGGAACCTCTAACAGATCTTAAGCTTGGTATTTTTCTATATCCTGGTATGTTTTCAGGTAGGTTGTTATTTTTGAGATTTTTTGGCAGAGTGAAAATATAGTTGTCTTGGCAATTAGAGAAAATGGTTGTACATCATGGATTCCTCAGTTAAGATTTTGTGGAAAAATTGTGTTTCATTTTTCTAGCGTGTAAAAGGTATAGTTAGAATGGGAATCTTCACCATTCCTTTCAGTTTTAAATTCATGTAACATCTATTTATTAATACTTACCTTAATATCAGTAAGCTTGTTCTTTTGAAATAGTATATGCATTGAATGTGTATCTTTATTTCACGATATACACATACATATTTATAATCTATGCAAAGGTCATAGCAGTGTCAGGATTATTTTCAATATACTGGATTAATTAAAGATGACTAAATGGAATGGAGATTTACTCAGTTATAAGATATGAACAAATTTTAATATTTTCACATTTGAATAAAACTATTTAGTAATGTATTTTCTACTATATAGTATATATAATGCTATTTCCTTTTCATAATGGTTTTAATTGCATGGCATAAATCATCCCATGGAACAAGCATGCACATCTTCTTTCTGGTCATCTTTCTAAGTCCATTCAAATTCTTGAGAAGACACTCAAACTGGTCTTTCTGGAGCTTCATTCATGATGGAACTCAGATGTAATAATATCAAGTAATTTATTAACTGTGTTGTTGACTGAGTTTGTACAAGACTAGATAGAGCCACACAGACATTCCATGTCCATGTTTGAACCCTGTTTCTATCAATCAGTTTTATTGAGATACAGTTCACACATCATGCAAGTTATCTTTCTGACGTGAACAATTCAAGGGCTTTAGTATATCCACAGATCTGTAAAACTATCACCGTTATCAATTCTAGAACATTTTCATCACCTTTTTGGTTCCTTTCCTCCCATGTCTTTCTTACTCCCAAATCCTAGGCAACTATCAATCTACTTATTCTGGGAATGTCATGGGAATGGTTTCATTATATGTGTGGTCCTTTGTGACTGGTTTGTTTTACTTAGCATAATAATTTCAAGGTTCAGCCATTGAATACACATATTATATGGCTGAACCACAGTGTGCGTGTGTTCATAATTTGAGGCCTTTTTCACTTTTTTGTTTGTTTGTGAGACAGAGTTTCACTATGTAGTCTTAGGTAGGCCCCAAAACTCATTACCTAGATCAGACTAGCCTTAAACTTGGAGTAATCTCCTGTCTACTTCTTCCTCCCAAGTGAACCTCCCAAGATTGCAGGTGTGAACTAGCACACTAAACCCGTTTTTATTTTTAACTATCATGGGTAATGCCATTGTAAACATTGTAGATATTATTGTGAGGACACACACCTTCATTTCTGTTGGAGCTGTGAGATGCTGAAATATTCTTTCCCTGTCTTCCAAAGCCTATTTCTCATGTTTTCCAGAAATGCAGAGCTATGATTTTCCCATACCTTTGCTGACCATGTTATTGTTAGTCTTTCTGATGATAGTTAGCCCAGTGGGTATGCAGTGCTATCTAACTATGGTGAGATTTGCTTTTCTTTCATGACAAGAATGATACTGAACACCTTTTTTTGGTCTTTATTTGTCATTTGTTTATCTTCTTTGGAGAAATACCTATACAGATTCCTTGCCCACTTTTAAATTAGGTTGTATCTTTTTTAAAATTGTGGTATATTTTTCTTTGTATGTAACTAGATCCATGCTTTTTATCAGATACAGGATTTGCAAATATTTCCCCTCATTCTGTGTGTTGTCTTTCAGGTTTCTTAATGGTGTCCTTTACAGAACAAAGACCTTAATTTTTGGGAGGTCTTGTTTATTTTTCTTTCCTTGATAGTGCTTTTGATGTAAAAACCAAGATATTTTGATGAAGTCTTCAAATCTGATGTTTTATATTATTATTATTAGTGCTATCATCATCCTTAATAGTAGCAGTAGTGATAACTGATATGCATTTTAAAAGTGCTTTTAGGGTCCATAAATTTAATAGTACTTGATAAATTACCACTCCTCCCAACAGGTCTGAAATGTTCTTAAGGAGATAAATCATCTCTTCAGTATCTTGATAAAAGGATTCTAAAACACCATGAAGTTTTTATTTCCATAGAAAATGGTCAGTACTTTGAACATTTATTCAGTCAATGACTATTTATTAAGCCTTCACTGTTTGTCTGATATAGTTTTAGACAGAGGGTAGCATTGAATGACGCCATTGGTGCTATCAGTGCCTTGTACAATGGTTTCTGAAAAAAGGAAAAAGAAACATTCTTCAGACTGCAATATATCAGAGTTGGAGGAAAAAAAACATATTGTAGCTTGATTTTTCTATGAAATGATGCCCTTGTCCTTGGTATGACATTACATATCCCAGATGGTCACTGCAAATTTGCTTGCTCATGTGCCAAGGTACAAGCGGGATGCATTATTGCCTTAACTATGAGTTTGTTTTGTGGTTTTCTTTGGAAATCCTAGCATCATTTAAGATTCATTTTTCCAATTGACTTTATTTATAGAACAGTAATAAGATATTTCTCCATTATTAAAAGGAAAGGAAAAACTCTGCTTATTTAGGGTTTTGGAAAACTGCACATTTTTCTTAAAGGTTTTTGGGGCAATGGATTGCAGAGATTTACAGACTCCTTTTTCTTAATTTGCCTAATTGAATCTAAAGGAAAATGAGTTGAACCAAATGTCTCTCATACAGAATAGAAGCTCTCACTGTGCAGCAGGAAAGGGATTCTCTAAAGAGGCTGCCATTGAGAAATGTTACAAAATGCCAGAAGGCCTTGCAATGAATGAACATATTTTGGAACCCTCATAGGTTTGTGCCCCTTTGTTTCTCTAAATTTCATGGCCTTGGTGTGGGGAACTATAAGGTTGTTTACATCTGAATGTTTGCTGCCTATTCAGATTTACCTTGAGGTCACCGAAAAGGCAGGGAAAACCTCACAAGTTCTTGATTGGAAAACCCTTACACATCGCATAGGAGATATGTATAGAGATGCTTTGTGGGTAGCTTTCTGACCCAGCTACAAATACTGGGATGCTATTGTACACATTTAGTGCGTCGTCTTTATAGCTTCCTCCAGCATTTCTGGTCTTCCTTGTCTTTCCATGCCATTCTCTCCGTCCTGAATATCCTTCCTCTTCTGTTTTCTCAGTTGAAAAGATTTACTCAAGAGACTTCTTTCCTCGGTGAAGTCTTCTTCAGTTTCCATTCCTCCCAACAAGAGACACAAACTTTCCACAAGAGAAGCAAATTATTCGTGGAAAATATAACAGCACTCTGAACACTCCAATTTTTGTGTTTATTTACTTACCTATGCAAGGGTGCTTGTGTGAAGGCTAGAAGATGACTTGTAGGAGTGGATCCTACCTTTCTCCTTCCACCAGGTAGGTTTCAGGGACTGAACTCAAGCTGTCAGACCTCAGGGCAAGCACCCTTACCTGATTGAACTAATGTGCTTGCCCTGTATATTTCTCTTAAAGAGTATACATGTATTAATGTGTGATTTTTTTTCATTTATGTCAGTCAACCCACCTAAAATATGTACCCACCTACTGCTAATGGACATGTATTTCTGCCTCAGCACCTAATACTAAGTAACAGGAACCAGAGATTAAAAATATACACCTGAAGAGTTAACTCTGGTCATTTCTATTGTAGTTTAAATGTGAAGCATCCTCCCCAAAGGCACATGCGTTAGAGACCTGGTCCCAGTTTGTAATACCAACCACTGAGAGGTAATTGGATTATGAAGTTTCTGATAGGTTAATTCACTGATAGAGTCAGAATTTGATGATAATTTGGGGTGGTAGTAGAAGTTAGGGGGTAGGACTTAGATGGAGGAAATAGGTCTTCAGAACTTGCTCCTTTGAAGGGTCTATCATGTCACAGGATCTTTCCTTGTTCTTGCATCTCTGGCTCACAACATGAGTGTCAGAGACCACTATCTCTGCTAAGGACACGTTCCCAATGAATTCCTTTGTCCTTTTCCCACATTCATTTTACCTAAAGGGCACCCATTGTCAAAACACTAGACAGACCCTTGCCTATTATTTTAAAGTCTTCTTCCAGTGTCAAACCAGACCAATAATTTACTTGTGAATGCAATTATTTCTCTTGCCTTACTCAATTAAATAAGATAATTCCTCATAGAAAAGATAGGAAAAAGTCAGTGTTGAATCTTCCTCATACTAGGTAGAAAAGCAGCTAGAGTTTACAGCATGATAGTACATAGAACATTGTTTGATTTAGTCTTTCTAACAACTGTCAGACGTATTTTTGTCCAAGCTTCACTATTGGGAAAGTAAAGATCATAGGAGTTAAAGACTTGAGTTTAACCATTTGACTATTAATGATAAGTTGGGATTAAGCCTAAATTCTCTAATGTCTAAATGGTGTGTGACAGAAAGAAAAGGAGGTTGGAATAATAATAATGGTTTGGGAAATAATCTTGACTGAAGAAGGAGGAGGAATAAAAAAAAAGAAAGCACAGAAAATGTTCTTTGTTAGTATTTATTTCTCTTTTACTGGGATCCCAAAGCATGTTAGAGAAAAGCCAGTAAATAGCTGATGATCTAGCAGCTGGCGTCCCTTTAGGGCTGAAGTTCATGCTAAGGATCAGCCATTAATTGACAGTTGTAGGTGGACTTTTCTCTCCTTCCCACTTGTTTCCAAATAATCAGCACATATACTTAATACTAATTACAAACGCTTGACCAATAGCTCAGGCATATTACTAGCTAACTCTCACATTTTCAATTAGCCCATATTTTTATCTGTGCTTTGCCACATGACTTGGTACCTTTTCTCAGTACAACATGTCCATCTTCTCTATGAATCTGCTCACTACTCCTCTGACTCTGCCCTTTATATTTCCAACATTCTCTGTTTGGCTCTCCCAGTAACTTTATACTATAGAGCTGTTGGCTAGTCAGCTTCTTTATTAGGCTAATCACAGTGATATATATTCACACAGTGTAAAAGAATACTCCATAGTCCCCTTTTTGTCTAATTAAAAAGGAAAGTTTTAACTTTAACAGAGTAAAATTATATACAACAAAACATTTATTAAGTAAGAATTACAGTTGCACTATCTCATTCATTTGTATTTGGCAAACTCAGAAAAAAATACTCTGTTATTTATCTTTGTGACTCTAAAGTTTTATATCTAATTTACCTTTTATGATAACTAATAAAAACTTTAACTATGACTATCTACTCTTCAACTACATCAAAGACCCCAGAAGAATGAAATGTTACCTAATGACAGGGACATCTGGCTGCCAGGACAGTCACCCAAAGTTCTTATGTAATTTTGAGATATCCAACTTTGTCCTAAAGGTCTAGTATATCTGACAGATATTTTTGAGAAGCTGAGAATTTTGAAGGACTTACCTACCTAGTCTTGGTAAAGTTTGGCAGTTATCTTTTTTTTTGGTGTGGCATTCTTCTGGTCCGGTTTGGACAGTATACTGACAGCAATTGAGACAAGGATATTTTCTTTGCCCAAATGGCTAGTTTTTGCCATGAAGAAAGCAAAATGTATACAGAGTTTCTTCAATGCCCATTATCCTCTTTTTTTTTTGGTTTTTTGAGACAGGGTTTCTCTGTGGCTTTGGAACTTGTCCTGGAACTAGCTCTTGTAGATCAGGCTGGCCTTCAACTCACAGAGATCTGCCTGTCGCTGCCTCCCTAGTGCTGGGATTAAAGGCATGCACCACTACTGCCCGGCCTGTTATCCTCTTTTGAAGTAAATTCATGCTATAGGAGCAGATGGGTTTCACTGTTGTGAAAAGTTTTAGATTATGAAACATATTATTAAATGACATTCTGTAGGTCTTTGAAGTGTTTGAAGACCATCTATCTATCTAAATATATCTGTGTATGACCTTGAAAACATACCTAACATGACTATAAGTTTGACTATTAGAGATGACTATTAATCTGCATTTATTAATTATATATTACATTTTTAAAATGAGTTGCATAAGTACAACTCCCAAATAAGGGTAAAAACATACACATAGTATAGTATAGTAAAAAACTTTAAATTCTTATCAATAAACCAAAATCCATACCAGTGTAAAATATTTTGAGATTAATAGTCTCATTTTGGGGTTAAAGTAGGTTTAATAATCTCTACTCTTTAATCCTATTATTTCTATATCCCCCGTTTTCCAGAATAAGATCCCTGAATCTAATCTCCTTTGTTCAACTTTTTTTTTCTGAGCATTACCAGTAACAATATGTAACCAATGTCCCTAATTGATAACAAGCACCCATAACCAGTATTTTTGGAATGTAGGTATCATTCTCTAGACTACTTCCTGTTGAATGGGGGTGCTGGTATCTTTAAGGGAACATAGAGAAAATTGGGATAATAATGAAGTCCTGGCTGGGAGTAGTCTGTTTTGGATGCAGAAGTTTGAGAGGACCATAACAGAGGCATTTTAAAATGCTGAGTCACCTAGGCCATTCTTTTCATTGTTGTTTGGTCCCCTTGTTCTGAAAATATATAAACTTTTAAAGCTAATATATATTATAAGTATGGAGTATGATGGTATAGGAGGTCCTTCTTTCTATGTGTTGCTCATATTGGTTAATGAATAAAGAAACTGCCTTGTCCTGATAGGGCAGAACTTAGGTAGGCAGAGAAGACAGAACTGAATTCTGGTAGGAAGAAAGCAGAGTCAGGGAGAAGTCATGGATCATCTGCCTGAGATGGACGTTAGTTAGAATCTTTTCCAATAAGCCACTGCCACGTGGCGATATACAGATTAATAGAAATGGGTTAAATCAAGATGTGAGAGTTAGCCAATACGAGACTAGAGCAAATGGGCCAAGCAGTGTTTTAATTAATACAATTTCTGTGTGGTTTATTTGGGGTTAAGCTACCTAGGCAGCCAGGAAGAACAAGCAGCTTTTCCCTACAATATTATGTGGTGTGCAGTTAAAGATGAATTTTTTGTTTTATGTTAAATAAAAAATATATATATATATATTACATGTCTTGTAGTTCTTTTAGGTTTATTTTTTTCATGTATGTAGCCCAAAATTCAAGGGGTCTTCTCCTATCAAACCTGATTTTCTTTAACTCAGAACGAATTCACAGCTTCTCATTTCCTTGTGGAAATAAAAGCATAAACTTCTCCCACAAAGTAATGTACCTTTTTGACTTAAAATTTGGAGTAAAAATATTTTAAAAATATGCAGGTTGGTTTAATCTAGCAGCTTTTATAAACCAGTTTCAGCCATCAAAAAATTCAAAGATAGAATAATAACATGCAGACTCCAGACTCTCTGTGTGTTTCCCATCTTTACATGATTTTTTTCTCTTATTTTATTCCCTTTTTAGGAACTTTAGTTTATTATTTTAAAACTGTATTTTTTAACATCTACAACTGTATATACTCTTCCTCTTTTCTCTCCCAAGCTTATATATATTTTTAAACACACTCTAACTCATTCAGAGACTTTTCTGTTTGGATCTGTTTTTTACTGAGAATCAGTATTGTTTTTGATTGTATGAGATGAATCTTAAGCTGGTATGTCAGCCACTGGTATTGCTTCTGTTAGTACATAGCAGTAGTGCATGGGGCTTGGCTCCCTCCTGCAGGCAGCTGCCAGGAGACACTTTTCTATACTGCAGCTGGCATGAGAGACGTTAGGAACTTAGATGATGCCGGCATGAAAGACTCGGGAAGCTGCTCTTGGCTCCATTTCTGTGTCTAGAACCCTTTCTTAAGAGCTCTCAGGTTTTATGTGGATATAACTGCTAAACGTTTGGATGCCATTTGTAGGCAGAAGTTTCTGTTCTGCAGGTTGCTTCCAAATAACCACTCAGTCTTATTATTAATTATAAATGCTTGGTCAATAGCTCAGGCTTGTTACTAGCTAACACATTTTCAGTTAACCCATATTTTTATCTGCACCTTACCATGTGTTTTTTTTTTTAACCTTTTCTCAGTACTGCCTGTCCATCTTGCTTCTCTTTGAATCTGCCTGTTACTCCTCTGTTACTGCCCTTCTTTCTAGAATTCTCTGTTTGGTCTCCTACTAAGCTTCTCTTGTCCAGTCAGCTTCTCTATTAAACCAATCACAGTGATATATATCCATGCAGTGTAAAGGAATATTCCACAGTCATAAGATATCCTTCAACACAACTTCTTTTCTATCTGTTGTCTGCCTTCAGTGAACACCCTCCCATGATTGTACAGCTAAGGAATTCAAAACTGGGCTAGGGCCACTAGAAAGTCTGCATGGTGTTAAGAACTTGTTATTAGAGATCAGAAAGGAGAAATGAACCTGCCAACCTTCTTTCCCATGAAACTGGAGATAGATGTACAAAAGTTCAAAATGCTATGGGAACTTTTTTCTAATAGTGAGACAATTCTTCTCTCCAGGTCCCTTTAAAAAGGGAGCAAGCTGGGGCTAGAGAGATCGGTCAGCACTAAGTGAATTGGCTGATCCTCCAGAAGACCAGAGTTCAATTCCCCGCTTATGTGTAGAAAATGTAACTCCAGTTTCAAGGTATGAGACACCTTTTTCTGATCTCTGCTGGCACCAGACATAACATGTGGTTCACATGCGTAATGTTGAGTACACACTCATATACATAAAATAAAAATGTTTAAACTGTGTGTGTGTGTGTGTGTGTGTGTGTGTGTGTGTGTGTGTGTGTGTGTGAGGGTAGTGGCGGTGGGTGCTTGCATACCATAGAACAAGTGTGGAGATCAGAGGAAAACCTGGTGCCCTGGCCTTTCTTCCTTGTTACAGACAGGAATTCTTTGCTGTTATTTAGCCAGTCTGGCTTGTGTAAAAGCTTCTGGAGGTGCCCCTGCCTCCACCTACCACCTCCCCATGGGAGTGATCTGGGATTACAGACACTTGTGCTATTGCCTTTGGCTTTTAGGTAGGTTCTGAGTATCTGAACTCAGGCAGACAGGCTTAGAAAAGTGCTGTGACTTAATGAGCCATCTTCTCAGCCTCATAAAGAAATAAAATTCTAGAGTTCTTCATGACAACAGGGCTCAATCTTGAAAACATGCTGAGGTGATGTGTATACACAAAGGATAAATATTTGTCCTTCCATATGTCCATTTATAGGATGCACACACAGAGTAAGCAAATTTGTAGAAATAGAAAGAAGAGTGGTGGTCAGAGGTGCAAGGAGGAATGGAGAGTTCCAAACCTCAGTATGAGAAGGAATGATGGGTACTTTTATGTTACCTTGACACACGCTAGAGTCATCTGGGAAGAGGAACCCTCAGTTGAGAAGATGTCCCCACCAGACCAGCATGTGGTACATTTTTTTTTTTGCTTTTGGATTAATGATAGATGTGGGAGGGACCAGCTCCCTGCAGATGGTACCATTCTCGGTCTGGTGGTCCTCTGTGCTATAAGAAAGCAGGTTGAGGAAGCCACAAGGAGCAAGCAAATCAGAACCATCCCTTTATAACATCTGTATCAGTTTCTGCCTCCAGATTCCTGAGTTTAGTTCCCGCCCCAACTTTCTTCATTGATGAACTGTGATGCAGAATTGACTTCAGTTCCCACTCTAACTTCCTTCAATGATGGACTGTAATGTAGAGCTGACTTCAGTTCCAGCTCCGACTTCCTTCAGTGATAGACCGTGATGTAGAACTATATAATCTAAATAAACCCCTTCCCAAGTTGTTTTTGGCTATTTTGTCTCATCACGCCATAGAAAACTTAACTACAACAGAAGGTGAAAGTTTCTGGAGATCGAGGGCATAGGGTTGGTTACTATATCAAGTGGATCTAACACTTAAAAACTAACAGGCTTGAAGCATGCTTCAACAATTAAACAGTGCTTACTGCTCTTGCAGAGGACCAGAATTCAGTTCCCAGGCTCCATGGTGGGTTCATAACCACCTCCTAATTCTGGTTCTGGGAGGTCTGATTCCCTCTTCTTGCCTGTGGGCACACACACAGAGACACACACACAGACATTCGAGTGTGGGAGAGAAATATGCATAAGTAAATAATAAAATAAATCTTAATGAATTATCTAAAAGGTGAATATTTATGTTTATTTAATATATATAAATAGTATATATACATATATATAGTACAATAAAAACCCATTGTGAGTGGGACAGTGGTGGCACATGCCTTTAATTCCAGCACTCAGGAGGCAGAGACAGGCTGATTTCTCTGAGTTCAAGGCCAACCTGTTCCACAAGAGCTAGTTCCAGGACAGGATCCAAAGCTACAGAGAAACCCTGTCTCTAAAAACAAAAAACCAAACCATTGTGCTAGTATATTCATAGTGCTATAATAATCCTTGTAAGGAAAATCTAATCTTCATGGATTTGAGTAAATAAATCATGACATTAGTTGGTGATTCATTTCAGTTTTAATATATGTGTTGATCTTTGAATCAGGTATAGTTCTAAATGTTAGAGGAAGTTGTGCTGAAGGAGGCATAGGATTTCCCTGCACAGACAGTGTATGAAATCTATTAGAGAAACAGAATAATCATACCTTGACTCAAATAAACATAAACTTACTGCAGAGTGTTTCTTGTGGAAAGGCATTGGTGAGATGTGATGGTGTACTCTGATTGAAGGGGGGGCATGTGTGTTTGACACTATGCAGAAACCCCCAAGTGTACCCGTGAGTACTGGACACAGTTGTATGCTCTTACCATAGCTAGAGAGGCAGTAGCCTCCAAGTCCTCTTTCTGCAAGCGAAGGACATTGGTAATAACGTTCTACCATTCAGGCATGGTGGTGCACACCTACAATGGCCGTACTCAGAAATTGAGGCAGGAGCTTTATGAGTTCACAGTCAACCTGGCGCATGTAGCCACACCTCATCTAAAGACGCGAGCAAGCAATAAATAAAAAGAAAGGATGAAAAGTTTTTCTTATGTGAACATTTAAGTATGGCATCCCTTTGAGACTGTCTCAAACATAATCAAAGTTTACTTTCTTTGCTGTTTGGTCCCATCTGGTACTGAGCTGCTGTTTTTACAGAAAATGTGCAGTGCATGCCATTCCTTCCATGATAGCCTCGCTAGTGTTCCATTCATGCCCCATCCTTCACTTCCGGTGCCTTTTCACCCGCACATGCCTGTGTTTCAACGCTGTGCTCTCAGGTAAGCTTTCTCATCTAATAGTTAAACTCATGCTTGAGACAGTTGTGCAGAGAAGTCAGTAAAATTGGAGCCGCATGCTGCCTGCCGGTCCCACAGTATTTGTGAGCTGTTGTCCACTCTAAGATGCATTTCTTTTTGGGAGACTTCTTTTGAATGTGAAAAAACACCACATAACCGCAGACCTTTGAACTTCAGCACATTATAAGTTACTTAAAATGTTTTATGGAACACTTATGGAAAGTCGCGTCATGATTGAAAACTAAGTGTCGATGAAATTAATGTGGTGTCTGATCCCACGCGGCTCTACCTCCTCCACACTCCTCTCAGTTTTGCAGGCTTCTCTTTCCTGAGGGAGCAGAGGCCTGGAAGATACCTTTGAGGTGTTGTCATGAACTTAAACCCGGTGTCCAGATTCTTGGCTAGGCTCAGCTAGAGACACCTCAATAAATACCGAACGGCTTTTCTCGCCTGATCTGTGGACACTGGGCAGAAGCATTGATGACAGTTGCAAGAACATGGTGCACAGCAGTGTGCTTTACAGCCATTTAATCTGTGTCGTCAGATCCCCAGAAACCATGATTAATAGCAGCACTTGAGGCCGTCCTCGAGTTGTATATTTGGCAATGGTGAACTTTGATCTGTGGCCTCACTTTAAAGAATGATTTTGACACGAACTTTTCCTGTAGTCCTCCCATCTCATTAAGGCCCCGCACAAATACCACAGCCGAGGATGTTTAGTAGTATTTCTGCTAGCGGTGTGTTTATTGTACCATTTAAGCCCTTTGATAAGGGGTGGGGATCACGTCTTGTCCAGACAGTGAGAAATCAGCGTTTCGGAGAGCCGTATCATCCTGGAACCTGCCATTGTAGGCTCTGCAAGGTCCGTTGATGAAGGAGGAATGAAAGCCTCGGTCTGTGGGGAACTAAGGACCCGAGATTTAGTCCTAAGTGGGATTATCCTACTTTCATACAGTTTTCTGGGCTAAATAAGTCTTGTTTTCTCACTTTTACCCATTCTCTGTCCTCTGCATGTCAATGTAGAAGAAACATTCTTTTCTCCTTATAATTTTCTTTCTGGAGTATCATTACTCAGTCGTTATAGAAAACGAACCACATACGTAATTTAACATTTCCTGGTAGCCATATTACAAAAGAAAACGGGTGAATTAAATTTTAGCAGTGTACTTAGCCAAGCATATTCAGATTTAATTACTGTAAAACTTCTTAATGAGAGATTTTTATATAGTTTTGCTGTTTGTACTGAAAAACATTGTAGTTTGAATTCCAACAACACTTACAGCACATGCAAATTGAATACTAAATATTTTATACAGTTCTTTTTAAATGGTAAAGTTGTATTTAATAAGAAAAGTATGGGGCTGGAGAGATAGATTAGAGATTAAGGACAATGACAGCTCTTTCAGAGGTCCCAAGTTCAATTCCCAGCAACCACACAGTGGCTCACAACCATCTACAGTGAGATTTGGTGACCCCTTCTGACATGCAGGCTGAACACCATATACATTATAAACAAATACATCTTTAAAAAAGAAAAATATTTTACATTGCCCTCAATTCTTTAAAATTTGAATTTAATTTAATTAAGATTGAGTAAAGGTAAGAACAAAATTCTATAATTACATTGGCTACATTTCAAGTACCCAATAGCCACATGGCTGCCATGTTGGACAACACAGTACTAAAGAATCAGTGAGAAAATGGTGCTATAACCTACAAACTTCACTCATTCTATTAATATTTTAGCACATGCACTGTTGATCCCAAATTATTGGAACAACGAGAAGTCTCAACACTGGGGTTTCTAGGACTTCTGCAGAGGCTTAGAGCTAAGACAGTAAGGATTGGAAAGAGAAGCCTACCCTGGCATGAGAACGGTCATGTTTTAGATCTTGTTTAGGTAACCACATAGTTGAGATTTCCTGGGTTCAGCTTCCCGGTCTAAGCAGACATCCCGTCTGGTCCTCTGGCTCTGACAATCTTCCCACTTCCTCATCTGAGATATTTCTTGAACCTTAAGCATGTGGGTTGTATTGTAGACATACTGATTGGATCTGGGCACTCCAAAATCAGTTTTCCTCTGCATTTTGGTTAGCTGTGGCTTTCTGCAGTCATCTCTGACTGATGCATAGGGAAGTTTCTTTGGTGGGGGGCAGGAGCTTGTATGTGTGAGGTTGAGGTTGGGAATTATGCTGGGTTAGGAAACTGGCAGAGGTAGAGTCTCTTCCAGGCTCTGTTGGTGGTGGTCTAGCTTTCCTGTACCAGGCACGAATTCCCTCTTGTGGAGTGGGCCTTAAGTCCCATTAGATGACCATTGGCTGTTCCCAGGATGTAAGTGCCACTACTGCACTTTTGGGGAAATTACACTTCCATTTTGCTAATGTTTGTAGGTGTTACTGCTGGGGAAGATGGTTGGTTTCTCCCTTGACAGCTGCACAGTTCCTTCTGATATTGTGAGAGTTAGTCCTTAGAAAGGAGGCTGCTAGGTCAGTTCTAGTCCCGTTCCTCTAAGGTGTCTGGTCTTCAGAAATAGGTTCTTACCTTCAATTTCTGGGAGGGAACCAAGGGAATTGGCAATAGTTCATATTGTTTTTGGAAGGAGGTTTCCCATCTGACACTATTTCTTTCTTTCCTTCTTTCCTTCACCCTTCCTTCGTTCGTTCATTCCTTCCTTCCTTCCTTTCATTTGTTAATCTATGGCTTTTGGCAATATGTTTATATGACATATATCTCCCACTTTCATTAAAAAATAACACACAAACACACGCACACAGCACAAACTTGGGTGGAGGAAGTCTCAAAGAAGAAGAGTTATAGGCAATTAATGGTTGCTGAAAAAGAAACAGTCTTCTCCAGGGAGGAGCCCTTTAATAGGTTAGCCAATTACACTAATTCAACAACACTATAGGAACATTAAATGAGTTCTATAGGTGTGTGTGTGTGTGTGTGTGTGTATCTAAAAATTAAGAGGACATGAATTTGAGAAGAACATGGGAAGGATTGGAGGCAGGAGAAGGAGGAGGGAGAGAACGATTTAAATACATTACTCATGTATAAAGTTCTCAAAAAATAAATAAAAAATCAAAAAAGAATGAGCTGAAATAAAATATCATCGGACCCTCTTCAAAAGTGTTAGCCACTATTGTGAGCTTGTTAACCCATGTTGATAATATAAATATCATATTCTTAAAGTTATAGAATATGACCGACAGATAATGTCTGGAGCCTATCTTACCAGTGGAATAGTATGTAATCTAAAATAAAAACAACCCTATTTACCCTTATACATGGTGAATGGTTGTGACTCAGGGTAGGTTTTTCTATAAAGACAACCCTTGAATAATTGTTGAAGAAGAGAAAATTTCCTTCATATTTCATGAGAATAGTCTTGGCTTAGTATTAGTAGTGTTATTAGCGGCATTAGGTCTATCTAAACATGCGTATGAAATATATATGCATATTTCAATTCAAATATATACATTTTATGTATATATTTGAAAGGGGGTATAGTTGAAATCGAGGTTTGGATTTATTGAGCATGCAGTAGAAGTCTTGAGTGGGATGCATTGGACAAGTGGTATGCAGCAAATGAAACTGCTCAGAACCATGTCAGGCACTGATGGCCGGCTAGTGGAGCAAGTACGGCACTGGTGATTTTTTTTAGTGTGTGGTCTGTCCCCGGAGAGTAATGCTTTATTCTCAGCCTGAATCTACTCTTAATAGCCTCTTTTTTGTTTCTCCTTTGCCACATGGTTTTAGATACAATCCAGGCTCTGCAAGAGAGCCCCATACCAAGGCTTCTAGATTGGAACATAAGACAGCTACTTTTGATGGAAATATGCCTGGCTTGCATGATGCAACGATTTAATTAATGATGTTCAAAGCACTAAACTACCATGAGCCCTCACAGTTACAGGAACTGAGACTCCGTGGAAGAACATTGAAGTAATGGAAATCCAATAAAAAGCAAAGTTGAATTGGCTTAGATAAGGGGAAAAAGGGAGATATCAAAGAGAAGGCTGGCTCATCTGTTTGGTTGACCTACCATAAACTTCAAGAAAAATCTGCGAGGCCCCAACACCATCTTTCATCCTGAAGTGAAAATAGGTTGGATGAGGAAGATTATCACTGTGACTTCTAGAGACTGTGATTTGTTTCTGCTGTTACTGAGTTTATAAAAAGAAACTGTGCTCTTCCGAATGACTCATTTATGGGCTTCCACATTGGGGCTCGTCTCTAAGATTTTATAGCATGTGAACATAAAATGTCCCATCAGGATGACTGTCACTTTTAGGGTCTGAGTAAAATGTAATATCTCATGAAGATTATGGTCACATTGAAGTTATTTTTGATAGCCTTTATTCTGTTGGCCTTTTTAGCTGCACTTTTAGGTATAATATAGGGCATTGATGTTGTGAAAAATGAGTAGTTTTTCTTCTAAATTATTTGGCATTTGGTGTTCATGTCAGCTCTTTTTTAGACAAGTATCTTTCCAGAATGAATGGCCTTAGGTTTTTATCCTGACCTGCTTTTCTACCAGAAATGAGGGTAGGCACTTGGAGATGGTTAAGCAGCCATGGCCTGAATGGAAAACTGTCAAAGGGCAGGGAAATCCCTACTTCCTTCTCAGTGCTATTAGAACAAGCCTGCCCATCCCCACTTCTCCCTAGCTTTGAGCAGGGGCTGGAATTTGACAAAGTGCTTGTGCACAGCTTCCACTTTGTCTAAAGGGGTAGGAGGAGAGAAGGAGGGAGGGAGGGAAAAGGAGCAAGGTCACGTGGCCTGGTTTCTCTTGTGGTCATTGTGATTGTCAAAGCCTCCATCAGAGGCATGTGACTGTCAACAGGAAAGCCAATGAGCATCTGAAACTACCTGCCATCCCATACCACCACCTTTTCCCACACAGAGCTGCCTCGCTCCTTCCATCCCTTTATTTCTGGGGATTAAACCCAGGGCCCTGTGGATGCTAGACCAACACTCTACTACAAAGCTGCATCCTCAACCCTTTCTCTTCCTTTTCTTAAGTCACGGGGATCACAACACTGCTGTGGATGTGCTGTTCCTTGCTGGCTTTTGGAAATGTATGAACTTTATATGGACAAAAAGTTGAAAAGGGGAGAATAAGCTTCATTAGAACACAACAAAAAATTAGACAGATGAAAGAACTAGGAAGTCCAGGACAGAGTTTGGCCTAGTGAACGTGGTGGTGGAGGGTGGGGAAGGTTATGAAATGGAAGAGGGAGATTTTTTCCCCCCAATTCTGATGGTGTGAGTTGCGAAATAATCATCTCTCGAATGAGAGAGAGGGAGACTGGTTTTAAAAGAGCACGTATGTAAAGCTTTGTGTCAAGCACGATTCTAAGGCATCACATAGCAGACACGTTCTTTTGTTTTTATTTTTAGCCAATGATCCTCTATAATGAATTCTACTGTTTCGATACGGCTCTTGTCACATACGTGTAGGCCCTGAGTATCACCGAGAAATTAGAATTACTAAGGTTTCATAGGCAGCAAAGAGCAAAATCAAGATGTGCACCCAAGGGTCTGGCATCGGAGTCTGAGCCCCTTGTCATCACTCCGCTGCCCTATGACCTTCACCATGTTCTGAAGTTCTGGGGCTCCAGGGCCTGTCAGCAGTCAGTGAGACTCGAGAGCTGGTGGGCTGCAATACCAAGTGCTTTCTCTGTCCAGGACGCTTCCTACTGCGTGTCACATACAGTTTCACTAGATGTGTTCAATTGCAGAAAACATGATAGAGAAGAGACGGAGCTGGTGCTTCTCCAGCACTGTGCTGCTATAGACACTCTACATCTTCATGTGTGATGTGTAGCATCCTCTACCTTCTACTCTCCCTCTCAGCACACGTGCATGTGCGCACACACACACACACACACACACACACACACACACACACACACCACAATATCCAACTGGAATATTACCCCCAAAATGATGGGTGTTAAATACTTATGGCGATACATCCCTTGGGAATTTCTTGCCAGGAAAGGGTATGCGGAGTTTTCAGGCTTTATCCGGATATTCCTTATTTCAGACTCTTTGTAGCAATTGCCTGCTTGGATCTTGGCCCAACCCCACAGAGACAGCCCTGTGGACAGAGCAAGAGTGTCCGTTCAATTCTGCAGCTGAGTGTGGCCCTCCGCAGTGACTGAGGAGAAAACACGCGAGCCAAAACACATGAGCTCTTGAGCACAGCCTGTGTCGTCCCCCGCCCCCCCCCCCCCAGACCCTGCCTCAGCTCTGTGAAATCAAAGTTTGAGGCACCACAGGAGCTCTTTCAAACTGTCCTGGCCAGCTTGCTGCAGCCCAGATGTTGTTCCAGTCCCCGGCTGCAAGCTCCCATCATCGCCTGACCCGACCGACCGCGTGCCTGCAGACCCGCCCCCTCGGCTGGCACCGCTCTGTAGATGTTGCAGATGCCACCGCTCGTTTCTTTGAAGTCTGTATGTTTTTTTAAAAAACACCCCTTTCGACAGTTTTGGCCCAGCTTCTTATTATATAAGCTGATCTGTTGGAACATCTGTCACCGTGTGGCTTCAGTCCCCATTCTCCACTGAAGTGTAATAACTTGACGTTAATAAATAATGAGGCGGTGGTGAGTTTAACACATATATTTAGGAGGCACCGGGGCCAAGATGGCAGACTTTCATCTTTCAGGAAGACCAGCCGAGATTAAACAAACAAGGGGATTTCAGCTAGGGCCCAGGCGAACACCCCTAGCCGTTGCTCACTTACAGAATTATAACGTACCTTGTATACATGATTGTCTCTTCATTGTACAACTTTCACAAGGTCAACGAGAAAGGATGAGGCTTCATAGCTGAGGATGTACTAATATAATATGATTTTTAGTCTACACTTCCTGCGCTACTGCTTCTTGCAACCCACTCTTCCTAGAAAGAGTATTTTCTTAGTAGTCTCATTTGGGCCCTTTCGGGAAGAACAAGTGGTTAAGTACCCGGCACCCGAGGCTCTCCCTGGCACTGCAACTCTTGCCCCACTCTTCCCAAGAGTCACTGAATATCTGGTATGTAAAAATGTTTCGCCATGTGCTCGTTAATGCCCTTTGGGAAAATAGAAAAAGAGGTAGAATCTGCTCATTTCTTGGAATGAAATCCAATATTTTTGAAATTCAAATTCATTTCCATCTATTCCTCTCCAAAGATAATTTAAAATCAAGGCAAACAACCCAGAGAAACGGCAAATGGAATGTGTTTCCGGCTTTTGTTCTCCATTCTGCAGATGCAAAAATCCAGTTATGTGCCCCAGACTGCCTATCTTTCACATCATAAAAGCTCGCATAAGTTAGGGACAGCTCTGTCTGGCTTAGCTTGTATAATCCAGCTTTGTGTCATGCATACTGATGCTTAATAAACGTTTAATGGTAGAGGAAACAGTGCTGGAAGTGAGGTTGGCTGGTATTATTCCCATTCAGAAGGGAGGGAGTGGAAGAAGACAGATGAACTGCCTGAAAGCCTGTTGTGGAGGAAGGTTGAATCTCTGGACTTGGCCTGCTTTCTTTGGATTTGGGAGTGGAACTCAGGCTTGATGCAAAAGGCACAACCCTCTGGGGAGCTCATATTTTAAGGTAGAGATGATATAGAAGCCAAGAGTAATAATTAAAACATGAGAAGATCAGCTCAAGTCAGAAAGTACTGGTGGCAAAGTGAAAAGTTTGTGTGTGTGTGTGTGTGTGTGTGTGTGTGTGAGAGAGAGAGAGAGAGAGAGAGAGAGAGAGAGAGAGACAGAGAGAGAATGAGAGAGAGAGAGAGACACACACACACACACACACACACACACACACACACAGAGAGAGAGAGAGAGAGAGAGAGAGAGAGAGAGAGAGGCAAGAGCATTTATCTATAGCAACAAAGTCCAGTGACTCCTCTTCTGGTCCCTTTAGGGAGTGCTTCTGCTTCTACCATGGTTGACTCTGGTTATGGGAAAAGGCACTTTTACCCTCTTGGCAACAGTTCTATACATTCTGGCAAGTTCTTAGATATAAAGACTATGATGTATCACAGAATTGATCACAGAGACAATTTCTCCTGTTCACTCTCATCTCTATAGTTGATCTGTGTGAACGTGAACTAGAGAACACATACATCCTTTGTCTTCACAGAGATGACCTACTTGTATTTCTTTGAACTCTCCAAGCTGGTTCTTATATAGAAATTGGTTTGTTTTGAATATAATCCTTTCCATTAATGCTATTATAGTACGAAAATATTTATGTCTCTTTTATTGCTTGATTCAGTATAAAATAATCAGTTACCTTAATGTGCCTACATGCAGACAACTAAAATACTGGATAATCTTCATATCCAATTTATTTCTGCAGTAAGTTAAAATACTCAAGATTAAAAGGAATAGTTGAGTTGTTGATGTTATGGTAATTTAGCCCATTTGTTTTGTCACATGTCTGTAAACAATTCATGACTTTAGGACTCATGTAGAAGAAAAAAATGATTTCAGAATTATTAGTATTTTGTTTTAGTGATTTTTATTAGTTTTTCCCTTTTCTTACTGTCAGAACCACGGGTTTCTTTTGGGAAGTTTTTGTCATTGCAGACATCCTCAAAGCTCTTGGGGACCATGGGAACATTTGCAGCTCCAGAGGTAGAGGTACCTGGTGTGTTTTAGAAATTCCTTGAAGTACCTTAGTTTTCCATCTTATTCCTCAGCTCTTAATTAAAATACAGATATAATCCCAGAGGCAGAAGAGCTATTTTTGTGAGCACCCTGATTGAGACAAAGTAAAGATAAATTTAGAATTAAAAACTCAAGTCAGTTGTCAAGGACTGTACTTTTCAAACCATGGGCTCTGGGTCTTTCCCAGAGGGGTAGACAGAGACCCTGACAGTGTCTACCCTTAATGGAGTAGACTGGTGGAGCAGCTGTAGAGAAAGAATACTCTATCAAACACTTATTTGTGTGTTTATTTTGTTTGTGTGTGTGTGGTGCATGCCTGCTGCATATTTGGAAGGCCCCTTTGTGATAAGTGTTCAGTTTATTGCTGTTTGAGGGGTGGGCTTGGAAAGTGAGAATGTTGTTGTTGCCATTTCAGTAGACAGTCAGAAACAAACAAACGAAGAAAATCTATAGACTTCCAACAGATGGGTTTTAAAAAGTAGGTCATGTTTTGAGCCCACCAACTTTGATGACATCCCTTGAACAGAAACTGGATTCCTAAGTGTCAGGACAATATAAATGGGGTTCTAAAATGGTCTCTGGATCTGTTACAGCTTCCAAGTACAGCTGGGAAAAAAGTTGTAGAGCAAGGTCTCTATGGGTTTGGAAAATTAAGAACCATGTTGGGAAACCCTGAATTCATCAATCTGTCCTTTTTTACTTTGATAGAAGAGACTGGAATTGATTCAGTCCTGAGGGAATATGGTGATAATAGAGAGATTGTAGAGGAAAAGTGTGTGTGTGTGTGTGTGTGTGTGTATCTGTGTTGCTGTGTGTCTGTCAGTGTTTTTGTGTGTCTGTATGTGTGTGTCTCTGTATGTAGATGTGGATGTATGTGCTGTGTGTGTGTCTGTATGTGTCTCTGTGTGTCTAGGTGTTTGTGTGGTGTGTTTGTGTATGTGTCTGTCTATCTTGGTAAAGGGAGGAGCCATTTTCTAGAAATCAGTAGTATATAGAGGCTACACAGGTGCCTTTTCAGCTTTGACTTAAAAGCCCCTAAAAAGCTAGGAGGGCAAGATGTTCAGTCTTAGGAAATCTCACCCATTTTCTGCCTAGCCCAGGACAGAGGGCACTTTTTGATAAGAGAATTATGTACAAATCAAGTTACTGAACCTGAAGTTCAGGGGAAGAAAGTTCCAAGGCTGTGAGAACTCACAAGATTAAGATAAAGGGCCCTCGTGTATTTTCCACTCCATAGCCCTAGAGAGTGAAATAAATACCTTCTTAGATCCAAGTATCTGTGCTTTCCCAGGCTTCATGCCTCATTGCTGAATGAGAACAATTGGAAAACAGGACATACATTTATACATCAACACCATTTTGCCTGTGGTGGAATGAAGAATGGAGCCCCTCCCTATATCACCCCTTGCTGATTGCCTGGCTGACCCAAGCACCAATCCATCAGAAGTCTGTTTCCCAAACTCAACTACTTCCAAATGCTGTTGAGCTAGAAATACTTCTCTTCATTTTTGTCTTGATTGTAGAGATCTTGTCCTCCCCCTTTCAGGCCCCACATAACCAGAAGGCTAAACATTGAGATGTTTTATCTTGAATACAATCATTGCCAATATGGGAATTTACTTTACTCCTGTCCCCACAAATCCCATCCACATGGTGTTTGACTGGTATATCTGTATTTAAATGCACTTCTGCTCTCTCAGTCCACCTCATCTTGCCTCTTTTCCCTCATATAGAATTTCTGTAGGACAGAACTTAGGCTAATATGGAATGGGGAAGATATCATTGTAGATGATTACAAGAAAGTATTTCCACACTAGCTAATACTGTGGGACAATGGTCTTGTACCCTGTAAAGATTTGTCACTTGTATTGGTTTAATAAAATGCTGATTGGCCAGTAGCTAGGCTGGAAGTATAGGCAGGGTAACCAGAACAGGAAAATTCTGGGAAGTGGAAAGGCTCAGTCTGCAGTTGTCACCTAGACACAGAGGAAGCCAGATGAGAATGCCTCACTGACAAAAGGTACCAAGCCACACGACTTATGGGCTAATATAAGTTATAAGAGTTAATAAGAAGCCTGAGCTAATAGGCCAATCAGTTTGTGATTAACATAGACCTCTGTGTGTTTATTTTGGGACTAAATGGCTGTGGGTAGAATGGCTAACATAGAGGGACCTGTCAGGACAGAAATCTTAGTCAACACTTAATAGAGTAATATTGTGAATACACAGAGCTGCTTCTATGCCTGGAATTAATATACGGAATACTCCTTGTGCTTAATAGAATGATACCATGAATACATAGAGCTGTTTCTATGCCTGGTATTGCCACGGTGCTTTGCATTTATAAGATGATTTAATATCGCAGTGTATCTATGAAGTATATGTCACCAGCATCTTATAAAGATTAGCAACCGGACATTTAGAGGCATTAAGGAGCCACCCAAAGTTTTATACTGCAAAGTAGCCAAGGACCTGGTGGCTCTGGAGGCTTCATTGAGTCATATAATAAACCCCTTTGTCCCATCATCAGCTTGACTGGCAAATGTTCATTGCTACGAGTCTGGCCTGGTTCAGGGCCTCTGGTTTTTAGTACACTGTCCTCACTGGCTCCTCACCAGAGCTCCTCTGGGGTATCCTGTGGCCACCCAGAGTCTTAGAGATCTTGCAGGTGTTGTTTCACAGGGCCAGCCCATTCATGAGTTCTAGAAGGTCTCAAATGGAGTAGATGCTAGGATGGGTCAAACTAGGGCCCTATTGCCCAGTTGTGGGCCTGGGTGGTAACCAGGCAGGTCAAATTGAGTCACTGGGCCACCTGCCTTAGGTGTAGTGGGGTGGAGTCAGCTCCTCTAGGTGCATACCCTCAGGGTAGGTTCATCCTTGCCTGTGGTGATGGGTGGGGGCCCTCTCTTTTGGGTGCAGGGCCAGCTTTCTCACTGAATTGGCCAGCGAGAGGCAAGGCTGGCTTTCCCAGAGTAATGAAGGATGGAGCTGCTTCATTATAGCCCTCTGATTTCATCTTATGTGATTCCTAAGGCCTTCTGAGGTGATACTGGCCACAGGCATCAACATAGACCCCAACTTTGACTGCACCATGGAACCAGACATGGTCCTTAGCACAACACTTAACACTTAACCACTGTTTCATTGCTGTGATAAAATCCCAACATAACCAACTAGGAAGCAGAGTTGATTTTGGCTCATGATTTCAGAGGTTTCAGTTGTTGTCAGCTGACTTCTTTTTTTCTGGGCTTTCAAAGCATTATGTTCCCTAGTCATAATGAAGTGAGGTTGCTTATCATATGACTTCTAGAAGCAAAGAGAAAGATAGATACAGCCCTCAAAGACATGTCTCCATTGACATACTTCCTTCAATTTGGACCTCCATGTCTAAAGGTTTCTAACAATTCCAAGTATGCCACTGAAATTATAAAACTATTAGTGGATTAATCTACCAGTTCATAGGTACATGACCAGACCATTCATGATCTAATTATTCATCAATGATTAAATCCACTAGTTGGGGGTCACTGAAGCTTTCAACACAAGTCATTGCAGAGAGCACTTATATTTAAGCCATAGGCAAAAGAATTACTTGTTTCTAAAATTGGGTTGATAGTAATGCAATTATTTTTCTACTCAATAGTTTAGATATTTTAGTTTAGAAATGGTGATTAGTCTTTTAAAGAAACACATGCAAACGTGATCGTTATTAGCCTTGCTTGTTAAGACGTCATCAAATGCATAGTTAGGAAATTCAAGTTCATCATTTTGAGGATCTTAATCATAGATTCATCTTTTAATAGGTGTATATAAGTCAAAATGTTTTTAAAAGTAAGATCAGCATATGTGAAGACCGACACTCAAGCACATGTTTACTGAAGTACACAATTCAGATGCAGCCTCTTCTCCCAAGGAAAGTTGACATGCAAGAAAAAGTCCCCAGTGATAGCCAATAAAAGTGGGAAGATGTTGGTAAAACAAGTGAAATATGATAAATTCTAGGTTTCAACATTAATTTTGTTCACTTTTGGATCTTGACAAATCACTCTTAAGAACAAAACTCACCAAATGCGAATAGTTGTGGAGGTTCAGGTCTTTTTGGAATAAATTGTTAGACAGCATGAGGAGAGAGACACGAAAGCAAGAGAGGCTGTGACAAAATGTATGTGAGAGTTGGTTCTGGTGACACATACCTGTAATACCAGGTGCTTTGAAGACAGGCAGAGGCTGGCTGGTCATGGGTTGGAGGCCAGGCTGAACTATATAACAAAAATGCCCCAGGAAGCAACAAACAACCACGTCTTTGTGGTGACAAAGGAGGAGGGAGTAATTTGGTCTGAGACAGTCTGGTTAAAAATAAACTGAGGGTGTCAGCCTGCTTGTGGGGAGTCACTTCACAGTCTGTGAGTACAGGAAAGCAACAACTTCAGCAGAAACAATTTGTTTGTCAGTTAAATGCCAATAAATCTGGGAAAAATTGAGTACCGTTGCTAACTTCAAATAAATATATAAAGTGCATATTCAATAAAATAATGAAATGATCAAATGTTAATGTTCCCAATTATTGTTTTTTTTAAAAATAGAGAGATATTTTTGTTTCATTCTGACCTTAGACTTTGCAGAGCTGAACTGCTTCTGGGTTCTAGGTGCCCACTGATGACCAGCAGGGGCAGATCCAATGTTCTCTGCATGACCATTTCCCTCAGTTAAAGCTGCAGAGAGCAGAGAGTAATGTTAAACCACGAGTTCACATGCAAAGATTACAAACACACTAAAAGTTAAGTACAGGGAGGAATAAACAACAGATTTGGATTGCTACGAACAATTATATTTTAAACATTGAACATAATGAAGAATGCAAGTACACAGAGAGAGCATGGAACAGTAGAACAGTTACAACAACAACAACAACAACAAAACCTTTAAAAATTTAAGTTTTAGTAGTAATTGTGTGTTGCAATTTTTACAAAGACCTAGTGGATGGTTCAAAATAACAGACTAGACACAAATGAAAAAGGAGTTAGTGCACTGGAAATTATCTGTTAATCAGAAGACAGCCAGAGTGGTGGTGTGAAGCATGTTAGGAAGACTGGCTTGTATAGAAGAGGGACACAACCTCACACATATTCAAGAGGGGGTTCAGAAGAGATCAGAGAAGGAGCAGAAGCAACAGAAAACAAAGCAAGGATCATGAGCTCTAAAAAACTAGTAAGTGGTACGATTGTACATTTCAGTAAGTCAGGAAGGCATACGCCAGCCAGGATAAAGGAAAAGAAATCTACCCTAAAAGCATCAGAGAAAATATTTCAAAACCCAAGGTGAAAAGCAAGTGTAGAGGGCAGTGAAGGGGAAGGTAAGCCACTCAAGTGGAAGAGCAGAAAGACCATGGGATCCAGGCTAGTTTTGGCTACATACAGAACAAAAGAGAAAAAAACAATGTATCAATAAAAGACTAGGATTTGACCTTCTCAACGCAAAAGAATGACTCATGTTTACCATGAGGAATGTGCCAAGTATCCTGATCTGATCACTACACCTAATACACATGGCTTGAAATATTACATAGTGCCACAGCACTACATGTCAATTAAAATGAGAATATTTTCAAAGTTCCACGAAACAATATGTGATTCCATGTGATATTTTCTATGCTGACTCTCCCCATCTATTCAAAAAGTCACTTACTGTAACCTGTTAGATTGATCTAATAATCTCATAGCCTTAATCCACAGTTTGGAAAATGTCACGTGAGACCAATCAAGCAGAAGTTCAAATGGCCAAGAGACCAATCTTTTTAATTAAAGAAAAGGAACGAAACAAAAATCAGAAGCTCAGAGGCTGAGGTCAGGTGATAGTGGTTGGTTTTGTTCTTCTCTCAGGGTGAGCTGCATCTCTGCTAGAATCCTTTGGGTTGGGGACAAGTGGAAGAAGGGCACACGCCATGTTTATGACTCTGCCTTGCCTGCTTCCTTCTGCCAGGCCCTTGCCAGGCTCACTAGAGAATAGGGCCTACGGCCAAGGCCCCCAGAGTCAGTGGAGGTCTTCGGAGCCCTTGATTCAGGAATGCGTGGACTTGAAGACTGACTGCATTTTTTTCCTACATTAGGCAATTTGGTTTCAAGGAAACCAAGCCAGTGCAGAATGTGAGGTGAGCTCGGCCTTGCCCCTTCATTTATCTTCCTTTAATCAAACAGACTAAACGTTTTCATTGGAGACGGACGGTTGTTATCCTTGGCTTGCTTGTGTCTCCAGAGGTATTTTTCTAAGGAATGTGTTAATAGCTGCAAAAATCTTAACACGTCTTCAAGTGCCTCTCACGTTAGGAGATTCCTCTTAGTTGCGGGAAAAGTGGTTGTCAGTTAGCCTCGTATTTAAGCAAAATCAAAATGGTTCTGACAGGTCGATTAAGTTCTTCAAATGAGCCGTCTTTAAGCAACATGCAGCTGGAAGGTTCAGAAGGAGAGACGTTTTTCTTGCCAACTCTGATTTCTTCAGCCCTCGTTCACTTCCAAGGCAGTTGGGCCCAAATAATGCTTAACTTCAGGCCCGGTGGAAGCCAGACTCAGGAGTTTCTAGTTTCAAGGTTCGTCCCATTTGCTGTACTAAACAAGTTTCCTTCTGTTTTGTTTGAAGAAATGGTAGCATTTAAATATCAATTTAAAAAATAAATAGGAAGTACATTGTGTAAAAAGCGGTTTCGGAGGAAGGCGGCAGGTAAATGTTCAGTTGAAGGAAGGGGATTCCTAAAAGTTACCCCTTCTCAAGTATATTTTTAATGGAATTAAGAGATAGGGCAGAGTATCTCTGCACTGGGGAGCTTTGTGATATGAACATCTGACCTCAGCTAAGGTTGCAAATTCCTGTGTGTTGTATGGAAAGAAAGATTTGTTGTTGAACTCAAGAAAGATCTGCTGGCAAAGGGGTGTCCCTGTGCCTGGAGAGAGAAGCTAAACAAAGCCCTTCTTCCTCTGAAGGCTGGTTGAGAGAGATTCATGTCTGCTGTTTCCTGCTCAGGTATCAGCACGCTTCCTTCCTAACACCTAGCCCCACCACCACCACCCAGTTCTGCTGCTGTTTTCTCCTTCTTCTCCTCTTTCTCCCCTACCTCCTCTTTCTTCTCTTCCTCCACCTCCTCCTTCCTCTTTCTCCTCCTCCCTCCCTCTATTTCCCCCTCCTCCTTGTTCCTCTTTCAAGGAGAGGAACAAGAATAGGATGGGATGAATGACAGCTTACCCCAGAACAAGCTTCTCTCCCATTCTTAAATGACATTACTTTTGTGTACCTTTGGAAGTACATCAAACAATCACTTAGCACGTATGATTCACAGGGCAGTTCTGGAGCCATCTGAAGTCAGTGTGTTCATCAGCCCAACAAGAATAAGCTTCAGTCTGTGAGCCACTAGACCGCAAGCTCTTCCAGGGCAGTTTTCATCCTCATTGTATTCCAAGAGCTAAGCGAAGTGTTTAGTGTCTAGTACTATGATCAGTAAATATTCCAATAAAAAAGAAAACAACAGTTAATTGATCTAAATCATACTGACCCCAAGCTGTCTTCTTAAAGGATGTGCCCTTCTGTTAGACAGTCTGCTCGCAGAATGGATTTCTTGTGCAATCACTTGGTTTCTCAAGTCAGAAAGTAGAGTATATACAGAGACGTACATTAGAGCCTTCAATTTCAAGACTCGAGCTGGAGCCAGAGAGAGAAGGCATTTCTGAATGAGATGTTTGCATTCTCCTCAGGAAATAAAGTTCTGTGGCTGGGCCTTCAGTATCCCTAAGTGGCCCAGACACAGACAAAAGACGTGGCTTTTAAAAGGGTTTTCATGCATCCACTAGTTATCCTGCAACCTGGCTCCACAGCCTATTACTGAAACTTCTATGGCCTTGGGCAGGCCAGGAAATAGTTTTAATTTGCTTAGGCCCTAAATTATAGACTGTGCATTTGCAATTGTTTCGAAGTAGTCAGCAAAGGCATAGTTTTCAACAGGTTTTAAAGGAGGAACTTCGGACCACAGGTTAGAGTGCTTTATACCATTGCAAAGGAAACTGAAATCTGACATTTTCCTGCCCTGAGGAACGGTAGAGTTGAGCAGTATCCAAGGACAGTGAGTAGTGCTCGTCCCCATCCTGCATTAGACTCCTCATCAGAACACATCAACTTTGATTTTACCTTTTTTTTTTTTTTGTGTAATAGAGAGACTATCCAGACAACATATATCAAACTAGCCCAACAAATTGTTCAGGATTTAACATAACAAGAGCAGACAGTGATCTTTGTGGTCGTATGTTGGGCTTCTTCTGGGGGCTGTAACTTCATTGTGGCATGTATAGATTTAAGTAAGGAGCTGATAAATATGAACTCTTAATAAGCACTGATTCTACTGTAGCGCTTTGGATCCAACGGATATGTGTTCCCAGGTTCTCACTTGTCCCCTCTCTGACATCAGTCTGCAAACATTGCTGTTTCCTAACATTTCCAAGCTTTGTTGTCACTTAGTTTACACCTCTGTCCTGGCAGCTCATGCTTTAGTTTTTCTTCTCTGTGTCTCTTGATTAACTTGGGGGATTCCTGGGATTTCAGTCACTTGCAACAAACTGATGCTCGTTTGTGATTTAAATGTTTCCTGCAATCCCAGACATATCCTCCAGGTGGACAAAAGAGCCCGCCTGCTTTGCTAACTCCAGGTAAGTGTTTGAGGTGGGTGGTATTTACCAATACAGTCTCACAACGTGGACATGTTGGAAAGAGATGAAATAAATACAAAGGTAAGCTTCAGCATATTTTTTTTAATGAGGCTTCACTCTGTAGCCGGGGTACCATGACCTTGAACTCAAGTTCCTTCAGCCTCTGCTTCCCCAATGCTGGCATTACAGACATGCACCAAGACATCCAACTGAGAATTTTACATTTTTAGACAGAATACATTAACTATTATTAAATTTTTGTTGTGCTTTCTACTTTTGCTTTTCAAGAGATTTTTCTGTAAGACCTGCTGGCTTTGGTTCATCTCCACACAGGTTGCTGTTCTGTATTCAGAAGCTTTAGAGGAAGCCCTTTTAAGTAGTTCTCCCTGACCTGGTACCACATCTGTTTCTTCCCATGTCTTTTTGAAGGCATTTCACCTGGATGCTTTTTTCATCACTTGGCCTCTGCTTGCAGACTTTCCCCCTTTGTCTCAGTTATTCTCTCCTTAGGAAAATTGGACATAATTAGTTTTCATCAATACTCCAGACTTTTAAAACGTTGTTAAAAGTGGCAACCCGAAGCTGGTATAGCTCCTTTCGATGTCAGTGTGGTGATTTCTCAGAAAATTAGGAAACAACCTTCCTCAAGACCCAGTACTACTACTTTTGGGTATATATCCAAAGGATGCTCAATTGTGCCACAAGGGCATGTGCTCAACTATGTCCATAGCAGCTTTGTTTGTCATAGCCAGAACCTAGAAATAATCTAAATGCCACTCGACCAAAGACTGGATAAGGAAAATGTGGTACATTTACACAATGGAGTACTACACAGCAGAAAAAAAAATCTTGAATTTTGCAGGAAAATTGATGGAGCTGGAAAACATTATTTTGAGTGAGGTAACCCAGACACAGAAAGACAATTATCACATGTACTCACTCATAGGTGGTTTTTAAACATAAATCAAAGAAAACCAGCCTACAAATTACAATCCCAGATAACCTAGACAACAATGAGGACACTAAGAGAGACTTACATAGATCTTATCTACATGGGAAGTAGAAAAAGACAAGATCTCCTGAGTAAATTGGGAGCATGGGGACCTTAAGAGGGCTAAAGGGGGGAGGGGAGAGACAGGGAGGGAGCAGAGAAAAATGTAGAACTCAATAAAAATCAATAAAAAAAAGGAAAAAATTGGCAACCCAATCTGTAGCTTGGAAACTACGAGTTCTAAACATATTTTAAAGAGAAAGGCCTCATAATAAACTTTTTTACTTTTTAAGGTATAATACCCAGTGACTTCATGAAATAATATTAATAGGTCCCCACATTATCTGCTTGCTATCAGACTGTAGGTTATATAAACTTTAGATTATACACATCAGTTTTGAATTGAATGACTAACATTGTTGACTTTACTGTTCTTTATGCTAGACATTAGTCATAATATTATCCTATAATGTGCCAACTAAAGAAAATTCTTTCCTTGGCTCTCATTTGGAACAAATCATAATACTTCTGAGAATTATTATTATTTTTGACTGTGTCATAAGTGATACTCAAGAAGGCGCCCGTAAAAGTTAGACATTAGTAGAAAGTAATAAAAAATGAGAGTGAGCCTGGTGTCACACATCTGTAATCTTTGCTACTAGGGCAACTAGGAGAACAGGATTACAAAATTAAGGCCAGCCTGAGCTCTTTAGCAAGATCCTGTCTCATTAGGAAAGAAAAAATGGCCGCAGTGTGACTTGGCTGTACAAGTGCTTATATCATGTGAGGCCCTGACCTGAGTATCTATTACAGAAAGAGAAAAAAAATAAACCCAACCCAAAACAAAACCTTTAATAGCTAGAGTGATCCTGTGCAAAAGAAGTGATGCTGGGGGTACCCTTGATGCTATACCACTGCCCCACAGTGCTAAAAGCAGTATGGTACTGGTACAAAAATAGACCCAGAGCCCACTGAGGTAAATAGTACCCAGAGATAAACCCAGATAACCTCAGCCATCAGATTCTTGACAAAGGTGGTGCCAAAAGTATATTTTGAAGAAAGGATATGTCCATTAACAAGCAGTGTTGGGAAGACTGGATACCCATATGTAAAATAAGGAAAGTTGAGTCTCATCACATTAAAACATTGACTCAGAAATGGATAAAAGATTTTAATAAAAGGAATGAAAATTTAGAAATACTAGAGAAAACTGTATGGAAGATTCTCAAGATACAGGATAGGCAATGACCTTTTGCAAAAAAAAAAAAAACACAACTCCTACATAATTCAAGGAATGATAAGAATTGACAAACAGGATCACATTAAATTAAAAAGATTCTTCATAGCCAAAGGAAACAATCAGCCTACAAAATGAAAGTCTTTTCCAGTTTTCCCTCTGCTAGCAAATTAGCATTCAGAATATATAAAGAAGTTAAAAATATTAAATGCCAAAAAATCCCCCAAAGAATTCAGTCAATAAATGTGCAAATGAAATTGAACAGACAGTTCTCAGAAGAAGTAAAAATGGACAATAATTGTATGAAAAAAATGTTCAACATCTCTAGCCACCAGGGAAATCCAAACCAAAACTTGCTGAAATTCTGTCTCACCCCGGTCAGAATGGCTATCATTAAGAAAACAATAAAATAACCAATATTGGGAAAGATGCGCAGGGAAAAAATAAACACCCTGCTGGTGGGAATATAAGCTACTCTAGGCACTGTGGAAATCAGTATGGAAGTTCTTCCAAAGCTAACTCTATCCTATGACCCAGCTTCTCCTGGGCATGTATCCAGAGGAATCAGCCAGCTTGTTAGAGAGGTATCCAAACAGCCCTGTTTACTTAAGCACGACTCACAATGGCTAAGTTATAGAGTCAAGCTAGGTGTCCGTTTGCAATTGAATGGATAAGGAACATGTGGTAGACATACAAAATGAAGTTTTAAAGTATGCCATGGTGCTCATGTGAACGTCAGAGTACGACTTTGTGGAGCAAGTTCTCTCCTTTCACCTCCATGTCAGTCCTGGGAATCAAAATCAAGTCATTGCGCTAACATGGCAGAGGTTTACTTACTGAGTCATCTTGCTGCTCCCGCCCCGTGAAGTCTTATTTAGCCAAAAAAAGAACCAGAACTGTGAGTGTAGTTTCCAGGAAAATCGATGGAGACGGAGATTGTCATGCTAAGCAACTAGCTAGTCTCCCAATGACAAGTATTGCATATACAACTGAAGGCAATGAGTCCCACTCTCCCAGAATCTATCACTAGCCCGTAGGTCAGTAGGGAGACAGAGAGTCTGATGAGCCCTTCCCTCATTCATGACTTACTGTTGGCAAGGACTGGCCTTATGCAGACCAGGAGCAGGTAACTACAGCTGTGAGTTTGCGGTAGTAATGGCTATGTCACGCCCAGAAATGCCCATGGCATTTTTTTATCCCTTTTCCCCATCTCTGGCTCTTGTGTTCTTCCTGATCTCTCTTCTTCTGTATACTCTGAGCCTAAAAGAGAGAGGTACACATGTCTGGTTCAGAGCTGAACCCTCCACTGTCATTTATTCTCAGTGCCTTGGGTGAGTGGGAGTCTCTGCACTCATACTGTTCATTGGAAAAAGAGACTTTTGCAATTAAGGATGAAAGTAGCAGTTTTGTATGAGTATTAACATGTATATTTATAAGATAGCTTGATGCTGTGTCAGCTTAACCAAGCAGCAGTAAGTGATTCCTAACTGTGTCTTTGGACTGGTTTCACAAGACCAAGATATGGGTCACTCCGATGGTGCAGACATCAAATCCATTCAGAGATAAGCTGGTCACCGACTTCTCTATTGCTGTGATAAGATACCACCACCAAGTCAGCTTACAGAAGAAGGAGCTAATTTGGGTCTTAGAGTTTCAGAGGGTTAGAATCCATGACCTCATGGTGGGTAGCATGGCAGCAGGCAGGTAAACCTTGAGCTGGAATAGCAGCTGACAGCTGGCATCTTATCCACCAGCACGAGTCAGAGAGAACTAACTGGAAAAGGCATGAGTTTTTAAAACTTCAAAGCCTACCCCTAGTGACACAGCTACCCCAAAGCCACACCTCTCAATTCTGCCCATGCAGTTCTACTACCTGGGGACCAAGCATTCCAATATACAAGCCTATGGTCCAGTCTCACCCAAAATGCCAATGATCCCTGTAATATTCATGTCGCTATTATACAAATGAGCATATCTTGCCAGTCAGGTTGGTATTAAAGTTTGTGTGGGCCATAGCTAGGTAAGAAGTTTTGATCCTAATCTCTCCCCCAGCAGCTGGCATAACAACTTCTAGAACTATAAAACTGAGCCAGAAAGGAGGAAGTTTCCAGTTCAGTTCTAGCTTATTTGTCTCTATCAAGGAAGGGAGGAGTCAGTGCTGGGATTTTATCTGGATATACTAAAGAAGAGCGTTAGAGAAGGGGAGGAGTGTGTGCTTAGGGGATTCTGTGGTGTCTCATGGCTAGACTGGACCACAAAGCCCGGAGGAAAGAGAAGGGAGGTTAAGAGGAAACATTCTGTGATATAGATGAACCAGTCAACTTTTTACACACAGTTTTAAGTTAGAAACACTTGAATTTCTAACTCAAGGGTTAAAACCCATTCATCTGGAAGTTTTCCTCACTAGGGAAGAATTGGCCTAAACATTTTAGCAAAATTCACTCTATAGAGTTTTTTTTTAATCTTCAATTCCTCATTCCAATGGAAGAAAAAATATTTCATGCCCTCTGACATTAACTAGAAAAGCTAATTTCCTATGTGTTTAATTCTGGCAATTCTTCTTTTTACATAATAATGGGAAGAATAAAATTCTTTGTGACACCTCAAATGTAAATTTGGTAAAATGACATCTCTGAACGTTTCCCTGTTTACGATCAAAGGCTTTTTTTTTTGGCAGAAGGAGAGAGAATTAACAGGTTAGTTTTAGAGGAGAGTCTGTCTACTTCTAACAGCTTGTAAGAGAAGGTGTTTCTTCCTTTAATAACACCAGCAGATAGGTGAATTTAATAGTAGCCTAATTCAGCATGTTTAAAACAGAACCAATGATCTTACTTCCCAAACCTGTTCTCTTTCCCATTCTCCCTGACTCAGGAGTCTTGTCTATAATTGTCACCTCCTGAAACTGACCTTCGTCTCCACCTCACTCCATATTCCCATCAAACCTTGGGGCTGAACCTGCCTCTCACCTGTCACTCACTTCTACCCACCAGCCTCAGGGATGAACTCCTGCTCCTTCCTCAGTTCTTTATATGGATTAACTACCAAAGTTATAGTTCTATAACCAAGGCTAGTTACAGCCATTTTCCCACACTCCTGTACTCATATTAACCTCTGGGTCTGGATCCTTCCCCTTTCCCTTACTCCCTCATTCAGTAACCACTCGGACTTGATTTTATACACCTATCCTAGAGATACCTCCCAAATATCTAGGGGCCTCGTAGCTCAAGTAATACTGTGAGGAGTATGTATTTTGGAGAAGGAATGTGTCAAGCAAAATGTTGTCTTAAAACCTGTGGCTTGATATTTATATTCATAAGAAGTTGGAAACTTAGGTCGCATCCAATTTTTTTTTTATTTTATACATCAACAAATTCAGGCAGATATGGAAGGCCAGTTGTATTAGCTCAGTTAACACTCTCATGAGGCTTGTAGTGGCTCAGACCTATGAGCAGTGCATCCTGAGCGAAGGCCCAAATCTCTGAGAAAGAACAAGTCTGCTGTGTTTGAGAGGCAGATAGGAAACTCCCTTCAAGTGTGATGGAGGGAAGCTGAGATTGGAGAGGTGGGCATGGTTTAATCATAAGCTATCCCAAAGATTTTGAATTTTATTCTAATTATTAGCTGAAGGTTTTGGAATCATTCAGGTATGGAAATATCTAGAGCTGACTTGTGCTCCAAGAGTTTGCTTCTGTGTGAAGGATTGAGAGTCAGCGATAGAGATGGAGAGGGTAAACCTGGGTACCAGGATGTAGCAGGAATGGAGGAGAGTGCCTGATCAACTGAAGAAGGGATGCGAGAGGAAATGGAGACTCTAAAACTGCTCCTGGATGCCTGAACCACTAAATGGATGGTGGTGCTGGCACCAAGATGGAGAAACTCAGGGGCAGGGAGCAAGGAAAGGAATGAGACAGACGGTCATACTTAGCTCATCTTCAATGCAGTGAAAGATCCATCTGTTGTCAAGTAGCTGTGGATTTATGAATCTTGGACCTCAGAGATTGGTCATCTCTAACACAGGATTTTGAGAGTAAAAGTCAGTAAAAAACCTGTAAAATACCAGGAAAAGAGGAGGAAAGATCCTATACTTGCCAGAGCAAAAGGCTACCATTCAAAATGTTTCCTGTGGGATGCAGCACTCTGGCGCCGGGTAGTGACTAAGGGAAGAAAGAACTGATGTCTGCTTTGGCAAGCTGGAGTTCCCTTACAACCCTGATAAGAGCCATTTTATTGAGAAGGTGGGAGTAAGGGTCCAGCGGAATGAGTTAAAGAAACAAATGTAGATGCTAGACTCACTGAGAAAACAGCAAAGCTTTGATGGTTTGAAAAGTACTTTAAAATACATTATTTGGCTGACCCAATGCTAACACACCCACTAACACAAATCTGCATACAGGAACTTGCAATTATTTATTTTAAACATTATTTATTCAGGATTCTACTTCTTGTATAAGACTTTGACATTGGTAGACCCAGCTTTATGGATCACATGGCTTAACTGATTTACAGAAGAATTTGTAGCAAGAGCTTAAGACAAACTCAGTTTTGATGCATTTTAAATCACTGGTATGTAACATCTAGAAAGACTATTGCATTAAATATCTTACACACTTTAATTTCAGGAATGGACCCTGGTGGTTGTGGTATATTTTCCAGTTTATTTTTATTCTGGTTCCTCTGTCCTTCCCTTTGTGGGTTGTTTATATCATGGGAACAGATAGAGCATGCCCTCTGCCCTTCTCACCAGATAGTTGCCATTTTGATCTGTCAGTCAAACTCCAGGGTCTGCCCTGAACATGGAGACAATTGATCATAGTTTCGACATTTGGGCCGCGTCAATGCAGTTCAGTCGCCTAAGCTGGCTGTTGTGAGGAGTGATTGGCAAGGCGCTTGTCCAAGTCTCGGTGAGGTTAGCACTGTCCTTATGGCTAACAACTGCACAAATAGAAACAGGCTGAGTTTGTGAACATAGTTTCAACAAATTATTTGAAGTACGAGTCTACCTCCTATCTGTATTTATTATTCCAGCTCTTGGCATAACAAGAATGAAAACCTCTGCTTATGCAAAGCCTTTCCCAGTAAAGATCTGTGACGGCTTCACTCTCCCTCCATGTTACCATACTGATCACAAGCCTAGCCTAAGATACAACCTAAAGTAGACCCCAATACCCCATCCAGCACAAGGTATGTGTGAGGGACAAATGCCGTTGGTTCCCTTCCCTCTTTTCTTTAATATGAAAGGGTTGAATGAAATTATACCGCTATTTTATCTGAATACATTCATAAATACAGAAAGTGAAAAGTTTAGAGCTTTGCTAGGATTCAGATGCGAGAGAGAGAGAGAGAGAGAGAGAGAGAGAGAGAGAGAGAGAGAAGCCCACCCAGAATTTTAGATAACAAAGCAGGCATGTGTTTCTAGTACTTTACAGGTCATTGTGAATGGGAACGGGAGCATAGTTATGTCTGACGCATTGCAGAGGGATGCCACACAGAACAGGCTCAGGTTCCAGTGACCTTGCTTGGCTGCCACCTGACTCTTATTGGCCTGAAAGCTGAGGAAACATGGCCATGCCAAGGTTTTATTGGGTTGCTGGCTGCCAGCAGAGTAGTTGCCAACTTTACCAGTTTCTATGCACAGAACCTTAGCAGTTCAGTCTCAGGCTATAGTCTCCGGGGTTTCTAAAGGAGTTGTTTGGCTTATCTCCTATCAGTACCTGGCCTCTGTGCTATATATTCTTAGCAAAGATCGACAGTCTTTTGTGATTTATTGAAACAATGTTAAAAATAAACCTGAGGTTTTAAGAACACTAAACACTGGAATCTTGACCTGTCAAAACATGATTGCTGATGAGTTGAGTAAATTCCTAGTATTTAGTTTTTAATTGTGAAAATCACTAGCAGTATATCGAGTAAAACATTCCGTCTTCCCAGTCCCTCTCTTCCCTGGTAGCGTCTTAGAGTCAGCCCTTGCAAGCATCCTGAGCTACTGACATGAAACTAAACTGTTGTGAACATTTTCACATGCTATCCCTTCTAAATGTTCTGCAAGTTTTCAAGGTTTAGTTAAATTTGTCACAAACATTGTCACATGGCACACATAGTGCATTGGAGTTTGATAAAGTCACTTTAAAAACAACTTTCCCCTCACTGTACAAATATACAAAGGAAAGTCTAGTTCCAGTTCTAGACGCTGTTTGTCCAATCTGTTCTCTCAAAGATGGGGATTTAACTCTAGTTTCTCTTAACAGTCATCGTTGTCTTTCTGTGTGTCTGTCTCCCTGTGTCTTTCTGACACACACACACACACACACACACACACACACACACACACACACACACACACACAGTTACACTTTCCCATACGTTTCAAAATAGTCATGGAGTTTTCACTGAACTGCTTTTCCATTATTGTGGCCACTAAACTTTTGAATAAAGTGCAGAGAGAGAGAGAGTGAGGCATTGATTCTGGATTCTGGATAGCCTGGAAGAGCCCAGAGTCCATCTTCCCCATTCACTAACACATAACCTCCTTGTCATTAGTCTTCTTTTTTAAAAATATTTATTTATAGCCGGGTGGTGGTGGCGCACGCCTTTAATCCCAGCACTTGGGAGGCAGAGGCAGGCGGATCTCTGTGAGTTCGAGACCAGCCTGGTCTACAGAGCTAGTTCCAGGACAGGTTCCAAAGCCACAGAGAAACCCTGTCTCGAGAAACCAAAAAAAAAATATTTATTTATTTATTATGTATACAATATTCTGTCTGTGTATATGCCCGCAGGCCAGAAAAGGGTACCAGCCCCCATTACAGATGGTTGTGAGCCACCATGTGGTTGCTGGGAATTGAACTCAGGAACTTTGGAAGAACAGGCAATGCTCTTAACCTCTGAGCCATCTCTCCAGCCCCTCGTTAGTCTTCTTATACCAAGCTAGGGTTTAAGTATTTTAACAGAATCATGTGTGTTATTCATTTGCTTTATTGCTTGTCCATTTGTTGAAAATCCAGGTTGAAATTTATCTTTTTATATTCAAATTTAAAGGCATTTCTCTCTTGTCTTCTGATTAGAGTAAAAAAATTTAAGGAAGTCAGGGTGTAGTGGCACCCACCTTTAAACCCAACATACAGGAGGCAGAGGCACGCAGATTTCTGTGAGTTGGAGGCCAGCCTGGTCTACATAGAGAGAACCTGCTTCAAAAAAGAAAAATTAAACAAGTCTAAATTTTAAAGAAACTGGATACTAGTCCATGTCCTTTTTGTTTTTATTTTTATTTAACTTACTTTTACTTCATTAATTAAACTTTATTTTATTTTGTTTTGTCTCTAGAATTCAGAGTCTTCTCTCAGTATCGTAGTACCAATTCCAGTATTTCATAAAGCTACGCCTGCATGGGGATCTTTTAGATCTGGAGATCATACATTTAAGTCTGGAAAGTTGCCCCATTTTATATTTTTGACTGTTTGTTTGCCTGTAGCTTTTACTTATGTTCTCTTTGCAATTCTTATTAGCCATGTATTTGCTTTCTTGTTGCACGCCTCTGATTTTCTCCTTCTTTACTTCTTTCTGATTCCTATCTTAGTGGCTTCTTTGTTTGGATTTAATCTTGGAGTACTTCTTCAACTTTGTCAACTTAGCTTTTTAAACTTTTAGTTTATTCTAAATTATCCTATTTCATGTGTATAGTTGTCTTATAGGCATGAATGTCTGTTTGTGCACACAAAGGCCAGAAGAGAGTGTCAAATCCCCTGGAACTGGAGTTACAGACAGTTGTGAACTGCCCTTTGGGTGCTAGGAATCAAACCACCGTCCTCTAGATGGGCAGCCAGTATCTTAATAGCTAAGCCATCTCCCTAGCCTCATGAAATCTTTATTTTAACATCTTACATGTCAGTAAGTTAATTATTCTGGAAATAGTCCTTGTATTCCTCTAACAACGTTGTGTTGTTTCATGGCATAATGTCTTTTCTGCACACAGTATTCTTCGACATGTCCACTCGTATGTGGAGGACTTCTCCAGAGAGTGAACTTCCCTTTTCTGGATGAGAGAGTGTGTGCAGGGTCTAAGCATTCTTTACATGATTATTATAAATATTCACAAAATTGAAACATATTTATTATTCAGTTTTGAAGATCTGGGAACTTAAAAAAATGAATGTGGAATTGATTATAGGATTACAGTGGAAAGGCAGGCCAGTAAAGAAAATCACAACATTAAAAATCATACCCTAAGTTTTTTTCCCTAACAAGGGTGGAAAACTATGGAAAAAAAAACCAACATGAATGCACTGTTTTTTTTTTTTCAATTGTAATCAGCATACAGATTGTTGGATTCCACTTTGTCCCTTTGTTCTCACTTCTCCTGGATCTACTTTCGTGAAGACCCTGCTCTTCCCAGCCTGGCTTGTGTTCAGCTCAGGGCTGTTGTCTAGACCTTTGTGGCTTCCGGTCCTCCAGGTACATGGCTGTCTGCCTTAGCTTTCATCTCATGGGTAGTACTGCCTGATCATTTGTGCTTTGGTTTTCTTTAATCTTAGTTCAGGAGGGAATAAAGATAACAAACGTATGTGTTCAGAAAGGTGTGAATAACCTGGAGTTGATATTTTCTTTTTGCATACACAAACATGACACATGAATATATATATTTATACACACACACAGACAAATACACACACACACCCTCCCACCTGCTCCTCTCTTTTTTTGTTTACTAGCCCACAGAATCCAGTTATTTTCCAGGAAATTTTTTCAAGCACAAGATCGTTCTTACTGTCATTGCCCACTCTGCCAACTCAGTGCCAGCTGCACTGAGGACCTGCTTCTCAAGTCCCTGGTGTTCACAAGGTCTATTCCAAATGCCTTGAGGCCTCATCGAAAAAATCCTCCCAAGTGTTTCTGCCAAGTAATAAATGCATTGAATAGCTTTTCACCCTGTCATAGTATAGAATACGTTTAAACACTGAAACTTTAAAGAGCGTTCTGTTATAAGAGGCTCATAGGCTGGATTATTTTCCTTCCAGCTGATGGAATGCAGAGAACTCTTGCTCCCAGGTCTTCATACATGTGTGCTTGCACATGTCTTTGTGAGCATGGATTTGCATGTGTACATGAGATAGTTGTAAGCATGTGTGTGGAAGTGTGCCTGCATGCCTGCGTGTGTGTGCTTATGGTACAGGAAGAGAAAACCTTCCTGGCAACTAACACCAAGGTCCTCGTATTAATTCCTCTGTGCTCCTGCTTCTTCATTTGCAGAACGGGGGTTGCGCTTCATGCAGACACGGAAGTGAATCCTACTGCAAAACACATGGAAATAGCCTTATTAGATGTAAAACTGCCTCAGACTCAGATTAATGAAATGTTAGAAGCAAAGGTGTTTTCCCTCTTGAGGTTTGCTGTTCACTCAGGCAGGATGGTTGGGTCTGGATTTGTTCTTGGTTCCTGGCATTATATTGCTTTCCCATCTGAGAGGCCCATCTCTAGTTCGTGAGTGGTTGATTAGCCACCAAAGAGCTGCCTTTGTTCTTCCCCTGGAGGGCTGGAGGCAGAGAGCAGAAAGGAAACTGGAAAGGGGCTCATCATTGCTCTAGCGGTCCTCTAGGGAGAGAATTATAAAATTTACATAAGGGCGAATAAATTAAACTTTCCTTCCAACCTCGCCATGCAACACCAGGAATGCTTATCTACCCACATTCAACAATATTCGTGAAAGACTTCTTTGGCCCCGATATCACAAAGTTTTAGATAACAAATATGCCATCCTTCAGTCTGAAGTAGAGAAACACTTACTTCATTCACCAGTTAAGTGAGCTGCTATCTGGCCCTCATTATATCTGTGATTTACAAGGGCTCAGCAGGCCTGCATCATTCACGTCAGAGACCACCAGTATAAAACGCAGCAAATGGGATTTTTATCTTTCAGCACGCCTCAGAGTTGTTGCACAAGATCCGCTCCTCGGTCTGCATATAATCAATCTAATGTAAACCATTATCTCTGTGCGGGAGAATAAACCAAGCACTCCCATGCTCTGGATCATACTTAAACACGCCTGACATTCACAGCTTCCAACACTCCTTGAAATATCTGTGCCACGCAAGACGTTCCATGTGGAGACAAGGCAGGGCCGCGAGTGAGAGCCGAGGGGTGCTATCTCACTAGGAGGAGTTTGTTGACAGGCCGGGGAGTGAACATTTCACCAGAAATCAAAGGTTGATTTGTTCCTGGGCTTCCAAAGGAACTGGCAAAAACTGATTCTATCAGAAGAGAGTCAGTCTCCTGAAAGGTCACACTCAAAGTCACGACCTTTTTTTTTTTTTTTTGCAATTAAAAAAATATGCATGGGCAATCCTGAAAGACGATTGAATTTAAACCTCCTTTTAAATTTAAAATTACAGGATAGGTATTTGGGGGACAAAGGACAAAACAGTGGGTAACTTGCCTCACAATTTCGGTTTTGTCCATTTTATGCTATCTTACTTAAAAAACCCTCATTTTAAAACCCTTTTCAGGATAAATGTTTAATAACCTCCTCACCTATTGTCTTCAGGGACCTTGGCCTATGAGTCACTGAGCTCAGGGTTTTTCCTAAGTGAAGGAAATTCGGGAACTACATTAAGAGTGTTAATGAGGCCCAAGACCTCTACTCTTTGCCAGCTCTCGGAGGTAATATATGAATGAATGAACATCTTGATCTCAGCTGTAGTCTGCAAGGGGCCTTCAGTGCCAGGGAGGTGTTTGAGAAGTCAGTCACAGATGAGATGTCCCCTCAGGCAGCGAGCTGATGCCTAACGGGTAGGACAGGTCTCACAAACGTACTTTTGCAGACACAAGGGAACATGAGGATGAAAACATATGAATTAAATGACCAGCAGGCTTGTGTTACTCAGCACGGGCTATGTTCGAAGGGAAATCGACAATGACCTGTTTTTTCAGTCAGCAGTCACTTAGAGATTGAAACTTGAAGAGAAGAATCATTACAGCAGATTCTGATTGTAGTATCTGGGCTCATGTTTACAGAGCAAACATTGTGGGGTGTGTGTGTGTGTTCATATTCCCATATTCATCCATGGATTTCTCTGTGTACAGCCCTGTCTGTGCTGGAACTCACTTTGTGCACCAGGCTGGCCTCAATCTCAGAGATCCTCCTGCCTCTGCCTTCCGAGTGTCCCCAGTGTCCCAAGTACTGGGATTAAGGGTGTGTGCCACCACTGGCTAAATCTTTACCCTATTTTTTAAAGCCAGGATCTCTGAACTTGCCACTTCAGGTAGACTAGAGGCCTACAAACTCCCAGGATCTTCCTTATCTACCTGCCCAGCACTGCGATACAGATGCATGTCTCTGGCAGACTTTTTACATGGGCGTTAGCACACCAAGTTCAGGTCCTCATGCTTACATACCAGGTACTTTACTGATTGAACCATTTCCCTAGAGCCAGGAAATGATTGATGTTAAGAAAGAGATGAGCTGGACAGTGGTGGTGCACGCCTTTAAACTCAGCACAAAGGCAGAGGCACGTGGATCTCTGTGAGTTTGAGGCCCGCCTGCCTAGTTCCAGGACAGGCTCCAAAGCTGCAGAGAAACCCTGTCTTGACAACAACAGAAAAACAAAAGAACAAGACATGCTGGGGACAGAAAGCATGTCTGACAGGAACATCTTCCTTTGCAGGCCTGTGCTAGCATCACCAATGCCATGCATTGTTGGAAGCCATTTTGGCTTTGTTACTTGACTCCCTAGAATAAAACTGTCCCCTTGGGTTGTTTGCATCTGGTGTTATCTCACCATTCTGGAGTCTGGTTTACACACCTGGATGGCCTGATGTGCTTTCTTACTCCCACTTGGCAATTAGGTTGTGCAACTTCTTTTACCCAACCTCCGTATTTGGTGTAAAAAGAGCAAAACTTCTCCGTTCAAACTTTCCATAACTGACTCCTTTCTCAGGATGACTGAATCAGCTTCTTTCTCTACACCGTTTCATCCTGTCATCTCAGTGACAGGGAGCATCCTGCTGGATCCATTATCCACAACACGGGCAATGAAAGGCAATGTCTGCCTTGTGCTTTAACTAAATATAATATAATGAAATCCTGTCATTAGGATTTCAGTCATCAAAGGCTGGTTGATACACACACATGTTTCCCCATGTACACATATGCACATATATTTGTGCACACACACACAAACAACCTTGGTGACAATGACTCTGCTTTGGCTTTGGAAAGGAGATGATCTATGGTCATTGCAGTGATGGAGACATAGACTTGGCCTTTAAGGACAAAATGTGCTTCCCAATAATAAGACAGATAGCTAGCATGTTAAAAGTGTATTTTGTACAGGCATTGGGCCAAATGCCTGGTTTCTTTTCATTTTCATATTAGTCTTCTATGATAATAGGTTTTGTAAATTCGCTTCTAACATGTAAGGAAGAAGGTATTTAGCCTCAGAGTAACTTGCCCTCTGTTGAGACAGAGATGAAATTCTAATTATTACTTTATTTTATGATGCTTTAATGAGTTAATGCTGACAAATAAGAGAATAATTTTAATAAAAATATAGGAATGCTGTTAAAAAGGAGTTTGATGAATAAACAAGTAATGAAATAATGGACCAAATAATAGAACATCAAAGCAGAAATAGCAGCAGATGATAAGGAGACAGACCTCTGGGTCATGAAAGGATCACAGTGAACAGGTCAGTGAGGGCTTTTACCTAACACAAGCAGAGACAAAGTGTAAATTCCTACTCACCTCCAAATGCCAGGGAAGCATGGCCACTACATTTTATTTATTTTCTTTATGTGATGGTGGCACTGGAATCCAGGGCCTTGTGTGTGTTAAGCACATGTTCTGTCACGGGTTCAACACTCTCTTCATGCTTTCTAAACACGCGCTCAACATAGCTGCTGACCCACAGGCTCAATATCTCAGCCATCTCTTTTACTTCAGGCATTGTCTAATCTCCACACGGCTTTGGGAATTGTAGGTGTGCATTGCACTGTAGTGAATCGCTCCCCATATGCAATGCCTCCCATAGTCCACAGGAATCCTAGTGCAGTGTTGTGCACTGTGGGTAGGTGATACAGTTTGATCACCTGCTGATCACCATCATCAATTCACTATTAGCAGAGAATGCCCATAGGTAGGATCCATTGCACAGGTATTAATAAGGATAATGATTATAATCTCAAAGGTACATTATATTGGTAGCAAGTTTGTCATGTTTGAGAGAAAGTGGTTTGGTTCATGCTGTTTCTTGCTCAGCTTTAAATCCTTCTCCGTCTTATGACTTCCCTACACTGCATCCTCAGACTACTCTTCTCATTTGTAAGTATTAGTATAAAATTCAGTATTGAAAGAGTTAACTGTCACCCAAAACCTGCTAGACAATATTACAGGCAAGGAAATACTATTTTCTTACTAAATAGCTTGCATTCTTTCAAATGTATTTTTGAACTTTACAAACCAAATTATTTTTCCTTCTTTTATAAATCCTTTATAATTTTTTATAAAAATATGAAAGTGCTAAGCTCTTTCATGAACATTGAAGATGTTCCAGAATTTTCCCCTGGGCATAGAAAAGTGTCCTTGCTAAGTAATATACTGCATGCAATGGGAGCAGAACTTGGGGTCACTATTCGTATTTTATTCCACAGGAGGAGTGAAGAGTAGGCGCTTCATTTTCCAAGTCTGCCCTGTGGCACTGTGCGCCAGGGCATCTGATGATTTCTGTTACTGCATTCCACATTTCTGAGGGATGACTAAACACATGCCTAGTCTGAAGAGCACTAAAGTCACCTCCTCTGCACGTTACCAGTCACCTCCCATCCATCACAGGGCACGGCAGCCGTGTCTCACAGCAACATCCTCAGATACCGCCAGACACTAGAATATGAACAGGCAGATAGCACAGGTTTCCAACAAGGTGCCAGCTGATACTGCTCCATAAAGAACTGGTGAGTTTAATGTCAAAGGAATTGAAATTTCTGGGAAGGATGTCTTTTTAACGAAGAAAAGAAATACCGACTCTGACTTATTTTTTTTAAAGACGATAATACTTCTTTTTACAAAGTGCATTTTGGTGTGAGCTAATGTGTTTTCTTAATTTGAGACCGATACTCAATCGTGAGTGTGATAGTAGTCAAGTATTCCTGCTTAGGATGTGACGACAGTGGGGATTTGGGGGTAATCATGGCAGAGAGAAGACTGAGAGAAAGACTTTGGGGGAAAATTTGGAAAAGAAATTCATATGCCTTTAATTATCAAAATTAATGATAAGCAACATTTGCTGTGGCACGACGCTGATCACATGCTTTGCAGCCAATATCTTACTTATCCTCACAATATTTCTTTAATTCCTGTATACCTTTTACACATTAGTAGGAAGATTGAATGCTTTATTCTGGCTCCTTTAGTTAGCAAGCAAAGAAACAGGACTAAATCTACAGATTTTGATTGCATGCTGGTGATCACCTAGTGTTGTGGTTTGAATGAGAATGCCTGCCATAGACTGATATGTTTGAATACTTGGTCCCCACTTGATGAAACTGTCTGGGCATATTTCGGAGGTGTGAATTTGTTGGAGGAGGTGTGTCACTGTGTGTGTGTGTGGGGGTGATCTTTGAGGTTTCAAATGACCCATGGTGCCATTCCCAGTACCCACGCTGTCCTGCTTGCAGTTGGAGATGTGGCTCTTGGGTTTTCCTGCCACCATGGGCTCCAACCATCTGAAACCATAAACCCAGTTAGAAGTCTTCTTTATAAGATGCTTTGGTCGTGGTGCTTTACTTTATCATGGTAATAGGAAAGTAAGTAATACATCCAGCTTCCTTCAAAGAAACTCATGAGGCTGCTTGAATAGGTTTATTCATTATATACATGGTTGTCAGCCTGAACCTATGCATGGCTCCTGTAGGCTGGACCAATGCTTCTATTTGCATAGACACAGGATGCTTTCTGAAGAGACAGTCAGTCTCTTTGTCTTTTAAGAGGCATCTAAAATTTGTGCTTTTCAGTCTGGGGGCTTCTCAAAAGCACTCCAAAAGGCAGATTCCACTTAGCACCTGAAAAGACATAAGATAGGACCTCAGAAGGTACACATATCCCCTTTTATAGAAAAACAACTTAGCAATCATGAAACTTTCTCACATTAACAAAAGAAACAAATGCATTCACAGCCTCTTTAGGAACAGCTGGCTCAGCTGGTCCTGTGTAGGGCACAGCCTCTGTTTCTCCTGTAGAGTAGGGCAAAAGTATTGTGATGAGTCCCTCTAGAATTATTTTCCTCTTAGAAATGTTTGCGAATTGTGAGTGTGTGGAATATGTATGGACTCACACCTCACATTGGGTTCCCTCCCCTCTTCAGGACATAAAATTTTCATTCAGTCATGTCAAAGTTAACATACCAAGGCCCTACCATCTTATTCCTCTTCACTCTGTTTGAAAGGTGAGGTTAATAAACTCTTAGGAGCTCCCATTTGTTCCCCACACATTGCTCCAGTCTAGAGATGCTATCAGAACTGAAGTAACTGAGTTTTTGCCATTATTTTGCCTTTTTTTTTTTTAGGTCTGAGATGATAGCAGAGTTTCTGAACAACAATCTGCTTGCCTGTTCACTGGAGTTTCGGAGGGGAATACTTAAGAAAATGCACAGGAAGTATGAACGTATGCCCTAGATGGTGCTTAATGAATGATCGCCCACTATAAGAAAAAGCTAAGGATCAGCTTGCATTTAGACCTCAACACCTCCATATACGCTGGCCGTGAACCTCATGGGGCATGTTTTCCTAAACAAATCAGTGTCCTGGGGACATAGGTTAATGACAGGTCCTCTGAACAGTGCCTCAGTTTTTAAGTTCCCTTTTTTTTCTGCATCTTTTTCCATTTTGCTCTTGACAAGTGCCACCTCCCAAGTGACGAGTAAGCGACACACGATCTGTGAAAGCCTAGACTCTCCATTTCCCTCACCATGGCAGTTCTCTGGAGGAGACAAGGAGAGGCTGGTGCTTTCAGGAAGAGTAATTGCTATCGGGACACAGCCATTGCTTCAATCATCTGGTTGTCAATCAATCTCTGCAAGGCCAGAGTTCAATTAATTGACGACACCCTAGAGACACCCAAAGCAGTTAACATGTCTCTAAACCCAGTTGAAACCACAAGCTGCAGGATCTGATTTCCCATAAATTCCCATTGCAGGGTTCCATCCCTTAATTTATCCTGCCATGCTGAACACACCTCTGTTGATAAATACTAGAAGGAAGTATAGAAGTCAGATTCTGAAAGGTCACACTGTGTCCACATAAAGCATTCTGATGGCCGACTTAGTCCACACCAATAAGAAAAATGTCGTTTAATTTTAAGTTCAGATCCATTCTCTAGTTTCAGAAGGAAGCATGTCTTACTTAGAAAGTTTCACAATGTAACACCCTTCTAGCCAGCATGTATTTCAGTTTTTCTTTTTCTTTTCCCAGAAGAGAAGCACATCATTGTTCGTGCCTTTACATGTGATTTTTCAACAAACTGATAGTGTACGATGTCCTCCTGCTTTATGGGGGTAAAATAACCCAGAGAAGTGGTGATGCTGAGATGAGATTATTTTTTGTTGCTTAACTAGGAGGAGAGGGAAGTGAGGTGAATCAATGTTGTTCTCTGGACCTTGATTCAGAAGCTTAATCCAAAGACACTTAGTGGGTCTTATCTTGACAATCTATCTGAAAGCCCCCAAAGGTCCTGGAGGTCATGCTACAATAACAACATTCCATAGATGGAGTATGAAAAGTAAGAATTTATTCCTAATAGTTTTGGACACCACGAGCCTAAGATCAGGGTGCCAATCCATTGTATTCTTTGATGACTATCTTCTTTCCGGATTGAAAATAGTTACCTTATGGGTGTGTTCTCATACAGGCAGGTGAGGGAGGGGAGAGGAAGAGATAGGAGGAGTTAAGAGGAGAGGAGGGGACTCCAGTCCCTCTTCCTTTTCCTCTAAGGACACCAATACATGACGTCATTTAAACCTAATTATCTCCCAAGGACTTCACCTCCAAATATCATATATTGACGGTTAGATTTTCAAAACTGAAATTTCGGGGTGGACATAAACATTCAGTCCATAACTGGAGATGATTTTCCTTATAGGACAGAAGAACAAAGATTGTAACCATACCCGGCCATGAGAGACGCAGTAGGGAAGAGAGAGGCTAAGTCAGTGCGTAGGGATAAAGGACAGGTTCATATTTGCTCTTTCTTCCATGGAAGCATCATCAGATCATACCTTTCATAAGATCCACCACAGAAACCACACTCTTAATGTAGTCAGTCATGCCTGTTTCTGTGTCCTGTGGGAACGTGGAGGGGTTTTCATTTCCCCTCAAATCTTCCAACCGCCAGTACAGCCCTCAACCTGCTGCTTTTCTAATATCATAAATACTTTGGTCATTGCCTCATGAGATGTGCGCCTGTGTGGCCCCACTTACGATATAAATCTTTTGAGATTGAAGGGTAATAATGTCTGTATTCTGGAGCTAACCAAATTCTCAGAGCCATAAAAACAGGATTATCAGTGAATATTATTGGTCTCCCTAGAGGTAAAATATCTCACTCTCCAGTTTGAACTGTGGTTTTATATTTGCCTTTTAGAAGGGACACATTTTGTGGAATCGTTTTGTCTGTCATCAGGTTTGGATTCACCTCGTCATGTAAACTAAGCCAATTTTTCTAACCCTTCAAAAAGTAAAGTCAAGTGCAAAAATATTCCGTGTGCTTCAGCTTGCAACAACATGTAAATATTTCTATGGCTCAGAAAGCACGGTGCTAGGCAGAGTGTAAACCATTTGGCTTTGACCCCATTCATTTTAGCTTCAGTCTTTCATTGGAAGACAGATTTCTGAAAAAGAAAATAACCATAAAACACCTTTTAGAAATCAAAGTTATGATGTCACAAATCTATGAGCTTGTAAGATGCGGTAAGAGGTCAACTGGGAGGAATGAGCCAGATATTTAAAATTTTTATTTCAAAATTATTTTTTATATGTATTACGTACATAACATGAGTATATGGAGGCCAGAAGGGGGAACCAGCTATCCTGGAACTGGAGTTATAGACAGTTGCAAGCTGTTGCATGGGTGTTGGGAACAGATTCTGGGCCCTTTGCAAGGGTAGAGCCATGGAGCTGTCTTCTCCAACCCTGAATGCTGACTTCTACAATACAATGAGGGGTCTCCTCAGACTTCCACTCCATGTCCCTATTCCAAGCCCCCTTGCAATAAAATCTTTCAGAACAATGGATTTCATTTGCTATTTTACAATGTGTGTTCTCTGATATTTTAACCAAAATGAATTGTATTTGTTTGTGTGGGGGCTCACAGACATGGGTCTGTTCCTCCTTGACTAAAGGTCAGAGACTTTGAGCTTATTCTCACTCTTTCAAAGTTGTTGACAACAGGTGTGGCTACAATTGAGAGATCCTAACCTCGGGTGTGGTTAATTAGTATTTTGAGTGGAGAGGTGGATCTGCTCCACCTTGATAAAAGGTCAGAGAATTCAGGTCTACTCCTGTTCCTTCAAGGAGATTGGCAGGAGGTTCCAGGGAGTGGCTGTCTGCAGAATACTTGGTCTAAGGATGTTTAGACACGTCCTGTCTAAACAACAGAGTGCTTGACTGAGGATGCTCTGTTTATTCCTTATATTATGTTAATGAAGTCTGTTGCCCTATTCTCCCCTTTTGGAGTGGAGTATACAAGCATGTGGAAAATAAACACAGGCAATTTCAGTATTCACTGAATTTATTTCCCTTCTAGTACTATTCTGCGTTTCTGTCTTTTATTTCTCTCATATCTCTGTTCCTTTTGCTTAATAATTCCAATCCTCATGCTCCTACCCTGGAACATGCAAACACTGTTGAGGCTGTACTCTGACATTCCTTCAATAATGTCTTTATTAGAAGGGATGAAACTTACACATATAGATTTATTTTCGGTGACTTCTGGGTAAAACAGCCTTGGGAGATCATATTGCTTTTCTATTGTTCAGTCAACTTTTTTTTCCTTAATATTTCACCTTAAAGCCTACTAAAAACATGAGAGGGATAGGTTTTGATCCGTGGTGCTCACAATACTTGGTCAATAGCAGCATGAGGGATTCCTTACAAAGAAACAAATTCTCTCTCCTCCTCACAGGCCTACTGAATTGCTGTGTTGGTTGTGAAGCCTAGCAGTCTATGATTTAGGCTGTCACTGGGAAATCCTAATACACAGCAAGAATGAGAGCCGCTTATCTCTGCCAATCAACTGTCAGTTTCCAAGTACCTGATTCAGGTCCCCCTAGACCTTAGATGGCCTAGGAACACAGCTAACTTATTTGATTAGAAATTGTGCAAAGTTGCATTTATACCACAATAGCAGAGTTGAGTAGTTATAATAGTGATAACATGACTTACATGCCTCACGTGTTTACTGTCTGGAAACCCTTTGTAGTTAAGACACCAGCTAACAACAGAGATCAGCCACACTGACCCACAATTTACAAAAGAAGCCCTGGGCTGGGTGCACCTCAGCGGCAGTAGGACATTTTCTCAGCACACATGAGCTTCTGAGTTTGATCCCTATATGGAAACAAAATGGTCTAATGATCGCAGAGTAATAAGAAATAATAAATGTTCTTCTAAATCATTAAAATTCGAAGTATTTCTGTTTACATTAAACAATTGCTTCTTCCTTCCTTCCTTCCTTCCTCCCTTTCTTCCTTTTTCCTTCCTCCCTCCCTCCCTTCCTATTTCTATATCCCCCCTTTTTCTTTTCACCCCATCTCATTTTTTTTTCCTTTTTAAGACAAGGCTCCCATACTGTTACTCAGGACGGCCTGGAGTTCACTATGCAGCTCAAGCTGGCCTGGAACCCACAGAAATTTTCCTGCATCTGCCTCCTGAGTACTGAGAATACAGGTGTGCACTACCATGCCCAGAAGAATAGTAAATCTGTCCATGTAAATGCAGAGTAACCACACACTCCACCCAAGCCTTCCTGTCTTATTTGTTGATTGATCTTAGCATCATTCAAAAATGGCTTGCTTGTTCTTACCCTTCAGGCACTCCACCCATGTAATACTCCTCTCTTTTTAAATGAGTACCATAAACTCTTATTATAGTATATTTGGTGTTCAAGCTGTATTTATGTACTTTAAAATTACTGTTACTTACAGAAATATTTAATCATTTGATATGTTTTGCTGTCAGCAAAACTCCTTCAGTATCTTGGATTGGGATTGCAAAACCAAGTTTTACATTAAAATTAATGGGAATACATTTATAACTTAGTCACTTTTCACATTAGCAGAGTATGAGAAATAAATAAAGTTGTTAAAATTATAAATTTTGAAAGAAATATGTTAGAGCATCAACTACATACACACTGGGCTTGTGGATATTTTTATTTTTTCTTATTTATATACTTTAAATTTTCCATTAACAATAATGTTCAGAATATTCTTAATGCACACTATATGCTGGTAAAATTTTTAGTATCTACAAAAATAACAAGTGCATTTTAAAATCAAGATTTCTGTCTCCCAATACTTAACTGCTTCTTTTAACAGTTTTGAGTGATTGCAGCCTCTGGGCTTTTTATTTGTTCATTTATTATTTCTTGAGCTTGGGGTGTATGTGGTAGGTAGTGATAGACCTAATTTAGGGTATAAATGTGCAGCGGACTTCTTTGCCGGTGACGGAAGAACGACCACCACACCAGGATTCCACTCAGATCACGCTTTACTGGAGTGCCCTTGATTGATGGGGAGCAGGAAAGGAGGGGGCAGGAAAACGAGGGACAGGGAGCAAAGGGGCAGGGAGCACAGGGGAGAGGCAGCAGGAAGCGAAGGGGAGCAGGAAGCGAAGGGAAGGGGGTGCACTTAGGCAGCCACTTAAATAGGGAACTGGCACACAGGTCGCCCTGTGATTGGCTGCCACCAACAGCTGACACCAGACCGCATCGGGATAGGCTCAAGAATCTACATCCACCGCGCATGCGGGAAGCGGGGAGTGCAGCTCTCAAAGCCATAGCCAAATATGGAGTTGTATATTGCCAACAAGACAGGATGTCGGCGCCATCTTGTAATGGCGATCCTGTCCGGCTCACTACAGTTCCCCCTTATTGTTTGTAAGCAATGAGCGCAGGACTAACGTCATCCAATCTGACCCCCACCTCATGATGTGTTGGTCGATCGAGGATGGAAGATATTTTCCATGGACACACCTTCCCCTGTGCAATGGGTATACGAGGAACCCCGGGGGTGCAAAGGCTGTGTCGCAGGAGTCTACATCCGCACACCTACCCAAGTGCAATGGATCGACAGATCTCGTGGGGTGCATAGGCTGTGCAGGATGGAAGCCCTAAGCGTCTCTTAGTGCTGACAACCATATCTGGGGGAAGGAGCCACACTCCAGGGTAGCTAATGCCTGAGAGATTACAACTTTATCCCAATATAGCCTTATCCCTATTGGTCTGGGCTCGAGGGCAGCAAACCAACCACAGGCACAACACACGGCCACCCAGGCAGCTTGCCAAAAACATGCCCACGCAACTGAAAGCATAGGGACCCTTTCTCTGTAATGTTACGTGCTTCTAAAAGGGCCACTTTAGACTTATACATTAAAAATGGTAAATCAAGGTTTCTATCGGTAGTAAAAATCTGGGGAGAACTGTGGCATCATGCCGAACAGGCATCGCCTTTGGGAAGGCTGACAGGATTCCCCTTCAGTGCTCCGCCTTCCACTGGATCCACGTTATCAGGGATGTCTGCAGGAACTTTCTCCAGAGTCTCAGCCTCATCCTTAGGAACTTCCTTGATCATGCGTGTCAGCCGGCTCGGAACCCAAAGCGGAGCCTCTTGGCCCTGTGGAAAAACACATACAGCTTCCCTGGATCTTGCCAACACAAGATCCGGTCCATACCATTTGTTATCCAATACATCTTTCCACTTCACATATTCCTTTTGTTCCATAGGGCCTGCTGCATGCTTTTCAGCTGCTGCAGTACCCGACTCATTCAGGTTTAAAAAGTTAAGTGTGAAGAGAGCAAGGGAGATTCTTTCCCTGGGGGAAGCAGATTTAGCTATTCCCCCTTTTATGTTTTTGTAGAATTTTTTTAATATTTCTGTTGGCTCTCTCCACAATACCTTGTCCTTGCGGATTGTATGGAAGACCCGTAATGTGGGTCATTTGGAGCTGTGCACAAAAGGCACGAAATCCATGGGAGGTATATGCCGGGCCATTGTCTGTCTTCAGGCGTAGAGGTTTTCCCCAGGCGGCCCAGGCCTCCAGGCAATGTGTTTTTACATGAGTTACCTTTTCTCCCGCTAGGGGCGTGGCATGAATAATGCCCGAAAAGGTATCCACTGATACATGTAAATATTTTAATTTGCCAAAATCAGGCAGATGGGTAACATCCATTTGCCACAACGCGTTAGGTTGCAGCCCTCTAGGGTTGACCCCAACATTAGGGGGGTATAAAAAGGTCACACATGAAGAACAGGCTTTAACTATTTCTCTGTCTGTCTGTCTGGAAATATGAAATTTTTTTCTAAGGGTATTGGCAGGCACATGCCAAAGCTTATGAAAATCTTGTGCTAATTCTACAGGGTCCAAGACGACCAAAGCCATGGACCGGGTAAGGCAGTCAGCCAAATCATTGGCCTCAGACATGGGTCCTGGAAGCAAAGTATGAGCCCGAATATGTCCAATGAAAAAGGGATTATCTCTTTGTAAAATGCATGCTTGAATTTGACACAAAATATTGGAAACTGTACTTGAATTTCTAACAAAGGCAGCCACCTCCAATGAGGCAACAGCATTCACCACATATTTAGAATCTGAAAATAAATTGAAGGGTTTTGAAAATCTTTTAAAAACTTCCAGCACGGTCATACATTCCGTGACTTGTGGGTAATCAGGTCGAAAGTCAAGCAAAATGGGATCCCTACCTTGAATTACTATGGCACCTTTGCCAGTTTTGGAGCCATCAGTAAAAACAGTCAAGGCCATATTAATGGGCTTTTTAAAGGTAACCTTAGGAAAATACACTAAGTTCCTTTCTACAAAATTTAATAGAGGATGTCTTGGATAATGATTATCAATAAGGTTAGGAAAAGCGCAAACCAAAACAGCCCATTCATTTACTGTAGCTGCCAATGTCTCCACCTGTCCTTTGGTATAGGGAATAATCAATTTATCTGGCATGGTAGCAAAAGATGTTAAACAATGTTTTATCCCCAATACCGCTTGAGAAGCAACCAACTCGGGATAATATTGAATGATTTTGGTACCTGAAGAATTACCATGGATCCACCACAAGGGGCCATCTTGCCATAGCACTCCAGTAGGGTAATGTGCAGTTTTTAAGATGCATAAGAATATGGGCAAATCAGGATCGACTCGGCACAATTGTGCCTTAGTCAATGCTTTCTCCACCTGTTTTAAAGCCTTTTCAGCCAAGGGAGTCAAAGTTCTGTTCGAATTAACATTTGGATCACCTTCCAAAATAGAAAACAAGGGCAACAACTTTGCCCGGGGGATGTTTAAATACCCCCTAATCCAATTAATATCCCCCAATAATTGTTGAAAATCATTAAGTGTCCTCAAATGATGGGTGCGAATGGAAATCTTGAGGGGTCACCGTCAAAGGGGATATAATTGCCCCCAGAAATTTTATAGCAGTAGTCTGTTGGATCTTATCTGGTGCCAAGACCAGGCCCCAACATGTAGAAAAAATGAAAATAGACCTATATCCATCTCCATGTACAAAACTTAAGTTTAAATGAGCCAAAGGCCTCAGCATATAAAAATTATGTTGAACCTCACAGAGAAAAAAATTTTTTGAAGTATACTTTGCCACATCTCAAACACAGCCTCAGTGGCATAAACATTTGGAGAAACCATAAATCTCCTGAACTGAGAAACTTTTGTATAACAAGGCTATATAGTGGGAAAAGATCTTTACTTATCATAAATCCATTCCAAAAATATATGAAGAACTCAGGAACTTAGTTATTAAAAATTTTAATCCAAAAAATATTTGTTACAGACCTAAACTGAAAACTCTCAGGCGAACTTAAAAATGACTGAGACATTTAAAAAATGCTCAAACATAACATCCTTTAGCCATCAGAGAAATGCAAACCAAAACTCTGAGATTTTATCTTATCCTTGTAGAAATGACCAAGATTAAAAATTATTGTTAACAATTTATGCCTAAGAAAATGTGGTTAAAGAAAAAACTTTATTGCTGGAAGTGTAAACCGACACAGTCATCTTTGGATCGCACAGCGTATTGAAAAACCTGAACAAACCAGACTCTCCCAGCAGGAAGAGAAGAACCAAAAATCCAGGGCTAGCAGCTTCAGGGACCCTGCCCTAGGCACCAGCTGAAGACAAAGCCAGACCTGTAATCCTGACAACAATTTTGAGAAACAGTGAGTTTCCTCCTTGTGATTATCAGCTTGTTGTGTTTTAGGAACTAACAGATTACGACCTTGGGAGTGGTCCCAAGGCAACCACCTGTGGATTTTTTGGAATTTATGACCCTTTTGGACCACTGGGCAGTGGCCTCTTTTTCAAAAATTTTTTTTCCTGGTACTCGGGGTTGAACTCCTCCCCCGCCAACCAAGGCCACATGTGCGACCTCAGCAAGGTTGGTCTCCGGCGAGCCATGCGGGGGCCTGCGCCATCACAAGACCCGAGTGAGAGTTTCCCCAGCATTGGGAGTCTCCCACTATGTCTATTTTTTAAAATTAGGCAAATATCTACCTCAAAACTTAGCAATACCCCTTTTTGGGCCTAAATACAAAGTTGCTTAACCACAAGAACATGTGCTCAGCCGCTCAGTCTTGCTTGGAGGCTTGACTGAGCAGAGTGGCTGGGCCCGACCGGTCAAGCTGGTGAGCCTTGCCACGGTCGTGCTGCACTACTCTGCCCTGAGGCCCACGCTGGGAGTGGCCCAGCTTTCTAGCCTGTCGGTCCTCAAGGCAGGTCCTGTGTTTGCAGCTTTGCAGACCCTCCGTGCTGCTTGACCTTGGAGCCTCAGCGGTTCACATTTTATAAAATCTGGAGGCCTCGGTAACTCGAACCAGAGGAATATAATTTCCTTTCTTAGCATATCTTGTTTAGCGGCCAGATCTCTACCAAGCCTATCATAGGATGACACATTAAGATTACCAGAGGTGGCTTTCTCCAGCTCTTCCTCCTCCTGAGGGTCTAACTCCTCTTCAGACCGATCCAGGCCCGCAAATTCCTCGAGCACTGGATAGAGGGGACCTCCCCTCTTCTCATTAGTCTCCCTTTTAGGGAGAATTGTATCAGGATCCTTTTCTTTTACTTTTTTTCTTTTAGGCCTTTCCAAGTTTCCTCCCTTTGAATCTGAAAAACCGTTCTTGTGTTTAATCCGGGCCTTTCGCCCCTCTCTCAGAACGTCCACGTTGTTTCCCGCTCTGAGGTTGCGGCCGGATTTACGGCAGTGAAACCAGAGAAAGCAGGCTAGTACAAACACCACAAACGCCACGAACACGAGACCAAACACCCAAGAACCCACTCCCACAAACAGCATACTTGGGGAGACTGAAACCAGCATACTGGGAGAAACTTACCGACGTCGCCACTCCGCGTGTTGAGTTCAGAATCCTCTTCGGCCCTTCGCCTGGCGACCGAAGTTCCCGGGTTTCGGCACCAGTTGCGGCGGACTTCTTTGCCGGTGATGGAAGAACGACCACCACACCAGGATTCCACTCAGATCACGCTTTACTGGAGTGCCCTTGATTGATGGGGAGCAGGAAAGGAGGGAGCAGGAAAACGAGGGACAGGGAGCAAAGGGGCAGGGAGCACAGGGGAGAGGCAGCAGGAAGCGAAGGGGAGCAGGAAGCGAAGGGAAGGGGGTGCACTTAGGCAGCTGCTTAAATAGGGAATTGGCACACGGGTCGCCCTGTGATTGGCTGCCACCAACAGCTGACACCAGACCGCATCGGGATAGGCTCAAGAATCTACATCCACCGCGCATGCGGGAAGCGGGAAGACACGCAGCTCTCAAAGCCAAAGCCAAATATGGAGTTGTTTGTAACAAACAAGACAGGATGTCGGCGCCATCTTGTAATGGCGATCCTGTCCGGCTCACTACATAAATGCAATTTCAGGTTGACTTCAGTTGCAGAACAGACACCAGGAAGGCCTGTCTTTCTGATTTGGACTGTGCATTTGTCTGAAAGTGTTTCCTCCAAATCTGTGTGTTGAAACTGGCTTCCAAGGTGATGACACTGAGAGGACTTTGGGAAGTGATTAGGATTAGTGATTAAATTCTCAAGAATTTAATTAATGTCATAAAGGAGACTTAAGGACCTCTTTGCCCAGAATACCATTTAAGGATAACACAGATGGCACCGCTATCAGATATGGGATCTCACCGGACACCGGATCTGCTGGTGCTTTGATTCTGGATTTGTCAGCCTTAGTACTATCAGAAATAGATTTTCTCTCTCTTTAAGAATAAGTCTGTCCTGCCTATGGCATGTGCCAGGGCAAGGGTGGCACAGAGATTGTTGGAGTAGCCAACCAATGACTGTTCCAGACTCAGACCCACGCTACAAGAGTGAGCTCAGTCCTAACACTACCCGGGTGCCAGGATGGAAGGCTGCATGGCCCAGAGACCTAGCATAGAACCAAATACTATTGGAGGAAAAAAAGTCAATGTAGTGATGCCTACCGATATTCTGATGTACTCTTAGATTGGTGCCTAGCCCAGTTGTCATCAGAGAGGCTTCATCCAGTAACTGGTAGAAACAGATGAAGAGATCCACAAACAACTGTTAGGCTTAGCTCAGGGATTCCTGCTGAAGAGAGGGAGGAAGGACTATAGGAGTCAGAGGGGTCAAGGACATCACAAGAAAACCTACAGAATCTACTAACTTGGGTTCATAGGAGCTCACAGACTAAATCAACAACCAGGGAGGATACTTGGGACTGATCTAGGCCCTCTGCGTATTTGTGACAGTCGTATAGCTTGATCTTCTTGTGAGTGCCTAACATTAAGAGCAGGGGCTATCTCTGACTCTTTTTCTGACTTTTGGATCCTATTCTTCATATTGGTTTGTGTTGTCCAGCCTTAATACAAGGGGGGCACTTTGTCTTATTGCAACTTGATATACCATGTTTTGATGCTCTCCATGGGAGGCCTATCCTTTCTGAATCGAAATGGAGGAGAAAATTGGGGGAGGGGCAGAACGGAGGTGAGGAGAGTGACTCGGAGGAGAGGAGGGAAAGGAAACTGTGGTAGAAATATAAAATAAATAATTAAAAATAGAATAAATCTCAGATATTTTGTTATAGCAGTTCAACAGAACAATACAGGGTATTATACTGCATAGTGATTAAGTCTCCCTTAGAGAGAGAGAGAGTGAAAAGAGAATATACTCCTCTGTTGTAGAGTTCTCCAATCCCATGACATGGAAGAGAGAATCAGCTTTAACTGATGTAGGCAGGTCATAAAGAAAGCTCTTTGGTTGGACAGGAAGTGGGAGTTGAAGAGCATTGCCGAGGTAAAGCAAAATTTTTACTTTTCCATATCCTTTTGAATGAGGGTAAGCCCACCATCTATGTAATGTGGTTTGGCTGACTAATTTAAATGAAATTAAAGAGGGATGAACCAAAGGATCTGCTGAACCTACCAACCTTGCAGTTTGAGGGCTGGAAACTGTGAGTCGGTGGTTTAATGGCTGCATCTCCATTTGCTTCTGTTTAATATTGAGACTCTTGGTTGCTCAAAGACACATGTGAGCATCAGGATTTGGTAAAGACTCTCTCCTGGATAGAACTTTCTGGAGTAACTGTGAACATGCTTACCTAAGCGTTAGTGGATAGACAGATCATGGGCTGCTCCAGCAAGCATGGCTCAAAGGAACTAGATGGCACCCATCTATTTTAGGGAGTACAGCTAGATTTGTAAATTCTGGCTGTAGCAGATGGGATTTGGCGCTCAAGATGATATCAAAACATATTCTTATCACGTTTGACCTGTACTGAAGTGAAAAAGAAAACTTAACTTTCCCACTGAATGAAGAGAAAATGGAAGGCCTTTTGTTGAGCGACCTCTCTGATAAGCTTGTCTGCTGGTGCCTGGAGAAGGAGATAGGACTTTTATGAAGTAGAAGCGCTCATCAGTGTGCTAGTACTGCAGATGGGGATGCTTGGGCCTGATTCAGAGAGAAGTGCCTGGAATGGGTCCAAATTCCAAGCTGGGGAAATAGCAGGAATTGCTTTCTCCTGACTGTGTTTAGTGTTTTTAGCATAAATCAATTATCAGGCAGAGGTCCTTGGGACTTACATATTAAGATATTTTCTTTTTTTGTGTGAAGGAGAGTAACAAGGGAAGAATGAGCTAATCTCTTGTATAAAGCTCTTGCACACAATTGCCAATGTTTTCAACACCCAAGATGTAAACTGGTCTGTCCTAATGGTCTCATGGCTTCAGACCTGAGGTGACAGCTGTCACTCATGTATAAAAGCTCCTCTCACCACCATGTCCCCCATGTTCACCCTGTGTATAAAAACAAACAAGCTTCAAGGACTTGGTTTGATTAATGATAATATTTCACAGCTCCATAGCAGTGTGAAATTACCTGGGACTATTCCAAAAACATTCGAAACACATACACTCTCTTTTTTTTTTTCTCCTGGTACTGATTTTTCTCAGGGTTTTTCCTTTGGAGCCACGTAGGATAAGATTTCCTAGGGTATTTGGCCAGCAGACATCCATCTTTTGGCTGTTCAGAATTTTTTTTAAAAAGCCTCTTCTCTGAAAGTGTTTCAACTCTTCCTAGGAATTTAGGCCTAATGGTAATATATCGAGAAGGCCTTTACGAAATCTGAGTAAACGTGCTGGAAGATGGAGTAAATCAATACTTGCTGCTACCCAGTAGACTCAGCTGGAGGCTTTGGGGAGCCAGTATCTACAGTTTCTTATTCCTAAGGACAAATAAATTTTGCTGACTAGCTAGAAAAGAAGGCAAGAAGCAGATGGGCACCTGACCTCAGGTTGGGTGTCCAAGGATGCACCATGCTCCTCTGAATGCCTCAGCCAAGAGTAGACATGCAGACTTGGTGAGCTTTAGACCATCCAAGTTAAGAAAACCAGTACCTCCCTTCCTTTCTGTTGCATTGGAAGTCTATTGTGGCAGAGTTCAAAGAAGTATTCTTGTTTTCTGAGCTGTAAATAATACCTGGGATGGTCTAGAAGCAAACAACAACAACAAAACCTCAGAGGACCTGAAAAAGAGGAATTTCATGTAGTTCTATACTCTTGTCTATAGCCCATTCTTCCTCTGTTCTTTGTCTCTGATGAACAGTAGAATCATGGTCTAAGTAGACAAAGGATTGTTATAGACATTATGCTCTAAGTTCCTACTATGTGCATAGCACATGGTTAATAGTAACTTACGAGACCCAGTTTCAATACTCATGGAAGGATTGGAGTATGGTGCCTAAGAGCAGGAGAAGGTGGAGAGAGAAATGAACTAGGAGAAGGCAGGAATCAGACATGGAATATGTGAGGACATGTTTTTCTCAAGTGGAGAGAACACATTTTGAGCTTGAGTTTCAAAGTGCCCACAAAGCTTATGATTTTGTTCTTTGTTTTATCCTGCCTTTAATTTTAAGGAAACAAGTCCTTCTGTGGACTACAATGTCAGATCGGGGTAATTACTGATTTATTACAGATCTGCCAATTCACATTTGAGCAGCTTTAGAATAAGGAAATAACATAGGCTTTAAATCACCTGTGTTAATTTCTAGGGAGTCTGTTATTAGGTTATTCAACTTTATTAGCTTACACAATTTTCTTTGCTTTTAATGACTTGAAAAATTCCTCAGTTGCTTCTGGTTTTATTCATGGAAGCTACACTGTACCATACTATACTACATTATATTACACCACTCCACACCACACCACACCACACCATCCTACACCACAACACACTGTACCACACCACACTACACTATACTATACCATACCCCACCACACCGCACCACACCACACTACACCACACCACACCACACACTACACCACACTATACCATACCACACTACACCACACCACACTACATCACACCACTCAACACCACTCCACACCACACTACACCATCCTACACCATAACACACTGTACCACACCACACTACTTTATACTATACCATACCACACCACACCGCACAACACCACACTACACCACACCAAACAACACCACACTACACCACACCACACACTACCCCACACTACATCACACCACCCGACACCACACCACACCACACACTACACCACACTATACCACAGTACATCACACCACACCACACTAAACTACACTACACCACACCACACCACATCATACCACACTATACTACACTACACCACACCACATTACACTACACCACACCACATTACACTACACCACACCACTCCATACCACACTATACTACACTACACCACACCACATTACACTACACCACACCACACCACACCACATTACACTACACCACACCACATTACACCACACCACACCACACCACATCATACCACACTATACTACACCACACCACACCACACCACATCATACCACACTATACTACACCACACCACACCATACCACACCACATCATACCACACTATACTACACCGCACCACACTATACTACACTACATCACACCACACCACATCATACCACACTATACTACATCACACCACACTATACTACACCACATCACATCACACCACACTATACTACACCACATCACATCATACCACACTATACTACACCACACCACATCACACCACACTATACTACACCACATCACATCATACCACACTATACTACACCACACCACATCACACCACACTATACTACACTACACCACATCATACCACACTATACTACACCACACCACATCACACCACACTATACTACACTACACCACACTATACTACACTACACCACACTACACCACACCACACCACACTATACTACACCACACCACACTATACTACACTACACCATACCATACCACACTACACAAGATTACTCGGTCCTTCTGATCTAAGTCAAGAATGGTTCCTTCTGAATGAAATTAAAGAAGTAACAACGTGTTCTCCTTACAGGTACATTAACCCTAGTCAGCAAGGAAGCTGACATTTTACCGTTTAGAAAGTCAGATGTCAGGATTCAGACCAGACCGTAAAGCAATTACTAGAAAAATTCCTTAATGGCTATAATGTAAGCAGTTAAGAGCAGTTGAATGTGCCAGATCCCATAGGGTGTTCCATAACACTGGAAGCCATTTTGGGTCTGGAATCTGGCCCTAGATTTGCAACTTGAAGATACTACTTTTCTTCAATTCTGCAGCAGGGATAAAACTGCCTGGTAATTTATTTCATTCAAACTAGTGTTTTCTGATTTAGTTGGTATATGTAGATAAACTTAGTGCTCCTAATTTGACCTCTTCATAAAGCTGATTAAGTCTCAAGGTCTGTATTTCTCTTGCTAAGATGTTTGTACATTCTTTTGATGTTTAATCACCAAATAGCATATTGTGCAATTTTATTAATACTTTTCATATATCACCCACCAAAGATCAATAATAAGTAATTGTTAGTTCCCTTTGCAGTCAAATCATTTTAGATTGGATTCAAGGTAGCAATAAAATCACCAGCTTTAGACCTAATGACACACAAAAGTGGAATGGGAAGTTGCAGGATAAATATGGTGGGCACATAGAAAGGGCATTCTAATTTTCCTAGCTGCCATCTAAAGTCTCTGGTTTCACAGATCACATGGGGCCAGTAGAGGACTGAAATGAGACATGCTTGTTCCAAGCACGAGCCATTTGCCTCAGTTGGAGCGACAATAACATCCTAAGCACGCTCATTTAATTATAAAATATTATCAAATTCATTCAGTCTGCGCTGGCGTGCTAGCTATGTATGTTAGATTCAAAGTTAATCCACTTTATGTCAAAAAATGGACTGTCTATGCCAGGCCGTGGTGACTCACGCCTTTAATTCTAGCACTCGGGAGGCAGAGGCAGGCAGATCTCTGGGAGTTCGAGGCCAGCCTGGTCTACAAGAGCTAGTTCTGGGACAGGCACCAAAGCTGCAGGGAAACTTTGTCTTGAAAAAACAAAAACAAAAAAAAATGGACTGTCTGCTTGTGTTTCTCAGACTGAAGTGCCAAAATTTTGTTGACCAACTTATGCATCTCTGTACCAGGTTCCTTTAAAACTAATGTGGCTCTGATCCTGCCACTCTAGCTGTGGTGAAGAGCAGGAGGGTGTTCAATCTTTTACCTTTCTCAAACAATTTAGTCGAATTGATGTCCTTATCAGAAGTCATTCTGATCTGCTTTTAAGTTAGAACGTGAGACATAAATAATAAATCTAATGCACAGAGATCATTTTCAGTTAAAATTGTCTTAACATTTACATGTCTTCTTACAACTTTTAAGTCTAAACATACTACCATCTTGTGTTATTTCCTGAAGGCAGGAGTAGCCAGAATCTCACCAAGAGGCTGACTCAGTCTCACCATAATACAGGTGCCGTTTGGGAAATCCAGGTCAGGCTTCCGTTCTCCATATCTTGAAACTGGCATCTTGTGATCTTGGCTGATAAGTTTTGTTGAGGATGATGAAGAGATAGTCCATAAATATTGCCTGTTAAAGAACTTTAAATCTTTGAAGAAAAAAATGGAAGAAGACACAAGAAAGTGGAAAGATCTCCCATGCTCTTGGGTAGGTAGAGTTAACATAGTAAAAATGGCAATCTTACCAAAAGCTGTAGTAATAGGAGCGGCTGCGGGGCTGCGTCCCCAACACCCCAGCCGCTCGTACGGCTAGCTTTTGCCCCGAAATAATTACACAGACACTGTATTCTTTTAATCACTGCTTGGCCCTTAGCTCTAGCCCTTACTGGCTAATTCTGATATCCCAATCAACCCATCTCTAACAATTTGTGAGCACCGGTCTTACCGGGAAGATTCTAGTTCAGAGCTTCATCGCGTGTGTCTGCCCAGGAGCCTGGAGCATGGCGTCTCTCCTGAGGCGTCTGCTCCCGAGAGGAGAGCTGTCGGGTCTGAGCTCACTTCCTCTTCCTCCCGGCATTCTGTTCTGTTTACTCCACCTACCTATGTCCTAACCAATAAAAAAGGGCCAAGGCAGTTCCTTTATTAGCCAATGACCTTCCTCCATCAAAAAGCCATCTACAGATTCAATGCAATGCCCATCAAAATCCCAGCAAAATTCTTCACAGACCTTGAAAGAATGGTTCTCAACTTCATATGGAAAAGCAAAAAACCCAGGATAGCCAAAACAATCCTGTACAATAAAAGAACTTCTGGAGGCATTGCAGTCCCTGACTTCAAACTCTACTACAGAGCTACAGTACTGAAAACAGCCTGGTATTGGCATAAAAACAGACAGGAGAACCAATGGGACTGAATCGAAGACCCGGATATTAATTCACACACCTTCGAACACCTGATTTTTAACAAAGAAGCAAAAAATATCAAATGGAGAAAAGAAAGCATATTTAACAAGTGGTTCTGGCATAACTGGATATCAACACGTAGGAGAATGAAAATAGATCCATATCTATCACCATACACAGAACTCAAGTCCAAATGGATCAAAGACCTCAACATAAAGCCAGCCACACTGAACCTCATAAAGAAAAAGTGGGAAGTACACTTGGACGCATTGGCACAGGAATCCATTTCCTAAATATAACCCCAGTAGTACAGACACTGATAGAAACAATTAATAAACGGAACCTCCTGAAACCGAAAAGCTTCTATAAAGCAAAGGACACGCTCAACAAGACAAAACAACAGCCTACAGAATGGGAAAAGATCTTCACAACTCCACATCAGACAGAGGTCTGATCTCCAAAATATACAATGAACTCAAGAAATTGGTTATCAAAGGAACAAATAATCCAATAAAAATTGGAGTAGAGAGCTAAACAGAGAACTCTCAACAGAGGAATCTAAAATGGCTGAAAGACATTTAAGAAATGTTCAACATCCTTAGTCATCAGAGAAATGCAAATAAAATCAAGTCTAAGATTCCATCTTACACCTGTAAGAATGGCCAAGATCAAAAACTCTGATGACAACTTATGCTGGAGAGGATGTGGGGTAAAAGAAACACTCCTGCATTGTTGATGGGAGTGCAAGCTGGTACAGCCCCTTTGGATATCAGTATGGTGATTTCTTAGAAAATTAGGAAACAATCTCCCTCAAGATCCAGCAAAACAACTTTTGGGTATATATTCAAAGGATGCTCAATTGTGCCACAAGGATATGTGCTCAACTATGTTCATAACCAGAACCTGGAAATAACCTAAATACCCCTTGATCAAAGAATGGATAAGAAAATGTGGTACGTTTACACAATGGAGTACTACACAGCAGAAAAAAAAACATCTTGAAATTTGCAGGCAAACGGATGGAGCTAGAAAATATCACATTGAGTGAGGTAACCCAGTCCCAAAATATACAACTATCATTTGTACTCACTCATAAGTGGTTTATAAACATAAAACAAAGAAAACCAGCCTACAATTCACAATCCCAGAAAACCTAGACAACAATGAGGACCCTAAGAGAGACATACATAAATCCAATCTACATGGAAAGTAGAAAAAGACAATATCTCCTGAATAAATTGGGAGCATGGGGACCATGGGAGAGGGTTGAAGAGGAGGGAAGAGGCAAGGAAGGGAGCAGAGAAAAATCTAGAGCTCAATAAAATAAAAAAGTGCAAAGATTAAAGAAAAAGAACATTGCCTGTTGTATAGTCATTAGAGTAAGAAAACAGTGGTGGTTAGAAGATATGTGAACTAGAGCATCCATTCATGTCCTCATTGGGTAAGTAACTATTGACTACGTATCCTGTACTCTGTGGCCCTTCCAACTGAGGAAGTCAGTGCTTATAAAATAAAATGGTAATTACAATATCATCTGTAGATTGTGCTGGTGGGGGATGAGTGGCGTGGGAGGCCACAGGAATGCCAGGCTCAGCTAAGAGTTGAAGAGCCTATGTGCTCATGGTTAAGAGAGAAACAATTCGATCAATGTCAGCCTATGAGTATAACTGGTGGAAAAATAAACAGAATAGTCACTAATGAACCGTGCGATTGAAGCTCAGGGATCCATCCTTACAGGGCCCGTGCTAAGCAGCAAAGATGCAAGTTAAGGTAAAGAGAACAAATGGTTGTTCTCCAGCTCTGCTGTGCAGCAGTCAGTGGATGGCCGGCCTGAAGAGCAGATTCCAGCCAATGCCTGAAGACCGTGATGCTATGGGTCTAAGATACTGTGGTTAAAATAACAACATTTTGTCTGGGGTGGGGTGTTTGCCCATGTGTTCAGCTGAAGAGATCAGAGGGCAATGCTATCCTATATCACTTTCAAAATATTTTTAATTAAAAAATTTGAGTATGTACGCATGTAGGTGTGTGGGGGGGGGCGTTCATCAAAGGAATATAGACCAAGGAAAGCCACACTGTGAGGCACTGGCTTCCCAAAGCGAGGGTAAGATCTGAAGTATGATTACAAGACTGTCACTCCGTTCTGTAGTTTATAGGCCTCTTTCCCAGAGCAGCAAGTTAAGCAGTCTTATTAGTATCAATGATTTTAGCGCCTCAGTTCCTTGGGTCCTGATACTAACTTCTGTAATGTTTCTTGCTTGGGAATGAGTAGCCGCTGATGTTGACAGACTGCAGAATTCAGCTGCAGGCTTGCCCAGGGATACTGGCTAATTATTGAGTGAATTTAGTGAAGCCCAAGATTCGAACACATCTTAAAATGCGCTTTTCTTCAAGTGTGTTTTGAACTGAATCCGTTCCATATTTCAAGACACTTTATTTTTTAAGTTATGGGCCGGTATAAACACACACACACAGTGTTTGCACAGACATACAGCAAGAATCATGCTGTAACTTCTAGACATATCACCCTGTTTCATAAATTATCAAGATGTTTTCATTTAATTTTTTTTCTTTTTTCTATTAATGATTGTTATGTATTGTTGTAAGGAGCTGAGCAGCGGGCTGCGTTCCTGCCACCCGGCTCACGGCCACCTGCCTAGCTTATGCCCCAAAATAATTACACGGAAACTGTATTCTTTTAAACACTGCTTGGCCCATTAGTTTTAACTTCTTATTGGCTAGCTCTTACATATTGATCTAACCCATTTCTAATAATCTGTGTAGAGCCATGAGGCAGTAGCTTACCCAGGAAGATCTTAACCTGTGTCTGCCTCAGGTCGGAGAATCATGGTGACTCACTGACTCGGCTTCTTTTCCCAGCATTCTGTTCTGTTTACTCCACCCACCTAAGGGTTGGCCTATCAAATGGGCCTAGGCAGTTTCTTTATTAATTAACCAATGAAAGCAACAGATTAGAAAGAAATCACTCCCACATCAATGTATTTCTAACCAAACTATAAAACCAAATTTTTACATATCTTCAACACTCCTCTCAGAAAGTGGACCTTTATCACCTACTGCAGTGCTGTGGTCACACTTAGCAATAACAATTTGCAGATATCCTTTATTTGCATCATAATCAAATTTTCTGAAATATCCCAACCCCCCAATAATTGGTTTAAATCAGCATCACACATTAATGACTTCATTCAGAGCATGGTGCTGGAATTGAGGTTCTAGAAGTGGCCTATCCCTTTGGAGGGTCCTCTTCTTCTAAAACCATGAATAACATACTGCAACTGTGTTCCCCCAAGAAACTCAGAGCAAGGAAGAACCTTTTCTTATGTCATCCTGAATATTATGTTTGAGGCTGAACAACCACCAAGTTAAACTGTCCTCACAGAATGCTCTGACTCACTCACACAGGTTTAAGGATAAAGGAGAGAGTTAGGATGTATGTTCCTGGCCCTGTGTCCTATGAAGGGCATAGCAGCAATTTGCTGTCTACTACATTTCCACAAAATGCAATCATGGATTGATCAGAGATTGGGTTCTCTTTAGTAGGCTATCCTAATAGCACCACATTCCAAAACCCTGTCCAGACTTTACTTTCTCAGGCCAGTATTCCAGTAGAAAGACTTTCTCGAGTCTGCATTCATGTCTGTGAAATGGATCTCATCTTGTCCATATCAGAGGTTAATTTGTGAGGCTAAAACAGGATTGCATCTGTGGCCTACCATGTTGCTTTCTTCTGTTTCTTTCTTCTCCTTAAAGAACCAGGAAGCCTTTGGCAGCTTCTTCAGATATGTTTTGTGGTCCTTAGCCTACTGTGAATTATTTTCTTCTTCACCATTTTCTTTTTGCTTGGAGTTCCCCTAACGATGTAACACTGAGATGTAAACGGGGACGGCTGTTCCGGGGTTGAAGTGATAATAAATGCAGGCGTGTGCATGGTTTAGACACAATTTACATGCTGGTCTAGCAGGCAGGCCTCCCGAGGCCTCTTCATATCCACACTGGCCAACTGTAGCTTAATCTGACAAGGCTAATGTGCAGAATGTAAATGTTACCATTTGTTCCATGTCATCTCAGATCAGACACTAATTCGCAAATGTAATTTATCATGTCTAAAGAAAACCAAAATGACAGCTCTTACCAGTATTTGCTATTTTTGTGTTAACAATAGTTCATTTATGATTGTTATTGTTTCAGGCAGAAACTATGTCTCAAGTGTTCAGCTGGCAGTGTGGGCTTTACATCTTTACAGGCTGCATCTGGGGGCCTCTCCCGTCTCCTCCTGGAGCTTGTGCTTACCTAGGCTGCTCTTTGGATGGTTGACTCCTGTTCTCCACACTCCTCATGGGGCTGAAGGAAATACTCTGATAATGTTTCAAGCCCCGGGATCTGTTCTGGAAAGTCTAGGGGCTATATAAGACTGAGGACCACGTTTGATATTCAGTGCTTTGTGCATTTTCAATCGGAAATACATAGAGTGGCCAAGTTATAGAGAATGTGGTTAAAGGCATATTCTAGAAGAATTTTTGAAGCTCAGTTTGAAGGGCTCTCTAGTTGATAGGTTGAACAAAAAGGCACAGGGTCCATCTGTGCACTCCTAATGGATCATAGAACAGTATCCGTTCCCCCAAACAAAATGATCTATCTTTGCAAAAAGAATGAATATCCACTGGCTTTAAAATTACGTGGGTCCCTATTTGCAAATCGCTCGTCTTTTCTCTTCTCTTTGTGACTCTTCTGAGGTTAGCAAAGATTCTACTTTGGCAAGTTTACCAGGGCTTTTATCTTTGTACGATCACTGCAATCGGCTGCCCAGCCAGCTCTAGAAAGATGAATAGATCCTTGCGTGACTGCTGGTGAGGTAGACAAATGCCAGGAAAGAGGGAAGGCAGTGAATCTCCCGCCCTGGAGGTCCTCATTTCAGAATGCCGAGGAGACGTGCCAACCCCAGTAAAACATTCATGACACTTCAGAAGAGCTGAAGGGGCTTTCTGCCTCATCTCTCACATGGAAAAATAGGGAGAGTCAAGTATCCCCAGCTGGAAGGAATAGGTTTTGTTTACATTTAATTGAAAGCAACGCTCCACCACGGCACTTACAGCAGGTTTTGTGCGTCTCCCCCTGGTGAATGGTGCGGGAGATAAGAATGGACAGTTTCTGGGAGGGGCCCTGGCCCACAGATACCACTTTTGTCATCTTGATTGGGAAAAGCTTGGCCGGCTGCTTTGATTCAGCTAAGCCAAATTTCTAAGACTTCCTTGACCTTTGCTTAAACTGTTTTTGAGATGGACTGTGTTTTTGTTATTGCCTGATGGGCTAGAAGGAATTATCAAGTTAGTCAGAGTGTGAATAAATCATTAACAAGCCCCAAATGACTGATGAAGAGTTCGCAGCTGAGAATTAGCACCTGCTTGGTGGCTACAATCTAAACATTGTTCAGGGAGCCACTAGTTGAGTTTCGTAGATCAGAGTTTGTGGCTGTGGGCTGTGGCTGTAGAGCATTCATGGTGTGTGTGTGTGTGTGTGTGTGTGTGTGTGTGTGTGTGTGTGTGTGTGTGTGAGAGAGAGAGAGAGAGAGAGAGAGAGAGAGAGAGAGAGAGAAAGAGAGAGAGTTGCCAATACTAAGGCAACTGTGTGAGGCTTTTTAGAGGACTTGCATGGAAAGGCTTGATTTTGGAGTGGGCTGAATTTTACGCCCAGTGTCTGTATAGTCATTTCCTCATAGCCTTGGGTATTTTTTTTTGTGCTGTTATTATCCTCCTCCCTAAGCAAAGACTTCTAGCAAAATAGAAAAAAAAATATCTATAGTTCTCTAAGTTGAACATGCAGGAGCTATAGTGAAATGTACAATAAGGTAATCTATAGAGAAATTACAGTGTTACATTTCTGCCAGATAGAACCTTATTGGGCTTAGGAGACAGCCTGTTGAAATATATAGTCCCAAATTTTTTTTTATTTATGCCATTGATTATGTGTTCAGCCTCAACTGGTTAAAAGGTGTATGTCAGTCTTTCTGGTTTTGTACTTTTTATTAGATATGTATTTCTCTCCATCATGCCAAAGACTGCCTGGTAAGTTTGAATACGATCTTCGAATAAACTGCATAATATTCCAGTCATTTGACAAATGCAGAATTTCCCATAGTTTCTTAATGTACATAGCAAATATTCATTGAGAATTGTATTTTCCTCATTTGTAAAATTGAGAAATGGAAACCAAATAATATGTACAATACAAGATTACTTCAAGATTATTTGTAGATCAAATAAAGTCCAGAACATATGAAGCACTGTATAGAAACTTCCTCTGTCCCTATTATCAAGGTGGGGCTAGGATGATGGTATAAAAATCATGAATTATCAATACTTTCCTTTGCTGTTTACCTGGAGAAGATATCAACACATGAAATAAAAAAAGTTAAGGACCTGGAACCAACTGATTATTCTCATAAGGGGCAGGACTGTAGAGATTTCTATGGGTTGCTACTTATATAAAAAGATTCATGAGGTTGAAAAGATAGCTCAGAAGGTAAAGTAATAGCTGGGTAAAGTAACAGCCAAGAACTTGAGTCTGAGCCCCACGTAAGCAAAGAACAAGCATGATGATATAGCGTGTGTAATCCCAGTGCTGAGAACGTAGAGATCCTGTGACTCTCTGGTAAGACAACTTCCCATCAGTGAACTTCAGGTTTAGTGAGAGACCCAGTTCCCCAGATAATCCTCCTTTCTGTGGTAAAGCTTTTCCTTTACCAGTAAGTACTATGTAAGCTGTCAAGGGAGGGAAGCAACCAACATATCTACCCAACTGGGACACCTGTGAACAACAAGGAGCAGTAATCTCCCTTAAGATTCAATAATGGCACCCATCTCTTGGTGGGTGTCTAAAAGATGTAAAGCCCACTCAATAGGAGGAAGCTCATACCTGGGACTAGAAAACTAGCCTGCTACCTGGGCTAGTAAGTCTGTGGATCCTAGGAGAGAACCTACCCTTTATTAGATCAGTGCAGTTTCTAACTATACTTTCAAACTTATCCTTACATCCCCTGATGGCTGTAGCCCTTACCCTCCACCATAGAAGCTTCTCTTTACAACAAATGGATACCATTACAGAAAGTCACAGTTGGTCACAATGCAGAGATCAGTAGATCACGGGAAGTCCAGCCCCAACAGATACATCTACAACAAAATCACTGTCCATGGATTTCAGTGTAAGCATAAACAGTGAGCACTTGAAGAGTGTTTGTAGAAAGAGTGATTGACTATAAGAATAAACGAATTAATCACAGCATAATGCTTTGGAATGATTCCTCCTGAAAAATAGCAAAGTGTGCTTTGGACTTCAAGTTCAACAAAGATGTATATTATATTCTTAGTTCTAGCCACCACAGGTCAAATGGATCTGAATGCCGCTCATAGGGCATTCACTTTTTTATTGTTATTGAAACAGATTGCTACAACGTGTATAAATTAAAATAACATACAGGTACTGTCTGAGAGTTTTGTGTGTCAGAAGCCCTGTGTAGGTCTCTGAGGGCTAGCAAGCAACTGGATGTTATCAAAGCCCCACTTCCTTGTGGCACCTCCAGTGGGAAGCTTGTTCACTTGTCCTCTTAATGGCTGACTGAATGCAGTTCATTATGAGTGTAGGACTGAGATTCTACAAGCTAATACCAGTTCAGGGATTCTGAAGCTAATACATTCCCCAGCTGATGGTCAAGGATGCCAGTCCCAATCTTCACTCTCTGGGTCTTTCTAAGTCTTCACCTCCTTTTATACAACAATTCTCTGACCATATGGTTTTCCCACATTTAATGGTTCATGTAATTACATTGGACCATCCAAGGCAATCTCTCTGTTTTACAGTTGTATGATGAATGAACTTAATCCCATGTGTTGGTGCTTTTTTGACTTGTAACCTAATATACTCTCAGGTTCTAAGGATTACATAGGAACTTCTTAGTGAGAGTTATTCTGTCTTCTACAGAGAGGAATACCGCACATGATTAACGTGATCTAAATCACACATTCAACACATTTTTCTTTAGGACTACTAAATCTCTTTCTCAGCATCGTCTCCTTTCTTATTCTTACACGATCACATTTAAGGGGACAAAATACAATGTGAAGTATGCTCTGAAAGAAATGATATCATATTTAATACAGAGCCATAAAGACCAGGTCAAATGTCTTTGTATAAAAAAAACAGATTGAACAATTTTTGGACATATAAGTTACATATTTGCTCATTGAAAATGATGACTTGATCACTGTGAAAGCTTTGATAAAGACAGCCTCACACTCAAGTAAAATGTGTTCAATGTAATGAATTGAAAATAAATTATTACAGCAAAAGAAAGCCCTTCTGCTATGTATTGCAATAATGGAAATACAAGGTGCTTTGGAAGAATAGAAGGTAGAGATTGATTTTCCTCCAAAAGTTAGGATAAATTCACAGCATCAAGTTATCGATAAGCTTTGTAGACGAGGTGTAAAACCGCCTTCGAAATGTTCATGTTTATGCCCAGTGTATTAGTTACTTTGCCATTGCTTTGTTAAAACACCATGACTAAACACAACTTAAAGAGTCTATTTCCAGAGGGAGAGCCAGTAATGGTGGGAGAGACATGGAAGCAGGGAAGCTGGATCATGATGCTGAGAGGTTACATCTTCAATTACAAACACTAAGTCGAGAGTGAGCTGAAGTCCACCCTCTAGGGATGCTAGGGATGCGCTTCCTTCACCAAAACTGGACCACCTTCCCAGCTGGAACCAAGTGCCCAGATACTAAAGTCCATGGGCATTTCTCATTCAAATCACCACAGAGAGATTTAAAGAAAAACTACCGCCCAAAGTTCTGAGAAGGCACCGAGGAGAAGGGAAGCGTAGAGGACAAACTCCTCCAGCCATGCTGTGCTTGGTACTGCCTGAGTCCTTGGCAGGAGAATTAAACCTGGAGCGGCACAGGATCAGTTTGAAGAATGACTTCTGTTGCCATTGAGAAAACATTTTACAAGTATAATTTAATTTGACAAAGAGGGGAAAGACTATGCCACATTAAAAGTCCCCTGGCAAGTTGTTCGGAGCCAATGTGGGTGAGATGAGAAGTTTTAAGTCTTTAAGCTTATTTACCTTTTAAAGTACTATTTTAACATTTCTATATGCTAGTTACTTAATAATTTAATATTACTAAATCATGCTTATTTAACATTTACTATTTAATATTGGTTATTTGAAATTTCAAAAGAGGCTAAGTGTATTTTGGTTTCAGGCTGGAAATTCTAGCAGTAGGAATTAGTAGAAATGGTCACGATATCTTATTTTTAAGTTTACGTCTGAAAATGCTAGCTGCCTCAGAAATGACAAGCTGTAGATTTTACCCACAGCATCACCACCACGACAAGAAGATCATTGTCCCAATTAATGCATGGCCCAGCCGAGGAGCTTCAGGGTTTTCTCTGGTGTTCTACTGGCCAGCACTCTCCTGCAAGCAGCGGGCCTGGAAGGAATGCACTGGGAATCCTCCTCTGCCCTTTATCTGGGAGCCTGACAGGGAAATTCTAACCCGAAAACTGATGAGATGGCCGCGCTCTCCTGTCTCTCTGGGACTGCCTGGGTATCTCCTCTTACTCCAATGGGGAGTGACTGGTATTTAAGCACAGATAACTGTAATCTTGGTGGTGAGGGTGAGTCAGAGAGGGCATCCCAGAAATGCAAATGACTCAGAGAAGGGGCTGCCTGCACATGGGGACAGAGGCCCAGGTCAATCCCAGTTGCTTTTGCAGGGACAGGAGGAAGGGGAGGGAGGTGGCCCCAGGAGCACTGTGTGAAGAAACCCTGAGTCCAAGGTTCACAGCTTAGATGGGAATGCAGAAAGGAGGAATCATGTTTGCTCTCTGACCTCACACTCTATAATGTTTGCTGAGATATTTTCTGTCTGAGATGGACAGTTGGAGCAAAGGACTGGAGTTAGGGAAATCCTGGATGAAAAGAGCCACTCTTCAAAATCAGACCTCTCTGTATTCAGTAATCCCAATAAAACAACAAAGAGCCAAAGTTGTAGATCCACCTTAAGATTTTGGTGTGCTTTTTGTGTGTTGGGTTGACTTTTCCAATGCAGGTGTTTCTGTCTCTAGTAATCAAAAAATAGAAAAATTCACAGTCACCAATCCTTACTTACATTAAACAGAAAAAAGCCCAGAATGTCTTATTTACATCCCCCCCCCAGGGTAATGTTTAACTGTCATCTCTCTATGAAAGAAGCCAAGATGGAAGACAGTGTAGGTTGTCTCACTGGCAATATAGGCTGACACACTAGCTGAATAGTAAGTACATTATTGAGTAAATGTCCTTCCGAACCGCAACTTCCTTACTAGATTTTTTTTTTCGAGATAGATTTTCTCTGTAGCTTTGGGCCCTGTCCTGGAACTAGCTCTTGTAGACCAGGCTGGCCTCAAACTCACAGAGATCTGCCTGCCTCTGCCTCCTGAGTGTTGGGATTAAAGGCGTGCGCCACCACTTCCTGGCCCTTACAACAATTTTTTTTTCCTTACAACAATTTTAAAGGAAGTTAAACTGTTATCTTGTTGGGTCAGTAACAAAAAGGGGAGGCTTGAACTTTTGGCTGAGTAGGACATAGTATGGTCCTAAATGGGCCCTGCAGGACCACTGAGCAGACCTTCAAAAATAATTTAGAGACCAAGCAAATCCTATTTCTGTGCCGTCAGAGACATCTTAATGACAAAAGCCAGCATTGTATGTTATAGGTTCTATGGTGGTTAATTGTCACTGTCAACTAGACCATGGAAACCCACTTCTCAGCATGATTATGGTGGTGTTTACAGAGTGCTCTAATTGAGGAGCGAAGAGTACCCTAAATGTGAGTGGCGCCATCCCCATGCCATTGTATCCAGGACACAAGGAGAAAACAACTTAGCTGGAACATGGGTCTGTCTCTGCTTCCTGTCTACGAGCACAGTGTACCCAGTTGCCTCACACTCCTGAAGCCATGTCTTCCCTTTCATGAAAGAAGACTGTTTCCCTGAACTGTGGACTCAAACCTGCTTTGGTTAGGTTAATTAACTCCCAGTCCTCGGAGTTTCGTATTTATCTTTTTGGGTGAAGTCATATCCTCTGATGTTTCCACAGTGTTCTTAACAAACACATTCTGAGGATTCACCAAAGATCGAGCCTTTGCTGCCTCCACAAACATCCTACTGTGAGCACACTCTTCTTGAGAACTGAGCGTCATTCCTTACTCCCCTACCCCCAATTATCTTCCAAAGTTCCCTATCTTTTGATGTTAACTGATTGGTCAAAGGCATCTGAATTTCACTGAAGGGTAAATTAGTAGATGTGAAAAAAAAAACACATAATACATAACCCTTTCAGAGTCCATGTACTCCTGCCTGATAACTACCTCCGAGACGTTCACTTTTCCCACGATACCTTGTGGTATTCCTCGGTGTACAGAAGTTAGAGGCAGCGTTGTTCATCTTAAATGTTTGCAAGAAAAGGAAAGTGGCTGGCTCACTATGGCATGGCAATTACGTTTTTATTATGCTGTTAATTTTATTATATTGAATATTTGAGACCCACAATTTGTAGTGAGTTTTCTATAAACTGTATCTATTTCTCAGAGACTTGGTGAACACTCCCTATTTTGTTATGTGTTTCTAATGGTTTCTGTTGTGGTTTACAAAAACTATGCCAAGCTAATGATAATTTGCTTGCTTTACCAAGGAAAATAGGAATTATATTAAAGTGGGAATGGAAAATAAGATATTTTCAGTTATTATATTGTGTTTCAAAGGCTTTTATTGGTGTGTATTCATTATACAAAATCATAATGATAGTCTTTGTTCAAGTCGTGTGTTTTGATCATATCTGCTTTCTATTTATGTCCCACCTCCAAATCCCACTGTTTCATCTTCCAAGTAACCCCTATTATTATTTTCTCATTTATTCATACATATATGTTTATATCTTGAAATGTTTCCTTATGAGAATTTCTGGTGAGATTAAGCTCTGTAGCTTATAGACTTCCTGCCTCAGCCTTCTTATTGCTAGAGTGGCAGGCATGGGTTAATACATGCCTGTAAATTATTCTTATGCTTGGTGAACCGATGGGTAATTCTGCAGTATCTATACAGACCCATACATTTGACCTGGGTTCCATATGTTTACATAACTAGTGTATGTGGTCAGTGTGGAAGGCTCCCTTCATCCTCACCAGTACTTGCTGTTTACATTTTTACTATAGCCATTCTGACCAAAGTGAGATGAAATCTCATTATCATTTTAAGAGTTAAGGATATTGAACTTTTTTGTTTGTTTGTTTGTTTTTGTTTTTATTTTTCAGGACAGGGCTTCCTCATCACTTTGGAGCCTGTCCTGGAACTCATTCTGCAGACCAGGCTGGCTTTGAACTCACAGAGATCCACCTGTCTCTGCCTCTTGAGTTCTGGGATAAAGGTGTGCACCACCACCGCCCTACTGGTGCTGAACGTTTTTAAAAATATCTATTGACCACCTGTACTTTGTCTTTGGAAAATTGTTTGCTTTTTTTTTTTTTTTTGCTGATTTACTAAAAGGATTCCTTTTCTTCTTGGTGCTTAATATTTTGATCTATTTATATATTCAAGATATTTATCTTTTTTCCTCTTTCTCCTTAGGTTTCCCCTTCCTCTTCTCCAATAACCACCCTTTTTAAGACACACTCTCCTCTCTCTCTCTCTCTCTCTCTCTCTCTCTCTCTCTCTCTCTCTCTCTCTCTCTCTCTCGTTGTGTATCTGTCACATATCTTCTTTTGTTCTCTAGGTGATTTCCTCACTCTGTTATCTGCTTCCCTCACTGTGCAGAGGCTTTTTTTTTTAAGCTCACACAACCTCATGTGTCAGTTCTTCACTGTATTTCCTGGGGCATTGGAGTCATTCTCAGAGAGTCCTTGTTTATCCCTGAATCTTCGAGTTTTTCTTATACTACTGAAGTTTCTTTGTTTTTTTGTTTGTTTTGCATGATAGAATCTCACTATGTAATCTCCAACTGGTAACTTTCCTGAATCAGCCTCCTGAACTGTACTGATTATTTTTATGGTTTTCCGATTGATGTGGACTGATAATTAAATCAATAGTAATGTCAATAATCATGATAAGAATTACTTTAATGCATATTAAACATTTCCCTCTTAACAGGCATGTTAAAGATCTCTGTGAATTAGCATAATTTTATATATTAGTCAGTTAGTTATTATAATAAGCATTAATATTTGTGTTATATTAAGAGGACATTGCATTTGAAAAAAAGACCTTACTGAGCAAATGGCAGGTCTGGCTTTGATCCAGGTCCCATTCATCTCTAGAGTGCGCCTTCTTTATTACCCCTGAAATTGGATGCTCCAGAGCAAATTACTTAGGCAATGTGAAGAAACATGTATGAGTAGTTGACTATTTTCCTGTGTTGGTCAAATGAGTTTGGAAACTTATCAGTGGGTGAGAACTCTTATTAAAGAACTTATAAGAACTTTTCTTTGCAACTGGAAAAGTGGACAGGGAGTATTTCTTTCTTCCTTGCACACCTATTTGTATATTTTCTTTATCATTCTAAAGGATGTGATTTCATGCTTCTCGGAGCTGAGGAAGGGAATGTCCAGAGGGTGGACAATGGAATAATCAATGGGCCGCAGTAGCTATACTCTTCAAGGTGACTGCATAGGTGTGACAGTGGCCGAGACTCCTGTAGCAGACTTTCTTCTGTTCCACGGTAGATGACAGGAATGTTTCTTCCCTTTTTTATGAAGCAGAAGTTGCCCCCTCTTTGGACAATCCAGGACAAGACAGCCACATTTCTTCTGACACTAGTTCCCATAGGAAAGCTTTGGTTTTTATTTCTGAGAAGCCAGAGGTAATCAATCACAGTTAAGCTTAGTGATTTGAGTCTGAAATGCAGGGTTGTGACAGATTATGCCTGTTTTCCTAGCATTTTAAAATAATAAAATTAAAAAATATGAGAATGTGTACTTTTATTTATTCTCCTCCACCTCTTCATCTGTGAAGAAGCAGGGTAGCTATGTCACAATATGGAGGGTATTCAGAGAGCTCTGGATGTCAGTGTGGAACTCTGAGGACCTTCTCTCAGTTCTCGCCTCTTCTGTTTCTGTCGACCCTACTACTTCATATCTAAAATGGAAACCACAATTTACTTAACTAAAGCTCAAAGGATTGAGCCAAAATATTCTCCAAGGAACGTACTTAGTCTGAAATTTAATCTGTACCTCCTGAAAGAGAAAAATGAATCTAGAACTTGGTAGTTGTATGTGAATGTGGGTTTCTTCATTGGTGTGCATCCTCTTCTAGGCCCTGCTGCTAGGAAGAGAGGGGATGCATGGGTTTAGTGGCTACTCACCCACATGGAAAATGCTTTTTCTGTCTCTTGTCAGGAACATCTTTCCTATACCCTTTGGTCCTTGCAAATTCACCATATGTCTTTCTTTCTTACCATTTAAGAGTTTATTCCCCAAGAAGCCCAACTTAAAGAAATGAGGCTTTCACCCAACAAATTTCAGAATTGTCATTACTTGTGTGCCCACCTCCTTTCTTAGAAGCTCTGATCTCTCTCATCTGCTTCCCACTCTGATGGATTTGCCCTCCTAATACTCCTTAACCCCGTGGGCTTACCTTATCTCCTTGGCTCTTTTGCTTCTCTTATCTCTATCCTGTTAGCCTTAACTGATGTAATTTGTTTTCCTTGAGTTTCCTCCTCTTCTGTGAAGACATGAACACTCACCCCGAATATTTCTCACCTCTTCATTAGTCTCTGTCAGCTGAATTCCAGTCCAACATACTCTCCAGGAAAGTTCACAGCCAAGCCCAGGCTTGTCTCATACTTCTGGGTTTGATTCCTCTTCCCAGTGTCATGTGATACGTGCTAAATCTCACTCCTTAACTCCTGCAGATTTGTTTTCTATGCTTGCTCTCATTTTCTGGTATGGGATTGATGTTGTTATCAAGTCTTGGCTGAACAGTTGATCTCAGCATTGAGCAAATATTCTCACTGAGTTCTCTAGAATTAGAGTCAATTGTCCATGTTGTTTCTGGTCTACCTTTCAGTTGGGTAGATCACATGTTTCTGTGGATCTCAATAAGGTTTAAGATTTTATATACATGTGTATATATATATATATAAAACACTATATATGAATGCCACTATTTCAAATATCTAGACACATAGACTTACTAGACAATAATTAGGTTCTAAGAGCAATTCCTAAACTTTTTATAACACTATAATGAGCAATCCCAACTTTCTTCTCTTAGAATTAAAAATTATTTTCAATTTCATGTGGGATGAAGGCCGTGGAAGAAGCTCGGGCAGCATACAGTTATTTATATTTATCTTTGATGAAAAACATCAGCAAATATAGTTCATTATATTTAACACATTCAATTCAGTTGAAAAAAAAATCTCATGGCTTATGGCCGAGATGAGGGGGAGGAGATAAACGAATCTTGGCTGGTGGAAGATGTGGGAACCACTGGACTAGGCAGTCCCAGAGGCCTCTGCTGGTTCTTTGGTTTCATGAATGTTGAATCTGTTTGGAGCAGGCTGGAATGTATCTGTAAAGGAAGCTGTCAGCTCTCAGGCTTCTGACTCAACTTGTCTGCTGGGATGAAAAGCAGGAGATTTCTTTCCAGGAAGGTCAGCTATCATCCCTCCCTTTCACATGAGACTTGACCTCCCATGGGCTAGCACAGTCCTTGGGAATTCAGGACTCTCGAGTTAAATATGAAGCAAATGTTGCTTCAAGAATATTTTGTCCTTTTTTTTCCTTTCAGGTTTTAAGCTACCACATGACGACTCAGGAGAAGGTTTTCTGTCTGTCGGTTCTGCAGATTAGGGTGATAAGATCTGGTGAGTGGCAGGGTAACCGGGGACTCTGACATGACAAAACCCTGAAATTTGGTGTCATGTAGTTTCCGAGAAAAGCTCAACGCAGTTAAGAAAAGAGACCTTTGGCTCATCTGCGAAGAAGGTGCCGTGGACTTCAGTGTGGCCCTCAGGAGTCTTTTAGTCTTAGATCTAGAAGAGAAGGCAGAATGAAGATGTTCAGAGTCTTGGGAACTAGAACTAATTAGTTGGGGACCCTTTAAAACATGTATTTGTGATATAAAGTCAAGACAGTAAAGGAAAAGTATATAATATAAAATGTTTTATTAAAATGAAAATGATAAAATTTCTACTATGGAGTTTACAAATATATTCTTGAAAAATCAAAAGAAAATGTGGTAATTCCATAGTGAATAAAGAAGAGAAGGGGTTTATTTGTCTAGATAGTTGTTGTCATTGTTCATTGGTTGAGTAAGGAAGGCACTGTGGGTAAAGAGATCAGTTCCATGACTTCCTAACTGTGTGACTTTGGCCAAAATGCATATTGTCCTATATCTTAGTTTCCTCCCATTATGGGAACAGTATCATCAGTCATGCACACTTATAATTGCTAGATTACATATATAAAGTACAGGGAACCACTTGGTCCATTCAACCAATGTGGTTGTGATCAAGGTTGGGTACCTCACTGAACAATCCGATAAACTACTAAGTAATGTAACTGGCCTGTGGGCACCACCAACATCCCACAAGGCAGTCATACATTGATTAAAAACATTGAAAGCCAATATTTTGTTAGTCAGGCCCTTATATTTGACTTGATGTATAAATAACTTGTAATGTTGAACAAAATTTGTTGCAATTATTCTGTTCTTTTATTTTTATTTATTTATTTTATATAACAACCATATTTCCCCTCCCTCCTCTCCTCCCATTCCCTCCCTCTTACCCCCCTCATATCCACTCTTCCTCCGTTTCAATTCAGAAGGTGTGAAGCCTGCCATGGAAGTCAACAAAGCATGACACATCAAGTTGAGGCAAGACCAAGCTCCCCTCCCTTGCATCAAGACTGGGCAAGGCATCCCACCATAGAGAATACCTTCCATAGAGCCAGCTCATGCATCAAGGACAGGTCCTGGTTCCACTGCTAAGGGTCCCACAAAAACCAAGCTACACAACTGTCACCCACATGCAGAGGGCCTAAGTCAGTCCCATGTTGACTCCTTAGCTGTAGGTGCAAAGTCTGTGAGCTCCCACAAGCTCAGGTCAGCTGTCTCTGTGGGTTTCCCCGTCATGATCTTGACCCCCCCTCTTGCTCATATAATCTCTCCTCCCTCTCTTCAACTGGACTGCCAGAGTTTGGTCCAGTGCTTGCCTGTGGACCTCTGAATCTGCTTCCATCAGTTACTGAATGAAGTCTTTGTGGTGACAATAAGGGGAGTTACCAATTTGATTACAGGGGAAGGCAAGTTCAGGCATCCTCTCCACTATAGCTAGGAGTTTTAGCTGGGGTCATCCTTGTGGGTTCCTGGGAGTTTCCCTTGCACCAGGTTTCTCCCTTACCCCATAATGGCCCCCTCTATCCAGATATCTCTTTCATTACTTTCCCCCTCCATCCTGCCTTCAACTCAACCATCCTGTTCCCTCATGTTCCCATCCCCCATCCCCTCCCCTCTATTCTTTTCTGAAACAACCAACGTATGATAGATACATGTGAAATGTCAACAATCAGAGTAAAACTGAAACCTGATACTTCTGAACCCAAAACAAATGGGTTAACAACGATATAAATATTCATGAGCAGGGCTGGGACAGAGCTCAGCCTGGAGAGTGTTTGCTTAGCACATACCAGTCCCTGATTCAATCTCAGCACTGTATAAGGCAAGAATAGTAACCTACTTCTGCTGTGGGATAGTGCTTTTGTACCCTGTAAAGATTTGTCACTTGTATTGGTTTAGTAAAATGCTGATTGGCCAGTAACCAAGCAGGAAGTACAGGTATAATGACTAGGTTAGGAGACTTCTGGGAAGAGGAAAGGCTCAGTCTGCTGCAGTCACCAGCTAGATGCAGAGGAAGCAAGATGAGAATGTCTCACTTAGTAAGGTACCACGTGGCTCAATATAGATAAGAATTATGGGTTAATTTTACTTATAAGAGCTAGTTAATAATAAGCCTGAGCTAATAGACCAAACGGTTTATAATTAATATAAGCCTCTGTGTGTTTTCTTTGGGACTGAATGGATGCAGGACCAGACAGGACAGAAGCTTCTGTCTACACACTCCTGTATATCTGGCACCCAGGAGATGGATGCAGGAAGACCAGAAGCCAAAGGTCCATACTTAGCTACACAATGAGGCCAAGATGAGCCAAATGAGATTTTTTTTAAAAAAAAAATGTGGGGATGTGGGTCAGGGCTACTGCTATGTTAGAGCACTTGCTGCCTAACATTCATAAGGCTCTAGGTTTAAACTTCAGTGCATCCAACCCCTAAAAATAGAGAAATTAAGAACAAATATAACTTACCTATATGATTTTGTATGTTATAAACATACCTGTTTTCATTACAAAGAACCCTTATATGGTTATAATCATCTTATTAAGTTAATCATACCAGTGGAATTTCAAGTCACTAAGGTTTAATGTCAGGAATTACAATTCACCTCAAATGTCTCTTTAAGTCTTTTGGAGAAGGCAGCCTGCTTTGAGTTTTCTCTACTTGGGGTTTGGATAGAACATACCAATATTCATTAATCTGTCCATCTAACCATTCATGCAATAATTGAGTACCAACCAAGTTTTAAGCAAATGGGAAAATAATTGGAACAAGTGCGCCCCACCTATTGGGGTCCTACCCTTAAGGGAAAGACAGACTTCTCACTAGTGGATGATTATGCTCTGATGAAAATGTGAGATGTTGTGAAGTTTATATTCATGAGGTTGGGAAAGCTTCGTTCAAGGAGTGACATTCAAATAAACCCCGATGGGACATTAGTGAGAGTGTAAGTACAGAGTAGGGAAGAGGTAGAAGAAGAAAGCTACTTCAGGAAAGGAAAGATATCTCAGAAGAAGGGCATGCAATGAGAAGGAGCAATGCCACCGAGGCCGGCACGTGGTGACTTAGGCAATAATGGCTGGCTGTATTTTAGATGCATCAGAAGCACTGGAAGCTATGATGTGCTTTATGTAGAGCTGGCCTGATTGTTTACAGACCTCAAATTGTCTACTGAATACAGACCTAACATTGCCTGCTGAATATAGACTGGAAGGCATGGAAAGAGATGGAGGGAGGGAAGGTAAGAGGATGTTCCTGCAAACCAAGAACAGACATGAGCATTGAATGGAATGGGACTTGACATTCTTCATAGAGTTTGAAAGATGGTGCTGTCACTTGTTGAGATGGGGAATGCTGGTATATGGAAGGATGACCTAGGAGTCTATGTAAACACTCAGGTGAGACACCCACATGGGGCTCTTCCATGTCTAGCTGAACAGAGATCTAGAAATCCACAGATATTGATGCAGGCCACATAGGCAGAGGCATGAACCACCTGCTAGAATTGGCTGCCTAGCAGGTACTAAAACTTCTGGCTAAAGAGATTTTATTGGAAAAGTCATTTGATAATGTTTGATGATTGAGTTTGGTTATGACTTCATTATTTATGAAAATATACAGCATTGGGTCTATATTTTTATATAAAAATAATAACAGGGAATCTAAATTCTTTCTATAGCTGCCTATTTTCAAACTCTGGGGAAAATGTTCATATTTTTTTAACACATTGTCATTCTAAACAAACTGCTTCCCAGGTTTTAAGGCTTAAAGCAATTGTGGTGTGATGAACTTGTTGATTAGCTTCATTCATTCATCATATGCACATGTGTCAAACCGTGGCATCCCACATGCATATGAGTCATACAGTCATTATTTGTCACTTAAAATAATACAAATGGCTTTGGGGAGGTGGGTAAAGCACTTGGTGGGCAGGAATGAGGACTGGCATCTGGATCCCCTGAACATGTGCAGAGGTAGGTGCCTAGAATTCCAATGTTCCTATGGTGTGGTGGGGGGCAGAGATAGGAAGAGAGGCCGGCAGAGCTCACTTGGCCAGCTATCCTGGACTACACAGCAGTAAAGAGCAGAGACTATGTCCAAACAAGCTGAAGGGAAGAGGAGATACCAAGGTCGTCCACACATGGGCCTTGGCATGTTCACATCCACAATTTCCATGAATGTGCATGCATCATCCTTGTATACACATGTCATATACAAGCACAAAATAGAATACAATAATTTTAAAACATTTAAAAAGATGCATCGATTGTTTGCTGATAGCATGTTGAAATGTGGGCTTCCCCAGGTACCAAACTTGTTAGGTTATGTATGAAAGCTACATATGTGTACTCTCGTGTGATCTCTCTGATTAAAGCAGACAGACAAATAAAAACAAAAGAGTGCCAACTAAACATGGCTTAAACCTTCACAGCTGAAAGAAGAAAAAAATTATCTGGAGTATATTTGAGGGTGGGTGCATGCTTTCTTCTTCTTTAAGAATTTTTTCACAGCATCTCATATTTTTTTACCCTAAGCAGTGGCTACTCAACGGCACTTGCCAGTTCTTGCTCTGTAAATCACCCGGCACTCTTCCTGCGTGTAACATGTCCAGTGTTCCATCTCTTAAAATGTGCAGAGATTTTGATAACCATGTAAAACAAACCTTGTCACATTCCTGCGTAATCAGGAATTCTCCTCTGTTGAAAATGCCTTGGTGATGCTGAGGTCTGCGTGCCCTTAGGTCCATCCCTCCAGCAACTATCAGAGTGAGCACAGCTCCAACTGCTCCTGCTCAGCTGCACTCAGCGGCAATCTCTCAGCTATGCCCTTGGTGTTGGGAGTCACTGACACCCTGGGATCAGGGGATGCTTTCTGTGAAGTTCCTGGGGTGCACAGCTTTGGGGTCGTCTCCCCAAAGCACATAAAACAATAGTGCCTTGTCATCACACACCTTTTTCTTCATGGTATCTTCAGTCTGAAGAAGAAATTGCCTAGCTCAATGTTCCCTCTAGCCTGTTTGGAAAAGTTTTCTTCTCTTTCTCCCCTCCTGTCCCTCCCCTCCCCCAGCTCCCTGGTTATGGTTCTCCTCACCTTAGGCAAGTGGTGATAAAGCTGTGTATCTTACAAGCCACCAGCACTTGACTGGTACTCTAAGGGGGTCACGGAGTAAATAGGTGTTTGGTTAAATGCCTGTCTGGAAGGGCTAGAAGCTTCTGAAAGATTTTCAGGAGCTGGACTGGGGTGGGGTGGTGGGTAGGGGTGAGAGTGGGGTTGCATCTAGGGAATCTGCCTGTAACAGGGGTACACTTTCCCCTTTCATCAGCTCGCAGCAACAGCCACACATCATTTCCAGCAGTTCATCCAGAGAATGATAGGAGTGAGCTTTTGACCCAAATCAAGGCCACTTTCCCTCCCTTTCTGAAGGTGATGTCTTTAGACTCTAATTAGAGAGTTGAGCAACAAAGAAATTTCTGAGTCACCGGCTCCGAAGCCTGTAAAAACAAACTCTGAAGAAAGATACTTTTTTTTTTTGGAAAGTGCCCATAACTTAGTCACTCTGAATTAGCCTCTTTTCCTTTCAGCCCCCTCCTGAAGCCGCAGTTAAGTAAATGAGTCAAGCAGGAGACTCGCTTTCTCCATTTTGTTAGGCATAAAGGATCGAGTAAGTGCCTGGACTGTCATTCAACTGTTTTTGGTGATTGATTCTGAAGGTCTCAAGGTAGATTCAGAACGTCCTTGGACAAGTATTAGGATCATCTGTCCACATAGCACAGTTTTTCTGACTATGGTGATTTTTTTAAAAAAAAAGAGAGGCAAGATTGCCTGGCAAAAACTGGGAACTGGGGGTGGGGTGGGATGGGGGAAAGGGGAGATGGGAGAGAAAAGTGAGAAGGGGAGGATGGGAAGAACTTGAGGGAATGGATAGTTGGGATAAAGGAAGGGTAGATATGGGAGCAGGGAAGTATATATCTTAATTAAGGGAGCCAATTTTAGAGTTGGCAAGAGACTTGACCCTAGAGGGGTTCCCAGGTGTCCAGGGAGATGTCCCCAGCTAGTTCCTTGGGCAGTTGAGGAGAGGGAGCCTGAAATGGCCCTATCCTATAGTCATACTGATGAATATCTTGCATATCATCATAGAACCTTCATCTGGCGATGGAAGGAGATAGAGACAGAGACCCACATTGGAGCACCGGACTGAGCTTCCAAGGTCCAAATGAGGAGCAGAAGGAGGGAAAACATGAACAAGGAAGTCAGGACCGCCAGGGGTGCACCCACACACTGAGACAATGGGGCTGATCTATTGGGAACCCACCAAGGCCAGCTGGACTGGGTCTAAAAAAGCATGGGACAAAACCAGACCCTCTGAACATGGCGGACAATGAGGGCTGCTGAGAAGCCAAGAACAAAGGCACTGGGTTTTGATCCTACTACATGTACTGGCTTTGTGGGAGCCTAGGCTGTTTGGATGCTCACCTTCCTAGACCTGGATGGAGGGGGGAGGACCTTGGACTTCCCAAGGGCAGGGAACCCTGAATGCTCTTCGGACTGGAGAGGGAGGGGGAGGAGATCAGGGGAGGGGGAGGGAAATTTTTAATAAAAAATAAAAAAAAGAGAAGCAGTGGTCTCTCTCTCTCTCTCTCTCTCTCTCTCTCTCTCTCTCTCTCTCTCTCTCTCTCTCTCTCTTCAAAAGGACAAAATAGGCAGCTGGGAACAAAAAGCTCTGGGTTGGAAAGCTGGGCCTAACCATTATTAGCTGTGCCCACAAACTCCTTTGCTGAGTTTTACAAGTGTGACTCCTTTACTCTTCTGATGGAGACAAACACTCCTAACCGACAGGATTGTTGTGAAAAATAAATGAGATAATAATTGGGAAAGGGTCTAGAACAGGAATTGGGGAAAAAAAACCAGGTACCCAATAAATGTACATTCAGTCATTCACTCGCTTGCCAAACTGGTAATATTTCTCAGTATAACCTGACTCTGTTTGATCATAAGGGATAAGACGAGTTACAAAAGAACAAAGTTGGCTATTTACAGTGCCTCAGCTCCTTTGTGTTTGAATAGGTTTTCCATGACTACTGGGTGTGCTTTCTTCGAGCTCCTTAAGTTTGTCCTCCTTCGACACTCCGTGCTACAGCCTTCTAGTTCTTGTTTATTTTGTTCTTAATATTAAAAGTACTGATCAATATCAATTTCTTTCTAATGCTTGTTGGAAGTGTGTTTTTCTTAAAGATACTTTTTATTTTCAGGGAAGTTGAGTCCCTCCGGATTCTTGAGGGTTTTCCTACTTCCAAGTGCTCTCTGAAGGGATGCACGAAGGGTTACTGTCCTGGGAGGGTGAGCAGCCATCCAGGCCTCAGCTATGGAGGCCTATGAAATGAAAGGTTTTCAGGGGTGTTGGTGCCACATCCTTCTTCATGGGGCTGTATACCATTGTTTCATTTTCTGGTAGGCAAATGTCATTTCTTCTGTGTTTTAGATGGTTACTCTAAGCTGGCCTGAGGCGTATGCAGTTTAACTGAATGATTATTTTGATTAAATCTAGTTTGAAATGCTGAAACACGGGATTCCTGCATTTACCTTTCCACTGGAGTTTTCTTTCTCAATTCCATTCCTATTTGTCATTTTGTGTTTCATGCTCTGATTGATTGATAGTCACCCATTCTAGCTCTTGCTTTCTCTTGTGATCTGACATTCCCATCAAGGAAGACACAGAAAACGGTGTCCATTATTACCCATGTAAGGTGGTGACAGTTCAGGGTACAATGACTGCCGCTTGTCATCAGTCTTAAGAAGACATTTTACTGTTGTTGAGCTTAGGGATCAGGCTGTAAGGTGACAGTGCTATGTGATAGTGCTGGAGTCAAGTCTCACTGTGGGTTTCTTGTTCTACCCTCTTCTCTCTGTGAGGTTCACTAGCCATCTGGGCTAGTGCTGTAGAGAATTCTCCCCTCCCCTATTTATTTTCAGAATGGCAGAAATAATAGTAGTTTTGTTTGTTTTAACTTTGCCATTAGAAACTGTCCAATCTCTAGGTAGCCACAGAAGTACCTAAACAATTGTCAAAAACCACTGTGAGACGTCGTACTGTTGAAAATAAAAGATAATGAGAACTTTTATCCAATCAGTCTGTGGTCTTTTAAATGTGGTATTTGAGTGTGGATACAAGAAAATACTATTTCTCAGGCCCTATCCAGGAGGTAGTAGTAAGTACTCTGTGACCTTCTCCACTTGTGACGAATTGCGCCCCAAGTGTTGGAGCTCAGCAAGTGTCCTTGATTAGGTTGAACAATGACCTTGTCATAATGAAGTCACATTGTCATATGAAGATGAAGATGGTCCTCATACCCCATTTAGTAAAAGAAACAGCCCTTCTATAAAGCATGCTAAAATAGCTCTTAGATTCCCAAAGGTAACATTGGTGGTATTCTGCTTTTATAAGAAAAACAGAATTGGGAATGGCAGGATATATATATATATATATATCTTTTGTTCCATCCTTAAGAATATATATCAGGGACTTTTTGTTTGACCAGTTCCGTGGAACTGTGGGTCATGAGCAAAATGTGTGCTTACTAAACAAACAAACCCACCAAAAATCCCATGGAATTGAATGTAAATTGTTTTAGAATTACATTCAGAAATATAACCCATTTAGACCAGATCTTTTTTATTTTTAGTTTCCTCTTCCAAGTCATGGAATAAATTCTTTGAATGAACATACCAGGTTTGCACAGATTCATGAAAAAGCCACATTCACTCCTTACATATTTTAGAGACAAAGGTTCTGGTTATACCATGCAGAGAAAGCTAGAGCCATGCAATTAGCATCATTTGTGTAGGTTTGTGTCTGGTTTCCTTTACTCCATGGTTTCTAGAAAAAGATCAATCTCCATCCCGCCTAGTGGAAATATCAGTGTGCAATGAAAACATAACCCTTTGATGTATTTTTTGCAGGATTTTTTTCTCTCAGGAACTTTTGAGGCTTTGGTCTATCTTCTTCTCTTGGTTCTTTTATCTGTCCCACAAAGTCACCCACCAGAGCAGACACTCTGAAGTCCCACTGGGCTCCCATCAGTCCAGTAGAGACGGCTGACATGACATATTAGTCTTAAATCTAAAACATGTGTTTGGAAAACGCACTGTTTCCTGGTAATAATTAAGAATGCTACTTGGCAGGTTGGCAGTCACATAAAACAATCATTAGCAAAGCCTATATTTATTATGTCCCCATTTTGTGGAAATGAAACCCACATTATAAATATGTGTAGGCAAATGGACCCAAAATAATGCACAGGTAGAATCATTTATAATGAAGATGAAAAGAACAGTCATTGATAGTTTCTTCTAACTCATTGTTCTTGCAACAAAAGACTTCACCCACCACACACACACAAGTGCGCACACACACATGAGCCACATCAAAAACATTTCTGAGTTTCCTTCTATTTTTTAAAACCATGTAGGATAAACTCACATAAATCCTCACTTGGCACTAAAGAGATCTGCTGTACAACTAATTAAGATAAAGTCCTATAGTCAGGAAGCTTTTCCTTGATAAATATTATATTGTAGAAAAAACAAGTCCAGGTATTTGCACTGCTACTTCATTTTTAAACACACACACACACACACACACACACACACACACGAATGATGTGTATAACAGCTATGTCTAAAATTCTTATTTAAAAATTGAAATAGTTCTGGACCAGACAGAAAACACACACCACCCTGAGTCTTCCAGGGCCAACTATCTCATCCTTTAAGACTAAGAACTTCCCTATACAGCAAGGAAAGGTCTTTTGACTTGGGACTCTACCACCTGCAGTGTGTTTGGGATGGGGGCTGTGTTACACATTAGTTAAAGTTCATTTTGAAAATCATATATGCACACAAGTATTGGTTCTCTGTATGTGAAAGACTGACCCAATAGCTAACTCTACCATGTAAGCAGCACCATCTCAGTGCCCTCCAGCCACATGGTCAAAACACGACACCAGATGACCAGTACAAATGGGCAAGCAAGAGCCACACAATCTTACTATCAACCAGTATGCTGCAGAATGTCCAGACACTTGCTTCTGAAGACATAAAGAGAACCAGGAGTGTTGTAAGCCCAGCTCTTAGAAGGTTGAGGCAGACAGTCCAGGAGCCTGAAAAGAGCTTGGGCTGTGTAAGGATTCTAAGCTTCTGCTGGGCTGTACAGAGATGCCCCCCAAATGAATAAACAAATTAAACATATTTTACGTAGAAACTATTTTCTATGGTGTCACAAGAGACAGGTAGAGTCCACTTTAGAAAGTCATTGTATAAAGAGGTACATACAACAGAAAGCACAGCTGTGGTTACCTTCTGTGGTGTCCTCACCCCCGCCCCCCTTGCAGGAAAGCGAAGAAGCAGGGATTCAGTCTACATTTACTCAGTTCCATGTGAAATAAACCAGACCAGTTAAGAAATAACATTTACTTTGTTTTCTAGATTACTGACTATGAAAAAAAAATTCTTTGTTGCAAAGTTCAATTCCAAATAAAGCCAGGGATGGGGAATTCAGAAAGTCTCTGGAGGAAAGGTTTTAAAATTGAAATCATCTTGAAAATATGTTAGGGAATATGTATGACATTAATTGTTTTTTATCTTCAGCTTGGTCAATATTTTCAATGCAAATTTTATAGCATTTTTTTCCTTATAAGTAACAGGTTTGAATATCACTCAACAAAATTTCTACATCTACTCATTCACTTTCCTACATCTGCTGATTGGTTCCACTTGAGACATTTATTTTATCTGCAAAGACAGTCTTCAAACTTTAGATAACAGCAAAATAAGTAAGGAATCAATATTTAATTTTAACAACCACATATTTTGCCCGGGATTTTGTTATGTTGTAAGTTTTCATTAGTTCAGTTAAATTGACAAGGAAACAGGGCAGAAGAGGGGAGGAAAGGAAGTGGAGACAAAGTAAGGGAAGAGGAAAGAAGGGAAGGATATCAGTATGGTGATTTCTCAGAAAATTAGGAAACAACCTTCCTCAAGACCCAGTAATACCACTTTTGGGTATATATCCAAAGGATGCTCAATTGTGTCACAAGGACATGTGCTCAACTATGTTCATAGCAGCCAGAACCTGGAAACAACCTAAATGCCCCTTGACCAAAGAATGGATAAGGGAAATGTGGTACATTTACACAATGGAGTACTACACAGCAGAAAAATATGACATCTTGAAATTTGCAGGCAAACAGATGGAGCTAGAAAACATCATGCTGAATGAGATAACCCAGACCCAGAGAGACAATTATTATATATACTCATCCATAAGTGTTTTTAAAACATAAAGTAAAGAAAACTAGCCTATAAATCACAATCCCAGAGAACCTAGACAGCAATAAGGACCCTAAGAGAGACATACATAGATCTAATCTACATGAAAAGTAGAAAAAGACAAGATCTCCTGAGTAAATTGGGAGCATGAGGACCATGGGAGAGGGTTGGAGGAGAGGGAGAGGCAGGGAGGGGAGCAGAGAAAAATTTATAGCTCAATAAAATTAATAAAAAAGCATTGAAGCTTAAAAACAAAAACAGAAAACAAAACATGCCTTAGGTTTAACTAAGATTTTATCATTTACTAACTCTATGACTATTTAAAAATTACTCTAATATTTTCTATGTCCCCATTTTATTAGCTGTAAAATGAGGTAACATCTAATACAATAATTTAAGTGTTCAGCATATAAATAAATAAATGGCAACTAAGTGTGACTTGTGAGATGCAAGATTTCATCCATGGTTATACCAGAATCATTTGAAGCAAAATGACCATTTTCTAGATGCATTGGGTTAGGGAAAAGTAGCTGGTCAAAGGAATTCAGGTCCATAGATATACAAATGCTCTGATATGGTTCTTATTTTTTTATTTGTTTGTTTGTTTATTATTTCCTATGGCACCCGTATAATGACGTGCCCAGTATTTTCCATCATTTGTGGTTTGAGACCAGCTCTGCTTCACGTTTCTGTTCAAGTAGACATTGCTCTCTCAGTCTCCGTATCCCATGGCTTTACAATGTACTTTTACATAGGGATCTCACTCTCCTCCAGTGAATCGAAGGTTAGGTATCATCATTACATTATTATCAAAGAGACCGTTGAGAGCAACCATATCTCCCCTTGTGATGAGCACCCCACAGTTGCTTCTTTTTTTATTATTATTAAACTTTTCCATTTTAAAAGGGTGAAACATTTTAAATTGCAAAGACATCATTGCACACCTATTTTTCTCCTGATAGTATTTTTTTCTTCTGAGTATTTTACTATGGGGATTTCTTCTTGGTCTTAGAATTATTGAAAATACAACATTTAAATCTTCAGCACAAAAAGATATTAAACTCTTCAGCACTTACAACTGGCCTTGAAGCGTCTGCTAGTGGAGGAGTCCAGAGCACATGGCAAGTTAACAGCTTATACTTCTAAATACAGAGAGCTATTCCTCCTGTGATCTTCCACCTCCCCTGCAGACCAGGCTTTGGGAAAAAGGACGTTTTTAATCATGATTTCACTATTGTGCAAGTAGAAAAATTTAACAAAACTTAGCATAAATAATAAAATCAGAGACTAGAAAGAGATTAAGAGTACTGGTAGCGCTTATAAGAGTCCTGAGTTCCATTTCTAGCACCCTTATGGCAGCTCACAAATGTCTGTAACTTCAATCTTAGGTGCTCCAACACCCTTTTCTTACCTCAACCAAGCACACATATGGTGCACATACATACATTCAGGTACAATTCAAATTCACATAAAATAATAAAATAAATCTAAAAAAATAGAGAATAAAATTGGATCTCAGCAAGATGGTGCATGCTTGCTAAATTAGCACTTGGGAAGTAGTCTAAACCAAAAGCATCATGAGTTCAAGGCCAATGTGAGTTACATTGCAAGATTCCTTTCTCTTCCTCTTTGTCTCTCACATACAGAATCAGAAAGACATTGTATTGATTATTATGAAACGGATATAGGGCTGTATGAAATGCAATATTTTATTGAATGACATTTGACATGTTAAAAGGTAGGAATGAAAGTGAATAGAAACTTAATCATCATATTGACTTAAGTCAATTGATACTAAAAAGATCAATAAACAGTGTCTAGCACATGTTATGTACATAGGATGGTGGTAAGGTCTATAGTTAAACATGCAGTGTTGTATTTAGTCTTAGTACTTGCTATCTAGTGTTTTATATCTAAATATTTACTATCTCAATATTTGTATAACCTTACAAATTCTCTAATTCTCAATTATAATCCAAATTCAAGATACCAGAGTCTATGAATTAATGAGCTACCCAGAGTGTTTCTCTCTCTCTCTCTCTCTCTCTCTCTCTCTCTCTCTCTCTCTCTCTCTCTAGATAACCTCACTATACAGCCCAGGCTGGCCTCAAACTTGTATTCTTCTTGTCTCAGCTTCCATCATTTTGTATCAGCATTTCTATATAATGCAATGGAATATTTTAAAAATCTAAGCTAATAAGAAATAAACTAAGCAAAAATTGTTTTTCAGCTTCCAAATATAGTCTGATTGTATTTTTGTGTGTATGCATATGTTTATGTACACAAGTACCTAGTCTTTGTAGAAATCACAGAGTATCCAGAAAGCAAATTTTGAAGAGAGGGCACCCATGCCAGGATCAATTATGTGATGGTAGGAAAGCCAAGAATTTAAATGGGCAGTCATAAGATGATTAGTCTGGGGAGACACTGAGGGACAGTTGTGGAATCACTTCTAAAGGAGGATTGCTTTGGGCTTTTTACTCTTCTGCTCCTCAGTCTCTGGCTGTTTCCCACTGGCCACACTCCTTTATTAGCCTGCATATGTGGAGGCTAAGAACATCGTCTACAAAGACCAGCACTTCCCATCTTCCTCCACGGTCCTTTCCCTCCCTAAAGGCAATGCATAGCAGAAGCACAATATACTCAATAGCATAGCCCAGAACTTGGCTTTCTTGTTTTCAACAACCCCTAGTACTTTTCTTACCACATAAAAATGTCTAGTTATGAAATTCTTGTTGTGAATATTGTGTGTAAATTCTGCAAGCTAGGCTGTGTTGAAGGAAATAGTATGACAGAGCTCTTCCATATGCCACAATCTTTAGACAGGGCTATCCATCACAGCAATGTGGTATCTTGCTATTAGTTATGAAAAAGAGTGAATAATACATGTGCTGTAAAGTCCCTACCCCCGACACATAGGGTAATTGAAATTTTATTGTGAGTATGTCACAAAAACCACAAAAAAAAGGTTATTCAAAATCTCTGCTCTTCTCCAAGGGCTGTAGAACCATCAATTATAAAACATTTGGTTTTTTTTCACCACCATTGATGTATTTGTGATTGAATTTTCACAGAACATATATGTAACTACTGATTCAGAAAGTTGGCTGTCATTTTAGCCGTCAATCTCTTTCATTTAAGAATTTAAGAAGTCAAAAAATAAAAACAAAAAAAGCCATGCAGTGGTGACACATTAATTCCAGCACTTAGGGAGGCAGAAGCAGGTGGATCTCCGTAAGTTCGAGACCAACCTGGTCTACAGAGTGAGTTCTAGGACAGCCAAAGCTACACAAAAAATCCCTGTTTTGAAAAACAAAAGAATTTAAGAAATCAACCAATTTCCTTAAATTTAAATTTTATTTCTGTTTATTGATGTGCACATGTTTGTGTGTATATAGATGCTTGTGTGTGTGGAAGCATATGTGCATGCATTTGTGTTTGTGTGAACAAGATGCCACAGCACATCTGTATAGGTTAGAGGATAATCTTGGGCAATGGTCCTCACCTTCCACCTTCGGATAAGTCTCTCATTCACCACTGCATGCAACAGAATAGCTGTCTCATCAAACTCCAGAAATTCTCTTTTATCTGCCTCCAATCTCACTGTAGGAGCGCTGGGATTACTACAGCAGAAAGTGGGTCCTAAGGATCCCAACTCATATTCTGATGTTTGTACAAGCACTTTAAACTAGCTTCGTGTTGGCTAACTCTTACATCTTAATTTAACCCATTTCTATTAATCTGTTTATCGCCCCGTGGCAGTGGCTTACCGGCAAATATTGAGCATGTCTGACTCTGGTGGCTCCATGGCATCACCCTCTGACTCTGCCTTCTTCCTCCCAGCATTCTGGCCTACCTAAATTCTGCCCTATCAACAGGCCAAGGCAGTTTCTTTATTCGTTCATGGTAATCGTAGCACACAGAGGGGACTCCCACGTCATGTGATCATGTTAGTAGGGAAGCTTCCTTGATTGCTAATTTGCAGTGATAGTGTATTTATGTTTTAACAAATAAAGGTTGCTTGAAGGTCAGAGTGCAGAATTAAGCCACTAGAGGCCAGGGAGTGGTGGTACACACTTCTAATCCCAGGACTCGGGAGACAGAGGCAGAGGGATCTGTTAGTTCAAGGCCACCTTGATCTACACGAGATTGAGATTTTTCTGTCTAAAAGAGAAACAGAGCTCACACAAAGGTGATCCCAAAACTTAGGATCCTACACCTTTAATCCTAGCTCTAAGGAGGTACAGAAAGAAGGGATATGATTGGGGTTTTTGTTTAGTGGAGACAGATTTAGTTTGGAGATGTTTTTCTGAGGAGAGAAGTTGTAAGGGCAGAGGGAAGTGTGAGGAGATGGGAGACGAGTGTGATCAGGATGCATAACGTGAAATCCACAAAGAATCAATAAAAAAGTTCTTTTTAAGTAGTATAAACCTATAATCCCCTCAAAAATACATATGGAAGCACAAAAGACCCCAAGTAGTCAAAGAAATCTTGAGTAAAAAGAGTAATATTGGAGGTATCACATTACTATTTATATCAAACAACCGTAACAACAACAACGGCATGGTATTGGTATAAAAAAATTACACATTGAACAGTAGTCAGTAAATGTATTTGAAAACCATTCAAAATCTTTGTCCATCAGGGAAATGCAAACAAACAATTTTGAGATTCTATCTTATCCAGTCAAAATGTTTACTATAAAGAATTTTTTTTAAAAAAAAAATGCGAGTTGGATAGATGACTTAGTGGGTAAATTGCTTGCTGTCTAAGCCTAAAGACCTTCATTCAGATCCCCGTCACGCATGTCACCAGGTGTGGTGGTACGCATTTGCAACCCCAGCACTGGAGGGGTAGAGACAGGTCCTGGGGCCTTACTGGCTCCTCAAGATAGCCAAAATGGGTAGCTGGGTGGTGGTGGCTCACGCTTTGAATCCCAGCACCCAGGAGGCAGATCTCTGTGAGTTTGAGGCCAAACTGGTCTACAAGAGCTAGTTCCAGGACAGGCTCCAAAGCTATAGAAAAACCCTGTCTCAGAAAAAAAGTGGCAGATTTATGAAGAAATCCTGTCTCATAAAATAAGGTGGAAGCAATGGAGGAAGACATCCTGTTGTCAAACTCTGGCCTCCACACACCAGGTGAGTGCACCTGTACACAAGCAGGACACACACACACACACAGACACAGACACACACACACACACACACACACACACACACACACACACACACACACAATTAAAAAGGTAATGCTGAGACTATAGGAGAAAGGCAAACTTATACACTATTGGTAATAATGTAAATTAATTTAGTTATTATAGAAGTTAGTATAGAATTTCCATTTCCTCCAGTTGTATAAATCCTGGGTAAATACCCAAAGGAATCAGAAGCCACAGACAAAAGAAATCCCTGTACACAGATGTTCATTTCAGCACTATTCCCAGTAGAGTCACAAGTTGTGATTTCAACCTGGGTGCCTGTTAAGTGATAAGTGGGCAAAGGAAATATAGCACACACACAATGGAGTTTATTTCAGCCATAGAAGAACAAAATATTGTCATTTTCAGGAAAACAGATGGAACTGGAGATCGCAGCGTTAAATGATTTAAGCCAGACTCAGAATGGCAAGCAAGAATTCCAAGATTTCTTTCATGTGTGGGAGACAGGATCAGGGAGGACACGATACTAGAGGGTACTAGTGATAAAAGAGGGGATTGCAAAAAGGGAAGGAGGCAGAGAATAATATGATAATTAGGAATAGATAACATCAAAGAATATTACATTTGTATATTCAAATGCCATAATAAAACCCCTGACTTGGCATGGGTACTCCATAGCTGAGGAGAGCCCTCCAGAATGGACTCTGGACTCTCTGTTCCTTGTTCTGAAGTTTTCTTTTCTTTTTCTGCTACTGAAATTAGCATTTCCCCACCATCACCAACTTCATGGGATTATTGCTCTCCAACTCTTCCCAGTATATTCCCCAGGGATTCTAACAAATATTGTGTTGACATCATCTTCCTTCTTCTTCCCTTCCAGAAATATACTTTACACACACACACACACACACACACACACACACACACACACACACACACACACACACACACACACACTACAGTGTCTCACTGTATAGTCCCTCCTCTAAATCATAGAGATCTATCTGCATCTGCTTGGCTCTGCTGAGTGCTGGATTAAAGGAGTGAAAAGCAGGGGCCCCAGATATATGCTGCCTTTATTATCATAATTAATTGTTTAAATCAATGGGTTTCACTATAATTTACTCTTTCCTCTCTCCCTTCCTCCCTCCCTTATCTCTTTCTATTTTTTTTCTTTCTTTTCAGTCCTGTGATAAAAGCTAAGAGCACAGACTTGCTAGGCAAGCATTCCACCCCTAGAGCTGAATCTCAGTCCTAAATTTTCTGGTGCTAGGGTTGAACCTAGGACGTCACATAGTAACATTTTCCTACATGTATATAACACACTTGGCTCACTGAATTTATAGTATTTAAGTGCCAACTTTCAATTTAAAAATGATACTATGCCAACTTTTGTCAAGTTAAGATAAATTCCAAGAAATAACTTTCTGAGGTAGACAATATGAACAGCCATTTAAGTTCTTGTGAACTTGTCTTATGAAAATTCAACTTTACAAATTCACACAGGCACAGTTACCCATGAGAATTATCAGCATTTAAATCGTGCTCATTAAGCACAGTTCCTTTTCCCCCTAAATCACTGCTATGGTTATCAGTTAGATGTGGAGACAAGGAATTAAGAGGTCATGAACATCTGAATAATTCTGTGATGGAAAAGTATTTTCCCTCCCTACTCCTTCCCCCTTTCTCTTACTCTTTCCTCTTTTCTCTTCCCTTCTCCCATTCCTTTCCTGTTCTGTCCTCTAGACTAGAGGTACCCTTCTCTTTTTCTTACTAAGGTTAGTTAATATCAACGTATTAAAGAATTATCTTCCTACAAAATTAGGAAGTCACCATTTCCTTCATCTACTTTAGAAAATCTATTTGTTTTGTTTCTCACTACTATCTTTTTTAACTATATTTTTTACTACTGTTTTGGATTGTAGCATCGTTAAAAATCCAATTTCAAATCAAATAAATGGGACTGCAGGCAGTTCCTGCCAACTTGTGGCTATCTATCTCCCTATCTACTTATCATCCCTCTCTCTCTCTCTCTCTCTCTCTCTCTCTCTCTCTCTCTCTCTCTCTTTCTCTCTATCTTCCTATCTATCATCTATCATCATTCTATCTATCCATCATTCATCCATTTATCTATCTATCTATCATCTATCTATCTATCTATCATCTCTCTATCTATCTATCATCTATCTATCTATCTATCTATCTATCTATCTATCTATCTATCTATGCAACAGTTTGAGGAACTAGATTCTTAGTGACTGTATCAAAGGACACTATCACCTTGTCTTTGCAGAACACCTACTACACAGTTTCTGGATTTATTAGGGCTAATACATTCCTCATATGTCCCGAATCACTTATTGAACATTTTCCTCCCAATCTTTATTTTCCACCTTCTTTTAGGAAATTGAACTCTTTTATCTCTTGCTTTAAAAATTGTCCCTTAATTTAATATTTGCATGCATGTATACAATGAATTTTAATTATTTTTACTATCCATCACCCTTTCCCATTCCCTTGAAATATTTCTTATTTCTAATAAGTCTCTCTCCTGTTTTCATGGATTCATTGCGAATGGTCTACTAAGTTTAGTTAGGGATGCCCTGCTATGTTTAACTATGGTTGCTTTCATGACAGTGAATGAAAGGTTGGTCACCAGAAGAGAGGGACTTATCAGAGGCAACATTGAAGAAAATGTCATTTCTTCCCCATCCACCATTAACTATTTTTCAGGGAGGTGTAAGGCTGTATAAGTCCTTCATTCTTCCATGATAAAATGTTGATGGGCCCAATCATGTACAAGTCTTGTGTAGGTAACCACAGCTTCACTGAATTTGTGTGTTCAATGACCGTGTTGTGTCTAGAAGATGTTTTTATGTAACACACCTCCTTACCATCAGGCTGTTCCATTTTTTGTGCCCTCTATTATTTTATCTGAACTTTAGTGAGGATGATATAAATAATCCCTTCTTCTCAGCACTTTAACCAGTTATTAACTGCTGAATTAATTGCTGCCCACCATAATAAGAAGCTTCTCCAATACAGGCTTAAGGAAAAACTAATCTGTGATTATCAACACGAGTGTTTAGAAGGCGGTTTGACTAGTTGTTCATTTAACTCAATGATAGTAGTGTGTTTCCTTTTAGGGTCTATGATGTCCCCAGTCACCAGCTCTAGTTAGGCACAAGGGTGCACAACTTTAATCACAGTTCCAAGAAGGCAGAAGCAGTGTATGTCTATGAGTTGGAGGCCACCTCAGGCTATATAGCAAGTTATATACCAAGTTATGTAAACATGGACAAACATGTTTACTTCATGAGACCTTGTCTCAAAAAAAAAAGAAAAGAAAGAAAAAGAAAAAGAATTTGAACAAAGGTACAGAACTAGAAGATGCTCCTCTCAGATGTTACAGGTTATCAAACAAAAATCTCAGTGCCAAGTGCGGGATACCTCCCTCTGCGTTGTTGGTCAGGGATACCCCAAATGCTGCAAACAGTACAAGGTATTGCTATCACTTTTAGCTGTTGTGGTGGTTTGAATAGAAATGACCCACATTGGTTCATATATTTAAATGCTTTTCACTGATGTGACACCACTTGAGAGGGATTAGGAGGCAGAGCCTTAATAGAGTGGCTGTAACTTTGTTGAACTAAGTGCATCACTGGAGATGGGCTTTGGTTTTCAAAAGCCTAAACCAAGCCCAATGCCTCTCTCTTCCTTTCTTCTGCCTTCAGATCAGTTGTAGAGCTCGCAGCTACCATGTCTACTTGCATGCCGCCATGTTCCCTGCCATGAGAATATTGGACTAAATCACTGAAACTGTAAGCAAGTCTCGATTAAATGCTATCTTTATAAGAGTTGCTGTGGTCATGGTGTCTCTTCAGAGCAATAAGACACTAAATAAGATGGTTGTTAACCAAAATGGGCATGGTAATGGAAGCCACATGCTCTTTGGTCATAGGAAACAGAAAAATGGAGCAGGACCTGGTCCGAAAGCTTCCTCCCTGCTGACTTGTGTAATGCCAGAAGGTGTTTTGTAGGCTGCTGGGCAAAAACATGGTTGACAGTATTACCTGGCAGTGAACACTGAAAGCCACACCAATGACTTGGAAGAAGTCATTGGTCTTCTAATCAGAGCACTGCCACCTTCTGATACTCTTTTCCCTGAATTCAAATCTCAGATCACCACTTATACAAGTGACTCAGCTTCTCATGCATGTTTCCAGTCTACAAAATAGGCATAATGTCTACAATACCAGACGACTGGAGTGAAAGCTTGAAAATCCTTCTTTAAATTCAGGCATGCCAGAAATCTAACTTTACATCAGGAAAACAAAAACCAAAACAAAAAACAAAGAGCCTCCAAGCCTCACTGTCTGTGCTGTTGTGAATTGGAATGCATTTATTAATGAACCTCAAAGCCTTGCAATTTTCTTGGAAATGTCAAGGGCAATATGAACCACAGGTCTTTATGCTCTTGTGGGTATCTCTAATTTTTCAATATTTCACAAATGCAAGGTAATACTGACACCTGGACCACAGCAGCACTGGGTCTCCGTGGCAGTCATCTTCGGCATGAGGATGCTGCAGTCATCTTTGGCATGAGGATACTGCAGTCATCTTTGGCATGAGGATGCTGCAGTCATCTTTGGCATGAGGATGCTACAGTCATCTTCGGCGTGGGTATGAACACTGCAACTCTATCTGCCCAGTTACTCCAAGGCTACTCTTCCTCTTGTGCCTACTACCCCACAAGAAAGCCAAGGTCTCCCCTTGCTAGGAACACACAGACCTACTCTCTTTGGTAGATCTGAGGACTTGGTGTGTTCTGGGAATGTTTTCTTGTTATTTGGTGTGGAGGAAGAATTTCTCACCCTGTATCCTTTTGAAAACATAATTCTAAAAATTCAAAAACAAAATTCTAAAATGGACTGCGCTTTAAGAAGTAAACCTAGAACACTCCTGGCATCTTTTGTCCTCAGTTCTTCTCTGAAGAACTGACACATGGAGTCAGTTAATTTTATGAATAATAGGAAAGAGGAACAAATGAGAGGAGGAAACATAGTCAATCATCTCAAAAATTAACTTGCGGGACAGGGATTTAGTAAGATGCTGCCTCCCTTCTCTCTCTCTCTCTCTCTCTCTCTCTCTCTCTCTCTCTCTCTGAGCAGTTCAATCTCTCTTCACCACCATCCCCTGCCCCATTTCCTCTCTAGTAGCAAAACACTGGTGCTGGGAGGTGCAGAATGGTTCATCATCCTCACCGGCTCCTTTCTTTATGAACATGAACTGACCTCTATAGTCCATGTGGACATGTATGTGTTTTTATAGTCTTCTAACTACAAACACTTCAGGACTTGATGAAAATAATGACTTGCTCTTTGTTCACTTTCCTGGCTATTCTTGGACTTGGAATTATTCCTTTTAGAGTCTGGAAAGTTCTCGCAATAGGGCCTCGTGAATCCTGGATGGTTTTGATCGGAGGAGGATTAAACCTCTCAGTGTATGCTGAGGGTGAATTAACCATAGTCTCAATGTTGTATGCCATTTCACTGGGTAATCACTTGGCAAATACTTCCTGAGGAGTTGGCAGTAATTCCGGATCTACTTGAGGGATAATTGAAAGGGAATTCAACTATCCAGGCCAACTTACTTCCTCCAGACACTCAAGAGTTGTTAGTCACTCCACAGTGACTGAAAATAGATGCCCGGTTCAGGAAAACCTGAAGGAGGGCGACTATAGGCTGCTCTCCAGAAGCATTTGCACAATGTGTTTCAGGAAGACACGAAGGGAGTGTTTGAGGTGCTCCTCAGATAAATCCCTTATTATAAGCCGAGAAATCACTGCACTATGAATCACTCATTTAATATAAGGTTACAGAGAACTTTCTTGACTCAAGATTCTTCCAACTCTAACAAACAGAAGGCTCGACCAGAGGTAGCCAACCTTCTTTTAAACATCCCAGAGCAATATGGAAATATCAATAATCACTCATTATTTGCCAGTTTGACTTGACAATGCAAATGAAGCCATCTCTGAAAAATACAAATATAGTTGAGTATAAGTTTTGATTACTCAATGTATAAGATCCATCATTTTGGAAGAAACAAAACTGTGTTTTTCATGTAACAGTTAGTTTTATAAAGATAAGGATCTTGTTTGAAGCCTTTAGCCAATATTTAGGTTTCTGATCAAAACTCAGGAAAACTAACACCCTGGTTTATCCCTATAAGATATTATTCACTCTATGAAACATGGGAAGTATGTATATCTGTAGTGTTAAAATATCGCTTCTAATTGAAAGGGAAAGGCAATGCCTTTTATTTACTTAAAGAAAAAAGTCAAAAAAGGAAGATGCAAACCCCCACATGAGGAAACAAGCCATCTGACCTCTAAGTGATCTGCAGTGCAGGGCCTTCTGAGGTCTTGGTACATGTACAGCTGTGAGACACAGACTCTTTATTTCAGCTCACTGCAGCTTTTACAGCAACCAGAAGACCCTTTCAGGGTTGCTAGCTGCCTTCTCTGAAGCTGCCTTCTCTGAACTACAGCTAATCACCATTACTAAAAAAATGAGGAGGGACTTGAGTTGGAGGAGGGGAGAACAGAGCAACTGAAATCTCCATGCTTGTACGGTTTGAGGAAATGCTTTATGCCAAAGCATGGTTTATGTCAATCAAGCATATAAAAGTTACTGTGGCTACAAAAGGCCATAAAGATGCACTTTTAAACTCTTAAAAAATAAGGCACCATAATTACAGCTTATAGTACTGTGTGTCCCACGAGTCTCTTTGCTGTTTTTAAGATACCCATGGTGAATGAGTAAGGAGAGGAGGGGCCAGTGGGAGAGAAACCCTTGGAGTCTGTGCAGAAAAATGCAGAAGTGGTTTAAATTCACATAGGCTCTTTCTCTCTCTTTTGTTCACTTAATTTCTCTCTCTCTCTCTTTCTGTATTATTTCCTAATTACTCTCTCAACTTTGGAGTTGAGAACAGTACCGTGTAAGAATGCCTCCTCCATGTAATCTCTAGTGGTGTTAATTACCAAAGAAAGTGAAATAGCTTTAAGTCTTTTCTCTCTCTTTTAACCCTTATTTAATGTTCTAGAAATCTCTTCTTGAAATTCAACTTCTTTGTATTTCCCTGAGGCAGAGTTCAAGGTGGAGTTCAGTGAAGATTACTGTGGAAGTGGTGAGGGAGGGGGCATCTTCAGCCTTGGTGGTAGGAATCCCTTCACGTGGCAGAACTGGGTCACACAGACTGTCTGCTTGCCTCTCTATATCTATCCTGAGATCCCTGATAACCTTCACTTTTTCAGTTTCCCAAAAGCGATGCTAATCAAGAGCCTTAGAAACTTGTGGGGAAAGTACTGGCTTTGCCCATAACTTGTAAAGTGTACCTTCCCTTCCTTTCTCTTTCCTTCCTTTCCTTTCCCCTTCCCTTCCCTTCCTTCCCCTCCTTTTCCCTATCTTCCTCTTCTCTTCACCTTTTTTTTTTAAATAAAACACCCAAATTAGAGCAAACCAATGTTTACAAAACTGCCTGAAACAATGCCTGATGTGTGTCTAAGTTAGGAATTCTATTGCTGGGAACAGACACCATGACCAGAGCAACCCTTACAAAGAAAATATTCAATTGAGGGGTTCTCTTAAAGTTTCAGTCTATTGTTCTTACGGTAGAGAGCATGGTAGCATGCAGGCAGACATTGCGCTCGAAGACTAGCTGAGGGTCCTACATCTTGCAGGAAATATGAAGTCAACTAAGACACGGAGCGGTATCCTGAGCATAGGAAACCTCAGAGACCGCTCCCACAGTGATACACTTTCTTGAACAAGGCTATACCCGCCTCAACAAAGCCACACCTCCTAATACCGCCATACACCTCTTCATAGTGCCACAGTAATAAAAACCCTAAGACACAGCTCAGTTTTAAATTTTTCAGTTTAGTTCAAGTTTCAAAACTTGAGTGATTGCTCTAGACTTGTGAAATTGGGCTGACATCTTACTAGATTTACATACAGTGCAAATAATGGGAGAAATCGTCTTCACATTTATAGGTTTAAATTATATCACATGTAAGAGTCACCCACGCTTGGGAAAGTTTTATTTGTAAAGTCAATTTTAGCACTCCCTAAAAAGAAATTAAGCAGAACAAATGTACACATACTATGTTTAACTAATATTTTTTTATCCAAGTTTCTAATGGGAATTAGACAATTGAATCTCTTAAGAATGACTAACATTTGTTGAATTACCAAGTAATATAATATGATTTCAAAATAAACCAAGGGAACAGGTACATGCAACTGTACCTGGCCAGCCCTCATGCCCACCGAAGTGTCATGGTCATAGACAAGATAACAGATTTCAATTGAAAGAACAAGCTACACAGAAACACAGGCAAATGACCAAGTTGGCCAGCTGACTTTTACCCTCTTACCCCAAGGCTGTCAAGCTTTTTAAATGTTTTTATCCTGGAAACAAAACTAAGAACGTAGCAGTGGAGGGGTGGTACAGGAGCACCGGGGGGGGGGCAGTTTGGCCATAGTGTGGTTAATGATCATGGGCTGAAAAACTACCTTGTCAAACTGGATATTTGGGTTTTGACTTTCCTAAAATGTCCTCTTCAGTTTCCTCTTTGGCTTAAATGGATAATTACTACATTGTCTCTACCCCATTAATCCATTTAGTCCAGACTTAATCACAGGCTAGAGAAAGTAAAGAATTTTCTGACATGCTCATATATGTTTGGAAGCATTTTTCTGGTAAATCATTTGGGATTGGCTCAAACATTTCACTCCAGAAGAAAGTATTCCTTAAGAGATGTAAGCTGAAAATCAAAAAAAAAAAAAGGAAATTATTTAGTTGCATGTACAAAATTACTCAAGAAGTCACTGTTATACAGTTGTTATTAAGAAATAATAATATGAGGGCTGAAGAGATGACTCATGGTTATGAGTACCTAGTGCTTTTGAAGATGCGAGTTTGGATCTCAGCACCCACATCAACGGGCTTGCAGTCACCTGCAACTCAAGCTCTAGTGAGATCTGATTTCTCTGACCTGTATGAGCCTGACATTCATATTCTGTGGTAGACTGAGTGGGAATGACTCCCATAGTGTCATCTATTTGATTACTTGGTCCCCTGCAGGAACTGTTTGGGAAGAATTAGGAGGTGTGTGTCCTGGATGGAAGAGGTGTATCACTAGGGCCACACTCTGAGGTTTCAAAAGTCCATGCAATTCCTCTATCCCCAGTCTCTCTCTCTTTATGTGTGTGCATGTGTGTGGTGCGTGTTTGTGTATATGTGTCTTTCTTGTGCAAAGACGTGAATGCTCAGCTATTGCCCCAGCACCTTGTCTGCCCACAGCTCCTATGCAATGTGCCATGATGATCATGGACTCACCCTCTGGAACTGTAAACCCTTTCTTTCATAAGTTTCTTTGGACATGGTGCCATATCACAACAATGGAAAAGTAACTAAGACAAGCAGACATACCAACCCATGTAACTAAAATTAAAATAAGCAGCAAGAGGATGTTTCCTTGTCTCTGTGTCATAAGTACATACTTATGAGCTGTTTTAAGCCAAATAAAAATTCATTAGTTCTTTCAGTTTTTAATAACAATCATCACTAACCACCTCTCCATGCCTTTATCGATCAAGCATTGCTTACAAAATATTTCTGAACTGAATGAACCAGAAGCAACTGTATTCAATTTGCATTTATCTGATATATATATATATATACATTTTTTTTTTTGCCGGTATAGATATCTGTTTTTTGGCTTCCATCTTCAAAGGATTTTTTTTTCTGGAGTGAAAAATACTTTAATCATTCCAAATGACTTACTAGAAAAATATGTCCAAAACACATATGAGTATGTAGAAAAATTCTTTACTTTCTCTAACCTGTGATTAAATCCAAATTAATTAGATTAGTATCATCAGCTATCAAATCCAGAGAAAGACAATGTGAGAAAACAAGGAAACTAGTTCTTATGCGCAAGAGGCTTGGTTTCAGAAAACTTCCAAATGAACTGCTTAGAACTGAGAAGCTGGTGTGGGAGAATTGTCTGTATTCTGTCAATCATTTTAAATAAACGCTGATTGGCCGATAGCCAGGCAGGAAGTATAGGCAGGAAAACCAGACAGGAATTAGAGGTGAGGAAATGAGAACAAGAGAATTCTAGGAAGGAGGAAGCCCATTCCTCCCAGTCCTGCAGAGACCACCGAAGAAGCAAGATGTGACCTGCCCTGCTGAGAAAGGTACCGAGCCATGTGGCTAACATAGATAAGAATTATGGGTTAATATAAGCTACAAGAGCTAATAAGACACCTGAGCTAATGGACCAATGAGTTTATAACCTAATATAGACTTTCTTTGTGATTTTCTGGGCTGTGGGGTACCAGGCTGGACAGAAACCCCAACAAGCAGGCCCTCATGTTATAGGAAGCCCTAGTCTCTGCCCCACACTGCCCTGCCCACTCTAATAGTTTGTTTATTAGAATAAAATGCTTGGATTCTAGCCCAAATTGGAGATCATTTCAGGACATATATGTTGAGATTGAGGCTTACACCTTTTAGTTCCCTAAATTATGTGTAGGAACATTCAAAATAAACAGCAGAATAAATTTAAAAATCCCCACTTTTGAAAACATCTCTTATGTTCTCGTAAGAACTTGCACACTGCCGAGGAGTAAACCATTGCTATCAAGAAGTTTATGCTTCAGAGTGTGTCCTTTCTAGTCTAGGTTAAAACAATGAAAATTATTTACCATTTAGGATTACGTAATTATAGTGCAATGATACTATCACGAAAGACATAAATCTTATCCCAAAGAACTCAAAAATTATGTGATGACCAATAATTAGCATATTTTTGAACTACCAGATTCTATATAAACAAATGAGTTTTATCATAAATATAATGGTTGATGATGCCATGTTAATGTAGTGTGATATTTTTGTTTTGTTTTGTTTGTTTGTTTTTAACCAGGTTCTCTCCTTGTGTTCCAAGCACATGATAATGATTGACAGAACTTAAAAAAAAGTCAATGTAGGTCTTTTATCACTGTGAACCAGACTTGGAACCAAGTGCTAAGCACATGTCTGCTAGGCTCCAAAGCCAGGAATAAGAAATAACATCCAGGAGTTTGATGGGTTTTGACTAAAAGTAACTGAAATTCCTTGAAGTAAGGGTAGGTCTGATCCAAGGCTGAAGAGTAATGGGAGGAAGCCATAATCCCTTCCTAGCACACTCTGCAAAAGGAACCAGAGAAGTTGTCAGCCACTGCTTGGGGCTCTGGCTTATTAGAACAGCTCAGAGTAGTGGAAAGCCAAAACATCAGACACCATCCCACAACCATTTTATCTACACTGCTTGTTGACTCCGGGACTCAATCTCCATTATCCCACTATCACTGCCAGCCAAATGCTTAGGATTGCTACCATAAGGTATAATTCTCGACAGGACTCTAGAGAGCCAGATGGAAGGGGGGAACATTAGAAAGAATCAAAAAGGGGTGGAGATTGTTATTCAGTAGCAGCAAGAATTGCCATTCCAGGAATATGTAAAAATAATGTAACTAAAATTCATCCTTGAAATATGTGAGACAAAATAGCATTTTAAGAAGACACTGGCAAGTTCATAGAGATGGAAATTTTAATATTTAGACCTTCTGGAATATATATGTTTTCCCAGGTTTTTCAGAGTATTTGCTAATTTTCAATCACAAGGTTTGATCAGCATGATGTCAACAGTATAGCGGACCAACAGGTAGCATGCTTACACTGTGGAGAAGGAAGGATTATGACAGAGCTCAAGGAGCTGACCTTGCTGTTACATAAAACCACAGAGGATGCAGCTATGCCTACTAGTTGGAAGCAATGGCTCTAGGATCAAGAAAAAAGAAAAGAAAATTTCTAAATCATTTTGTACAAACCAAGCACCACGGCACATGTTGATCTGACTCATTAGAGATCAGGGACAAGGTTTGTAATTGGAATGACATCCTGTAAAAGCCTTTGACATTCACTGTCATGCTCTAAGATCTTCCTGTGTTCTGCATGAATCAAACAGGATAGCCTAATGAAAGCAAAACAAGAATTACCAGCTCTCTTCTTTGAACTCTTCAATGATTCACAAATTTCTTCAGGAAGGTCATGTAAGGTTATCATCTTCCTATCATTTTGAGTGGGGGCAAGCAGTTATAGAGTTATAGGTTTCTGTTTGAATATCCTACTAGAATATTTATTTTTTTCTAGGTCTTTATGTGCATGTTCAGCAGGGAGTTAGGTATGTGTACCTGAGTTATCCTTTCACGCACTGAGGAATTGAACCACTCATAGGAGAGTTTGGGGCTCTGCATTTTCACATAGGTCTTGGGAATGGGACTAAGGTTCTTGTGTTTGTAAACAAGTACTTTCAGAATTTCCATTTTGTTCAGGAATTCAAGCTATATAGTTATATAAGCATTCATCATTGTCTTTTGTGTGTCTATAAAATCCATGTTATTGTTACTTGTTTATTCCTGATATTAGTAATTGTTTTTCATATTTTAAATTACTCTTGTAGAAGTTTACCAATTTTATTAAGCTCTTCAAATATCACCTGTGGTTGACATTGATTTTCTTTCTGAACCTTACTTTCTGTTTCATTGATTTCTATTCTTATTTCCTTTTCTTGATACTTCACTTTGTTCTCATTTCTGCTAACTCCATAGGATTAAGAATACCTTGCTGACTTGGTCTTTTTAAAGTATTCTAATATGCTGGGATAGACACCATTTCACCAGCTCTTCTGGGTCTCTAGTTGGTACACAGGAGGTCACAGGACTTCCCTACCACCATAGTCACACACGTTGGTCCCTTATGATAAAACTCTGCCTCTTTCTATTACCCTGTTGCTTCTGTTTTTCTGAAAAAACCCTGACTAATTCAAAAGGTGATGAAGATTTTGTTCTGGCTGTTTTCAATACTTTTTTTTCCTTTTATAATCTTACTATAATTCCTTGAGTATGGTTTTATTTTTATTTGTTTGATTTATTCTGTTTGGGGTTCACTAGGTTTCTGGAACCTATGTGTTGAGATATTTCATTAATTTTGGAAAGTTAGTAAGCTGCTAAATCCCTCTTTCTTGCCTAGTCTGTCTGTCATCCATTCTGAATTCCAGTTATATATATGTTACTCTTTATTGCATCATTCCACACCTCTTTAGTATTCTTTTGCTATTTTTTTCATTTGTCTGTTTTTTCCTGTGTGCCTAAATTAGTATGCTTTCATTAAATTCCTACCCTGTCTAGTCTGCTAATTAAATAATTTTCTAAAGTAATACTATGTTTAGAATGTGAATTTGATTATCTTATCTATATTTCTATTTTAGTAACTGTTCTTAGTCTCACTTTTTTGTCCACATTATTTTCAATTTCCATGAATACATGAAAGTTTGAAATTTTTGTCAGAAAACCCCAATACTATCTCACATTTAATGGCTATAAGATCCTGATGTTTTGGATATTTTGTTGTTATTTATACAAGTGTTTTCATTCTACCTGAATTCCAGAATATTTATTTTAAATATTTAACTAACATATAACATGTTTCTATATTAATATATTGATATACATTACATATTAATTGACATATATTATTATACAACTTATGAATATATTTAATTATTATACATGTATATATATTTCAACTATTAGAGTCACTCTTTGGCAAATATATAGGTGGTTGCTCACCTTATATATATAAGGAATTATGTAAGTTTAGTTACAGATATAGTCATTGTCTTCCTTGATGTACTCCTAAACACTCAGTTTTCACCTCAAAACCTGATGTGTCCTGAACTGTCATCATTAGCATGTAAGACTGTGAAAGCTTTATTTTGTATAATGGTTATTTCCAACTCTAATAAATATCCTATAAAGAGAAACTTCTGTTGAGTATCAGTCATGCCCACAATTTTTTTCTGGTTTCTCTGTCCAAAAGTCACATGGCGAGTTGATATTGTTTCTTAATCAGCATGACATCCACGAGGGTCCTGCTCATGGTGCTTGGGTATGTCCACAATTGCCCTTTGCCAATTGTCAATCTGATAAATACTTCTATTGATGCCAACAGAGGGTGCTGTAAATGTAAAGACTAGGGTGCTGTCTGTCTAGAGGGGATAAAAAGAATATACTTGTTCATTCTTTTTGCCTTATACCAGCTTCCTTCATCTTGTTCCTACCAACGGCACCCCAAACTCATGTCTTGACAACAACCCTGATGGTGCACTTAATCACAGAAGTTAAATGTAGTTTGAAATTTTCCCATTTGAGAGAACTGAACCCCTTTCTATCCCCTCAGAAACACCAGGATGTACCCCTTTCTCAAAAGCCAGAGTCCCAATCCCAAAGAAATTGTCTTTAAACTCATGCAAGTTAGCACTGGCAGACTTATTGAATTTCAACAGTCTAGAACCTTCTTCTAAGTTTTGTTGTTTACTAACTGTGACCTCTCTGTCTGTTTTACAGGTTTTTAATGTTCTCTCTCTCTCTCTCTCTCTCTCTCTCTCTCTCTCTCTTTCTCCCCATCCTCTGTTTTATAGATTATTCAGTGGATTATTCAGGTATGACTTACAGAATCTTGAAAGACCCATACAAAGCTATCATGATCAAGGGAATTTAGCATGGTCACAGGATCCTAGATCAAAATGCAAAATTGTTTCCACCTTTGGTCCTGCAACTATCACTGAGGATGATGTGGGAATGAAGACACAGAAAAGCGGGGTTTGAATGGTCTGGGATCTCTGACGGAGAAGCCAAAGCACACCAGAAGTTCAGCTTGTTTATTACTGCAAAAAGCTGAACAAGAAGATGGGGTTACTACATAGAGGTAAAAATGGGAGTCAGGGTTTTTTCTGTACATCTTAATAAGGAAGCAGGTTTAGCTAATGCCTGTAGGAGCAGACTCTACTTTGAAATTCAGGCTTTAAACATCTGGGATTGGGAAGAGAAAGCTATGGCAGACATTTTTGCACACACTATCAATGTCCCCATGTGGACCTGAAGAAGGCTTTGGTATCATCTTTCTGAGCCTTACCTGGGTAAGACTTTACGATTTGTATGAACTGAGGCATTGGGGTATTGAAATGCGCATGCCCGTGTCAAATGATACACATATGCTCAGGACTTTCCTTGCTCCCTACAACCCCCTCCCCCCCAAGACACAAGGTGCATGGTGTAAGAGTAAGAATGCAACAGCTGGAAGATGAGGGGCGCTGTGAAATGCTGTCCTTTGGACAAGATGTGGCTGTGGCACACACGGATTCACAGCAGCTATGTAACCTGCATGAGACAGCAAAAGACCAGGACAGTTGAAAATTCCAGTATAGATGGGGAGAGACCTCTGAGACCCCACCAATAACTTAGGAACTATTAGACGCTGATGTTAGCTTGAGGGGAGGGGCACTTGACTTCCTGAGGTGGCTGCTGATAGACTGAGTGCCCATGGCCCTATACCCATGCACATATAGGCAGAACTAACTGGACTCTGTAGGGTACTAGTTTCTGGGGTTTGTTGTCTGTTTGTACATTTTTTAAAGAACAGATGAAAAATGGCAAGAAAATGACCAAAATATATTGCATGAGAAATTGTGAATAAAAAATGAAAAGTAAATTTTATTAAAGAGGATATGAACTTGATAGAGAAATGTGTTGGGGGAGGAGCTGAAGTGAGGGGTGGAGGTGGGGATGATAAAAATACATTGTATAAATGCAAGAGGATTTTTAAATATAAAATATATGAGCCATGGATTGGATGGCTTTCACATCCAGTTGACACGAATTTCACACCAAGTAAAAACAAGCCACAAATAAATGTAAGAATTAAATTATGAAACTTCCATTGGGAAGTAGAGGAGAAAGTTTCTGAAAGTTTGGGTGGACAATGATTTTCTTTAGACAACTGATTCTGTTATTCTTCATCTAGATACTTACCTCGGAGCAAAACAGATGCCTCCACATAAAGTTACCATCAACTGAAGAATATCCGAGCACAACAAACCAAGGTTCCTAAGTATTTCAGGCCACCTGGCAACACAAAAGCAATGAATAAGCAAACATGAAGGAATATGTAGTGTTTATGGACTCAAGTAATGAGACAAAGTTATCAATTTTCCTTAAGTTCATCTTTAGAGTCAATACAATTGCAACAACTCAGAAACAGTGTGGATTTTGTGCTCTGAAAGTTAGATGCATGGTTATATGTTGGCATTTTAAAAGGTGGTTTGTAGCAACATTAGCAACTACTAAGGAATCAGGCTTTCCTACTGGACAAGGGATCTCAGACTGAGAGGCTAGATATACCTTGCTACGCAATTGGATGATGAATTTAACAGTTTCATCAAGAGTTGTGATCATTGACTAAAAATTGTAAACCAATCACTTATGTTATACATAATGTAAATTAGTAATATTAAGTTCTGGTCAGGATATATTTAATTTCAAAACAAATCTGGAGCATAAGTGATTTCATTGGTTTGCCATTTACTTGTTATTGAATTACTTTTATCACACATATGACACTTATTCTATTGTGAGTGGATGACCAAAGAGAATGAAGAGCCTTAGATGTCACCAGAGGAGACCTCTTGACAAAGTTAGCTTTTGTAAAGACAAAACATATGGTGGAACTTTCTGAATGTTATTATAATAATAATTGAAATACTACTATAATTTCTATATCTAATCAAGTTTTGCATTAACTGTATGAATGATGACGTCACCCCACAAAACTGTTCCACCCACTCCCCCAATACCTAGATTCAGAAAAGGAAATGACCCTCCCTATATTCATAGCAACAATTCCCTTACTCTCCTCCTTCGGGATTCCTTTTTCATTCTTTTCCTTGGATATTTTCTTCCCCATATTTTGACCCTTACATCGATTCATGTATCTTCTACCCAAAACTTTATTATTTTTAACTACTGTTTATTTTCTTTTTTTTTATTGAGAAAATGAGAAAAAAAACAAGTTTCCACCTCCTCCCAGCCTCCCATTACCCTCTCCCTCCTCCTACCCTTCTCCCCCTCCTCCCACCCTTCTCCCCCTCCCCCCACTCCTTTCCCCCTCCCTCTCCAGTCCAAAGAGCAGTCAGGGTTCCCTGCCCTGTGGTAAGTCCTAGGTCCTCCCCCCTCCGTCCATATCTCATCTGTCAACCTTCCTCAAGGGAAGAAAATCACCTTGCCTTCTTATTTCTTAAGTGGTCCTCGAGCGCCACCTCTTTCTGGGAACCTTACTACCACTTCCTACTTCTAATTGTCCTAGATAATGGGATATATTTACTTCTTACCTAATTCCTCTTCATTCCAGCATCAATTTCATCTCTTCTTCACCCTCCTCCTTCACACTTTCCTCCAGGCCTCCTCCTGGCCCAGGTTCTATGTGACTTTTCTCCAACCTTAGTTTCAATTTCATCTGTTTGTTTCTTTACTTGCTATTTGAGTGAATGAATTCATCAGAATTCAATACATCTCAGTCTATATTTCAATTCATCCATCTTTGGGTATCTTCCCTTTATTTATATTTAGCCTCCCCAAATGGGTCTGTCTTTCACTTAGATCTTGACTGAAACTGTCCCACCTAAATGTCCCAGCATTCACCAAATGCAACTTGTCCTAAACAAATTTCCTCTCACCATCTCACCCTGTTTCTTGCAACTCTCTTATTATTCCACATCCACCTAACCTCCTTTACCTGAGTTCAAAGGTAGGTGTAGTCATTTTTTCCTGCCTCCCTAGATGTAACCAATCAAACAGTTGGTCTCCCACAGAGAACTTTTAAGGCAGATATTTCACAGCCACAGTGTTAGCATTGTGTTCTCCCACCTGTCCTTGGGTTTCCATTGCTGTGACAAAACACCCTGACCAAGAAGCAAGTAGGAGAGGAAAAGCGTTTATTTGGTTTCCACTTCCACATTGCTGTACATCACTAAAGGAAGTCAGGGCAGGATCTCACACAGGGAAGCGTTCTAGAGACAGGAACTGAGTGCAGAGGTCATGGGGGTTGCTGTTTACTGGCTTGCTCAGCCTGCTTTCTTATAGGACTCAGGACCTATAGGGATGGCACCACCTTCCATGGACTTTTCCATTGAGCACTAAATGAGATAAGGCCTTACAATTGGTTCTCATGAAGACATTTCCTCAACTGAGGCTCGTTTGTCTCTGATGGCTCTAGCTTGTGTCAAGTTAACATACAAACCCAGCCAGTACACCATCTCTTTTATAAATCCTGTTATAAATTCCCAAAATTCTTATATTCAGTCTCTCCATCTCTAGTTTTTCTTTGTTTGGTTTGGGCCTCTAGATGATTTGCCTTGTTATTGTAAATCTGAAGTGTCTTTGCCTTGAACCCTGCTATGGTTTCTTGTACTATGGCAGACTCCTCATTGTCATCTTCCCCATGAGTCTCTCTCCAGAAATGAGCTGCCTTTTCTACAAGCTTGCTATGTCTCTCTCTCTCTCTCTCTCTCTCTCTCTCTCTCTCTCTCTCTCTCTCTCTCTCTCTCTCTCCTTCTCCTCCTCCCTCCCCCCTCTCTTTTTCTCTTTCCTCTTTCTCTCTTATGCTGCTTCTCCCCCCTATGATTTCCCAATCTGAAAGAATCCTCTCTGAACTTGGAAACAGCTTCTGGGATACCCCCACCCCAGACATCCAACCAGGATTTGCTTTGTTCTGCTCTTTTACCACCTCAACACTACTGGTATTAATTGTTTCTGTTTCTTCTTGGATACTCTGCTGCAAATTCCTTGAGGACAGAGTGTGATATACATTTTCTAGAATTTACCAAAGTGCCTAGCACCTAATGGTACTCTAAACTACTTATCAAGTTGAATTTATCGTATGTAGAACTCTAGCAAGTATATGATGCTTTACAAATGAACATTAGGTTAAATTGGCTAATAAATTCCAGAAAAGTCAAGTCAACTGCTGGCTTCTGAACAGAGTAGGGAGGTTCAGTCCTTGCTCTCATGGATCCTAGTACCCAGGATCTGCTAGGGCTTCCTGTACCCTGCTGACACTATGGCTTCCTTTCTCTCCAGGTTGCCCTGCCCTCTCTCTTCCCTGCCCCTTCTGGTTTGTTTGAATTTTGTGCTAATCTAAATTCCTCACGAACACCTTCCATCACCTGATCGCTGATCCATGACCTGTTCTTTTGACTGAATTGCATTTTAAAGGTCCCAGGCTTGACTTCGCTGGTCCTCATGCTGACTGCCACGAAATGACCTCTGTCCCATGTGACTATCCTTCATGTTTTCCCTCAAAAATACAATGTACCTACAGTGTTAACGCAAATAAGCCCCGTGTCATATTATCAAATATGGTAAATTCAAAGCTCAGTCGACCAGAAATGTCCTGTGTCTTGTTATCTTATGCGGTCATGTGCACCACAGTGGAATATTTCTTTCCTCAAAGGTGGGAACTGAGTCAGAGGCCATCTGTGTGGCCCTCGCTCCCCAGTCCTGAGCGGCCAATAATTAATTTAGGCTGAATGTAATTACTCCCTTGTTAACAGTGGTTTTTCTGCACTTTCCTCAGCTGGCTCTCGAGACACACCGTTGAGTGTGATGTATGACTTCTTGCCGAGAGTGAAACCTGAGCCAGGCAAAGACAGGGAGAAGCCGCCAAGAGCCCCCTAATGAATTTAAGGGCTTAGTCCCGCTGCTTACTGAAGTAACACAGTGAGGTGTTTTTAGAGCCTCAGCCTTTAAGGAGACCTCCAGCAGGCGCTTGACTTTGAACCCTATCATCTCGGTTTGCATTCACATTGTTAACTATTCACATTGCATTCACATCACATTCACAATCCATGCTGGATTCGCAGCCCATGCACAACTCACACTGACAGAGCTAAGGGAAAAGGGAGCCGTTACAACCAAAGACATGGAATAGCCCAAGGGAAGAAGTCTAGTCTTAATGAACATGTTCTTCTTCTTGTCAGAGATTACCAAACCAAGCCAACTAAAAATATTTTAAAGTAAAAATTTCCTTTAAAACACAAAATTCCATTATATCACCATGGTCAGAGAAATAAATGCATTTTCTCCCTAAGACTGCTGGAAGCAGGGTGCATGTGGGCTCCTGTCATACTCCAATCTGTCCCCATGGCTACAGAAATCTCTACAAGGGTAAAAGTGACTGACTAATATTAATACCTGCCTCCCCCTTTAATAGAAAGCTCTAAGAAACACAAATTGCCATTGTGTGCCTTGACTTTATTAGAACATCCCATCTTAACATGGGACCTGGGATTTCTCTACCCATTACAAGTACAGAATTATAATGAAGAATGCTATTATCTCCCTAAAATGAAGCTGTTCTAAGTGTATTTTGAAGCATAGGCCTTCCAATGTCAACACTCCTAGGTCAGGACCTCAGATGCCCCTGCAGTGGGATAGAACGAGTTTCCTGGCTTGCTGGAGTAAGGAAGCCCACCCTGGTATGTTTCGTGCCTCAGCAGAGGAGTTGGAAATCACCAGCACTTGCACTGCTTTCTGCAAGGTGATCTGGGAGAGGAATGATGGAGAGTAGCCGCTCTCAATAGGATGCATAGTGACAGGCGCTTGAAGTCCTATAATTGGCTACCTTGAAAAGTCATATCTAATAGATAGGAAGCACGGAAAAGGCAAAGCTTAGGAACAGCTCAGCTGGAGCATGGACTCACCCTGCGGCTTAGAAGTCGGTGTCCAGTCCACATCAAGATAGAACTTGTCTGTTTAGGTCCAATATAGACATAAGGTGTGTGGTGGTTTGAAAGAAAATGACCCCCAAAGGGAGTGGCACTATTAGGAGATGTGGCCTTTTTGGAGTAGGTGTGAGCTTGTTGGAGAATGTGTGTCACTGTAGGAGTGGGCTTTGAGGTCTCCTATGGTCAAGCTAGTCCCAGTGTCAAAAACTACTTCCTGTTGCCTGCAAGATGTAGGACTCTCAGCTACTTCTCCAGCACCGTGTCTGCCTGCATGCTGCCATGTTCTGGCATCATGATAAGTATATTGAACCTCTGAACTGTAAGCTGCCCACTCAGTTAAATGTTTTCCTAAGAGTTACCATGGTCGCGGTGTCTCTTCACAGCGATAGAAACCCTAACTATGACAAGATGCCTTACATGACACTGGTGTTTCTGTGCATGCTTGTGCTCAGCAGGAATAAGCTGAGAAGAGGACACTGTCAGGCCAACTCAGAATTCAGAATCTCCTTTCTCTTCTACATGTGGAAGCCAGAAGTCACTGACATGCAACAAAAGGAGAGAATTTCGGTTTATTGTGTAGAATTTCAAATTGGCTTTTTATTTATACTTTCCAAAGGAAAATATGGAAAACTTTGCTAAAAAGAAGATTTTTTTATCAGGAAATTTGATCAAAAGTTTCTAATAAACTAATTATTTTGGCCAAGAGCCTCAATATGACTCACCGAATCTTTTAGGTGCAGCCCTTTCTACCTCTCAAATATCACACTTAGCTTTCTGCTTTTTAAGGGTTTAGCATGTTTTAATTGAGTTGAATGAAATGCTACTTTTTAAAAGTTAAAAACAGTTAACTCTATTAAGAGTTATGTCATTCAACTTAGGAGCGATGAAATGAGCCAAGCGTCTCTCTTCCTCAACACTAATTTTTCCCCAAAGAATACAGAATACACGTCCTTTGTGGTAGCCAGAGGGGTCAAGGACATCGCAAGAAAAATCCACAGAATCAACTGACCTGGGCTCAGAGGAGCTCACAGAGACTGATCCGACAACCAGGGAGCCTGCATGGGACTGACCTAGGCCCTCTGCATGTGTGTGGCAGGGGTAAGGCTGGGTCACCCTGAGGGACTCCTAATAGTGGGAGCAGGGGCTGTCTCTGACGCTTTGGCTGGTTTGGGGGACCCTACTCCTCATACCAGTTTTCCTCGTCCAGCTTTAATGTGAGGGGGGGGTGCTTAGTCTTACTGCAACTTGACATGCCATGTTCTGTTGATATCCGTGGGAGGCCTGCCATTTTCTGAGGAGAAATGGAGGCGTGGATTGTGAGGAATTTAGAGAAGTACAGGGAGGGAGTGGGTGAAAAAGAGGAAAAGGAAACTCTGGCCAGGATATAAAATAAATAAATTTTGAAAGAATACACAGCATCTGTCTTCTCCCTCTACTTTATCATCTCCCATGCTTCTTTAAGAGCTCAGGCAAATATACCTTTCCTAAGAAAAATGTTCAAGGTCTACTCAGCAAGAGCAGACTCTGCTAATAGTGTGTGCCACACTATACCCTCTCATTTGCATTAGTGGCTGCACAGTAAAGTGCGATCATTGTTTACATAGCATTTGCGTTGTATCTAGGCATCATGAGAAATCTAGAGGTATTAAAAGTGTATAGGAATGCTCATGCAAATACTAAGCTATTTAATATAAGAACTTGCGCATCCACAGATACACAAAAGTTCCTAGAACTGATGACACACTGATGCTGAAGAGTGCACACTGAAGATAATTGTTTCTTAGGAAGCCAATGCTAGCTTCTCTTCAGACATTTCCCAAATGGTTTGCACTCGCTGATGTGTTGAGCTATTAATTCTGTGGGTCAGTACCCATCACTAATGACCACAGAGAGCCGCAGTAAACAGGTAACTTTCTAGCACCCATGCCAGAGGACCGCAAGTCTTCTGATACATGCAGAATTTAGATAACATGTTCACTAAAATCCTCACTATCCTCATGCATAGATACATTCCTTATGAGTAAAACCCTCCTTCTAACATAGAAGTCAAAATAAACAACTCCTCCAACCGATTTCCCTGTGATTAAAAGCCAGCATCAGAAACAAAAGTCCTCTGCCATCCTGTAGAAGTTCTAGGTCTTCAGAAAACTGAATCAAGAAAGCAACCATGTGATCTCTGAAGCTGACAATTTCATAGATAGGTCTACAATTTTTTAGTATCTGACTTAAAAAGAAAGCCATTTAGAAGAAAAAATAGGTTATTTTTTCATGAAAGCATGAAAACACAGGCGGGAAAGCACAGGACGTTCCTTCAGTCCACATACGTGTCCCCTTCCTTTCAACCATATGATCCAGACTTTCCTCAGGCAGGTCTCATCACTGTTCAGTCATTCCACTCTCCTCTTGAAATTCATACGTGTAATATATACATACATACACATATATGAATATATATGGATGCTTACAGATGTATAACTATATATACACACACATATATTTTCCTAACACTACTGTATAAAATAGTGTTTTATATTATATACTGTATAATATATGTGTGTGTATGTATGTATATATGAAGAAATGAGAAGTACTATCCTATATACCTAAAGTAATTGCTTAGGAAGAAAATGAAAATCAGTCCCTCATGTTTCTAGAAAGGTAAATATATTAAATGCTGGAAAGGAAACTTTCTCTGTAGAGTTAAATGACACTTGATATCCCACTGTGGAAAATTGTGGCCAAGCGGATGTTGTCTAAACCCACAGTCTGATCCTGGCTTTTGTGTGACTTCAATTGTTCGGATTTTATTCTGTTGTATGCATATAACTTTAAAATAAGTTTATCTCAATACAGAATATACTTAGTTTCATAAAGGGGCCGTGTTTGTGGCCTTGGCTGGGAGCTTAAAGTCTGAATTACTGAGGAAGACTCCAATCAATTTCATAATCATCTCTGTTTAGTATAATGATTGCTCATCCCCAGATTCACCATTTATCATGCAGAGAGTAAACTCCTGCCCAAAGTTTTATTGTCCAAATCTTATTTACAGAATAAAAGTCCACCATTTCCTCTATTAGGAAAGATTGTTTTCCACAGTTGACATGCAACCTGACCTCCCAATGTTATGTCCCAATGCTTTCCACTATAGATTTTATCCTCTATCTAAAATCACCTATTCACTATCTTTGGGGGGCAGGGTTTCGAGACAGGGTTTCTCTGTGTATCATTGCTGTCCTGACTCCTTCTGTAGACCAGGCTGCCACCACTGCCCAGCTATCTATTAGCTATCTTAAATAATTAATTTGTTTAACATAAAATTTCTAAGCATTTTTGATGTTTCAAGAATTATTTTAGGAACTGAGAATTATAGCTCTGAACAACATAGAAGATATTTGTAATCTTAAAGAATTTATATTGTAAAGGGGAGAGAGAGTGAACAAGACAAATATTTCTGTAAAGTTTATATTTATTATAGAGGATATGGTGTCAAACAGCATAAAATGATTATGAATCCATTCCCATGGAAAGGAGATTTACATTTCATAAGGTATACAAAAATGATGTAGCAATTTCATAGTCATTTCTAATTCTACAAATATACATACACACACTTTAACACATATAATGAAAAAAATATTTAAGAGCTAGGTGATGATAGGGTTAAACATTACCTTCATGTAATAGAAGCCAGGAGGCTATTTTATACAGTAGTGTCAGGAAAATCCCTGAAGAAGTGACCTTGAGAAGCAACCAAATTGAAGTAAGATTGTTAACCATGAGTAGACAAGAGAGTTTTCTAGGCCCATGGGACACGACAAGCCATGATCTTGCCCTAAAACATGCTTGTTATAGTCAAGAAGATTGGGGAAGTCAGTGTAAATGTCAGGGGGCAGTGAACGAGAAGGGAGGGATAGGTTAAGTGGAGGAAGCAAGGGCGAAAGTGGGGGAACTCAATTAGACTGTTGAGGTCATGGTGAGGGCCTAAGCTTTTCTGAGGCTATGGGAGGTATGAGAAGATTTGCTGAGGTGTTTGTTTTGTTTGTTTGTGTGTTTGTTTGGGATGGACAGTCTTGGCCTTGGCATTGCCAATAGCTGCGGGATGGGGAGAAGCAGGGCTAGCTTCATTCTGCCCAGCCAAGAAAATCCACCCACAGGTCTCTTATCGAACTTCTATAAGAACAGCAGGAATTGAGCTAAGATGGATGGGGTGCTTAGGCTTTAAGGAGCAGCACAATGGCTTGTTTATTTGGTTAAGGCCAGTATGCCTCCTTAAAAACATCAACATTTAGCTGAAACTTATCTAGACTTTTAAAAGTTTTCAGTAAAAGTGTTTATTTATTCTAATACTGTTGCGCCATGGAGCTCATATTGTCTCATAATTACGTCCTTTCCCTAAACTGCAAATAAAGCAAACAGAAAATTTTCTTCCCGAGTGATTGTCAAGTCATATGGGAAATATACAAAATGAAGTATAATTTCTTACCAAGAATCCCGTAAAATTAGATGTGAGACAAAATTTTCAAAATCTTTGAGCATCTTCTAAAATTAAAAAAGAATAAATTATTCAATTGTCTGTATTTCTCTCATCCCTAGCCAGAATTATAAACTAATTCTAAAGAACATAGAACTAAGTATATTCTGTTTAAATTCATTAAGGCGTTTACATTTTATTTTTTCATTTTGTTCACCAGATTCTAACAGAATCTGCTGTTTATTTTCAGAGAAGCAGATCCCTTTTAGGGAATGCAACTTAAATCAAATAATCAAATTCACAATGGTCTTCAATTAGTGAAACGTGCAAGCTCCATTATCACTTTAATTTCCTACCCTTCCTTACTCTTGTCCATGAGAGCTGCAGACTCCAGATAAATCACGTTGCTTGTGGGTAACGTCTTATTTGGGTTTCTTCATTTTTTAAAAAAAAATTTAAATAACTCTTTGTTTTAAAAGAACATGTCATCAGTCAAAATAATGCTATCACTTCTGAAAATATTTTCACTTTCTGACACGCACCGAGGTGCCGTAAAGTAGTGTTGACAACTCCGTCTTTAGCATTCCACAAATCTTATGGAGATATATCATCAGAAAACCACACGGTCTATATCCGGGCTCTGACAAAACTGAAACATGGCCTGCCAGCCACAGATAAGGCTTTGAAATGTTAGTCACTGAAAAGGCGATAACAGAAACAAGGGCCAAATCGTGTACACCTTCACCTCTGGATGCCTGCGGTTTTGAGCCAAGCCACTTTGGCAAAAAAGATATTGCCGTTTGGCCTCTTGGCCAAGTCAGTGGATATACGGTGTAATCCAACATGGAAACACGTGATGGGCATGTTTTAAACGTGCTGCTGTGGCTGCAGACGGAGGGGCTGGAGCTGAGATGCTGAAAAGCAGAAACGGGGCATCTCGAGCAAATCCCAGCAGCGTGAGACATCCTCTGGGGATCAAAGCCTCCTGCCATCGTGTGGTTGCCATCAGGGGCCCAAATGGAAACTGTGAAGCATTCTGAACAAGTGGAAACAGCTTTGACATCTTCATCCCCATCATTGTTAATCCCTAAGTGTTTTGGAATTTCAGGCTGTTCTCAATTTTATATGGAAAAAAAAATCTCAAGATAGGAGAGGATAAAAAAAAATATGTCTGGACCTAGATGCGAGATAATAAATCAACACTAAAGTGGTTGTTTTTCTTAAAGATTCTTATGAAAAAAATAACCAGAATGAGCACAAATACCACCTTCAACCAGAATTTATAATCATTTACCTCTTAATGGTTCCTCCCTCGGCCATCCATGTTTAAACGGAGTGGGGTTTATGGTCATCATCTGAGATTACATTCTCATGTATTTGCAGTGTTTCTAATGATTTATTTAAAAGGGCTTCGCCATGATAGCTCTCCAACTTTGTTCCTTCCTGTATATCACTGTTCAGGGTCAAAAGCTGGGGAAAGGGCTGGTCCCCAAGGCCTAACATATTTCACCAGTGGAGACTCTGGCTTTTCACTTCTCTTTCTCTCCTCATCACTGTATGCTTAAAGAAGAACAGATGTGGAAACGTTTAGAAAAAAGGACTAATTGAATTTCACATAACACAATTTAGCATTGTTTGAGGAAGTACCTAAATCAACAGCACATTTTCCAGAGTCCCAGCCTCGCCTAATTAGAACACCAAACGTGTGACTAATTGGCCACGCTTCCACCAAAGGCTCTGCGATGCATGATGTGCCCCTGTCCCTCTGCCCCGGCTGAGGCCAGCAATTTGGCTGCAAGGTAAGGTGGTGTCTCTGAAAGAGTGGAGCAAGCATGCTGGGGAGAACAACTCCTCTGAGATAGCAGAAAAAGCAAATGCGGGGGAAACAGGAGAAGATCTGGAATGTCTACACTGTGCTTACATTCAGAAAACTAGCAGGGGCTTAGCAGAAAATAAATTCAGAGATGCCCGGGGCTTGTGATTGAGACAGTGACTACCCCATCTTTTATCATTTCAGCATCATGGTCTTAGAACTTGACATCCAGTTAAAATAGATATCAGTGACGGCGCCACTAAAATCTGCCCTTTTCTCAGATTGGCAGATCTGCGTGGAGAAATGCCACAGGCAGCTGTGTTGCTTCTTGCGTTTCTCCTAATGGTAAGTAGTAGACTATGTGGGAAAGAACAGGCCTAATGAGAAGATAGGGCAAGGATGATGCTAGGCTGGATTTCCTTCCAATCCCTTGAGCATTTTGTTTGAAGCCTTTGTCATTCCTACTTTCTCTTCCTCAGGTCAAACATCCATAGGGCTATCAGTGACTTGAAAAGTCTCATGTTTTATAGATGAGGGTCTTGGGGCCAAGAGAAGTTCATTAATTTGCATAAAGCTAACATCTCTTTAGTCACTGATTCAAGACTAGAAGTCTTCTCCCTGACACCCCACCTCTGATAACATTTATGCATTCAAGACTAGAAGTCTTCTCTTGGACACCTCACCTCAGAAACCATTTATGCATTTTCTGCCATACTCGAGCTGATATTAGAGCAGTAGCAATATGTGCAAAGGACCCTAATTCTCCAAAGCTTGGGCTCTCTGTTCAATACCAGTTCCTTAAACAGAAAAAGGATCCACTAGGATAAATTGGCTAGTAATTTTTATAAAATATTTTCAATTTTCATTTGCTTGTGTAGATTCTGTCTTTGGATCAGTATTCACTAAAGAACCCCACCTATCAGACAATAGGAAACTAAAATTTGACTGCTTGTTTGAATTACACCTTGTCATTTTTTTCTCATTTTCTTCTTTTGGGGCAGTGTTATAATAAGAAATGATAGTGAATTAGGTCTTTTTAAATTGGAATGTTTCTGGGAAAGCCAGTTAATTCTGCAAACTCAAACTAAACACAAAGAGTATTCAGTAGGAATGCTAATACATGTAGCTATCAAATGCTTTATGCTGATTAAAAGAAGGGAAAAATAGCTCTGAGGTGGTGGCACATGCCTTTAATCCCAGTACTTGGGAGGCAGAGGCAGGCAGGCAGCTGTGAGTTCAAGGTTAGCCTGGTCTGCAGAGCTAGTTCTAGGACAGCCATGGCTACACAGAGAAACTCTTTAGAAACCTCTTGAAAAACAAAACAAACACAAAGGGAAGAATCTGACTTTAAAGCATAAAATATATATAAGTTTAGAAGAATAAATATTTCATGGGAACGTAGTGATTATCCCCTTGGGAGAACTTTCAAACATTTTACCTCTAACAATGGGATTTTCCTACTTCTTTCTTCATCACTGGTTGATAAAATTCAAGAGATATCACTGATATCATACATTCACAAGGAAAATATGACTATTACAAAAATATATCTGTTGATATTTGCTATTTAGGATGATCCTTGTTCATGCATTTATCCACAAAGAGTCAGCGATATATTTACTTCATTCATTTTTTCCAACTTCCATGTGCCAGTTAAACTATGTTAAAGAGGTTAGAAACAAAACCTTTTTATGTTTCAATCAAAGTTCTTAGAAAATGACATTAATAAAATATTAAGAGTGAGGCTTTTCATAAACTAACAGTCTTCAGCCGTAATTACAATTCCTATTGCTGGTAGTTTAGCTTGGACAGACGTGCACTGTCCTAGGAACCCATTTTTTTCTTAAAGGGAATTAGTATCAGAAGGTGATCATGATTCTCTCAGTCACTGCGGGTCAATCAGATAGACACACAAGAGAAGCATATTGGAGCTCTTTAAAACTAAACAGGGCTGTGGGCAGATAGTCCAACCAGTGTGGAATATGGACAGCAGACAGGCTTGGGAGCGAGTGTACTGGGCTCGAAGATGCAGCCTTGGGAAAGCCCCTTCACCTCCGTTTGCTTCGACGTGCGAGAACCGAGGAACAAATGGGCCGTGGCACGACTGTGTGTCATCACAGTGGGTCCCAGCCATTTCTCTTCTCTCTGTTCACCACAGCCAAATGGGATGACGGGTGGTCAGATCCATCAGGAAGATGACAGCCACTGGGAGGGCTGCTGATCTCCTGTGCTATGATGAAATGCATGGCTGCATGTATACTAAGACCATTCATTGGCACTTACCTGGATGGGGAAAGTACTTACTCTGGAAAATAATTTTATTGGAATAGATTTATAACACCTCACAGCTAGGGAAGGGTTTGAGAGTCATGAAAAAAGGAATGCATTTTGGATCTCCCCACAATGGACAAGCGTCAGGGGCTTCCTTCAACACTGGTTGTTAAAAGTTCTTAGGCACTAAAAAGGCAAATCCACTTACTAGTATCACTTCTATTCAGAAGTACTGTGGGGTAGAGGGAAGAATACAAACTTGAATATATTTTAAGTAAAGTGAATCAAACACATTTTTATATTCAAATTGTGTCAAGATATCTACTTTAGAGCTAGATGGTATTATTTTTTCTTTGATTTTACTTTTTTTAGGTTAATACAATTATTTACACTATTATGCATTTTTTCCTAGTTTTCTTAAGGTTTTGGAGGCATGTCTAAAGAACTTCACTGAGTAAAGTAAAATGTTTCTGAAGTTAAAACTTGGCATGTCTTCTTTGGAAAAGTCAGAATCTCTTAAAAACGAATGCCTTCTTTAAATTTATTGGGGGAACCTAGATGATTAGAAACTTTAAACCATGGCTTTGTATCAAATTATCTTTCATGGTGATGCTAGTACATGATTTGTAACAGATTGCATAACCAACCAAACAAACAATATGAGCAAATGATAAAATTCTGAACACAGAAGTTGTGAACTGTATCAATTATTTTATCCTCTGCCCACAAAACCATGTTAAAAGCAGACTCAGTTCTGGTTCTGGGTCTCTTCTATTGCCGGATGCTGGGCTAATCATTTAGTGTCTGCATTTAGCTGCATTGTCTGTGAAGAAAGGGCACTAGACAAAGTAGATCAGTGGTTCTTAATTTTGTGAGCTAAGCCTGTGTAGAAAGATTAAGAAATACCCATGTTCAGACTCAGATTTAAATTGATTAGCTTGAAACCCCTGGTTAAAGATTCCACAATGCAGCCAAACAGGTGGATCAGGCTGAGTTGGAGGCCATCTTGGTTTACAGAATGAGTTCCAGGACAGCCGGGGCTACACAGAGAAACTCTGTCTCCAAAAATCAAAACAACCTCTCTCTCTCTCTCTCTCTCTCTCTCTCTCTCTCTCTCTCTCTCTCTCTCTCTCTCTCTCTCTCCCCCCCCTCTCTCTCTCAGGCATGCACGCATACACACACACATACACATGCAGGATTGTCAAGGGACAGATAAATGCTCTATAATGGCCCTTAACATGCTGATCTTACATAAAACCATTAATAGAAAATTTAGCAAGTTTTTACTGATGAAACAATGTTTGAAGTTGTTTTTACCATTTGTATTTGGCAGATATTTTGAAGTAACAAAACAAAGCTCTCTGTCAAGCTCTCTAAACAAATCTACTCTGACATATATGTTATACTCAAATATCACGTTATGATCCTTTACACTTTGAAAATTTTTCTGATTTTTACTGTAAGTTCAAGTGATACTAATGGTCCAAAGATACAGATATCATAAAAATGTTTTTCAATAAAGTATGCATCTACTAGGCACCAAATGATCAAACGAAACTGGCGGAGAAGTCAAGATGTTCCTTCCTGCTGAGTGTGCAACACCTGGTTTCTTCCTCTTTTCTTCTCCATTTTCTTGTCACCGTCTCCCCACCTTTACCAGTTCAGTTTTGAGACTTTTCCCGTCAGTCTTCAGAGAATGCCCATCTTTGCTGTATTAAGGGGAAGACAACTCTCAGACCCACAGTAGTAGAAACTCACATCTCCTGGTCTCTTCTAGCCACAAAGCACACACAAGCAAATACATCCTGCAAGTTTTGTATCAAAGCAAATTATTTTTAATTAAAGCCTGGTCTCTTCTGAACTATGGTGAATGGACCAGACCAAGTACTGCCACATCATTTTTCTCCTCATTATCACCTCGTTAAGATCCCAGAACATGCCTCAGAGGCAGGGGGCTGAGACATGCAGCTTAACAAGGTGATAATGGGGAGAAAATGTCTCCAGTCTATTTGGGGCACAGCCCATGCCAGGTAGGATGATGGCAAACCAGTTTGGGCTGGAGCAGAATTCACTTGAGTTTCCAAAATAGTATTCTTGCCATGGGCTAAACTATTTCAAAGTAGGTCATATTTTACTTCCAATGCTATGATAAGCCTAGACTTTTTTTTTAAAGGAGAGAGATGAGTCTAAAAATTTGAAGTATAGACTAAAAATGGCTTTCTCATATTCATTCATCTGTTTATCCTTAGCCATGTAAACTGATGTGGGATTCCCCTCTGTATGCTGTGAATACCATTGGTTAATAAAGAAACTGTCTTGGCCTGTTGATAGGGCAAAGTAGAACTAGGCTGGGAAAACTAAACTGAATGCTGGGAGAAAGGAGGCAGAGTCAGGAGAAGCTATGAAGCTGCCCCCAGAGACAGACGTTCCGAAACTTTGCCAGTAAGCCACCGCCATGTGGCAATACACAGATTAACAGAAATAGGTTAAACTAATATGTAAGAGTTAGCCAATAAGCTAGAGCTAATGGGCCAAGCAGTGATTATTTTGGATCTGAGCTGCTAGGCAGCCGGGAAATAAACAGCAGCCTCCTACTACAGTAAACCTTGGTAAACAGCCAGGGACTGGCATCCAACTAACAGACTATCTTGTCTCCCAAGTCTGTCAGTGTTGTGTGACTGTGGTTGGATCAGTTTTTAGCCATAACAATTTTTTGCTACCTCTCCAATGTGTCATAGGTAAAGTTAGTTAGTTTGTTCCTCTTCTAGTTTTTTCTTTATGCTTTTTGGGATGCATGTGTGATAGCTGGAGCTCAGACAGCCACCTTACATTATGAATTGGTAAAGTGGAGCTGAAAGGAATCTAAGTTGTTGTTTTTCCTTTTCCATGTAGATACCACAGCAGTGAGGACTGCCTGCTTGGCATTCTTAGGCCTATGATAAGTACATTCTTAGTGCCAGTAGTCTATGTTGGTGGCAATGCTGGTTACGAGCTAAATTCAGTAGTACCACAGATGTTAAAAATGATTAGCTTCATTTTCTCTGATGCATTTAAAACTCAAATCCATAATGCACTTCTTTCATAGTAAGTTCTCAGCTATCACCCAAGCTAGAACACTTGGGAGCACTGAATTTATTATATACATAGTCATCATTTGAAATTTAATTCTTAAAGTACAACTTAATGAAGTTAAGTACATATGTAAGTACATGAAGATTGTGATTTCCTAATAACCTTACCGTCTCCCTACCCTTGAGCTTCTCTTGTACCTGTCTAGTGGTCATTATGTAACCAGCAGCTTCTGAACAGTTTTTCCCAGCTCTCTGTCTAATGGCACAATGTCAGTAGCTTAAAATCAGCCATGGCAGGAGCATCTTCACAGAGCTCAGAAAGCACTTCACATTGAGGCTTGATGTTTGTGCTGTTTATCTTTTCTCAAAGCCTCAGAATCTTATGAACCACAATGTGGTCCTCTGCAAGAGCAGAATGTGATCTTACCCACTAAACCATCCTTCTAGCTCGTAGCCTAAATTTTAACTCAGAAATATCATACATTCCACGTGAATGCATTAAGTTTGAACACCATGGTCTCTTTCTGCCTCTACTAGGGCCTTCAACTTCAACCTCCAGGTCGTAGTCTGTATGGTTTCCATGAGAGTCCCTTGATGGCACAAATCTGTTCCTATCACTTCTCTGTTTAGTCATCCTTTGATTCTCAGATCCCAGTTGATAATGTCACAATTGGTCTGCAAGGCTCAGGCTCTGGCATAGACCTTCAGTTATTCTGAATTTTTAATGATTGATTTTAGGTGACAGTTTACTGGTTCATGATGTAGGAGGGTCATCTGTCTATGTGTTACTTTCATTGGTTAATAAAGAGACTACCTTGGCCTTTTAATAGGGCAGAAAATTGGGTGGGTGGAGTAGACAGAACAGAATGCTGGAAAGAAGACAATGAGGCAGACACTATAGCTCTCCTCTCCGAGATGGACACAGGTTAGAATCTTCCCAGTAAGCCACGACACCGTGGTGCTACACAGATTACTAGATATGGGTTAAAGCAAGATATGAGAGTTATCCAAGAAGAGGCTAGATATAATGGGCCAGGCAGTGATTAAATGAATACAATTTGTGTGTTGTTATTTCGGGTGTGAAGCTAGCCATGAGGGAGCCGGTTAGGATGAAAAGCAGGCCTGCTTGCCTCATCACTACGGGTTCAGGAAATACTTAGAGAATTAGAAACACATATATCTGATTGTAATAGTTAAGGCATTACCATATAAGAAGGCATTTCTCTGTGTGAGTGGGTGGGAGGCAGCCAACCTCAGTGAGAGCTGGAGGCCCAGAACAAACAAGTGTTGAAACTGATTTCACTTTTTCTCTCCTAGAATGGGAACACACTCTTCTCCTGCCCTCTCATGTGAGCTATCTTCCCTAACTACCCTTTCCATCATACTTTATAGCCATTCACCAAACCATCTTCTTATATTATGCACGGATGTATATATGTAGATAGGTATGCATGTATGCCCATGTACATCTTTCTGTTCATTTAACCAGGTACCTACTATCTATCTGTATCTAGCTAGGTTTCTGTCTATCAACCTATGTTTCTGTCTGTTTTATGGTCTGTGACTCTGGGGAACACTTATTATTCTCTTTGCACACAAACCCACCCCATCCTACCTATATATTGACCCTGTATGTTTGGAACAAGACTAAGAGAGAATTTGCTCAGGTTGGGAGTGCATCTGCCTGGCTCACTACCCACCAGCTGTTTTAACCTCTGAGTTCAAACCACTTTATTGGGAAAACCTGTAACAGTGCAAAGTTGTTCTTTTTCATAGGGTCAACAAGTCTTACACCAGAAGGGTTGGTGCATCAGTTTTAGGAGACATTAGAAAACCAGGCCCAGTTGGAGGATCTTTGAGGAACTTAAATAGAACTATGCTGACACAGGAGATAGCCACTGTCTAGTGCCAAGACACAGTTGAGTGGGGTGACAGCTAGAGAATTTTATGCCAGGGAATATATCAACTGTATTCATGATGAGGTCAGATAAATGCAAGCCATTCTTTCTCAGTCCCTGGTTTGCTGACCTGATCATCCACTCCAATCACTCTCCAGAATGGAAATGTTTCTGAAGCTCTTGCTTTTAAGTCTCAATTCTACTCTTTCCATAGCTGTACCTTTCCCAATGCTCCCACCAACTCTCACCTTCCTGGCTGCCATACCTGCCCTCCTGATCCAGCTATCCTATTCATTGGATTGTTGTACTGCTTCACTGGTGTCTTAGTTAGGGTTTTTATTGCTGTGAAGAGACACCATGACCACAGTAACTCTTATAAAGGAAAAACATTTACCTGGGGTGGTTCGCTTATAGTTTCAAAGGTTCAGTCCATTATCATCATGACAGGAGCATGCAGGGTGAGAGTCCCATATCTTGTAGGCAACATGAAGTCTATTGAGACACTGGGCAGTATCCTGAACATAGGAAACCTCAAAGCCTGCCCCCACAGTGACACACTTCTTCCAACAAGACTATACTGACTCCAACAAAGTCACACCTCCTAATAGTGCCACTCCCTATGAGAATATGGGAATATGGGGGCCAATAACTGAGTAGACTGTGTTAGACTTTTATCACCTTTTATCACAAAAGTGCTGCAATCAAATATTTTTTTCTGTATCTATCTTTGGGTCTTTCTCATTTGGCTTATTTCTCTTTTGAAACCATGTTTAACAAACACTTTCACTTACAGATTCTCTCTGAACCTTGTTTTAGCTGGATTCTGGAGGCTCAATAGATTTTGCTTTTGTCTTAATTCAAGATATTTCTTTAACCTATTTTTTAATATTGTGTACATTACTTAATTTGCAGGCATTTATGACATTATGGGTTATTAAGTCTAATCTCATATTACATAACTATACAATATATTTTGTGCAAGTTCAATATTCTTAAGTAGTCCTTTAAGTCGAAGATATGTGTGATAAACTGAGAAGTTTAGAAAGATGATGTATTTTGTCACTATTAGAGAACTCACAATTGTCTGTTAGGTCTTGGTTCACAAAGTTCATTTTTTTGCTTTCCTATGAACATTCTGTCTAGTTGTTCTAGCCATTGTTGAGAGTAGGTATTAGAATTTGTTTCTCTCATCACCAATCTTAGTTGTTTTTCACGTATTTCTAGGCCTTTTGGCTATATGCATACATGAGTATAATTTTATATTTTCCCCAGGAGATGACCTTTAATAATTGTAAAAATATTCTTACATGTTATAAAAGCATGCTTTTTGGTTCACAAACTATTTTTATATAACCATAGCCACTCCAACTCTCTTACATTTCTAATTATATGTTTTCCCACTCTTTTATGATTAACTTATTTTTATCTTTGAATCTAAAGTATATTAGAACACTAGTTCAATCTTTTTGTTCAATCTTCTCATCGTTTTACTAATTATGTAGTCTACTTGATTTTTTTAGAGGGCTAGATTAAAATCTGCCATTTTGGCTTTGATTTTCTATATTATTCAATTTTTTAAAATTCCATTCTCTTTTATTGCTTTCATTTGGTAACTGTATGTTTTCTAGTATAACATTTTAATTCTTTTAGTGATTTTTAATTTGCTTCTTCAACTATTTTTTAACTTATAATATTTACTAGAATCTGTTTTAGATTTAGACTGCCTTGATTTCAGTTAATACAGAAACCTTTCTCCCACTATTATACCTAGTGTTTTACAAGTGTTAAATATTCAACAGCACACTGGTGTAATTCTTATGTTATCCAATACTCCATCCTCTTTAAAGGCCAAGAGAACAACAAAAGACAAAGAAGTTAAGCTTTCGTTATTTGCAGATGATATGATAGTATACATAAGCGACCCCAAAAACTCTACCGAAGAACTCCTACAGCTGATAAACACCTTTAGTAATGTGGCAGGATACAAAATCAACTCCAAAAAAATCAGTTGCCTTCCTATACACTAAGGATAAGGAAGCAGAGAGGGAAATCAGAGAAGCATCACCTTTCACAATAGCCACAAATAGCATAAAATATCTTGGGGTAACTCTGACCAAGGAAGTGAAAGATCTATTTGACAAGAACTTTAAGTCTTTGAAGAAAGAAATTGAAGAGGACACCAGAAAATGGAAGGACCTCCCTTGCTCTTGGATTGGGAGGATCAACATAGTAAAATTGAACATATTTTCTACAGTACTCTTAATATTAACCTATAAAATTACCAAGGTACAGTTTAACTTAGCATTTCCAATGCGAGCTTAAGTTTTGCTCGATCTATGCTACTTGTTTATGTCAATCAAAAGTCATAGTTTTGAATGGGTGTCTTGAAAATATCACATCAATTATTTCTTATAGTATAGATAGTAAGAAGTATTTTATTCTGTGAACAGAGAAACAGAAAAAGTTTGGTTACTTTACAAAACTTTCCATGAATCACTGAATTAGTAGTAGAGCTGTATTCTGTTTAACTCTATCTGCAATAGAGTATGTTGAATTTTTGTATTGAACTACCTAGAAATTTAGTGACTTAAAAATGTTGACTTATATATGACTTCAAGAATGTCATAACAAAGAGCTCAGTGGAGCCAATGTCCAGCAAAATAGCTGAACTTGTAATTATTGTTTAAAGTATTTAGAACTATGGTTATATAGGCAGTGTAGAAACTATCATTCAAGGAAATCTATTAACTGTCAGTAAGAACAAGACAACTATGAAGCATTTGTGCTGCGTTTTGTTGTTTTGTTTTGTTTTTTACTCCTACATAGATCTTTGTTATCAAAACTTGACCTCAAATACTCTAGACAGATATGCCACAAAATACAAGGCTTTATTCTTTGACTCCACATTATGGCTACAAATTATAAATTCAAGCGAACCCTAAATTAAATGCTTTCTTTTATAAGTTGCCTTTGTGGTGTGTCTTCACACTATAGAACAGTAGCTAAGATGCCCAGATTTCTGGGTATTTATTAGATAAATAAGCCCATAGCTGGGCACCAAGTTGGCTATACAGTTTGAATAACTCATCATTAATCACAAATAAGAAGAGATGTTAAAAATCTGAGGTAATGATAAATCACTTAAAAATAATGGAGATACAGACAAGGAAGGACATGGACCACAACCAAGAGGAGCAAAGATCAAGTTAAGATTTGGACAAAGACAACCAGACTGCTTTTAACCCAAAGTTATTTCCTGCCACAATGAGAATATGTGACCATGGAAACCACTAACAGCAGAAATTATTCCATTTTAATCTATATGTCATGGAAGCTATTGGTTTAGCAATGTAGTAGGCCAAAGTATAGTATAATTCAAGAGTAATTTTACAATAATTTTATTGGTACGCTAATTGTACAAAAGGCCTTAGTTATAACATTTCTGTACAGTCATGTAATGTGCATTGATCATGTTCAGTTGCTTTCTTATCCTCCCCCACACTGCTTCTCCACTCACATTCCACGTAGACCCCTTTTAATTTCATGTACTTCTCTCTTCTTTTTCCTCCTAGATTCTATGAATGAGAGAAAACGTGCTATTTGTCTCTGTGGGGCTTTTTAGGAAAACATACTGATATTTAAATGTTTCTGACAATCCTTACAATTTTAATTGAACTAACTTAAATAATTCTGAAAGTAGTTATGGTAAGAGAAAGCTCTGTGGATTAAGGTTTTGACCCTAGTGACCTTGCCTGTATGACATGAAATAGTTAGGAAAACTCATTTGGACAAAGGAGTAAACACTGAAGAAACAAATCTTTGTTTAAAAGAAAAGTGGGCCGAAGAAACTATTTAAAGGTAAACTTGCTTGTGTAGGACCAGCTTGGTCATTAGTGGAGGTCTGGGGAAAAAAATGCAATTAAAATAGCTATCAAATCCAACGTCCCTGTGAACTTCACTCTTATTCACGATGACCAACAGTCTCTGAAACAGATGGGAAACAACTGAATGTTCTATATTTGACAAGCAGGAGGAGGGAAAAGAAGAAGAGGAAGAGGAAGAAGAGGAGAAGAGGAGGAGGGGGGACAACTACGATGACGACTAACAAGAGACTAAAGCCAGATTTTGCACCCATTCAAGATAGGGTGTTATCCAAAGATATTTGCAGTGAACAGATCAAAATTCCTGCCTTACAATAAAGATATTTCTGTCATGCAGTTATCACATCATGGTTCAAGTTGGTGATTACACTCCTTCAGTCTCTGTTATTCATTGCTAATTTAATTCAAATGTGGTCAATGAGAAGATATACTATTACATCTACTCTTTAAATCTGTCAAGGTATATTTTGCAAACAAGAATAAAGTCTTTCTTTTTGAATGTCCCAAATCAGTCTGAGAAGGATATGTGATGTTGGATAAATAGCCTATGGATGTCAATTACATTCAATTGATTGATAGTACTATGGAATCGACCTTTCCTCCTGCTGGATCTGTCTGTTTCTGATACTCATTCCTTATCTTGTCTGTTACTGCCTCTGGTTCTATCAGTATTTGTCTTATATATTTAGATCCTGTTATTCATCATTCATCTTTCAACAAATAGCTTGGTGAACTTCTATGAGCCAGCATTTGATGTGGGACGTCCTTCTGTATATGTGTTGCTTTTATTGCTTAATGAGTAAAGAAGCTGCTTTGGCCTATGATAGGGAAGAGTAGAGCTAGGCAGAAAACTAAACTGAATGCTGGGAGAAAGAAGGCAGAGTCAGTGGGATGCTATGTAGCCACCAGAAGAGAAAGATGTGAGCTGTTAGCCAGAACCTTGCCAGTAGGCCACAAGCCTCATGGTAAAATACAAAATAATAGAAATGGTTTGATTTAATATATAAGAACTAGATAGCAATACGCTTAAGTGATTGGCCAAGCAGTGTTTTAATTAATACAGTTTTGTGTAATTATTTTGGGTCTTAGCAGCCAGGAATGAACGAGCAGCCTCCACCTACAAACACTGATCTAAGCAATACTGTACAGGGTAAAACAAAATAGAAAGGAGCACACTGTCCTCCAGCTTCCTGGTCCAGGGAAAGATTAAGTGTTGAAATTCTAACACAGAGATTCATATTGTGATGTTGATTCTTCCCCAAACACTTTCTCAGAGCCAGCTTTTACAGTTTTCCTGGAGAAGAGCAAACGAATATGTGGTTTTCCTAGAAAGCCCACAAATGTTGACTGCATTGTTAGGGAAAGTCGAATTTAGTAGATCATGCAAATGATTAAAATTTGGTCAAGAGACAAACTAGTTCTTTTCCTCTCACTCAAAAGTTACTGGGAAAAAAAAAAACCTTTTACTGTGTTAAAGAAACAGGCTCCAAGTGTTTTGTGTGATATCCAAGACTCTTCACAGTTCTGTCCCAGTCAAGCTCACCAGCCCATTTCTCATTGCTGATCATTTGTTTTCTAGTCTCCATGGCTGAATGTTCCAGGGTGGTGAATAACTTGTTCCTTCTGCCTGGAACATAACCCCTACTGACACTGCTTTCACAAATCAGGGCTCTTCCTTAGTGCTACCTCCTCTACCAATTTCTCCCCCACCTGTATATATAAATAATGGCTGGCTCTTTTAAGCTGTAGTAGTCCTTTTAATACCAGAAGGATTGTGAGCTCTTTAATGTCATATTACTTCATGTTTCTCCATAAAGATAAATAGACATTTATTTGATGTATGAAGTATTAGATGGATTTGATAGATGGATGGATGGGTGGCTCCGTGGATACATGGATGGATGCATGGATGAATGCCTGGAGAGTGTTTTAAATGGAATAAAAATTGGTGAATAATATGATTAGGATGAGTCAGTGAATTAGTATTATGTTGTAAAATTAATACCATAGATACTATTTTAAACATCAAGGAAAGTTAAAGATGTAGAAAAGAAATGTCCATCTTCTTCAATGTCCAATATGGGTAATTTAAGGAGACAAAACTAATAAAAGCAGTAAATAACACAAATAAATAGGATAAAGAGTCACAAACACAATAAAATCTTGGCAGATAGATTTATAGGCTGGATGGATTTAGAAAATGAAATAAATGTATGATAAAAAGTCCCCTCCCCTTTAAAGTGTTACAGTTGAAATAAGATAGGAAGAGTATATTAGAGATAACTTTAATGATCTAAGCAGAGGTTCAGGTCAGAAAGTAGCCCTGTGCTGGAACTGGCCTGCTTTTTCACAGCCCCCTATGAAACACTGCCTGACTCTGATATCTTGGTGGAAGGGAAAATTTCAGGTATGATTAAAGGGACCTCAGTAGATCTCTGGATCACTTAGGGTGCTGGTTAGTTTTTTCTTTTTCCTCTCTTCCTTTTTTGTCAACTCGATACAGATTATAGTTGTTTGGGAAGAGGGAACCTCAACTGAGGAAAATGCCTCCATCAAATTGACTTAGTCTGTAGAGCATCTCCTTGATTGATGATGGGTGTGGGAGAGTTCAGTCTATTGTGAGTAATGCAATCACAGGCAGCTGTGGTCCTGCGTTATATAAGAGAGTAGACTGAGGAAACCACGGACAGAAAGCCAGTAAGCACCACTCCTCTGTGGCCTCTGCTTCAGTTTCTACTTTTAGGTTCATGTCTTGCTTGAATTCCTGCCCTGGCTTCCCTTGATGACGGACTGTGATCAGGATGTATAGGCCAAAGAGACCCACTTTCCCCCAAGTTCCTTTTGGCCATGGCCTTAATCATAGCTACAGGAATCTAACTAAGACACTTTGTTTAGCTGTGAAATGAACTCAGCTGGCTGAAAATTGTCTAAGGGTGCTGCTAGAAAGAAATTGGCAGGTGTTTGGAAGACTCCTAAAACCAAATTCAACTACATCAGTGGGTAAAAACAGAACTGTGATGTGAAGTGCGTGGTGGCAGTCACTTGTGTATTTGTTAACATGGCAAGTGTTCAATCACACCAATTTGGAGTGGCTTTTGAATGGGAAGCTTTTTTTTCGGATCTACTAACTTTTGGCAACTATTCATTTATTTTTTGAGGGGTGGAGTAATAGAATGGATACTGAGGATTCATTGTAAAATTGAGTAGTAATTTTTTATGGAAAAAAATTTCCACAATTTTTCTTGGATGAGGAGAGAAAATATTGACTGAGTAACCTCTGAGAACCAGGAATATTTGAGTTTGAAAGTCATGATGGAATGCAATGTTCATATTCACTTTTACAGATGAGGAACCTAAGACTTTTTGGAAGAAGTGGCATTGTGATACTCATGTGAGTTTCTTACCTTGGAATATCAGACTCCACACTTTAACCTTTTTCCAATAAACCCTCCTTGCATCCTTGTTTACATCAAACACACACACACACACACATGCACACACGCACATGCACACACACACTGCTTTAAAATGTAGCAATTGTGCACTTCTCAAGATGAAAAACATCATTTGTGCCATTTATATATAGTTGAAAAATGTATAAAATATTTACAGAGTCAAAAATGCATACCAGAAAGGTCAAGGCCAAACAAGGGAGCAAGATGCTCCATTCCTTCACCTTGTGGAAGGTCAGCACAGAGCATGATGGGAATCGTTGTTCCAGATGCTTATATAGCTGCTACACTGAGACCCAAAGCCAAAGAAGCTCTAACTACCCTTTAAATCTCCGCTTCCATTCCCTGTTGTCATACTTAGGTTTATAGCAGGACCCATTGCTGTAAGGTGCTCCCAAGGCAGCTTATGTCAAAGTATACAGATTAATGGGTTTACTACATTGAACTCTGCAGTTGTTATATGAAGAACAATTCTTGGAAAAGTGGGTAAAAGCTGGTGTGTGCTTCTGAATGTGTGACCACAGCGTGGGACTGAAGTGATTAGCTTTTAAAATTTATAAAACACTAATAATTTTTTAAAGCTAGGTGTATGTATACTCAATGGCTAAAGCTTCTCTTTCACATAGTAAAAATTGGGACAATGCTATCATTGTTATCTATAATATGGATAAAGTTTCATATGCCCTACCAATCCTATGCATGTTACTCTGTAAATGAAACTCTATAGGTCCAGTTATATAGGAACAATAAAACACCAGCTTAGTGGAAAGATATCAGTTAGAATAGTATCAATTAGCATAGAATGTCAGTAACAAATCCATCACGAAAACTTAGTGGCAACATAACCAATGACTGTTGGCGTCTTTCCTCTTATTTATGCTCCATGTTCAGTTACACTCTGTTGGGAAGCTCTGCTCTCTGTAGGCTCCCAGAGGTAAATGATTAAGGTCAGCTTAGAAAGATTACTCAAGATAAAGCAATTTCATCTTGTATAGTTGAGTCCTCCTGCCTGAAGAGTTCCCAGTGAGAGCAGAAAGAGCAGGGGGTCCTGGACCATGACTTTGACCCAAATCTTCATTCTAACCTCTCCCTTTTGCACGCCCTTTGTAGCAGCAGCTTCCTTGGCACAATCTATATGGAGAAATGAGGTCACCTATGAGGTCCATTGGGACAAGGGCTGCAACAAGGGCATGCATGTTCTTTCTCCACCCGCCAGCTATTATGCTGCATTTTTTACTACTGATGCTAGCATTTTCTGTTCTGTTTTCTTTAAGCAGATTTCAAAGTGAAAATGAGATGATCCCACTGGTTGTTTTATGACTCCAAACACTGAGGTTTTGAATGAGCACACCGATGCTTAGTAATTGGTAATACATCTTGACATTTCAACAGGCTACAGTGGATTATCCTCTGCCCTCCTCTCTCCTCCCCCAGCCAAGTTGCTCTGGAATTGATTTATGAAGCTAGCTGGCTTTTTACTTCTTTTATTCCTCATTACTCATATTTAATGTTACCCACACTTGACCCCATGACTCTAATTTCTTAAACGGAATAATGTACAGACATTGACTTTGTTCTTCTTGACATGCCTTATCACTTTTTATCTTTGCCATCCCTCTTCCAACCTTTTAAAGGTCCAGGGCTCCCTGAATCCCTTATCTATTTACATTCTTCTTCGTTATTTAGTATTAATGTTCTTTCAACCATTATTCTCTAGGTTGTTATTTTTCCCTGTTTCCTGATTTCAGTCTCTTTGTCACTGAGCCAGATCTCTCACTACCACATTTTAAAGGTCAACTACAGTTTCACACAAGAAACTAATTCCAATGTTATGAAGCACCCACTGTAACAAGAAATTGAGCCATGATTCTATTGGTTCTTGCTGGATCATCACCTGTGAGTTGTTCATGAATGTATATAGTTAGCCAAAGCAGGAAGCTCACTTGGAAGTTAAACACTAAAACACAGACTTTGCTCTTTGATAATTCTTAGAACACAGAGCACATAACACTTACATGGCTACTATTTGTTCAGGGATGCTCCATGGACCTGTGTGTTGTTTCACAAAGTCATAAACTGAAAAATATCTACCAATACCTATCCATTTATCTAGGTCCAGATGATATTCCTGTGAGATGTCCCAGTGATAGTAGACAGAGATACAAAGTATAGTATTTGAAATTCTACAGACATGAATTTTGTAGTTTGTGTAATTAATCAGCTATTTCATTATCTTCTTCCTAGCACCACTTGGGGTCAGTTAGTTTCATGTGCTTCTTCTGGCCAGAGGAAGAGAGATGAGAACTTCACAAGTGCATAGCATAGAGGGAATTGAATTAAAATAAACTATTGTATTGGTGCTAGACTCTAAGTTGTAGCATAATTTAAAAATGATCTTAAACTTTTAGATTAAAGGATCGATAGTAATTTGGGCTTAAACTCTTGTTGTGAAGAATACATTACTATTCTCATATACCATCATTATGTTTTCTATTACCTATATTATTATTATGACAGATTTAGTATAAACAGCTCAGAAATATTTGTCTCCCATCCTAGCTTACAGTTATTTAAAAAATATACTTTGTGGACTAACTTTGCAGCGTTCCCACTAGGAGAGAAAGCGTATGCCACACTTTGCCCCTGTGTGTGTGTTTGTGCATGTATATGCATATATTGTATCTAAAGAGAATTCTAAGACCTACAAATGAGAGAAAACTTCAGTATTTGTCTTTCTGTATCTGAATTATTTTACATAATATGATCTCTAGTAAATTCCATTTTCCAGAAAATAACGCTTTGTCATTCATCTTTACGGTTTCACACACACACACACAATGTATATTTCATATAATATATATATATAATGATATAGTATATATGTATATACATTATTTTCTTTTCCATCTATCTGCTCACCAATACCTAAGGCTGAATCCATGCCATGGATATCACAAATAGTGCTTCAAGAAACATGTATCTGAAGGTATCTTCATGGTATGTTGCTATAGATTCCTCTGTGTGTGTTGTATGTGTTTCCAGAAGTGGTATAGCTGGTTAGTTTTATTTTTAGTACTTATTTCCATAATGGCTAGACCAATTTGCATTCCTACCAACAGTATATAATCATAAGTGTTCCCTTGCACCACATTCATACCAGAAATTGTTGTTTGTTTTCTTAATAATAGCTGTCTGATTGGGGTGAGATGGTATTTAAATGTAGTTCAATTTGCATTTCCATGATGACCAAGAGTGTTGAACATTTTTTCCTATGTTCATTTTAATTAGTTCATTTATTGACTGGGTTGTTTGATTTCTTGTTATTTATTTTTCCCTTTTTATTACTTAAATAATCCAGTCCAAATTCCCACTATCTCCCCTCCTCCTAGTCCCCTCCCTCTCCCTCCACAGACCCTCCCCCCTCCAACCCTAAGGGAGTGCCACGCACCCCACCCTGTGGACAGTCCAAGGCCTTCCCTACTAGGACTAGGTTGAGCATGGTTTACATTCAAAGAGAATAGGATCCCATGAAGCCAGTATATGCAGTAGAGACACATCCCAGTGTTACTATCAGTTGCCCCTCAGTCTGCTCCAGCTGTCAACCCCCTTAAGAGGGGCTTGGTTGTTCCCATGCTCATTCATTGGAGTTGGTGAGCTGCCATTAGCTCAAGCAAACTGTCTCAGTGGATGACACCCTCATGGTCTTGAATTCCTTGCTCATACTCTCACTTCCTCCACTCTTCAACTGGATCTTGGGAGCTCAGTCCAATGCTCCAATGTGGGTCATTGCCTCTGTTCCCGTCTGTGGTTGGATGAAGGTTCTATGGTGATATTTAAGATAATAAACAGTCTGATGACAGGGTAAGGTCAGGTCAGACACCCTCTTTTCTATTGCTTAGGGTCTCAACTGGGACCATCCCTGTGAGTTCTCTGACATTTTTCTAGAGCCAGGTTTCTTGCTAACTCCATAATGGCTCCCTCAATCAAGATATCTCTTTCCTTGCTCTCATATCTGTCCTTCCTCCATCTCAACTATCCCATTCCCTCAAGTTCTCCACAACCCCGCTCTACCCCTGCCCACCTGCTCCCAAATTTTGGATAGTGAGTGATTCAGTAAGAGGCATTTCTTCATTTCCTGTCTCCGGGTTCCTACCTTGAGCTCCTGCCCTGGTTTCCCTCAATAATTGGCTATAAGCTGTAAGACGAAATAACCCTTTCCCCTCCAAGTTGCTGTTGTTAATGGTCTTCATCACAGCAATAGACAGAAAGACAGAATGCCCCATGTGTAGTCTTTTGCTGCAATGTTATCAGAACTGGCCAGAGCAGGCCAGATCTTTGAAGCTGTGACTATCTACTTGTTATTCATGGCTGAAGCTGTCCCCTATGAGCAGTGAGTGAGGGATAAGGTAATTTGCCGTGAGGAGGAAACTCAGCTTGAATGCCTGAAATACTACAGAAGTTCATATCTTTTCTATGATGCCTTTCATGGAGTACATAATTAGGTAAGTGTTTTTTTTCCAGATGCTGGTCTTTCTATGTTGTTACATTGAAAAGTCACTAGATTTTACTCTTCCCCAGGATTTGTGTGTGTGTGTGTGTGTGTGTGTGTGTGTGTGTGTGTATGTGTGTGTGTGTTTGAAACACAGTCTCATTGTGTAGTCCTTGCTGGTCTGGAACTTACTTTGTAGACCAGACTGGCCTTGAACTAACAGAGATCCTCTTGTTTCTACCTCTCAAGTGTTGGGAAGAAAGGCATGGGCCACCATGCCTAGCATCTGCAAGACTTAATAGGGTCCTTAACCATTTTATCAAAAAGAGAAAAGAGACTTAGAGAGCAAATGGTGTCTTGTTTTTCCCCAAGCATGTGACACAGACATTACATAGACTATCTGTGCTCCCCTTTACATGGTAATAGCCAAGCTCACCTAGTCATAACTATTTATGAGGAGGCTAAGTGTCCATGAGTTCTAGGTCCCCATGGGAACTTGAAAATGGTGTTTTTGAACTAGAGAGATGAAGGGAAGAATGGATGCTGAGTACAACTGGTGGCTTCTATCACGGATAGTTAACTGTGATGGTATAATTACTATATAAATGAATACTCAGAGAAACACACTGTGTATGTGTTTATTCTCATGTCCTCTGGGATTCTTCTCACATTCTTTAATAGAAATAAATGGAAGGAATTAGCAGACAACAGTCATTCGTCCAAAGGAGGAATCAAATGTGAAAGAAAACTTGAAGTTGTCTGTTTGAGGCATTCAAGTAATCTTGAATCTTAATAATAATAATCAGATTTTAAAAATTCTAATACATAGAAATTCTATTTGGAGAATTCAACATGTATTTTCTTTACATCTTCCCCTGGTTCCCAGCTTATTAAATTCAAGTTGGTGAAATTCCCTTTCAATCATTTCTTATGGTAGTTTTATTTCTTGCTGAAAATTAGGAAAATACATTTTCCTGATTTTCATAAACATAGCTTAAAAAAGCTTTCCAAATGTCAAGGCTCGTTGTTCTTAATTAGATCATGCTGTAAAAGTTGTGTGTCACTGTCACAGTCTGTGACATCTGTAGATGAGGGAACCGAGTTAAGTCCCATGCTATAAGGTTGTTTGCCCTGTGTGTTCTCCACTGCCAGCTCCAAGTTGCAACACTGCACCACTGTGAGAAGATCAGGCCACCTTTCAGGCATTTAAGACACACAACTATAGTGGATTCTTGACAGTATCAATGTAATCTCTACCGCACACAGTCTTCGGGGTCTCCAGTACTCACAGCAGCCCACATTCAATGTCTCTGAGATCATGGAATTCTTTAAAAGATATCAGAAGAGATATGGGCTTTTCTCAGCTTTTGTTTACTTTCCAAATCCACAGTACCTTTCCTTGAGATGCTAAAATCAGTGAAATGATGCTTTCCTCTTGAGTTCTTGCAGGAAGCAGATGCACTTTCTGTCCTTCCCCTGTGCCCAGAGCAGAAGCATCACACTGTCTGTTCTCCTCCTCGAAAATGGCTGTAAAAATACAGCCCTCCATCTCTCCACACTGACAGATAAGAAGTCCTGAAACACCATTAATAATTAATGGGCAGACAAGATGAAACTCCAGTTGCTCAGACTGCTGTCTCCACATAATCTGTATTTTATACAAAAACAGAAAGAACTCAATGGAATTTTAACTGTGACCGGATAAAAACTGCCAGCAAAGTGTGATAAGGAAAGTCTAATGTGTATATTAATCATGTTTATAGCTCCTCATTTGTTGATATATTAGCCTAAACTCCCCTTAAAAATACATTTTTGATCAACACTAGACTCATTTAATGCAACCAAACCCCAAATAGGGGCCAATCAAGGTTCCTAATTTTCATTAATCAAAAATAATTAATCCATTTCGTGAGTCAAGGAACAAACGGGTTAATAATTTTAGCATGAGGCCAGAAGCATTACCAAAAGAAATCTAGAAAAGTTGATGCCTGGTGTAAACATGCCATTGTGTGTTTATAGCTTGAGCTAACATTTGGCACTTTTATTGTCCAGATTGTTTTTCTAGATGTAATGAACATATAATATGACTCAAAGTGAGATACAATTTACTCTCGAGCAGTGGAGACTTCAAAAATGATGCATTTTATTTTCTCTGGATCAGTTAGAACAAAAAAAAGATTACAACTCTGGGGAGGGGGATGGAGTGTTTCTAGAGATATCTGTATTTTTGTGGTTGAAAGCCTAAGAAAATAAGACTCGGTTTATTCTAGAAGAAAAAGAGCTGTGAAATCCCAAAATTGGGGTCGTTGAACAAAGCCAAAATACAGAATCAAAAATTTAAAATGTTTTTTGGTTGTATGTGTTCAATGATGATTGTAAGCTATCTCCATTTATTAGATAAATTTGTCACAAATAACAAAATTGCCTAAGATAGGATGGGTGAGACTGTTGAAGAAACAGAGCCATACATATAAATGTAGTTAAACACACACTGTTTGGACTAGTTAGTTACAGGTTCACATAAATGTAGAACCTCATAACTTTGATAGGAATCTAATTTTTGTGACTTTATACTAAAATATATTAGAATAAAACTTAAGTCAAGGTATTAAAAAGGTCACAAAAATAAAAAAAAAGCAATGCCAAAGTCACAAGAATGACAACCAGAAGATGCACAAGTTCCATTTGTTAGTTCATGGATAATTACTCTGGTGGACTATGCTAAGAGTCATGGTATACTGGAGGCCTCAGGAAAGATGAGGAGGGCTGCCTGTGTTCAGGTTACTCCGGCAGCACTCTTGAGAAAGGAAGCCACGGGAATTTTTAACCAGCAGCTAATTCATGCTGTCGTGAGTCTCATTTTTAAAAAGAGAGTACATTACCAGGAAGTTTAACAAAATGGTATATGCCAACATATCCTTGGAATCTCGGCTGCCAGAGCCTCTAAAACTTGCGTGTGTTGTGTCATTAATAAGACCCAAAGCACCGAGACACATGACCTAGGTAGGCAAACTCTTCACCTTCCATGAGTTTGTTTATTTACTTGTAACGTGGGAATTATAATACCTGGCCTGCTGGCACACAGACTCTAGTGGGGTTTTATTTTTAATGAGAAAAGGTGCGAAAGGGGGTCTGTGGAGCTATAAAAACCACACAGATGTGAGGTGTAATTATTAAACTGTAAGGTTTCTCACCTTTCTGTAATGATTCCTAACAGCCCAGGATTAAAGCTAGGGCTGTGGTCTCCAAGCTCAGATTCATCTCCAATAGAAATCCTCCTTTACCCTGCGGCCAACATTTCCTAAAACAAGAGTCGAAGACTATTTGCTCCATGGAAAATTAGCCAGGGTTATTACAAAGAAAAGTTCTGTTGGGAGATCAGTTTGGGAAACAAATTTTTTTCTCCTCTAGGACTTTTCTGCAAGTGAATCTTTGAGGACTTTTAAAGTGTAAAGTAGGGCTTTCAGGTGGAGAGCTGAGGATGGGGTTTCCCCCAAATTTCCTTCATGCTGGGAATTGAAGGTACTCATTTGGAGGAGCTAGGGAGATGGCTCAGTCAGTAAGGTGAGGACCTAAATTTGAGTCCTCAACACCCACATAAAATCCAAGCACTGTGGCAGTGTCTGTAACCCTAGCACTAACAAGGGATGAAGACAGATGGGTTCCTGGGACTAGCTAGCCAGCCAACCAGTCAGGCAAACTGGTGAGCTTCAGCTTCATTGGGAAACACTACCTCAAAAAATAAGCTGCAGAGAGAATAATGGGCAAGATGCTTAATGTCTATGGCTTCTACATGAGTATGCGCCTCCATGTGAGCATGTATGCACAGATACAGAACATAGGGAAAGGGAGGGAGGCAGGGAGAGAGACAGAGCAAGAGATAGAGGCAAAAAGACGACACACACAGAAAGACAGGGAGACAGAGAGACAGACATATACTTGGAAAATTAAAAACACGTGTACTTTTTAAACTATACACATTGAAGACAGGTGACACACTGGTTTCCAGTTTTCTTAGGGCTCAAGGTGTTAACCCAGAGACCAGTTATTCTCAAAAATGCAAACCTTGAAATTCTGTTTAAAATATGAATTCCAGAGCCTTCTTTAAATGTGAAGCGGTAACAGGCATATGCACTTCACTGCCTAAGACTTTAAATCATATGATTTCAGATCACAGTCTAAAAAGTGCCTCTGCTACAGAAGAAAAGAGGAGTGGTGGCCCTGTGCCTTCAATGGCTTAAGATGTGTTTCACATAGGACAGCTCTGCATTTTTAGAGTTGGGAAAGGCAAGCTCATTCTTGCAAAGCTCTGGGAAGATTAGTTCCTGCCACACAGTTTCTATTCACTTCAACTGGTGACCACTTCACTTTTGTAATCTGTAAAGATTGTCACATGCATCGATTTTCTGATGTAATGCTCAGATTTGCATTAAAAAAGAAAAGGAAAAAAAAACCACAGAGGCATCCTGCAATGAACCAAAGCCCAAGCATGCCTCTACATGAGTTATTTAAAAATCAGAATTGATATGCCTGGAAAGGAGATGCTTAGCATCTACCTTGCTAGTCATAAATGGAAATGGGGAGAAAATGAAATGCCCCTGCTGGACTTCAGGTATACTAAAGCATAGTAATACTGTATAAAACTAGCCAGGGTATCTCCATGGTATTATAAACACAACAAGCTATAAGTAAGAATGGTTTGAGACTAACCTGGAAAGTGGGTCTTAGGCCATTTCCTTTGCCATCCCCATCGACACTCTCACTTATATATGAACGAGCAGGTGCTCCATGTGAGTGCACACGCAGAGAGGCGGGGCATGTAGTTCTTTTCCCTATTGCTTTGATAAAATCCCCAAGCAAAAGCAACGGGGGAGAGAAGTTCAGAGTTGGAATCCGCAGAAACCGGTCACATCGCATTCAGTCTTGAGAAGAGAACACGGAAAGTTACTTTTCTTCACTTACTCAGGACAGGAGCCCAGTCAGGGAGTGGGCAGCCTTTTCCCATTGATACTAATGTGATCAGAAAAGCATCTCATAGGGAGGGCCAGAGGCCTGACTCCTGCTTATTCTCGTTCTGTAGATTGGGCAAATAATGCTAACCATCCCAAGGTACGTGTGTCACACTTTGCAGCTCTCAATGGTTCTCCTCGAGTTTAGGTTCTTTTATACATTTTCCTCAAAGTGATATGAAGACCACTGTGTATCTGAAAGGCTCCAGTGAGAAAAAAAAACCATAATATCTTTAATTCAGCTGGCTCTGAGCAGTTTGTTAACAGCTATTTGTTTCAGCAAAATCAGCCTGACAGGTGAGTGTCTCATGGTGTTTCTCCACCAAAAAGGAGAGCCTGGGCTCTGGGATCAGTTTACTTGTGTTTGAATCCTTACCTTGCACTTAGCAACTCTGAACTTCAGGATTTTCCCATTACATGGAATAGTAAAGCTCCCTCTGCTTCATGAATGATTCAAGCCGAAAAAGGCACAGTGCCCACACAGGCTAAGACTACCTAGTGCTCGCCGGACCTTCCTAGCTGCCTTTAGGATTGAGCTTTCTCTTATAACGCTGTTCATTCCCTTCCTTGTTTAGAAAAGACCTACTCATGAAGAAAGAAACATCATGGTTTGAGGAAGCTGAAAGAGCAGCCATGTTGAATGGATCGGAAGATGTTGAATTTCTTTATTTAACTCCAAGCAGAATGAAATTCTTGGTGATACAGTTTTGCCTCACAGGTCTGACCCTCAGAGAGTCACAGTGGGCTTCTTAGTCCTGAGGTGTAAGTCCTTAGTCTGCCGCTTTCTCCATTTAGTCCTTCAAGTACCTACTTCAAATGTTCTTTTGGAAAGAATATCAAGAATTTGGATGCACACCACCCAATAATAATAATAATAATAATAAATATTTTATTAGTAGTAGTATTTGTGGAATTGCTATACTATCGGCTGAATTTATGAGTCATATCGTAGTCCTACCCAGACAGAAAGCTGGTGACGTATGTACTTTTCCAGCTGACAGTAAAGTTGCTACTATGAAAAATGTGGTGTGCGCTGACAGTTCTGACTTCCACGCTGGTGTGTGGTGCAGATGTTGCTGGACAGTGTGCCAGGAGGAGCTACACTCACTGGCTGCACTTTTAACCCAGTGATAAGTGGTGGGCAGCTGAAAACCCGGTGGAAGAAGGAGAGCTAAAATATTTAACCTATCACTTCTCCCCTACATCTGATGATGGAAGGTTTTATCTTAAAGTCTGTGTGAAAGAAAGGTGAGTTGTCTGGGTCTACACATTAGGATTTGCAAAGCATAATTTGTACTTTCCGCTTGATTGATGTGGTTGTGATGGGCTAGAGATTCAGAGCCGGGGAATGAGATAGGGAGAACCTCCAGCTGTCTGCTTCAGAGGTAGAGGGAGTCCAGTGTAGGGAAAGTCTCCTGAATTTGCACTGCACATTCCGTTATGAACCTAGTCTTCATCATGTAGGACCAGAATATGCTTTTGTTCCTTTTTGTCCAAAGTTAAATACAATACGGTCTTGCAAACTTCTAGATGGTCCTTACCAAGATTCATTTATGGGTCACAAAAATCAACTTAGTGTCTAGGAGTCGGATAAAACTGGAACAGAATAGGATAATGTGCAAGGCATAGAATGGAGGTTGGATTGGGGAATTTTATTTCAATTATGTGTGTTTCTGACTTTGCAACCCAGTTTTTTAGAGATTCTGAAAGCTACTGACTAATAGGTAGCGTGCCTGTGTTCATTTAAAACGGTTGCCAAACAGCAAGGACAGGTGCATCCTCCCCATCTCCAGGTTGCTGGTCGTTCTTAATATCCTCTCTGTGCACTTTATTGAGATGTCCATCCAGTAGCGAGCACAGATAACAGCTAACATTTACGCAGCTCTTATCTGTTGTTACATGGTGTGCTGAGGGGTTTATATGTATTTGAATCCTTCAAATAGCCTATGAATTAGATATCTTTCAGTATCACCTTATCTGGGGTTTCACTTTTTGAGTGGTTACCCATGGTCAAGCAGTCTGAAAGTGTTAACTAGAAAAAAAAATCGCAAGTGAACACTGTCTAATGTTTAAACCACACACCGTTGAAACAGGCCATTCTGTCCTGGGACGAGAGTCATCTCTTTGTCTAGTGAACACACCCCATTTGTCATCCACCTGTTAGTCACTTCGCTATCCTCATAGTTATCAGATCAACTATCCTGGTTTCACAGGGCTAGCATTTGAGTCATTCAACACAGTGGCCTAACGCTGTGCCAGTTGGCTTCTGTTTGGCATTCTCTTCACCTAAGCTCACCGGGAAGGCCATGTATGTACAGTAAGTTTAAAAGAGAGACCATATCCACATAACTTTAATTACAGAATGCTGTGATAATTGTCCTATTTTATTGTAATTTTATTATTGTTAATCTCACACTATACCTAATCTTTAAATAAAATGTTGTCATATGTATAGCTCCAGAAAGAACCAGTATATTCTATTTTAGTCACAGCTTTAAGAATCCATTGGGGGACTTGAAGTGCATGCCCAACAGATGAGGCGACAACTGTCTGTATTATTTTACTTAAAGGATGTGGAAGCTGAGAGCAGAGGTGCTAAAGAAAAACCAGCTGTTCAGTATCACTCAGCTAGAGAAAAGAAGAAGCAGAATTTGAAACTGGGCAGCTTGGCTGCAGAGCCCTCCCTCACCTGACAGCTATTACGAGTCTGTCAGTCTTTTCACGTCGTTGTAAGAAAAAGGTCACAAACCAGGTGGCTGATAAACACCAGAAATGTATCCGTATGATTCCAAAGGTTGGGAAGCCCAAGACCAGAGCAGCCACAGTGAATGTTTTCTGTGTGTATTCTTGTGGCAGAGGGACTGAGCTTCCCTGGGCCTCTTGTATAAAAGCAATAATCCCCAAACTTTTACGACCTAACACCTCCTGGACATTCTACCTCTTATAAAATTGGGAATGCAAACAATGACTATAACAGAGTCTAAAGCCCAAAAGACTAACGCGTCTCTTTTTCCAAAGCTATTTCTCCTGTGTCGCCAGGCAAGGATGTCCAAAGCTCTTGCTTCAGCATCCCCCATGTGCACAGTATAACTACACTGACTGGGCTGAGCCATCTGGAACTGCTGGTACTCACTAACATCTGAGCTATAGTGCCAGGGTTTTCATGTAGCTCAGCCTAGTAGACCTTTCTATGTGCAGGTGTGTAGTAAAGGAAAAATAAGGTGTTTTCTCCAGGCTCAACAAATTTATAATCCAGGAACTGGGGGTTATGGGCCTTTAGAATCATTTCTATTTCATTCTTCAGTTCTTCCTGATTGGATTTGCACAGGACTATGTCTTCCAGAAACTTGAAAGATAGAGTATTAGAGTTGGCAAGGCTTTTCCAGCTATTTAACTCCACTAATAGTGCGTATGAGGAAATTGAGCTCTCATGAGATGCAGTAATTCATATTAAAAAATAAATTACTTACAGATATGAGACTAGAATTTAGGTCAGTGTTTTTTGTTTTGTTTTCCACTCTTCAAGAGTTTTGCCCCGGTTTGATTCCCGGTCAGGGAACCAAAAAAAAAAAAAGAGTTTGATTTCACCAAATAATAGCCTGGAGATAGACTTAAATATCCTAGAGTGTGTGACTCTTTTAAACGGCCTCCTAAAAGTTCAGAACCAAACTTAAATCCCACTGTCAGTGACTACAAATTGGCCTTAGAAATGGCATATTCTTCCTCGTCTGCAGAATCTAGCCACTAATATATGTATATATGTAAACAAACATACATTGGGGTCCAGTATAGCAAATGAGGAAGAAATGCAGGTAATAAACAGAAGTTATGAATTAGGATATATAGCTAATTGCTTTTAGTTTTGATTTTCTCATGGATTTGGTGGTGAATAAAATAAGTCTGTCATGGATATTTTCGGTACTGAATAAAATATATTTGATACTGAAAATGTAAAGTATAATGTGAAACTTCATAATTTCTATCCCAAGTGCCATTTCTCACTGTGTGTAAGTAATAGGCATTTCAAGTGATTGGAATGTTTATGTTTCTTCATAGTTTTTCTATTTTCTCACAAAAATAGAAAGGGCAGTGATATTTCAAGGAGCATGCTACCAATCTTTTTGCCTATTCTGTCATCAGGAGATTGTAGAATGAAGGCAAGATGGCTCCCAGAAATATTTTTTGGACAGCTGTTCCTTCAAAACCAAGAGCTATGGAGCTTTCTAAGCGATAAGTCCCTAATTAGTTGGAGATGTGGTATTCTCTCCCTACGTGATGTTCTCAGCTCAAATGTCCACTTATCTGAACAAAAGTGCTGCATGACAGCTCTTGCTTTAAGCAAACAGTTACCATTCTCAAGCTGCTCCAAACTGCCTCACATAAGTGTGGATGGACATCTCCTCAAACTCGCAAAAGACAGAGAGAAGAAATGTCTTGCTACTTTGAATTTTGTTACTAGCAATTTACTGGGTCTTGAATGAATTTTTATTTTATATGCCATTGGGTTAAGGTTTTCACCTAATTTTTTTGATTGTGAACCTAGTCTTTAATTGTTGATCCATCTCCCCAGCCCTATTTTTTTCCAGAACATGGAGCTGTGGTGAACAAACAGTACAGTGAAAACTAGAAAGGATTTAAAAGGGGCCTTCAATCGTGGCAGGATAATGAGTTATTGGTCCCAAAAAAATAATAAGTATTTTGTTTATTATCTTAGATTCAATACAGAGAAGAATCTGAACATTTTAGGATTCAAGGAGAAAATATACAGAAAGAGGCCTGTTTCTGAGATGGTAAAATACTATTTATCTGATTAAAATATGGACAATAATAACAACAAATTATCTCAGAAAAATTTAAGGAACTTAAGACATCCTACATCCAGAAGTAAGTAAATAAAGGGAGACAGTGTTTGAAGTATTAAAGATGGGCCTAGATGGTCAATATGTTTGTATAGGCCATTCAGAATGATAATCAAAGCTGGAAGAAGTGACCAATAGTATTAATATGATTATCTATACAGGTCAAAACTCAAGAGTTTTGTAAGAACAAGGGGTCTGGTTGATTTTATTGTCCTGAAGATTTGGGACCAAGTTGGAAAACTAGTGAGAATGGAAACAGAGGGGATGTTATATATTTATATAACCTAATTATAAACTGGCACAAGGAAATGAAATTCAACACATGTCAAAGAAGATAACTATTGCATATTATCTACCTTCTCGGAGAACTCATAGAGAGCAAGGGAAAGGGCTTTGTCAACAGAAATGAAAGGAGTCTAGATGATGGATTTACTAGATGAAGATTTTGCCAGATAATTTAAATATGTTAAAAGAAGACAAATCCAAAGTAAAAAGCAATATGGAAGTGAAAGCAATGTTACAGCATACAGAAAATATAAACGGAGAGATATAAGTTATAAAGTAGACTCACGTAGAAATTAGAGACCCAACAAGGACAAAAACTCCAGAGAAAGAATTTGGCAGAGGAACTTAAGTCCCATTTGAGTGGAAAATTAGAGGACAGTATTCAATATGTAAAGCTTCACTTTCTATGAAATCATGGAGTTATCTACAATCAACTTTAGTATGAAGCATTAAAAGGAGAATTCCAGAAATAAATAATTAATACATTTTAAATTGCTTTCTACTCTGAATAGTATGTTGAAATCCCACACCACTCTGTTTCCTGATGTTCAAGAAATGATTCATCCCTCTCTCCACAGTATGTCTGTCTGTATGTATGTATATTCCATATCAATGTTATATATACATTATATATACATAATCAATCACCTCCCACTAGTCAGTTAATAGTCTATTCAGTTACTGGATCAACTATAGCAGTAACATATGATTATACCCAAGTAAACTTTTTGGATTTAATAATGGCTCTAAGGCACAGGAGTAGTGAGGCTGGTAATTTCCCTGCTGTTAGTTTTATAAATGTTTGTTTTTACTATTAGTTAATGGTATTAGTTTCTTTCTCTGTGTAATTTACAAATCAGACTCCATCATAAGCCTGCATGTTTAGGAAAAACCCTGGTGTGTACAAAAGGTTTGGTGATATTTCTAGTTTGGGATCTACTGTGGTCTTGGCATGTCCAAAGGAGACCACTTCTGCTCACTTGACTTTATTCAGGGTAAGGAATAGAATATAAAATTGAATGAAAAGAGAGTGCTGCCTCAAAGACTTGTGATACACCAGCAGGAGCATGATGGGAGTTACTGAAGAAGAAAAGGGGAAATAGAAGGAATACTTGGAGAAGCAGTGTTTAAAACATCTCTGAATATGATAAAGGCTATCATTTTTTATTCTCAATAAGCCCAGCAAGTTCTAGATAGAATGATTGCAAAGAAACCTGAATGTAGACACAATTACTAATTTTGTTATAAAGGTAGAAATTCATGTGCAGAGGAGAAGGGCAGAAACAGAGCCTGTAGAACAATTCATCAAGTAGAAATGACCCTCGATGAAATGAACAGCCATTAAATAGGGATAATGTCTGATGCCCCATAGCACAGCAGGGTGGTTACGGTCAGTAGTGATTGGTTTACTATTTCAAGTTAACCACTACAGAGGGGGTTGAATGTTCCCAGCACAAAAACATGACAAATGCCTAAACTGTTGGGCACTCCAAGTGCCCCATGAGGGTTGATCTTCACAATCAACTTGACTGGATTTAGACTCATCAGGGAAGCACACCTCTGGACTTCTCAATGGGGGCATTTCCAGAAAAGATTAGCTGAGAAGGAAAGAGCTGCCCTGAATACAGACAGTTCCATCTAAGGGACTGGGCTCCCCAAATGATAACAAGAAAAAAGTGTGCTGAGACCTAGACTCCTCTCTCTCTGTCCTGACTATGGACACAATATGACCATGCACCCCGACGTGTGCTCCTGATGCCACGTGTTCTTTTCCTGCTACGTGGACTATATCTCCTCAAACCTTGAGTCAGAATAAACTCTTCTTTCTTTAAGCTCCTTTGCCAGACATTCTTCCACAGCAATGAAAAAAGTAGCTGCATTTTTATATAAAAGTTTGTGTAAAATATATAACCTAATGTAATCAACAAACATGATAAAAATGTATAGAGATATTACATACCCTTTATTTAAGCACAACTTATTTATGTGTAATAGGAATAAAAATATATTTAAAACAGCAAAGTGATTAGCTGAGTATAAACCAGAACAATGTGGTTTAGAGAGCACTGGATAAAATACTCAAAGTCCTATCAAGTAAGAATTCTCTAGCCAGTAAATTTATTCTTCAAAAATGAGTAAATTAATACAAACCCAGTAAAGCAGCAAACACTGAAAGAATCTATGAGACGGGAATGAAAGGACTCTCGATAGTAAGCTTAAATTATGTGAAGAAATAAGGGCATATGGAATAGCCACTACACAGATAAATACAAAAGACAGCAATCATTTTGTCCCTCTTAAAAAATCTTATCTGGTTTTAGAGGTAGCTACAAATATCAATAACTATTCTCTGTATTGATGGCCACATAGTGCATAAAGAGTTGGGGTGGTAAAGAGATGGCTCAGTGGTTTAAAAGTGCTTACCACTTTTGTCGTGCTGCTCAGGAGAGCCTACGCCCTCTTCTGGTCTCCATGTGTATCTGCACTCACATGCAAATACACATTCATATACACAGCTAAAATAAACATTAAAAAGAAATAAAAGAGTTTGGGAGCTGATTTTGTCCCAATTGCACATGTGTAAAAGACACTGTCCCTACAGTGGCACTACAGGAAATGCTGTAACCATTTAAGAGGTGATAGCTTATAAGTGTTGTTGTAGGTGTGGCCTTAAAAGGGATTATGATACCACAAGGGTTTTGTTACAATAACAGAAAACAGTCTAATACAAGAAAAATTGAGCAGGGCAGGAATGGAGCCCATAGAAGTGAAGCACAGGCATATTAGTCAGTACCAATGTGAACCAGAGGATTTGAATTAAGACAGTGAAACCCACAGCCCTTTTCCCTATCAACAAGAAAGTAGACAAAATGGTCCATATTCACTCGACACTGCAAACGGTGAAAGTGATGAGCAGCTGATTCTTTTGAAAAGTGTGGCTAAATTCCCAAAAGTTTTGCTGGTTAAAAAAGCTGACAAATACCTTCTTATTGTATGTTTCAATCTATATGAAATTTGAAGACAGACAAAAGTAAGTGAGGGTGGACAAACTGAGAACAGCAGTTGCCTTTGGAGGATGATGTCAGAGGACAAGGATGTCTGGGAGGAGTCAGAGGTAAACTTCCAGGGTAATAGACAGATTGTACCTTGGTCTAGAACACAGATGTATGCATTCATCAGAAGTCACCAAATGGAATATTTGGGTGTTTATTTGTATATAAATTTTATTTTAGGAAAAAGAGCTGTAAACTTCTATCTTTTTTATTATATTCATGCTACAGTATTAGTTGCTGGCTGCAGTTCATTCTAAAGGCATCATAAGATAAGATGGCTTGCTGGTTAGTTATGTAATAAAGCAAAAACATTCACTGTAGAGATTAGGCCATGAGATAGGGACGGTCCCCTCAAATTTTTTTCAAATTTTTATGCATTTGAAATTTTTCATGATAAAATGCTGAGAAAAGCCATATTTAAATGAACAGAGCTTAAGATCACTCTTCAGACCAAAGCACACTTAGAAAATGAACCCAGTGAAAGGAGACATGCCAGCAGGGAAGGAGTCTAAGGAGAGCCTTGTAGTCTCGAGCACATTGCCTAAGCTCACTGCACCTCGCTTTGCTTCTCTACAAGATGAGCACAATTAATCCTTATCTTGAAAGTCTGTGATAAGGATTGGAGACACTTGGTCTTCCCAGGGTTATGAAAATACGGCGTCTAATTTACTGTTACTTGCCGTAAGTCATAGTTAAACTAACCTCTTAGCCTTGTCACCCTTTCCAGAGGGTAACAGCATTTGACCTCCAACAATTGTTCTTTGTTTTGCTTTTTGGTATTTTGTTTTGTTTTTCTTTTATTGTCAAAACAGTTGGACATTGGCAGTGTCATTTGGTTTAATAGCAGCGTGCTGATGGAGATACATGAAAATGTTACACAGACATAAAATATACCTAAGGGGATCCATATGGAGCTGGCACAGTGTCCCACCAAGCACTGTGGCATCATTTTGATGCCTGAACATCCGCTTTACTGTCAAGTCACCAGCTGCCATGAGGGTGACTAACTCCTCCTGGTGTGGACTGTCCACCACTGACTAGTCTGCATCCCAGAAAACCCCAGTCTCACAGAAACCAAGATCGCTGGTCCCCTTAGGTAGCACAGAAGTGACTCCACACCCAGCATTTATGCAGATTCTTCCTTTGTTTTGAGCGCTGCCTTAAAACTCAAAGATAGCACAGGTAAGTATAGAGAACGTCCCCTTTTAGGTGAACAGATTTCCCGCCCCTCCCCACCCCTGCGTGCTCAAATTTAGTACCTGGCAGACGTTAGTAAGCTTCCAGTCAGCCCTCAGTTCCTGCTTTGAGCCATAGCCCGGTCAGCTCTGCTTACTTCGAGAAGGGGCAACATGGAAGTACAGGCTGCAGAACCTAGCATCTGGGTAGAGCTGCCCCACTAAGGCAACTGGAGACTCAACAGAGCACATTTCAATTCTGTTCAGGAGTTTATGGAGTGATTCTTACTAAGAAGCAAGCTCTGAAATGAGGCGTGCAAGGGTCCTGGATCTTTTCTGTAACCTGATCTAGAGGTGCACTGAGAGCTAAGACAGCAAGGCTCCCTCTGCAGGGGGACTCCCCAGCGTGCTGAACGCTAAACCCTGGGGAACTCCTACACTACAGCTGGGAAACACATATGGGCGGTGAGCAGGTTTATCTTTGCGAGCCCTGTTTACAAACAAGGTGCGTTTGTTCTACACACAGTTTTTCTTTGCCACTGGTACTCGAAGCTTCCAATTACAGCGTCAGAGCCACAGCCCGGAGTCTCTCACAAAGCTGGTCTGTGTCCATACATGGCCTTCTGGGATGACCTGACTGAGGTGGTGAGAGAATGAAGAAAAAGACGCACACACAGCACCCTGGAAGCTCAGCACATTTATTATATAGAGCTGAATGGAGAGACGGGAATACTGTATGCAGTGGAAGAAGAAGACAGATTAAGCTAATTTCCTTAGGACCGCTCTCTATAAGGGAGGAGGCTTCAGGCCATAAATCTGGGGTACGGGAAAAAGCCCTGGTGGACATTTTCTGTGCACTCTGCTAACATCCACACATGGACCACAGGAAGACTGCTATTTCTCTGAGCCTCACCCTGGGTGGAAAAGCTTCACTATTCCTCTGTAGGTCTTAGGCTCCACGGTCCTTGACAGAGCTTTTGTCAACAATGCAGTCACCCAGGATTTCTCTCATTCAGGGCTTCCTCTGTTGCCCATAATGTTGTATACTTGTTTATCTCTGGGTTTTCTTTTTATGGCAATCCCCTTGGTGCAGTGTTGAGAAACCAGATGTACCAGCACACTCAGAAAAGGAGTCAAAGACTAACTCAACAAGTTTGACAGCCCAGGCCATGTATCAAGAACACACAAAATTTAAGCAGTCTTTCTGTTCCCAAATGTTATCTCATAATACATAGGAAAAAATAAAGGTTTTCACAAGACATATTGTGCTACAAGTGGATTATTAGTAACAAACTCAGAAGAAGCTAACCTGCTCAAAAGAAAGAACATGACCTCCCAAGGTCCACAGTAAAGCAACATGGCCTCACCTGAGTGGACAGGCCTCTAGGATCAGCTGTGGAGGCTGTCCAGGTTTCCGTTGGAACGTCGCTGTGAGGAAGGAAAGACAAGAGCCGCACAGACAGAAAACCAGTGAGACAAGAGCCTCTTCTGGGTGCCCATTGTTATGCAATGAGCTTAATCATTTCCTGCATGCTGTTTCCTGAGTGTCTTATTTCACATCTTTAGACTTTCCCCCCTTATTATTCAGAGCAAAAATCAATCTGCTCTCTTAGCTTTATGCCTTTTCTCCCTATATGTTCTGTCATCTACCCTGGAACAGAACAAACTGGCATTAGTGCCACAACAACATTGGATTTTGTTCCAGATAGCTGGGCATTTGTAACAATGGACAAGTGGAAGAGGACCTTTAAGACAAGATTTAATGGTTTAAAATAAGAATCATTGTATCATTCCTTTTCATGGTCTCAGAGGCTGAGTGGGCTCAGCAATACAGCCTTGCTTAGAGCCTCTCCTGTGGGGCAGACCACAGGCTGGTTTTGCATTTTCCTGAAGACTTCGTTGGTGTCTCGGTTGGGGGTATAATGGTGGGGGTGGTGATGCTTGATCTCAGCTGTGTCCACTGCGAGGATGTGAACTGAAACCCCCACCTACGAAATATTCCTCCCCACATCTCTGCATCACAGCGTGATGAGGTCTCAAGAATTCATTTGCCAGAGAACCAGGAAGAAGCTGAAGTGAACTTTGGTGATTCTCCTCTGTGAATCACTTCTGTACTCAGGTCCAAGGTAGAGGAGGATTTAGGCTTTGTGTCAGCCAAGCAGGGCAGGGGGAGGGGAGGTCATTGATGTCACATTCTGAGACATGCCCCTGGCTCAGACATATTGAGGGGGACATCTTAGGAAAATGAAATCAGCTGCCTCCATACCTCCAAGTAGGAGCACTTGGGGGCCCAGACTCTGATGAGTTGGTATATCCAACCAGGCCTTTTCCTCTGTGTCAAGAAAATTTATCTTTAAAAATACATTGTATATTCAATATATTACAGTGATTATAAGCACAGTCTCTAAAAACAGATGACTTGGATTTGAGTTCCACTTCCACTTATTTGCTTGTGTGGAGCTGGAAAGTTATTTAAGCTCTATGTATTAATTCTTTTGTAAATAAAGTAAACTGCCAGTCCCTAGGGTACAGGTCTTATCTTGCTGTTAGGAAGACTAATGGACTTATTACAAGTGATTCCTCAGAATGGCACCCAACCGTTCTTCCATAATATAAAATGGTTACCAGTGGCTGTTACTTGTTGATGGTTAGGAGCCTATCTCTTTGTCTTGAAGAGAAAGCCTTGACTTCATGGTTAGTGCAGGGCAGTCCTCTACGGCACCCTCCACTCAGGAGTCTCAGGCAGATGGGCCCTTTATTTCTTCCCCTCGGTTTTAATGATGGTGCCCAAAGATGGGCCAGTTGCTCTGTGTTGGCATAACAACTTCCGCTTTGGAGCCCATGTGGCTGCTGTGGGAAGGGATGTGCGTGGCTGGCCCACCTTGACACTCAGCACTGTGGGGAAATGGTGCAGACAAGCTTTATCTTCCTTTGGTCACCACAGCTTCCAACGTTTGTATCCCGTCAGGCAGAGCGAGAAGTCTAACTGGGACTCTCACTCATCCTCTCCAGGTGCTGGGCTCTTTGTCCCACTGTTCGTTGGAGCTCATCTTGCCTTCTAGCCCTGACTAAACTAGTCTTCTGTTTCAAAGTTAAGTTCATACAGGACTCCATCTACTATTCTTCCCTAACCTCTTCCAGCTCTGTGGAACCTGACTTACCACTGTGTCAGAGCCATGGCCTGCTACACCACAATGAAGTAATGAGAAGGTAGGTTCCATGGTCAAAGTCTTGAAGAATTTCGAAATAACAATAGCAAAGAATATCAAGCCATGCATGGGGTCTTTCCACAGACCTGGCCCAGTTTTGGGGTGGGGGTTACCGGTCCAAGCACTTTCTAGGCTCCATCCACCTCTGACGACTTCTACCACATGAGCCAAAGCTACCGAGAGCCAGGGCAGCAGCTTCACCTCACTGCTGCTAAACACAATAAACAGTGAAGAAAAAACTAAGCCAACGACAGAGAATAAAAGAGGGACATCTTGAATCTCCTGGAATCCCGCAGAGCATGTGAATAAAGGCAGGACTTAGAAATCAGATAGCATGGTGCTGATCACCTAAGGCTCCTGAGACTCAGGACTGAGACTTGGCAGACCTCAGTCACCCCATCCTCTAAATGGACGGTGTGCATAGTCTGTGTAGAATTTCCGACACGATGAAAGGAGAGTGGTGTGGTTTCAAGTAGGACACACAGCCAACTCTGCAGCAACAATTAGAGTTAATGAAGAGCCAAAGTGAATGGTGTATATGCTGTTGGAAGTCTTTTCATGGCCGTAGCCTTATTTGATTTAAAACAGGCTGATTTGTTATTACAAAGATGGAGAAATAGAGATAGAGTTTCCACTATCCATCCAGAAAATAGAATTAAGCCAGGCTTCAGTCTCTTTACCTTAACCTGATATGATGGTGTTCTTAAAGAGATCAAGCTATGAAAATGTTCAGGAGTGAGAGCCGTTTTAATTGTACAGCTAAAATTTCCTTCTCGTTGACCATGGTGAACCACAAATTGTTGCCATGCCAATTGGTTCATACACTCAGAGTAGAAAAATCAATGGCACAATTTTGATTTTGTCAATTGCCACTAGCTCTTTAACCGAAGAAAGAATACATTTATTCTTAAAACAGTGTCTTTTGAAGGCTCCTGCCTTCTGCCAAGGATGGGAATGAAGTGCCTGGCCAGAAGTTACTGTCACAGAAACTAGTAACTTCAGCTTAAAGATAACAGTATCATCAGGTCTTTCTCCTGAGGTCTGTGCAATGGTTTCTAAATCTTTCTCTCATCTTGCTGGAAGGTAGATGGTTTGCCCAGTTTTCCAGAGAAGCTAAAATACAGTAGCAGTATGCAAATCTTTTATGTCTGAATGACAAAAATTGAAAGAAAAACTGAAAAAGATAGGTGCTATCTAAAAGTTAGACTTCTAAGCTTTGTGCAAGGGTCAGTTTAGTTGAGAGTCATTTGGTAGAATGGAGAAGTTGTAGCCTGAGCAAGGTCATCTGGCAGTCAAGTATATTACCCTGACTACCTGCAGGCATAGCACAATAGAAACAGAATCATAAGACAGCAACAGCGGGGTCCAGGCAGGTGTGTGAAGGCAGCACCAGGAAATCCGCAAGGCCAGTTTCCTGGCTAGGGAGGTATTGAGGCAGGTGGGGAAAATTTAGACTTTTTTTTATTCCTTGAAACAGTAAAGTTCTTAAAAAGAAATAAAGAAAATGGTGACAAACATCATATATCTATGCATTTCTGTACCGGAAATTCGTTCGAATACCGGACCTCCTAATTTATTCTTCTACATTTAATATTTTTCTCTCATTTTTTTACTTGATTCAAGTGAGGTCTTCTCTAACTGCCAAACAAGTCCACATTCTTAGAATGAATCCTCTTTCCCTAGTCATTTACCTGTTTCTAACTTACATTATCAGCAGACTTATCTATGTGGACATCTACAGTATACATGCATTAAAATCACATAGCTGCATGTCTGTTGCTATGCTCTTTATATAATATATCCATCCTGCTTCTCCCCCCTCTCCTGGAATATACTGTCAATTCCCCCCTCCCTACTCAGATGTGACTGCTTGTGAACCACAAACATCTGGTGTCTACCACACTTGCCCCTCTAAAAGTTTAGAATAAGTCAAAGGCAGTTGAACTGCAGTAAAAACCCCAGATTGCAAAAGCACGGTACTTGGAGTATATGCACCATTCCCTAGTATACGCCAGTGATAAATCCTTCTGGTAAGAGGTGATGAAGGGCTATGTGATGAAATCAGTAATGACATAGGGAGTAAAGCAGCGTGGAAATAGGATGCCTAGACAATAGCAGTTCAGGGAACTAAGAGTCCCGATGCTAGAACAGTCAACCGCTGCTATGACGCTGTAACCAACACCAGACAGAAAATTAAAGGAGGCTCTTTTCATTGCCTTCATTACCTGATCGGCATTTAGAGGGTATAGACCACAAACTGATCTTTTTTTAAAAAAAAAATAAAAAGTGTTTCATTCATGAGGCATCCCCTGTTTCTATCTTTGCTTTTGTCGCATAAAAAAAAAAAAAAGCCAAACCATCTTCATCTTTGTATACCCAGGCCTAATATAAAGTGACGGTTTAATCAACATAGACTGGGAACTGACGTGGAAATCCAAGTGAAGGAACATTGCCACCAGTCTTCAAACCACACCTTTTAAAAAGCTAGGATGGAGGTGAGCAAGTATGAGGTATTTATTTATTTATTTATTTATTTATTTATTTATTTATTTATTTAAGATTTCTGTCTCTTCCCTGCCACTGCCTCCCATTCCCCCCCTCCCCCAATCAAGTCCTCCTCCCTCATCAGCCCAAAGAGCAATCAGGGTTCCCTGCCCTGTGGGAAGTCCAAGGACCACCCACCTCCATCCAGGTCTAGTAAGGTGAGCATCCAAACTGCCTAGGCTCCCACAAAGCCAGTACGTGCAGTAGGATCAAAAACCCATTGCCATTGTTCTTGAGTTCTCAGTAGTCCTCATTGTCTGCTATGTTCAGCGAGTCCGGTAGGCATCCTCCTGAATATTAACCTTCATCAGGCAATGAAAGGAGACAGAGACAGAGACCCTCATTGGAGCACCAGACAGAAATCTCAAGGTCCAAATCAGGAGCAGAAGGAGAGGGAGCACGAGCAAGGAACTCAGGACCGCAAGGGGTGCACCCACACACTGAGACAAAGGGGATGTTCTATCGGGAACTCGCCAAGGCCAGCTGGCCTGGGTCTGAGAAAGCAAGTATGAGATTTTGAAAGGAAGGATCAGGGATCATTCCTCCAGTACTGAGTGGATTCGCGGGATGGAGGGTTCTACTCATTTGCTTCTGTCTACTTTGTGCAGACTTCCTTTGTATTTACACCACTTCTGAGCCTTTTAAAGAGATGAACCAGGTCGTCAAAGAAACCTGTGACCATGTTTTAAGATACCGTGGGATTCCAGCAGCTCATATTTTTGCTTCAAAGAAATGTTTGATGTTTTGATGCCAAATGGGCCAGGTTTTGAAATCTACATTTCAATTTTTCTTAGGGACATACTCTGTGACACCAATTTTCCAGGCGTGAATTCTTCTGATTTCTTCAGTGCTCAGGCCATCCAGCATGAACGCTATGGAAGACAGGCAGGCACACCCTGTGTGTATAGACATATACTTTATGTGTGAATAGACCCTGAGCTACCACGCACGGGGCTTCTCCTCTTTCCTTTCTTGTTCTGCCTTCTCAGGTGCTTTCTCCTTTTCTGACTGGACTGTACCGCGTTCATTTCATGACAGGATGGCTCTCTAAGGCATGATAATGCAGACTGAAACGTCATGCTAGATAATGTGGATATTTCCATCCTTCCTAATCTGTAGTTGAGGAGCCTCTTGTATACAGCTACATAGAAAGCATTGTTCTCAGCCTGTTAGAGGTTTTTGACCCTTGGTGGTCTGGATCTACTCCTTTGATTTAGCTCACGAGAGAACCAAGGCTCAAGAAAGTAGTAAACTTACATTCCAGCATTCAGTTGCTTACTGTTGAGACCTTTGACCTTGTTAAGCTGCTTCTCAAGCAGAGGCAAAGCTCCATTGTTCCATCTCCAAAGGGAGCCCCTACGAGAAACAGGGCAGTTTCTGCTTACAGGGCTTCACTATGCTCCCTCACTAGCAACCAACTAGAGCCCAGACCTTAAAATTTAGCTATGGCAATCTAACCTGCAGCAGGCTTTCCAGGCCCTTCTCTCAGGGTTCAGGGGAAGCTGGGAGGGCCCTGCACAAATAAACACAACAACGTGGTCAGGCTTTAGAGCCCTGCCTCGAGCTGTACGCCGCCAGGAGTGAAAGTCATTAAAGACCCTTTGCAAAGGTTGTTAAGACATGTGTAAACAGCCGTATAAACAACACCAGGTCAGGTCATGGGAGGAGACTGGCAACTGGGGAGGCCAGGCAGAGCCTGCCAAAGTGTGAAATTCCCAGCAGGGAGAAGACATTTGGAAAAACAACTCCATCAAGTTTTATCAACACAAATCATTTCCTAAGTGGTATATTTTATTTAGACTATGTGTGGCCCAAACTTAACAAGGGAAGCTTTTATCAATTGCTAGGGTTTTTCTTTCTTTTTTTTTCCTTTTCTCTTTTTTATCACTTCCAGATATCGCTGTTTCTGAATTGCTGGCAGAGTTGGTGGTGTGCTCATTTTTCTGGGCTCTCCTGTCTAAACACACCAGGGTGATGCTCCATCAGGAGCAGGAGGGAGGCGATGACCTACACACACTTCCTGTTGGGCATGCTGGGTGGTGCAGACCCTACACATGTTGAACTGTAAACAAACTTGGGCCTGGTGTTCTAATTTTAAGCCTCAGAGGAGACCGGCATACGGACGGATGATCAGGAGGCAGAGAAGCCTGTAGAGTCTTTCTCTGTCACGTCAGCTCCAAAATAATGACACGGAGACGTCTTATTAAGTATGGAAGCTCGGCCTTTAGTTTAGAGTTGTCTCAACAAGCTCTTATAACTTAATCTATTTATATTAATCTACTTTCTTCCACAAGGCATGACGTCTCTTCTGTCTTGCACCTCCTGCTTCCTCTCTGTGTCTCCTATATGACTTGATTCCTCCCTCTCTTCTTCCCTCTCCCTGAAAATTCCGCCTATACCTCCTGCCTAGCTACTGGCCATTCAACGTTTTATTACACCAATCACAGCAATATATCTTCACACAGTAGAAATTATCCTGCAACAGAAGCCCCCACACAAAGGTTAAGTTATGAAAGGCTACTTTCTCTGTCACAGCGAAGGCTTTGGCACTTCTTTCTGGAGGGACTGAGATGCAGGAGAAAAGTGGTTTCTCCCATAACTTCCCTAACCATCTGAGTAGCAGAATCAGACACAGGCATTTCTGGGGAGCTGTGCTTAACACAGAAAAGCGACTTCTCTATGGCTGTGACTTGGCCCCCGTGAGGAGAGCAATTAATTACTTGATCATTAGAGGGAAAGTCTTCAGGGATGACTGCCAGGAGCCGAATTCTTCTGCCCAGGGTACGATCTGGCTTGATTTCTTTTATTCTGCCACTGTTTTCTCTGCCAGCCTCCTTTGCATCCCTGACCTTTTTCTGCCCTGCTGTTCAGGCTCTACTAAGGACCACAAACCTTGAGCACCCATCCAAGGTTAGAGCATGTCACAACGCACAATGTGATTTGCCCGCATTGCAGTCTTCCCTGATAACTATCACAATAAATAAATAAAAAGGGGGGGGTTAAAATGTAACTAAATTATAGTAAACATCTATGCCTCCGGAAAACAACTGGGGGAATGTGCACGCCATTCTTAGAGGGTCTGTTTGAGTTGTGTGATTTAATGCATAAAATGTGCACCCCCATGAGGAATTGCCCTGGACCTCAGGGAGACATGCCGTTACCCACCAGGCCAGGCCAAAAGCAGAGTTCACTGAAGGGCCAGGCTGTGGTGGATGTCCTTGAAGGAATAAATCAGTGGTCTACACTACAAGTCTCTGACTGAAAGTCGCAATGGCAAATTTCCACAGAACAGGCGATACTTCGCGGCTGAGCTGCAGTTCACAGGCAACTCCATGTGGTGGTTCCCGAGGGAAGAGCAGGGGGATCTGTTAGTTTAGCATAGCTTTGTCTTACCTGGAGTAATGCACAGGCAGACTCTGATACGAAGAACCCAAAGGACACGTCATGTATCCTTCCCGTTCCTCCTGACAGGGACAGCACTCCCTTACAGAAACCCATATGCAGTGGCAATGCCTCTACAGTTTTCCTCCCGAGAAAACTTAGTGATTGCTTCCTTTCTTTCTCCATAAACATTTGCATACAATTCTGTGCCTGGACAAATAGTTCCTTTTGCTCTTGGCCATGTACCTAGGAGTGATACATACTTGCTGAAAAAAAAAGAAACATGGCTTAACTCTTTGAATGAATTGTATTTTCTAGAGCCGTTCACAGCAAAAGGGAGAGTTCTATGACATAAGCCTTGTGCTCACACATACACGCGTGTCCCTTATCAAACTTCCCCAACATAGCGACAGGTTGCTCCCGACTGGCGAAATCTGTGTTATTATATTTATATTGCTCATACAATACATTTAGATCTTTTTGAGGCAGAGTCTTACCATGTAGCTCTTACTGGCTTGGAACTCAGAATATAGGTGAGGCTGGTGTTGGGATTGAAGGTGTCCACTGCCACACCTGCCCGTAGTCTCCAGACTTGGTATCAGGGTTCATCTACTACGGTGCATTCTACAGATGGGGACAGGCGCGTCCTGTATCTACCATTGCCTATTATTGCACTGTCATGCCGACTGTTTCCCTTCCCTAAGCACACAGAGCTGCTCTGACTTGGGTCAGCATCTCCTTCTCATGCCTAGAAACACAGGTCTTTTTTTGGCTATACTAGTGTCTCGTCCAGCATGTCACATGCTTGAAATCATCACGTGTGCAGGCCTTATGAACTGGCTGCTTTGACTAAGGAATATGAATTTGGGGGCTAATGAGATGATAAAGTAAGTAAAGCCACTTGCTCTCAGGCCTAATTACCTGATCTGAGTTTGATCCCTGCGGAGAACTGACCCCAGCCAAGTTGCCCTCTGACCTCCACTCCCGCTGTGTCGCTGAGCAAACATACATACACACACACACACACACACACACACACACACACATTTTCATATTTTCATTAATTAACGTTGTATTGTCTGGCTGTACTACAGTTTCTTTATCTGCTCACTGATCAAGAGACAGCTGCTTACAAGTCTGGGTCATTGTGAACAAACCGGCGCTAACAATTTTGTGCAGGTTCTTCTGTGACTGTATCTCCAATGAAGGAGCACTGTTACTGGGTGATATGTTAAAAACGGGTACAGTTTGGCACAAACTGTCAAAATGCCCTCCCAAGTGTCTGTACCACTTTTGCGTTTCTGCAGTGAATCAGGGCTCATATTTCTTGCCAGTATCTGGAGCTGCTAGGGTGCTGGACTTGGGCATTCTCATAGATAATATATAGTGGCATCTCTTTGTCATTTTAATTAGTATTTCTCTAAAGACAAGAGAAAGAGACTTATAAAAGAATCCCCCCCTCGATCTTTAGGGAGACTGCCAGTATTTTCTCTTCATCTGTGGCTTCTTTTTTTTTTCTTCTGAATTTTCATTCTCTTCAGTGTGTTCCCCACAGAGGAATTTCTTCTTCATTTTAATGATTTTTTTTTAATCACATTGATGCTTTCTTTCACAGATCGCTGCTGGGACAGCCAAAAAGCTCTTGTCAAACCCCAGATCATCTGGATTTTCTGTTGTTTTATCCTCTAGGAAGTTTTTAATTTCGAGTTTGAGGCAAAGGTCTGTGATGCGTTCTGGGTGAGCTTCTGGAGAGGTTGCGTTTCCTCTTCTGGGTCTGGCTGAGCAGTTGTGGCAGCACCATTTGTCGACAGCCCGTTTCTCCACGGTATGGCCTTTCATCTTTCGTCACTGGTCAGTAGCCTATATTTATTCAGGACTATTTCTGGGCCCCTGTTTAACTTTTAAAGGAACCGTTGACTTCTTTCTCCAAGGACAACGAGACGTGTTAGGATTCACCGGTGACAGGAAGGTTCCAGTGTTTTTACACCTTCTTCATATGTGTTATCATGTATTTGTTGTGTGAAATAGCATCATTTTGGTATCTAGCTTGTATGTGAAAGGTAGAGATCATTGTTGGGTGTCTTCCACCATTCTTTTCACTTAGTTTTTGAAACAGGGCCTCTCACTAACCCTGGAGCTCACACTGACAGTTTCAGATAGACTGGGAGGCCATAAGCACCAGAGAGTCACACATCTTTGATCATCCCCAGCACTGAGGTTACAGATGCAAACCACTGACCTGCCTTTGACATGTGTTCTAGGGATCTGAACTCAGATCCTCATGCTTACACGGCATGTGCTTTACCCACTGAGACATGTCTCCAGCTCCAATATGACTTATTTTTTCAAGTGTCAGCTATCCACATGTACTTCCTGCATAAATGTCTATTCAAGCCTTTTACCATATTTTCACTGAGTAATACTTTGTTTACTTTTGAGTTCTTAAGGTGTTCCTATGCTTTGCATTTAAGCTGTTTCCAGAAATACAATTTGAAATGTTTTCTTTGCATCAGTAGATAATTTTATTTTTATTGCCCTCGTATCATAATGAGCAACAGAAAAACCTTTGGTTCTTTTTGTTTGTTTGTTTTGGTTCCTCTGTAGCTTTGGAGCCTGTCCTGGAACTAGCTCTGTCGACCAACCAGGCTGGCCTCAAACTCACAGAGATCCTCCTGCCTCTGCCTCCTGAGTGCTGGGATTAAAGGCATGTGCCACCAATGCCTGGCAAGCTTTTGGTTCTAATAAACTATAATTTATCTATTTTTATTATGTGCCTTTTGTGTCATATCTAATGTTATATTCAGAGAATGTTATTCATATTTTTTCTCTGGAGGATTTATAATTTTAGATATAGCATCCTTATAGTGTAAAACTTGCTATTATTCTATTGTTAATTAAAACAGGTATATTTTAGACTAACTTTAGTATAATATGAAGCTTCAATTTTTTTCTTTTGCTTATATGCATACAGTTGTTTCTATAACTTTTATTGAAAAGACTTTCCTTAAATTTTCCTTAGTAAAAAGAAGCTGGGTGAATTTTCTCATTGCTCTTATTTATAGTCAATTAACTGCCCATGTATTTATTTCTGAACTTTAAATTTTGTTGCATTACTTACATTTATTCTCTTTCCAACATTATGCTCAGTGAGTCAGTCAACTTTCTGTTCCCTGAAAGTCAAAATACAGCCAGCACCAAATCTGCCTGCCTACTACCATACTCCCATCATGATGATATTGGAGTGTAGTGGGAGCTGCGGGCTGCGTTCCTGCCGCCCCAGCTCCCGGCCACCTGGCTATCTTATTTCCTGAAATAATTACATGGAAACTGTATTCTTTTAAACACTGCCTGGTCCATTAGTTCCAGCCTCTTATTGGCTAGCTCTTACATATTGATCTAACCCATTTCTAATATTCTGTGTAGCACCACGAGCTGGTGGCTTACCAGGAAAGATCTTAACCTGCTTCTGTCTGGAGTGGGAGAATCATGGCGACCGCCTGACTTGGCTTCTTCCTCCCAGCCTTCTGTTCTGTTTTCTCTGCCTACCTGATTTTCTGTCCTATCAAAGGGCCAATGCAGTCTCTTTATTTAACAATGAAATTAACACAAAACAGAAGACTCTCCCCATTACTGGAGTGAGCCTCTAAAACTGTAAGCAAGCCACCCCAATTAAATATTTTCTTTATATGAATTTCCATGGTCATGGTATCTCTTTATAGCAATGAAAACCCTAACTAAGACAGTCTCACAGTTCACATTGTCTCAATTACTTTAGCCACTTTAACTGTCTTCTCATTCATTGCTTCCCGACAGTGTGTCTTTTCTATATCCCACCTATATGTGTCATTAACCAGAAGTATATGTTTTGCAGGTAACATATAGCTTAATTGTATATTTTAGTTAATCTAGCAATTTTGACATTTTCCCTTTCTTTCCCTATTAATTTCCATTCAGTGTAATGAATAAGGTAGGGTTCACAGTCACATTTATGCTTTGTTTTCTGCCTTTGCCTTTTTAATGTGTACTTTCTTTCTCTTACTCACCATTGCATCCTCTCTTAAGCAGTATTTTCAAACTTAATGCTTTTATTCCCTTTTCACCATTTTGCTGTATTTTAAAGTGATTGTTTTGGTAGTTACTTTTGTGATTAATGTTATCACAGTCCACTTTAGACGAATAACATCTAGTATGCCCAGTGATGCTCAACGTTATTCAAATTACATTTTTACATGAATTATAGCTATCAGCATATAATTATTATAACTTCTTCTAAGTAAGATAGGAAAAATTACAACACAAATACATCCATGCAATTTTTTACAGCTAACTCTTTATAGTTAACTGTTTTGAATGCTTTTTATTTCTTCAACTGGATTTGAATTACCCATTAGGCTTTGCAAAAGATCTGAATAATCTTTCACTCTTGCGTGGCAGGCAGATTTGCTAGCAATGATTTTGTCTCAGTTTACTTTCACTTTTCTGAAACAATGGTTTGTGGAAATAAAATTCTTGGTTAGTAGTCTCTTATCTTTAATAGTTGGAGTGTGTCCTCCCATTTCCTATCTGGCCTTCATGTTTCTGAGAAGAAACCACCTGCTGAGGGCTCTAGAGTGTGAAGCGTTACACTTTCCTGTCTTGGTATTTGTAGTAATGCCCCTCCATCTTGGACTTTCATAAGTTCAAGTCTATGATGTGTCCAGAAATTAATCTCCTTGGTTTACCTTTTAAATTTGTTAAACTAATGTATACATCAGTATGTGTCATCAAATGTGGGACTTTCTTTAAGCACTATTTTTAAAATTTTTTTCTCTATTTTTCTGGAGTCCCCCACATGCTTGTGCTTCCTGGAATCTTGGCGATGGTGTTCACGTGCTTCACCTGAGGGTCACATTTCTTCTTCCATCTTCCTTTGCTCATACTTGATAATACCGCCCGATCTGTCCTTAAGCTCAGCGATTCTGTCTTCTGCCAGCTTTCGACTATTTTTGACAATTTTTCAAAAATTTCAAATTTATCCAGCTACATTTGATTCTCTACCAAATGTTTCCAATTTATCAGTCAACTCTGCAAATTATATTTTATTCTATATTTTCAGGTTTTGGTTTTCTTTACATAAAGAACATCATTTTCACACTTCTTTTTATCCTTACTACATGGCTTCCTTTGGTTCCTGACTGATTTAAGGCACTTTACAATCTTTACCTATTAAAAACATGCTTCCATGGTCCAAATGAGGAGCAGAAGGAGGGAGAACATGAGCAAGGAAGTCAGGACCACGAGGGGGGCACCCACCCACTGTGACAGTGGAACTGATCTATTGGGAGCTCACCAAGGCCAACTGAACTGGGTCTAAAAAAGCATGGGATAAAACCAGACTCTCTCAACAGGGCGGACAATAAGGGCTGATGAGAAGCCAAGAACAATGGCAGTGGGTTTTAATCCTACTGCATGTACTGGCTTTGTGGGAGCCTAGGCTGTTTGGATGCTCACCTTCCTAGACCTGGATGGAGGGGGGAGGACCTTGGACTTCCCACAGGTCAGGGAACCCTGACTGCTCTTCAGGCTGGAAAGGGAGGGGAAGGGGAGCGGGGGAGGGGGAGGGAAATGGGAGGTGGAGGCGGGGAGGAGGCAGAAATTTTTAATAATAAAAAAAGTGAAAAAAAAACAAAAAAACCCATGTATTTTCATTGGAAATTTTTACCACCTGACACTTGCCAAGTTTTCTTGTATTTTTACACTTATCGATTTGTTGAAAATTAGACATTTGAAATAAACATCCTGGAAACTCTGAATATAAGGTCTCATCTCTCCTGAGATTTGCTTCTTCTGTTATCTGTTGCTGCTGTTTAGCTAGTAAATTCTTTGTGTGTAATAATCAAGTCTTCACTCAGTTGAGTAGTGGCCATCAAGCAATCAGATTAAAACTTCATTACTGACTCGGAACCAGGGCTCCACTACACATTCGACAACGGAGCACTAGGGTTGGCATTCCATCTTAGTGGTCATTTCCTGTCTTTGTAGTGCCTCAAGTCAGTCAGAAGAACACCCTGAAGGTTCTTCTGGATCTTCTCTGGGCAACATTTCCTGGTCTTCACAAATCTATCCTTTGTGTTGCTTTCTTCACAGCTCTTTATAGACACCTTATTTCTCCAAATTTTCTTACATACTTTTGGTTAGCTTACTGCTTGCTCCATGTTCCATCACTACCTCAGGCAACTGTATCATTAAGCAATGGTTGCTAATTTGTTTTAATTAATGTGCCCTGATTAAAGAGAAGTCCTTGGGGCTGGAGTTTTCAGGGATGGCCATCAGATCAGAGAGTGGCAAACGGTAGTGATGACTCTTTGCAAGGGATACCTCTCTACCTCTTCCTCCTCCCTTCTCTTCCTCCTCCTCCTCTTCCTTCCCTTCCCCTCCCTCCCCTCCCCCTCCCTCTGTCTCTCAGCTAGTCCACTGGCTGCTACTTCCTAAAGATGCGGTGGTAGTGAGCCTGCTGGTTTTCGAGAGCATCACCGAGATGGACAGAGAGTGAAAGGAACAAACCGACTTCAGACGTCGCAAGTCCTGGTAGTTTTTTTTAAAGGCTGTGTTGTAGTATTTATTTGTTGAATGAACTCCCCTTAAATAATTACAAAACCTTTTCTGTCCTTTATTATTTTGCAATGTCATGGCCTAGGCTAGCAGCATTGCTCAGAGGAATCTGGGCTATGAGGTTTTTGATTGTTTGTAAACAGATAGATGTTTTACACACTCTTTCAACACGTGTAACTGCGTTCTTGTTTTATTATGCCAATTGGTTTACTCACCCTCTAGAATGCAGGTTTTCTTTTTCTCTCTATAGCCCTCTGACACACTCAAGGACAAGAAAACTTATGCATTTGCTTTGTGCTCTACCTGAAATTAGGCTATCAGTATTTTTATCACTACCAATTGTTATAACATGGAAAAAAATCCAGACAGAAGAAGGTTAAGTAAATCACCCAAGGTCACACCACTTCTAATGGACAGAGCCCAGACTTAAATCCAGGCCACCTCAGCTCTTAACCAGAATTTTATGCCAAGATCAAAATAACCAGTCTAGGACTAACACTGAATCCTGTTTAATGCAGTGCTGTTAGCTTTGCAAATTGTCAGGGCTACTACTTTTCAAAAAAAAAAAAGACTACACCTACTTGTTGCCTTCCACATCTCACACTTAAAAAAAGAGTCCACAATTCAAAATATCATGAAGAAGTAGTATCAGCCAGCAGATACTGATGCGCAAATGCCATTACAAAATAGGACATGGGGACCGGTGTATGCTGCGTATATTTTTTTAGAACAATAAGAAGTCAGATGTGCAGATACAAATCTTGGCATTTGAGTACTGAATCAATCCCAAGTCTTTCCACTTTATAAAGATGTATAATGCCAGACCTATTCTGAGGCTCTGTGTAAAATTCTACGTACTGTAGTGAGATTAATATTTTTTAAAGAGTGACTTTATAGAAAGTTGGCACCAGAAAATAGAGTTCAGTTTCATTATTTTGACGTATAAAAATTTATTGAGGCCGCAGTGTATTCTTTTTTTGGAAAAAAATCATTAGCACATGGCGAAATACACAATTTATTGGCAAAGTCACAATAGCACCTTTTCTGTGTAAATTTCTCTTAGTCCATCCAAAACGTATTTGTGCCTACTTCTAAATGCAGCTAACTGATGAATAGATTAACATGAATAAAGTTTCTCGTGCCAGTTTTTAACTTTCTGCTTCTCAAATAACATCACTCATCATTTGGACGCAGAGGGTTTGCTTTATTTTTTTTTTTTAATTCCTCTACACATGCTTTGTAGTCAACATTTCCCTTTCAAAGCCCTTGTTCCACCCTCTTATTAAGAAAGTCTCTGCGTAGCAACTCACTGGGCACTTTCCTGCCTTCCCTCTGAAGAGAGTGTGCTGTCTGTCATAACATATTCTAAGGATGTCTCCTTTTGAGGAAGCACAGGAGTTCCAATATACATTTTATTTACACGTCCCAATTATAGTAAAGTATAACTGAAAAAATTCTATCCCAATACTTTTTCAGGGTCTAGCTTCAGCTAGTCTTTCTTTTTCTTCCCTCTACATATTCTTGTAAAACTCTCAGATCTAGCATCTATACTATATCCAGTGCCCTGTCCTCGTATGAGCACACTGTAGCTAACCTCTAGACTTTCATCATGACCCACCCTGCCTGCTTACCCCAAGCCCCTTACACAACACATCCAATCTCTCCACCCACAAAGAATTACAACCACACTCCAAACTTGGACCAGGATGCCCATCCTGACCCAACCCACCAACCCAGACCCCTTGTCTACCTGACTTCATTCCATCTAGGCCATTTCCAATGATCAAGCCCTACTATGGCCTATCCATGGCTGAGGATGAGGAGAGAGGGAGGAGCACAATGATTACTGCCTCTAGCACAAACTCACTCATATAATTGAGACCTTGTCGTTTCCTTCCCTTTCACATTGGCACCCTGAATATAGAGTAAAATTCCTATGACTGCTCTATTCCAGTATATGTAAAAAAAAATGAGATTTGAGGGGAAATGTACTATAGGATGTCATCATAGGAAAGTATAAAATAGTAGCAAAGTAAGGATAGACTTGAGCACCAACCAAGCAAATGAATTCCTCTCTCCTCCATCAGTGAACTCAAACGCCTCATTTAGTATATTTGTACCAAACATGCTAGGCATCGTGATGCAGGTAAATATCCATCAGCACACTCCAGAGTTACAGGGAGCAAAGGACTTCCTAAACAATAACTATCTTACTTAAATTCTGGAAAAATCTTACCACTTTTTCATCATGAAACTCACTCTAATGTCTAGTTTGTCATTAGTCTCTAAGACTGGCAATTACCCCTAGTACACTGTGGCCTCCTTCCGACCAGGAGCTGCCAGGTCAGCAGGCCTGGGAGGGTAGGAGCAGAGCCCCAGAGCTGCCAGGGCACTGTGGTATGTATAAAGAACAGGGTTAGCCTGGCCCAGCCTGACCTTGGCATGTGGTCAATGCCATAGACATGTTGGGAAATGGCACCCGGCAACCCCTGTTGGCAATTGTGTGCACACTGAGCTGCATGAAGGATCACAACTGGTGACTAACTCCAACAGGATTGGGTGTAGCTAGACAGCCACACCCAGGCAGACAGTGACCAGGATAAACACTATAGGATCGTGGACAATCACTTCCCTTTATGCCAAAGCATTTGTGGCTTCTGTTGGAAAATGACCCAGACAGGGTGTGGCCCGCGCTCTGAATCATAGAGGCCTTGTTCTAGAGGGTTTTATGGGCATGTGGTGATGGCATAGCCGCTTCTCAAAGTTTTGTGACCTTAAGAGGAGATGCGTGCCTGCTTGTTATTGCTGTCAATCCTGAAAAGAAGGCATCTGATTATTTTGTTTCCTGTATTTTTATTAATAGTTTTATTGAGGTGTAGTTCACAGGCCATATGACTCACTGTTTAACACATTCGGTTCACAGCTCCCCGTTAACGCGCTGTTCAGTGATGTGATAGGGTTTTCTGAATCCTTACAATGTTAGGGATTTATTTCATCTTCTACATTCCAGTTATGAACCAAGCCAAAGCCTCAAGACACCATGAAAAACTGAGAAGATATTCTCAACTGTGATAGTTTTAATTGTCATCTTGATGCAACCTAAAGTTATCTAGGGAGAGAGTCTCAAAGAGACTGGATTATGCTGGTCCATTGGCATTTCTGTAGGGGAATGTCATGATTGTCTCACATGACTCGGAAAGTCCTAGGTTCAAAGCAGGCGGCGTAGCTCCCTGTTTTAGCGCACTAAACTGTGTGATAGACAAAGCCAGCTGAACACTAAGCATGCATTAGTTCTCTTGCTCTGGACTGTGGTTATGATGTAACTAGTTGCTTCAAGTTGAAGACATCAGGGCTGTCTTGACTTCTGCATAATGGACTGTCACCTGGAACTGTGAGATAAAATAAACCCTCTCTCCCCTAAGCTTTTTTATTTATTTATTTTTGATTTTCGAGACAGGGTTTCTCCGTAGCTTTTGGTTCCTGTCCTGAAACTAGCTCTTATAGACCAGGCTGGCCTCGAACTCACAGAGATCCGCCTGCCTCTGCCTCCCGAGTGCTGGGATTAAAGGCGTGCACCACCACCACCCGGCTAAGCTTTTTTTTCCAGAGTATTTTTTTAATCACAGCTACAGAAAAGTAAGACATGAACATTACTTAATTTCTAATAGCAAAGAAACAATGTGATCTTCCAGTCAGATCCTACCATGCAACTAATTTCAGTGCAAAATTATGTAAACAAATTTAAGTTCTATTTTTAATCCAAGATCTCATTTGGTCAGTTGTTTAATGCTTGATCATATTCCTTAAACTTTTCCCATTAGTAACCCACTTAATAGTCAAGAAACTTATAAACATTTAACCTAGCTGCAGAAGAAAGGGAGTCACTACATCAGCAAGCATCAGCTGGACATTTGGAAAGCTCCATTGTGCTTCTTGAGAGGTGGAGGCATGAAATGATTGGTTCCTTGGCACAATGCAATTCCTAACTGGTAGTGAAAATAAGCCAAGTAAATTACCCCTGTTTAAATCCCAGATAGCAAAAGTCAGAGGAAAGAAACTGTTCTATATAGGAATATCATTGAATTGTAAAGAGTTCAGGCAGCTCTAATTTCACTACCATGAGCCTCCCTAGATGACAGAAAATATTTGGAATGGGCACAACGGTTTGGAGAATGTATCTATTTTCTCTAAATAGCTCACCAACTTACAAGATCCCATGTGATTTTAGATATGTAGGCTAAACATGCTTCCTTATTATTTGACTTTTGATTTTTAACTTTTTATGATAGACTGGTGAAAGTAAGAAAGAAAATCTGTGCAGAACAGGGTACTTAGAAAACACTAGCATAATTGCCCTCAGATGCTGAGGCAGTGGGAGATGCACCAAATGGAGAACCAATCACTTTTGAGAAAGAGACAAACGTGGAAATTGTGCCTGAACTTCCAGAATGAATTAGAGCTATCAGGATAAAATATTGAGATAGCAAGGTTTCAGGAAGCCTATGGTTAATGCACATTTCTGTAACAGCAATGGAGGTGCATAAAATGTTGTTATATTTTTGTCCTTTCACCCCAATGTGACATACAACTTTAAAGTCCTGTTATAAGATGGAGCAGAAGGGAGCTCTACTGTTTAGTATTTACTCATTTTTGTGGTCTAAATTGTTTGCACATATTCAAGATATCAACATAAAGTCACTGAGAGTTAGGATGAGCTATATGTGACACAGCATTAGATGTTGTTTCTACCAGGGAAATGCAAATCAAAACAACTTTGAGATACCATCTTACACCTGTCAGAATGGTGAAAATCAAAAACACCAATGATAGCCTTTGCTGGAGAGGATGTGGAGTAAAGGGAACACTCATCCATTGCTGGTGGGAATGCAAACTTGTGCAACCACTTTGGAAATCAGTGTGGCAGTTTCTCAGGAAATTCAGGATCAACCTACCCCAGGATCCAGCAATACCACTCTTGGGAATATACCCAAGAGATGCCTTATCATACTACAAAAGTATTTGTTCAACTATGTTCATAGCAGCATTATTTGTAATTGCCAGAACCTGGAAACAATCTAGATGCCCCTCAATGGAAGAATAGATAAAGAAAGTGTGGAATATATACGCATTAGAGTACTACTCAGCGGTAAAAAACAATTACATCTTGAATTTTGCATGCAAATGGATGGAAATAGAGAACACTATCCTGAGTGAGGTAACCCAGACCCAAAAAGATGAATATGGTATGTACTCACTCATTAGTGGATTCTAGCCATAAATAAAGGACATTGAGCCTATAATTCATGATCCCAGAGAAGTTAAATAGGAAGGTGAACCCCCCCAAAAAACACATGTAGTTATCCTCCTGGATATTGGAAGTATACAAGATTTCCAGGCAAAAATTGAGAGCTTGGGGGTAGGGGTGGGACGGGGGTAAGGGGAGATAGGGAGAGAGAAGTGAAATGGGGAGGATGGGGCGAGCTTGGGGAAATGGAACAGTTGGGATGGAGGAGGAGTGGAGGGGGTAGGGAAGTATATATCTTAATTAAGGGAGCCATTTGAGGGTTGGCAAGAGACTGGACTCTAGAGGGGTTCCCAGGTGTCCAAGGAGATGTCCCCAGCTTGTTCCTTGAGCAGCTGAACTGGCCTTATACTATAGCCACTCTGATGAATATCTTGCATGTCACCATAGAACCTTCATTTGGCGATGGATGGAGATAGAGACAGAGACCCACATTGGAGCATTGAACTGAGCTCCCAAGGTCCAAATGAGGAGCAAAAGGAAAGGACATGAGCAAGGAAGTCAGGGCTGTGAGGGGTGCGCCCATCCACTGTGACAGTGGGGCCGATCTAATGGGAACTCACCAAGGCCAGCTGGACTGGGACTGATGGAGCATATGATCAAACCAGACTTTCTGAACGTGGCTGACATGGAGAGCTGACTGAGAAGCCAAGGACAATGGCACTGGGTTTTGATTCTACTCCATGTACTGGCTTTGTGGGAACCTAGTCTGTTGGGATCCTCACCTTCCTAGACCTGGATGGAGGGGGGAGGACATTGGACTTTTCACAGGGCAGGGAACTCTGACTGCTCTTTGGACTGGAGAGGGAGGAGGAGGGGGTATGGGGGGAGGGGGAGGAAAATGGGAGGAGGGGAGAATTTGTAATAATAATAATATATAAGAGTTAGCCAGGAAAAAATTATTTTTAAATGTGTGTGATGTTATTGCACAAACTGTTCACATGTGTGTGGTGGGAACGTGTGTGTGTGTGTGTGTGTGTGTGTGTGTGTGTGTGTGTATGTGTGTGTGTGTGTATGTGTGGTTGGCCATGCATATGTGTGCATATGCACACGAAGGCCTGAGGTCATGACATCAGATGTCTTCTTTGATCTCCTTCCCCCATATTCATTGAGGTCACAGGCACCCAGAGTTTGGCCACACAGCTAGGCTAGCTAGCTAGCTTGCACCAGGGATCCCTAGAATTACAGGTACAATACAATGCCCACTTGGATCCTAGGGATTCAAATACAGTCCTTGCACATGTGTGGCAAATATTTTAACCCCTGAAACATCTTTCAAGTCCCCAAACAGGAAATTTCTAGGATTAATCTGTGTTGTGACAGTATGAGAACATATATTAGCCATAATTCTGTCATTGTCATATGGTTCCACCTAACTTCAAAGAAAAGTAGAAAATGCAGCTGATTTGTGTACACAAGAAAAGCAGACACATAGAGGTTTCAAAAGGTGGCAATCTTACTTTCATAGCAGGTCTTGTCAGTCCTGTACTCAAAAAGATAACATTCATGCATTTCTTGTCTGAAATTTTTGACCAAGACCACTATCAGCCTTGATACGGGGGGAAGGGCTTTGTCCTGCCTCAACTTGATATTTTGTAGGCTCCAGTGGCTCCTTTGACTCCAGCTCTAAGAGGTTCAGTGCTCTCTTCTGGCCTCTGCAGGTACCTGTGCTCACCTGCACATACAAGGAGGAACAAACAAGTAAAAATAATGTTTTGAGAGAAAGAAAAAAACAAGGGGCTGGAGAGATTGGTCATTGGGTATGAGTGTTACTGTTCTTGGGGGGCCTGAGATTCAGCCCCCGGCACCCACATGACACCTCACAACCACTTATAGCTACAGTTCCAGAGGATCCAATGCCCTCTTCCAATGCTCACAGGCTAAGCAAGCTCATGAGGCTTCTGTGCACACTCAGTGATTCACTCATACACACAAAATAAGAGAAATGTATATTTTTTTAAAAAGAAGTAAATCTCTTAAGCATTTTACATGGATGGAATCTCAGGAGATTTCTTAAAGAATATGGAACTTTTCAAAGAAAGCATTTTAGTTGTAGCTGAAATTTTCAAGAAAAATTAAGGCTGAGCATCCTAAGGTATGGGTCAGGGTAAAGTAAGCTGTGCTCGTGACCTCTGCCCAGCTGCAGTAGTTAGTTCTGAAGGGTGTGTGTTCATGTGTGGGGGGGTGTCTATATGTGTGTGTGTGGAGTGTGTGTGCCTGTGTTTCTGTCTGTCTATGTGTGTCTGGGTCTGTATGTGTGGGTGTGTGTCTTTGGGTGTCTGTCTGTGTGTGTATGTGTCTGTGTGTCTCTGTGTGTTGTTTTTCAGAGGGTCAGTTTAAAATACAGTGCTGTATCTCTTTTCATCTAGGTTACCTAATGTGTCCAAAAGACCAAGAAAGAAGTTGAAAACTCCGCGTCTCTAAGAAAGCTAGTGACTGACAGACCTAAGTGCCATGTTGTTTGACACACAAAGAGTGTAAGATGAAATTTGAGTTGAAAAGGGATTGTTCATTGCCATCCAGTGAAGAAAATTTGTTGCTAGTTGACAAAGAGACACTTAGTTGTTGCAAAATTGCCGCTGAAGTTCTTTAAATACTTAATCATATATGAAGATATGAGAGTTCTTCTTTGCTATGATGGAGTATAAACAATTTCCTCATAAACAATCTGAAATAAGTGGTTTTTATATAGTTACTCATAGCACCAACAGATATAAATAAATGTTCTTTTATCTTTAAGGGACAATCAACTGGAAAATTTTATGAGTCTGTTAATATAGAGCATCATGCACAGCTATGTGCTCAGGATTGCCTTTCAAATTCAAGCTCAGATGTTTTAGATAACATTTTTTTCTGTCTACTTTCATTTTGACATCAAATGATTGGAAATCTCTTGAAGACAAGAGTTAGAGTTATCTCACCAAAATAGACTTTATGTCAATATTTTCCATAGGGGCGAAAGACAGATTAGATAACTGTATCTGTTATTTTCCCATGATCAGAAAAAATAACTTTCCCATTTTCCCTTTCTTTTCCTTTGTCTTTATTATAACTTCCTTTCCTTTTATATTATTTTAAATGGTTATCACCAGATTTAGCTAAGTCTTTACTGAATGCATGAAAAAGTTTGGCTTGAGAGTCACTGATAGTACATGGGGTTCTAAACTATATCAGAATTCTTGGACTGGGTTTTGAAAGATTTAAGCAATAAATGTTTTCAGGATTACAGGGAATGGCGTGACTGGAAGAGAGAGTGCAGTGTTGGGAGGAAGTGAGTGCAATTGCCAGGGAAGGATAGCTTTCATTTATCACATAAGAGGCATGTGGTCGGCTTCTGGAGGTAACAGTGTTTACAAATTATTAAGACTCTATTCCCAACCACTTATCCCACTGAGTGCCATATATACCATTTCATAATTAAACCGTGGGTTATTCCTCCATTTTACAGAATAAACCAATTCTCTGAGAGGTTAATTATTATATTCCAAAACCATTTGGCAAGAGTCAAATCTTGGGTTTGTATAGAGCTGTTTAAATTTGGGGGTACTGCTCTCCAAAGTCTCACTGAGTTACATGTATAGTAATAAGGTTTCCCCTACCTATCTCTGATTTCCTTCCTTGTTCCTTAGTCTTTTAGATTCTCTCTGTTCAAATTCTTATGCAAGTCCCCATTCTTTATTCTGTTTCTCTAACCTAGGTCTCTATCTCACTCTTCATCCATGATGTTCTCAGAGCAAACAGGGAAAATTCCAGGGGGCACACATTAATAAACCTAGTTTTGTCGTTTTCATTTTCTAGGGTGGATCTCTTGACCCCTCCTCAAAACATTTGCCTTTACTATGATAACATCTGAATAGCAGGAGAGCCCATGATTTCAGTGTCCAATGTGTTACCTACAGTCTTAACTCATCAAGAACCCCAAATGACTGAGAGAAAAGCCAAGCACACAACCTTGAAGGCTGATGCTGTATATCTTGAACAAGGAACTGAGACATTCTTTTTGAAGATTTTCATAAGAGGCTTCTATTCTCTGAGGATGTTGCAGTGAGCACGAAATCTGCACGGAAAACAGCTTGAAGGTATTTCATTGGTTACTACAGGGTTTTCCTTATTTTTTAAAATGTATTTAAATTCTTTTTATACAATTTCTGTGTGATTATTTTGTGTCTGGGCAGTTGGGAAATGAACAAGTAGCCTCCAACTTCATCCCCTCCTTCTTCTTTCTCTCTCAAAATAGCAAAAACAAAATTCAAAACACCAATAATATTAAAAAATACCAAAACAAAACAAAAATCACACACACACACACAAAATAGAATCAGTTTTGTTTTGACTAACTACTTCTGAGCATGGGGCCATTCTTGAAACGTGGTGATATTCCCAATGACCAATGAAACTCTATTGGAGAAACCTGATTTTCTCTCTCCCAGAAGATGTCAATTGCTAATAACAGTTTCTTATGGTGTTGAACTCCTACTCCCAGTGTTAGGATTTTGCAAGATATACTGGCCCAATAGTGGTATGAAAATTATGAGAGTCACCAATCACTTTTTAAAATTGGACTTAAGGCCCATTCTATGAGATAGAATCCATATCTGACACTGATAAAGTAGCCAAGAACCTGAGACTAGATAGGTCATGGGCACTAGGGGAAAAACAACTACTAATATTCTGCTAAAGGAACATAGCAATAAAATGACTCCTAGTTATATATTGCTATACCCATAGATCAGTGCATCAGTCAACACTCATCAGAGGGTTCTTGAAGTTGATGATAACTAACACAGAAAGCAGTAACTAGACAATGTGCTGAGACTGAGGGACTTTGAAGCACTCTGTCCTAAATGAAATGTCTTTATCAAACACCTCTTTTCAATTCTCAGGAATCTAAGTGGAAGAAAGGGAAGAAAGAGTATGAGAGCCAGAGATAGTGGGAAACTCCAATGAAACTACATCTTCCAGACACAATAGAACTAAAGGAGATTGATAGCATAGTAAAGACATCCAAGGGTTTACATTCTCCTAACAATGCAATGCAAATAGACCACAGAGCTGGCTTTACTATGATCTGGCCCACCAGTATTCTCAAGAATTTCTCAATTTGGCCCTCACCCTATGCACCAAATGACTTTCTATTGACTGTTGTATATTTTGATTATTCAGAAAGTCACAAATTAAAATGGCAAAGGCCTCTAATATTTCCATGGTTGATCCTTAGTAAGTGACCTTCTTCCTCTGAGCAAAAGTTATAAAAAACATTCTGAGAATCAAATCAGCAATTCAGTGTGGTGATGTAATGCTAGACTTACATGCTAGACTTCCCAGCGATGAAAAGATGGCGCTGAGTGGCACTGAGTTGGATCAACACCATGTTCCCATCTCTGCAGCATCTGTATTAGAAGAGTTATGAAGAAAAATAAGACTGAAAATTAAAATACCTAGTAGCATGATGCCTTCAAGTATATAGATTATTGCAAAAAGAAGAAATCCATGCTTGAAATGATATAAAACTATTGAAGGAAACAATGAAAGTTCCCCAATATAATCATCCCATTTGCCATCACAAATGGTTTTATTTAAATCTTATCTCAGGCTCCACATAGCTTAAGATTGGTTTCAAAATTCAGTGTCTGTTTGTTCATGGATAATACTCAGTTTCTTTCTTCACTCCCCACCAAGAAGCCAGCTGACTACTGTAAGTTCAAAAAATCTTCTGAAACAAAAGTTTATAGGAAAGTAGAAACAGTGTGTTCTTGACCTTCAAGTGAAACACAGTAGCGCTATCAAATTAGGATTGTGTCTTAAATACTAACTAAACGACAATGGCTACAAATGAAATATATATATGTTTGTGTGTATAGCAATATTAATATTAATAGCAATATTAATTCCGATCCTAAATTTATCCAGTCATATGAGCCCTTTATACTTTGGTCCTACTGGAGAATCACGTTCCCCCTGGTTGTTACCTCCCTGCCCAAGACTACTCTTCTTCCCCACTGGCTCCAAAATCTTCTCAGTTCCTGATAATTACCTTGACCTTAAGGGTATAGGTATGTCCTTGCATCTGTATATCCTATAAACAGCAGTACCAACCTGAGAAGCCAGGATCTTTATTGAATACTCAAAAAAAAATAGAAGTTAACATTTTCAGTGGCTTCACAAGGTACATATATGTCTCTCTGATAATTATGATGTTTATTTTTATGATATGGATTTTATTTTCAATTTTTCTTGTTTTGGTTTCAATTTTTCAAGATGCCATATTCTTATTGGCATCCTGGCTGGAAGATAAAAACTCAGAGTAAGAGGTATGCCTGAGATCATGCAGCCTATTAAGTGGCAAATCAGAGATGAACTCAAGTATTTGACAGTAATTCACCCTTTTTTATTTTCAAATGAAGCAATACAACACTCAACACTGAATTCTGTTGTTGTTGTGAGCAGAAAGAGAATAACTAAGGAATTACTCCATTTCACCCATGACTAATTCACTAACATTTGTATTGAGTAGTTGAGTTCTGATTAGGAACTTCCTGTAATGATCTTCCTAATTATTTTAACTGACAATAGAAATAAATCTATTAGCAAGCAGCATAGATAGCAATTTCCATATTGACTCATTTATTGAAACAGTCACTCATGCTTTGGTTTGGGTGGTGTGTTAAGAAAATCCTGTTGAATATCCGTGATTTTAAGAACTTTCTGAGTTCTTATATAAATGTCTTGGCTCTGTATTATTATAATATATCAAGGTTGGTCACCAAATGCATAAATACTGAGCACAGCTGTAGAATTTAATAAAACCAAAAGTTTGAGCTAGCAAATGAAAAATTATATATTATTGGAAACTTGTGCTCAAAGTTGAGACCTGAAGGAAATATTTTAGCACGATCACAATATTACATTGCAATCGTTATTTAATTTATCTTCTCCGAAATGACTTCAGGGAAGTGCTTGCAAAGCCCTATTTACCTCAGCCAGGAAGTCAGGCAGTGGTCAGCGAGTGGATGAAGTCATGGAAGGTTGACAATGCCGTCATTGTGAGAGTACCTTGGAGTATTGTCTCAAGGTGACCAAATGAGGAAGAAGGGTTGGAAACTTTTCATTTCACCTGAACAAATGTGTATGGACAGAAGAATAATACAAAACCGAATTTTTTGAAAGTGATTTTTTCCTCTTAATTGAAAAATACCAACATAATTATAAATATACCTGAAAGAAAGGAACATCTTTCAGTTATTCCTGAGATTTGGAAAAATGGGTTTACATGTGAAAAATATACCTTAAGTAAAGAGCCTAATTTTCTTCCTATCTCCAAGTAGATATTACATTATTTTTATAAAAGCTGTATTTCATATATATGTGCATAATTCATAGGTTGAGCATCCACTCTATTGGGAGAAGAAACTTCAAGAACCCCGAAGCAACCTGTGCCTTTCAATTGTCACTTTGAACTTTGGAACAAAGGGGAGACTGTAAAACCAGTTTATAAAAAGTATTATGAGATACCACAACTGGCATTTTTATGACCTTATTAAACTACATTCAAGTGGCATAAATTATATATAATGAAAGTGGAAAGGATCTCTGACCCGATTTTAATATTGAGTGCATGCTTATTAGTTGGAGGTTTTTGTCCCCCTGAACAGAAACCTTTTTTCAAACTTTAGCAGTTGATATTATGTGGAAGTCATAAATGTCAGATTACATTAACTATTTTGGTTCATGGAACAGCAGAGCCATTAAGGTAGTAGAGAGTAATGAGGAGGTCTTCTCACAGAGTAAAGCCAAGGTGTTAATTTAGGTTTGAAACATTCCACCTCATTATAAAAGTCAAATTAATTTGCCATGTGTAGCAGCAGCAAAAAAAAACAATATTTAAAATGTGAAAGACCTCATTTTTGTAGAAGAGAGGTAGAAAAGGGTTGGTGAAGATTTTAGTCCTACAAAACAAAACCACTGGTCCCTGTGAGGTTAATTATTACTATGTCTTATGGAGTCTCCTGTTGGGAATTTCTATTCAAAAAGTTCAATTATTCAAATGTCAAGGATGAAAAGAAGTTTGGGCATTTAGACAGTCCCAAGGTTGAAAAGGTGTAGATGTAAATAGAAATGTAAAACTGTTTATTTCCTTCAATTTTTAACTTGTTATACAGACTGAATTTGCATAGAATTGTGGGAACTTTGTTTCAGCATCATTCACAAATCCTAATAAAGCCACTAATTTGGAGGGCTGTGTAATGAAGCATAGAGTAGCCTAAGTTTTAAGTGTTCATTTATTAAAAGTCAGGACAAACAAGGACTATCTGAAAATATAAAGGCATGAAGACATTACATCAGAATCTAAAATAATAACTTTTTAAATCTATACAACATACTGAGCAGCATTAAGCAGGAGTAAGAGAAATATTGTTGAATTACCTTAACCCAAATCCAAAAGCCAATAAATAAACAAAAATAACTCATTAATCATTAATAATGACCCTACAATGGCTCTCGGAATACCTTTAGCTCTCTCATCAGAAAGATTGAGCTATGCAGGTTCAAATATGCATCTAGGATCAGTTTTTGTTTTGTTTTGAAGCAGGGTTTTTCTGTAGCTTTGAAGCCTATCCTGGATCTAGCTCTTGTAGACCAGGCTGGCCTAGAACTTACAGAGATCCACCTGTCTCTGTCTCCCAAGAGCTGGGATTAAAAACATGTGTCAAAAATCAATTTTTGCCATAATCAATACTTCCGTGTTACTTAACTGCTTAAAAACTGTTTCAGCACATACTAGCCAAATCATAATATACAGCGTGATTTCTACTTTTAAACAAAAGTAATTTTGTAAAAGCATGCAGGCCTCATAAAACTAAAATGCTTCTCTACAGTTAAAGAAACAATTGAGTGAAGAGGAAGCCCACAGAATGGAAGACAATCTTTACCAGCTACACATCTGACAGATGACTAATATCCAGAATATAAAAGAATTTAAAACACAAAGAATCATAAAAACAAACAATCCACTAAAACATGGACATGGATCTGGTAAGAAATATCTCAAAATAAATATCAGCATTCCTTAGCAATTAGGGAAATGCAAATCTTGACAACTTTGAGATTTCATCTTACTCCAGTCAGAATGGCAAAGATCAACAAAACAACTGATAATAAGGGCTTCAGAGGATGTTGGGGAAAAGGAACCATCTTTGGTTGTTCATGGGACTGTAAATTGGTCTAGCCTCTATGGAAATCAGTATCAATAATTCTCAAAAAAAGGAAGAAAGGAAGGAAGGAAGGAAAGAAGGAAAGAAGAAAAGAAGGAAAGAAAAGAAAAAAGAATAAATCTACCATGTAACTCAGCTATATCACTCTTTGGCATTTCACAAAGTACTTGACATCCCACTTTGCAAATGCTTGCTCAGCCATGTTCATTGCTCCTCTATTTGCAACAGCTAGGAACTGAGAAATACATGAAAGTCCTTCAAGTAATAAATGTATAGAATGAAAATGTTCAGTTATACAGCAGATACTGTTCAGCTGAAAAGAAAAAGAAAATGATGAACATTTTAAGTAAATGGATAGAACTAGAGAAGGTCATACTGATTGAGGTAACCAAAACCCAGAAAGACAAATGTCACATGTTCTCTATCATCTGCAACACCTAGCTCCAAATCTTATCAGTTTATAAATTGGAGCAACTGCAGAGACTAGGAAAATAAAAGGTATTCTGATCGGGGAGGAGCAATAGAGAGAGAGGAAAAGAAAAATGCATGTGATTTGAAGGGGAAAGGGAGAAAATGCAGGAGAGGCTTTAACTTGGGATAGGCAAGGGAAAGGAATACAGAAGTAGGGAGGATGGTAAAATTACAGTGAAGATATCTGAAAAAATAATAAGGAACCATATTATCTATATATCTAAAATTATATAATATACACATTTATACATATATATGTGTGTATATATATATAAAACTTAAATAAAATTTCTTCATCTGAGTTTACAATGTCACTCCCACCAGAGTCATAGATTAACAAAACTCCCCAACACCAGGCATGGAAAACTTCCCTTTGAATTAATTATTAGTCATAGTTGTTCAGAAGACAACATAAACATTATTAGTGATTGCTATTACTTGTGGTTGTCACTCAGAGGTGGAAGGTAAGTCCCTGTTGCAGAAGACATCATTTGTTTCAGACACCGGAACCAGAAAAACCAAGCTGGATCTTTCCTGAAAGCCTCCTTTCTGAGAACTAGCTGGCATAGTATGAGAAAGTACCATGCAAGCTTCCAAGGAGGAGAGCAGCAAACAGTCCTATCCAACTACTGATGCCTGTGAACCACAATAACGGCCAATGTGGCACAATAACCCTAGGGGTGTAGTAGAGGCAAGTATACCTTGGCAATAACCAATGGCTCTCAAATTAAATTTAAGGGACTCAAGAAGATGGAAATTATGATCGGAACTGGAAAGCTAGCCAACTACCCAGGGCTGGTGAAGTCATGATTTATGGTAAATCTGAACTACATTCTAAATGTTTGTCCTTATATTCACTGATGAGTATAAGTCTTATCCCTCATCAGAGAACATCCTCTTGAAACAGAGACCATTACAGATCAAAATGTAGAAAACAAGTGACTGTGTAATATCCAACCCCAACGGATAGATCTAGATAAAACTGGTGCACCTAAGGCTCATAGATCATAGATGAAGAGGGTCAGGGAAAAAGATCATAAGAGTCAGAAGAACAAGAAGTTTTCTATGAGATTGCATCTCTTATAAATGTCAGAGAAACTTAGACCCATGAAGTCTCATCAAAATGTTTATCAAAGCAAGACCCAAACAAGGACAATACTAACAGACATGCTAACGTGGAAAGAAGAACTCTCATGTGGACTCAATCCTAGATGAAGAACTACAGACAACTAAGCAGTATCGTGAATAGGAAAAATAGTCTTTTCCAGGACGGAAGCCCCAAATTTGTCGAGTGCCAAGTGGCCATTCCAGAAATCACATACATATAAGTAACATTCTACAGACTAAGGTTGTATTTATATATTTAGGAATATATATAATATATACATATATATTATATATATATGTGTGTGTGTGTAACAACAATTAAGGAAATAGAATACATTCAAAGGAAACATGGATTTTTTTTTATTCCATCACTGAATTGATTGCAAGGAGAAAGATGTTTTAATGCATATGAAGATTTTCAAGAAGATACTTTATAATTTATCATCTTTGATTGAAATGAGAAAAGTAAATTGGTTTTTTCCTTATTCCTAAGAAAAAGAAACATAATTGTATTCAGTAAATTCATTTTTATGAGTGATGATGGTATTAATAGAGGGTCCTGGTGACCAACATGACAGTTTTCAGTGAGGTTCCTAATATTCAATTTAAAGTACTGTGAGCACATTAAGTCAAAGCCAGATGGAAACATTCGTGTCTTGACAGTGTCAGAATTGATTGTGTAATGGTAAATTCATAAGGTTTCAATGATAGGAATTTGCTAGATATCACCATTTTCCTTGATAACCCTAGCCAAGGCAAATGCTGTTTTTTCATTCCATATTAATTATTAATATCAACTCTCAGATCACATTACCTATCATACATCACATGACATACAAACAGTATATCTATATATCTATATATATCATCTATCTACCTATCTCCTATCTGTATATCTATCATCTACCATCTACCTATCTAATGCAAAATGATCACAAAAGCTTTAGGGGGAGAGGAGTATGAAAGGGACTCAGGAAGCTGGAGTTGGGAAACAGAGAAATGAAAAGGGGTCCCTGGAGGTGAACTGGAGGCCTCTGGGGAGCTGTTGTTGTTATTGTTGTTGCTGTTGCTGCTGCTGTAGTTATATCATTGGTTGGAATGGAACTGCAGCATTTAGTCCATCTGCAGAGGTAAACGGTTAGGTGCAGGCCTGTTCAAACAGACAGAAGGATGAACAGTGGGTACAAATGAGCAAACAAAAAGACCAATAAATATCAGTGGAAGTAATTCATGTCAACAATGGAGATGAAGACAAGTTGAACACTCAAGACTGCTATAAGTTTTCTACCTGCTTGTGCCTTTACACACACACACACACACACACACACACACACACACACTATGAAGGGGAAGGATTTACTCCCTTTCCTTGTCCTACTGGGTCTGATAAGTTCTTGGGTTTTGTTTCTTTTTCATGATTTTATTATATCCTAGGGCCCTTCAGTCCCAGTTCACCAAGATAAATTTATGAGATGAGTCCCTTTCTACTCCCAGGAATAAGTCACTTGTCAGTCTGTGGCACATCAGCAATGTGAGACAGATGTTGTCATTCATGTACAGAGTCATCCTCTGGAAGGCCCACAGGGCTACCCCTCCTCCCAGGACTCATTTTGAGGATAGCTTACAGTTTCTGCCATACAAACATCCTATTTGTTCCTGTGCTCCCTCTGCCCCCCTGGTGGTTAGCTTATAGGGCCGTTGTTTACTCCGCCTTGGGCCTGGTAATTTCTCACACCTGGGAGGATTTCCATTGGGCAGCAGTTACCTATATAAAGTTTTTTCTAAGCTTGAATAAATGGCATTCGGCATTCTCTCCTCACAGATGACCCACGTCTCTTGTGTGTTCCTTTAATCTCCAGGCCCTGGCCTGGCTTGCGAACAGTACCGTAGTGCTAACTATACTCTAGAGAGTAATGCAGTCATTACAGGTGGAGGCCACCAGTGAGATCGGGAAGTAGGGACCCACTGAGAGATTGCCCTCGGAAGGCTGGCCAGCAGCAGGTAAGATATTGATGGTGAGGGTGACTTGAAGATGGGGCTAATAATTCTGTTCAAGTATTGACAGACCAATTGATGGTCCAATTATAAGTTCTTTTAGAGAAACAAGGCACAAGTATTAAAACTAAGACAGCACAAGAATTCATTAAGACAGTTTTCTTTTGTGTATAGGCCCAAACATGGTATTTTTGAGTCTTAAAGTAGTTTATTGCCTAATTTTCTGAGAGAGTTTAGTCCCTGGTGTCTACAAGCAGGGGGCTTTAATATTCCTGATTGGCAGCAGGTAAAAGTTGGCTTTCAAAAAGCATCAAAAGAGTGAGGGATGGAAGAATTTCCTATAGCAAAATTTTCACTATGACATTTAGTCAAAGACGCTCTTCCTGGTAATGATGCAAAAGTAAAAGAACAACTAGAGAATTGGCCCAAAACCTTTGAGGAGATTCAAGATGAAGAATCTGTGAAGTCTATCACAAGCTTTAAGGAAGGGGAAGTTAAAAGTACTAGAAGTGATATAGAAGAGGAAGAAAAGACTTTAGAAAGGGAGATTGTATTGTTAAAAAGGAAGTTGGAAGAAGAAGAAATGAAGCAACCAAATGATGTAGTGACTTTAATGGAATCCTTTATGGATTTGTTATGGAGAGGTGAAACGCAGGAGAACTGCACAGATACCAACCACATGGTGTAAAGTCACCGTGTGTTTCCCCCAGTGTAACCTTGACATGTTAACTGGTGCAGGACAGTATGTGGTCTTAGCAGCACAGATTACTTATGACCCTGCTGTTGATGCTCAGATAGCTGGAAAGCTTTACCTAACAAAGGAGCAGGGGAACAATTGTCTAACATTCTTCAAGGACCCTCAGAACCTTAACTGAGTTTGGTGACTGCCTGTTACAGCTGGGAGGTTGTATTTTTGGGGATGTGGACACAGCTATGTCTGTCATAAAGCAATTGGCCTATGAAATGCTAACAAATACTGTCAGGAGGCTATACATCCCCATAGAAATAGGAGTTTAAATGACTATATCCCGTTATGCAGGGGCTTTGATGGCACTCATGTGATGGGACAGGTAATAGCTTCTGCTCTTAGGGGGAGTCAAGGCAGAGCTAGATCAAAGACTTATTTTCATTGCCGCAACTGGGACATTTCAAAAGGCATTGCCCTGTGGGTAAAGGGGCCGGTAGTCGGTCCAGGGGAAATCTAGGTGTTTGCCCAAAGTGTCAAAAGGGGAAAATGAGTGCAGCTCTAAAACTGATATTCAAGGAAATCCCCTTCCCATGTCAGGAAATGGGAGGATGGCCTGCACTAGGCCCCCCAAACACAAGTGTATGGGGCCATGAGCAGACCAGCTGTTCCCATCTGATTACTCCCTCAAAGAAATGCCTCACTGTCTACAACCTTGTCCAAGGCACCCCAGGAAGTGCAGGACTGAACCTATGTAATCCTCCCACATGATATTGTCCCCACAGATGGGTGTGCAGGTGCTGGGGACTGAAGTATATGGACCTATTCCAGAGGGTTCAGTAGGTATAGTCTTGGGTAGAAGTAGTTCAGCACTTAAAGGAATTAAAATTTTACCAGGAATTATAGAATGTGACTATACTGGAGAAATTAAAATTATGATTGAGGCTGGGATGGGAGTCTTTGTCATCCCTCAAAGAGCAAGAATAGCTCAACTAGTTTTGTCCAAGCTTTGCTCTACTAATCCATTCTTTAAACAAGAGCGAGGGGACAAGGGGTTTGGCTCCACAGGACTCCCTGGAGCTTTTTGGGTTTCTAGTTTAGAGAACCGCCCCACACTTACATTAACAATTAATGGGAAAGGGTTCCAAGGCCTACCAGATACAGGGGCTGATTCTTCTGTGATTGCTAAAAATCATTGACCCACAGCTTGGCCTCTACAGCCTGCCTCTACGGCATTACAGGGGGTAGGAATGGCCAGTTCTCCAGAAAGCAGTATCCAATATTTAGATTGGAAGGATGAAGAAGGCCATAAGGGCATTTTTAGACCATTTGTCCTGGAACACTTTCCTCTCAATTTGTGGGGAAGAGATATTTTGCAAGCTATGGGAGCAGTTCTGACTACTGAATCTGTACAGTGTGTGTTAACTGACCAGAGCTTTGTCCCTGGGTGGGGATTGGGCAAAAATCTGCAGGGAGACCTGCAAATCTTAGCAGACAAGAAAATAATATAACAGTTACCTGGACAGTGTGCAGGGTTGGACAGTATTTCTTAGGGGCCATTGCAGAGCAGCCAAAAAGCATTCCCATAAAATGGAAAACTGAAAAACCTGTATGGATAGAGCAATGTTCCCTAAGTAAGGAAAAATTACAGGGTGCTCATACCCTGGTCCAGGAACAGCTAGAGGCAGGACACATAATGTCATCCACTTCTCCCTGGAATGTTATTAAGAAAAAGTCTGGTAAATGGAGGCTGTTATAAGATTTAAGAGCAATAAACGATTGTATGGAAATTATGGGGAAACTCAACCTGGGCTGCTTCAGCCTGTGGATATTTCTGCAGGATACCATCTTTTAGTTATTGACCTGAAAGATTGTTTTTTCACCATTCCAAAAGGTTCTGATAAATTTGATGCTCAATCTCGTACTGCTGCTGACTGGTATTGGTGGCCAATTTCTTCAGGGATGCCTCATTTCAAATGGAAGAATCTAACAGATGGCACTTGGTGTTGTCCAGATACCATACTGGTGTGGAGGAGAGGGGCTGTTTGTGTTTTCCCGCAGGATGCTGACAGTCCAGTATGGGTACCTGAGCCCCTGGTGCATGGATTTTCCTGTCCAGCAGCCCGAGAACAGGACAGAGCCAAGAGATCAAATGAACACTGATAAATAATCCTCTGATTCTGATGCCAGTGGGATAAGATAGCACTGTGTGACCCTATTTCTTATCTAGCAATTTTAGCACAGGTAAAACTGCTGTGCCTTTGGATACCACCCAAAATATTATCACAGGAATTTAGAAAATTCCTCAGTTGTAGATACTATCCTCCAAACTAAAAATGGAGTTCAACGATGCTTATAAAATGGAGTCTCTCAGGGCAAAACGTTGTCTGGAGGGGGCTTTTCACCATTTTAAATAATATGGGATAACTTAGGTCAGGGCACAGCCTAATTTCAACATAAATTCACTGGGCATGCAGTCACAGACCATGAGAAAGAATCAAAACAAACTTGGGGAGTGTAATGATAAAGCATATGGAAGCAATACAGTGATTCCATTCAGAAGTGACAGATAGAGGCGAGGGGCACTACAAACCCATCACCAAGTTTTCAGTGGCATATATAGAGCAGAGACCCTCAAATTCTACTCATTTGTCAGTGATATTTCCCACCTCGTCTGAATTCCCCCAAAGAGCTAACTGTATGTGGTCAATGGAAATCGTACGTGTGACCCCAGAACATTAGATGAGCTTACTGAAAGAAGGCAAGTGGTGCTCAAGACTCCAAATGAGAAAAGTGGGGGTGCTGAGCAGTTGAAAAGTTTCTGGACAGATCTTGTTAGGGACTTTAGCTATAAAGTAAGGTCTAAGCAACATGTGAAAGTTGAGTTTGACTGGACTTAACTTGTCAGTGGAAAGAGAAATGAACTCAGCAGATGTGTGCTTCTCGTAGGGCATAGGTGTTGGAGGGGGAGAAGATGCTAGTAGTTATACAGAAGTGCAAGGAGTAGTGGCCTAATGAGGGAGATGACTTTTATTGGCCTCTGTGCTTCCTCACTACTGAGCTGGCTAAACTCAAGCTTGACCTGAACTTCCCTACAAAGGTGGCATTGCAATAAAATGGGAAGCACTCAAGCATGGAGTTGTGGAGGGATGTGGCCCAGACATCAAAGCGATCATTTGCTTCCTTTCGAATTTTGTTTCAAATTGATGTTATACAATTGAATTTCGGAAAAACAAAACATGATAAATTGGGAAGGACTTACCAGCAACAACATGTAGTCTGTTTTATTTTAAAATGTGACTTGTAGCCATTTTGTATTCTGCACATCTAGAAAAAGAAAGTATAAAAAACCCTCCCTACCCCCAGATGTAAACCAGCCAGAGTCCCCTTGCTATTCAGTAGCTGCTCCTTTAGTGACCATTTCTCGGGATCTGCCCGTGACTTGTTCACCAAGAGCCCAAGAGTACCACACAGATTCAAAGGATGCTTCAAAAGTCACTCAAGGAAAAAGGTTTTTTTCTCCCAAAAGGAATAGAATCATGAAAGCTATTTCCAGAATTCTGTTTTTGTATACACTGAACTCAATCAGGATATTATGATACTTCTTGTAAACATAAGAAAGCATGTTATACTGCTTAATAACTTGTGCTTAACTGCCCTTTTCCAAGTCTGGCTCAGACACAACATGAACAACCTCGGTACGCATGGGCTTTGTCACAGAATAGACATGTGCTGAACATGTAATTAATTGCCCTGAATGTTTACAAAAATAAGAGACAGAAGACTGTAAACAACAAACAAAGCTAGTGATTGGTTCAAGATAATGAGTACATCAACCACATAGTTTTGAGTGTTAACTAGAGATACAGTTGTCTACATGCACAAAGGTTGTTTTCTATTAGGTTGTATTTCTTGAAGTTGTTATTCAGTTACTCACAGTAATACTAACTAGTCTTCCTAGAATGCTCTACACCTCTAGCCTGTAAAAGCAGAATGACTTTGTCTGGTATTTGCTCATTCAACCATCTCTCCATGGTAAAGAGTGAGTCTCTCTCACTTTTTGAGACTCTTTTAATGGCTGCAGGAAGCAATAACAGAGCTTAGCACATAGCCTTATAGAATCCCTTCATCCATACAGTTCTTGAGTATCATCTACCTAGGATCCCTTAAAAACCACTATAGCCGTCTGAGGTCAGACACCAAGGAAAGCAAAGATCCCTGCCAACATGGAGCCACTTCCCTTTGGAGGAGAATAAATAATAACTATATAACCAGTATGTAAATCTTTCAGTACATAATCCTGCACATAAGAACTGCTATGAATAAGAAAATGTTGATCAGGAAAGAAGGAGGCCTGGAAGAGTTAGGACCAGGAGAGGGTATGGGAGTCTGTGATTTGTGATTTCAAGGCAGGATGTTTAGGAGGGCTTCATTGCAAAGGCAGGATTCAGGCAGACACTTGAAAAAAACAGGGTGCTTGTGTTGGGGCTGTCTGAAGAATGAACATTCCAGGTAGAGGGGGAACCCAGGTAAAAGACCTGAAGAAATAGCATGCCTATTGTATCACTGGAAAGGTGGAATCCAGATGCCCAGCTTATAAACAAAGAGGTATACATCAGACACTAGAGGAACAGAACTCATAGAATGAATCTAGATAAATAGAGAAGGGATTTATTAGAACAGCTTACAGGCTGTTATTAGATCCAGCTAGTCCAACAATAGCTGTTTACCAATAGATGACCCAATAATCCAGCAGTTGTTCTGTCCATGAGGCTGGATGTCTCAGGTGATCTTCAGCATATGGCAGACTCTCAGCGAAGTAGGTTTTAATGCAGTAAAGGAATGGACTTGCTGGTAAGAGAAGAGTAATCAAGAAAAGAGAGCAAACGTCCTTCTTCCATGTCCTTTATATATGCTCCAAGCAATAGGTGTGGCCCACATTTTAAGTGGATCTTCCCACCCCAAAAGATCCAGATTAAAGGTGTGTCTTCCTGCTTCAAATGATTTAATATGAAAAAAACTCCTCACAGGTGTATCCAGCCTCTTGAGTTCTAGTTAATTCCAGATGTAGTCAAGTTGACAACCAAGGATAGCCATTATGGATGCTTGTCGGCTATACATTTTTTTCTCCTCAAATATTTCAGCTATGCATAAAATACACTTGTTTTAGGAGAAACACCCCATTAAAATATGGAATTATTATGCTACTAAAGTCTAAAATATTTCTCCTGGAATTTTTGTACATGGGTTTTAAGTTTTATTAGAAGAAAGCAAAACAGATCTAGCTAGAAATGGGGCGTGCGATACTTTCTGTGGTTCCCTTCAGAAACTTGTTGGCTATTGGCATAAATGCATGAGCCCTTCCTTCACATCCCAGGTTCAATGTCTTTGGGTTTTACTTTCTCTCCACCCTCATGCTTAAGGCAGGCAGAAATTGTCATCTAGAGAGCCCGGTGAGGTTTGATTCATTCACACATGTGGCTCTGGCCAGGCATTTTATCACCCATCAGACAATGAGTGATTGATCTGCAGAGCGCTTCAATATGAGCTGAACAATGTTAAAACACAGCTCCACTTTCCATGCAGTTTTAGTGGGATTCTTTGGTGGACTGATAAAAACAAAAATAATTACTCGAGATATCTATAATTTTCTTATTGGGCATCTTTCACCACTGCTTACAAAAATGCTCAGCATTGACACTAAATCATTTCAAGCACTCTATTTATTTTTGTGGGTAAAGGGTACTTGCCATGGTGTGTATATAGGTCAGGGGTAACTTTCAGGACTCAGTTCTTTACATCATAAGTGTCCCGAAGATCAAACTCCAGTCATCAGCTTGAGCAAAAAGTGAGCCATCCCACCAGTCCCCAAAACACATTTAAACCCTGAGACTCTGACAAAGCAAAAGAACTATAGAGAAAATATTAAGATCTGATTGATTTCAAAGTAAAATGTCTCGACTTCTAACATCCAGACAACTAAATGTTGAAAAGAAGAAACCTCACAAGAATTTGATTTGAAGTAAAACTCAGGGACAACAAGGGGATTCATTCTTCTGTTTTCTTCCTGAACTAAAGGCTGTGGGAACTTTGACCTTTCCTTTCATATCACAGCAGAGTAGATGCCTAAATCTTCAAGGAAAAAGGAAGGCCAGGATCAGTTTCTTTCTGCTGTGGGATGGAAAGCAGAAAGACAAGGTCTGAAGCAGGAGTTGATGGCTCTCTTTGCACACCTGTATGAAAAGCCACCTCGCATGTTGGTGGCACACTCCGGACATCTGCTCCTTTCATTGGACGGAGCTGTAAATTGAAATTCCATTGCAATGTTATGAGAGCCAGTTGGAGAAAAGAGACCGTCAGAAACCCTCTTTAAACTCACCCTTATCCAAACAGGAAACTGACCCTTGGCCCCTGGACGTAACAGTACACCAGTGGAAATTTCATTATCCCCGTTTCAGCTGAGCTAAGTGAAAATTAATTGTGTAATTATCTGGATGAGCGCATGTGTAAAATTTTACAATGTGCCGGTTAGATTAAGTAACGTGTTAGTGCTATGGTTTAGAGCACAGTCAAAGCTGTCCTGTAAAACTGGAATAAAAAAAAATTCAAGGAAGTTGGGAGGGGGAAAACATATGTCAGAGAACATGCTTGACATGAAAACTTAAGGTTAGACTGCATCCATAATCTGATGAAAATCTTATCCTCCCAGACTGTGGGTAAATCTGATGAGCGTGGGAGGGAAGGGATGTGTGTGGTATGGTATGCCTACATATGAGCACATGGGAATCATTGTGTAGATGGCCTCCATTTGTTGCAATGAAATAATGAAGTTGCTACTGAAATATTTGATTTGGCAACTATGGTGAATCTAAGTTAAGAACTCCATCAGCAAGTGCAATTAGTAGATCGTTGCCTTCTCAGGCACACTGCACTTGCCGGCTTGGTGGCCAGCTCTCTCTTCTTGGCCTAATTCTTCACACGAGCTATGAAATAGCAACTGTATGATAGCTTCACATCATTTCACTGGCGCTTATAGGCCGAGTATGAAGAAATCTACCACCGATGGCTGGGGATCTTCAACTTGATGAGTTTCTTTCAGAGATTTTAAGGGGACTTTTCTCCCTAAGATTCAAGCATCTCCTCACCCTCCTCAGCACACACACAGGGAGATGTTACTTTTTTCTTTTTAGTAAATCTTTATTTTTGAATTTTTCATACAATATATTCTGAGCATATTCTTTCCTCTCCCCCAAGTTCTTCCAGATCTTCCCTACCTCTCTACCCAACAAATTTCACACTTGCTTCCTCTCCCTGAATAAACAAAAGTACAAAACAAAGGAACAAACAGGGAAACAAACCATCACCCCCCCCACACACACACACACACGGAGTTCATTTTGTACTAGTTAAGTGCTTCTGTGCATGAGGCCTGCCCTGGTGTGTGGTTGACAAATGACCCAGTGTCATTCCATTGTAGAAAGCTAATTCTCCCTTATCCCAGAAGATACCAGTTGTCAATAGCTTCTTGGTTAGTGGTAGAACTTTGTGTCCACCTCCTATTCTCTATACTGGGATTTTGTCTACGTTGAATTTGAATTTGTGTAGGTCTTATGTGTACTGTCACGGTCACTGAGTCCACTTGTGCATCATTCCTGTTGTGTCTGGGCGCTGTCTCCTTAATGTCATTTACCATATTTGACCTTTCCACCTCCTCTTCCACACAGATCCCACATAGAGCCTTGAGGGGGAAGGGTTTAATTAAGACATCCCATTTAGGACTGTAGATAAGAATCAAGACAGAAACCCACAAATGGACAATTTGATGAGAGAAAGATGTTGCTTTATGGAAGCAATTTTCATTAAAAAAAAGTCTCCGGAAAGTTTATTTAACAGAATTTCTGGAGGAAAATTCCTATTTGGGTAGATGCCTTTCGAAAGTGCGTCTAGTTTTTAACCAGCTGCTGAGCAGCGCTTGGAACCTTTGCAGTTCCTGATGTCAGTTTTCATGGTGTCCATGCGGCCCCAGCAAATCCAGGGACTCGTTCATGTTTCTTGCCAATAAAGAGCAGATCCCCTGCTTTTCTCCTTTGTACTGATTAGTCTCCTGAAGGCTGTGTTGATTGATGGTAGGAAGCCTGCTGAGGGGTGGTGGGTTGTTTTAAACCACAAACTTCAGAAATGAATCTTCCACTCGAAAAGAATAATAACCACACACACACACACACACACACACACACACAGGAACACACAAATGTATGTATACACTTGTTTACCTTTTTTAGAAATAATCTTGATTTAATGACTTTTTCGCGCAATAAGACTTCGTAAGCACTTTAAGAACGCTGTGAGGAAGAGCTGAGAATTGCCTACAGTGTGGGCACATGATGTGTGTGCACACATCAACACAATTTCTCAACAGGGCACTCAAAGGATATAGAAGCTAAAATAGATGAGAGTGTTCAAAGGGTGAAGGGCAGCCTCAGATCAGGGAGCGTTAGCTTCCACACAAAAACAAGACTGCTATCAAGTCTACGTTTAACACAGTGTCAGGAAGTCTGGAAACTTTTCGATAGCATGTATTATTTGTAAAAATTCATGGCATTCCTCAGGGTATCCCACACACATGCAGTGTTTGCTGCCCTTCCCCCACTACTGCCTCTTCCCCACGATTCCATTGTTTACATACACTGCGTTGCCTTTATCCACTCATCCTCTTGGCTATTGGCAATTGTGCTGAGCTGTTACAGTGCACAAGTGTCTCAATGTGTTGAAGGGGACCGCTTGTTTGTTTCCCGGCTGCCCAGAAACTTTTAATAATCACACAGAGACCGTGTTAATTAAATCACTGCTTGGCCCATTAGCTTTAACTTCTTATTGGCTAACTTTTACATCTCAATTTAACCCATCTCCATTCATCTGTGCATCATCACATGGCAGTGGCTTACTGGCAAAGTTTTGGTGTCTGTCTCTGGTGGGGCTACACGACTTCTCCCTGACTCTGCCCTTCTTTCTCCCAGCATTCTGTTTAGTTTTCCCACCTAGCTCTGTTCCCCTATAGCTCTGCTGTAGGCCCAAAGCAGTTCCTTCATTAACCAGTGGTATTCACAGCATACAGAGGGGAATCCCACATCACCTCCCCTTTTCTGATAAAATAAAAAGAAAGGTTTTAACTTTAACATAGTAAAATTACATATGACAAAACAGGTATCAAGCAAACATTAGTTACCATATTTATATCTATTTTATCTTTTATCATAACTAAGGAAAATTATAATAATAACTATCTATTCTTCAACTCCATCAAAGACTCCAGAAGGATATAATATTACCTCAATAAAGAATAAGAAGTCCTTTAACACCTGTGTTATGCTTAGATCCCTTTGGTTATACCAATGGTGGTTTAACTGCAACATATGGTGGTCTGTTTTCAGGCTTTTGAGGGACTTCCATACTGATCTATACAAAGGCTGGGCTAATGTATATTCCTAGAAACAGTGACAAGCTTTTTCTCCACTCCACATCCTTGCCAGCATTTGTTGTTTGTTGTCTAGAGGAAACTTTCTGACAGGCATAAGGCATAATCTCAATGTTTGATTTGCATTTCCCTAACAAGCAAGGATACTGTAAATAAGACTGTAATGTCCCCTTTGGTATCCATAGAACAAAGTAGATACTGGGAGGTGGCCCTGGGTTTCTGCATGAAACAACTCCTGTCACTTGCTGTTAGTCATGACCACCCTAGCATGACACTTCTTCATAGATACTCATAGGCTTGCAATCCTTCCTACAGACAGGCCTCCTAACTGTGCCTTTCAGGAATCAGCAGACAGCCCCAGATGGCAACTAATATCCACCTACATGCATTTTTAAACTGATCATTTTTATCTTCTGTGTATATGTATGAGGTGTACATATGAATACATATACACATTTGTATGTGTGAATGTGGGCACTCACATTCATGTTGTGTGTGTGCCATGGCGTTCATATGGAGCTCAGAGAGCAAACTCCAGGTGTCTCTGTCTTTCTCCTTGCTGAGACAGGTCTCTTGCTTGCTCTTTCATATGCCAGGTTAGCCTATGAGGGTGTACCTGGACCAACTCTCCTGCCTCCACTGCTTCCTATGAGTTTTCTGGGGTCACAGATGCATGCCCAGCTCTACATAAGTTCTGGGAATTGAAATTCAGGTCTTCATGCCTGCATGACAACCTCTTTAGCCACTGAGTCATTCTCTCAGCCTGCTTTTTGAAAAAGGCACTTACAATTGTAACCGCCCTATCTTTATTCAAGGAAAATTTAAAAATTTAAGACAAAACTAATTTTACTGTTGTCTTTTGTATGAATATGTTTAAAACATATAACTTTTACTCATTCTTTTTTAATAATATAAGGGTTTGGAATATAATTATTAGCATTGGCTCAATTATGCTTATTAATTATATTTTACCAGTTATAAAAGACTTCATTGTAGAAGAGCAGGGCTGAGATCAACTTTAAAGCCACTCTTCACCTTAGAAAACGAAGTTCTCCAAAGAATCCCTCCTTTTCCAGTTCTCTGCAACTTTAACTAAGCTGAGGGTTCCTATACCCCTACTGGGTGAGAAACAACTAGGTGGTTTCCATTTTTTTTTAAGTTGGTTTAACAAGAAGGGGGTTGTATGGGACATGGGACTTTTCATTATGGTGCTTGTGAATCTGAGGTCTGTGTCTGACTGTTTGTGTGACCTCAGGTCCATAATTGTTAAGCTCTCTGAATCTCAAAGACTCTCATTTGTCTTGTAGCATCTATCCTTCAGATAACTGGGAAGGAACATCACGCTAGATAATACATGGAAGTGTTGACAGTACAGCGGAGAACCAATACATTTCAAATGTTCAGGGAGCAAATTTTCAAAGTTAAGAAAGCACCACATTAAGAGCCATTGGGGGGATCTCCTTTGTAATAAGATTTGGTGAACACACCTATATATAGTGCAGAGTTATTCTGTATACAAGTGGTGTTTTCATTTTGAATGTTCACAGAATGTTCAGAGAGCAACACCTGATAAACACAAATGGAAGATGCCTTAGAGTATGAACGGGTAAATGAGCTCACAGTCCACACACAGGATAGGAACTAACAAGTGCTCCCTGGGTCGCTATTCACTTCACTTTGATTTCTTGCTTGTGCCCTTAACTTCCTTCCAAATAGATTCACAGTAACGCTATTATCTTGGAGTATTATAAATTTTGCATTGTAAAAAGTTTTGAACTCTGATTTTTGTCTATTGCCCATATACTTTGGAAAGGTTCTGAACACACAATTTCCAAACCTGATGCTCTTACAGAATTACAAGAAAACATGGAAAGAAATATAAAAAGTACTGAGATAAGTTCATGTGATGAGTTCAGCATTAGAGTTCCCTTTGAAAGGAAGGAAGGAGGAGGGAAAAAAGGGAGGAGTAGAGGAAGGAGTGGAACCACTTTGTATCCATCTATATAGAATATGGTAAGTGAGCCACTCCTTCCTTCTTGTTGAATATTGAATTGGTGAAACATTTCATAGAAACCTGAGCCTAATCAATCCAAGATGAGAGCTTACAAAATGGCATAATCATTTCATAGAGCTGATTTAAGGTTTAAAAGCAGCGTACCACAAATGCAAACTATCCATTCCCACCTAGCATCACAGAAGTAAAGCCCAACAGGTAGTGTCAAGACAATTCTAAAATTAGTAAGGGGGGGGGGGAAGTGCTGTGCTAGGAATTGAGTATCGGGAAGAAAAATCAAACAAAGCCAAAGTTATCCAGGTATGGCAGTGAGCAACAGTTGAAGGCTCAGCAAAGCTCCTGTGTTCTTAAGCTGTGAGGTGGGTGAGGCCATACTTGTTCTTCCAATCCAAACCCAGAAAGCTATTCTAGAAAGGGCACCCACCTCTTTGCTTTCTTGTCTGTGTTTACACTTTCTAAGTAGGAAATACTTGGGGCTGCTCTTTCTCCACACTTGAGGAATGTGCAGTCACTAAGTGTCCAGAGCCAGAGATGCTACCTGCATTTTAAACTAAAGCGATCTTATGAAAGGGTCTCAAACAGGAAGCAGCAGAGGTGAGAGATTCCTTTGGGGGAAAAAATGAGGACTGAGAGATGTAAAATAATGCAGTCACCAAAGCTAAAAATAAACGGTTAAGGATCTGATCTCAGAAAACATAGCATGTTTTCCTAGAGAACAGAAACCTAAGATAGCAACGGGAATTCTTCCCCCTCACCATCCCACTTTCATCCTACAGATCTGAGGGAACCAAAGGAAACTGTCCAGGCACCCTGGGGCAGTAAAATAACCCTGATCTTCTCATGAAACACATTAGCGTGGCGAGGGAACAGAGGCCCTTTGAGCGCTCCTAAGAGCTACATAAGCTGCATTTCCCCCATGAACTCAAAGCTTTGTTTATTTGCAGACTTGTGCTACTAAGACGTGGGGGCCTCGGTGGTCCAGCTGACATACTCCAATCCGGACACTTAACACCTGAGCCACTCTCAACCACGTGTTTGCTCAAGAGCCCAGGGATCATTGTGTACTAGTGGCTTCTTCAGGTGTTCTGAGGGGAGATGGGGTGACACTGGGTGACACAGGGGCTGCTGGCTCTTCTTTGGGGGGAAGATAGACTCAAGACAAAATATCCTCAGCACCCCACCACTTCTCAGAGCCGTGGGGAGTCTGCACCCGCCCTCACTTCATCTTTCCTCAACCACATTCAAGTAGTTTAAAGGCAGAAATTCTTGAAAACAAATGGAGTGACTCATTTCTCCAACCAAAGGGACTCAAGTTAGCCTTTTTCCCCTTTGAGGTGTGTGTGTGTGTGTGTGTGTGTGTGTGTGTGTGTGTGTACCTTTTGGTGTGTATATGTGCACATGTGCAATAGCAGATACCTTTCCTTGATCACTCTCCACCTTTACTTTTTGAGCAGGGTCTCTCACTAAACTTGAAGCGCATGGATCCAGCAAGGCTGGCTGGGCAGACAAGGAGCTCTGGGGATCCACTTGTCTCTGCCTCCCTCACTCCAGCACTAGGTTACAGGCATGCTCTGCTATGCCCTACTTTCTCCATGGATCTTGGGACTTGAACCCAGATCCTCATGCTCCTGTTGCAAGCACTGACTAAGCCATATCTCTATCCCTATTTCACTTTTTAAATAACTCCAACCTTACATAATTTTTAAACTACAGTTGTGTGAGAAGGAGGAGAAGACCTAGACATGGGGGATCTTCAGCCAATAATAAAACACAGAAGGAGGGAAAAGTTAGATGTACATATGGGGGTGTGGTTACCCACAGTCACTGTTCTAAGGCTAAACATTAATCACCCATCAGATGCATAGTGTATGGACTACTTACCCCCAAATCAGATTAAATACGTATAGAATCATTGGTGCCATTTAGAATCTTTCCTCCCATTTGAGAACTGTTATATCCACCCTGCTTTTTAGTCGTTAATAACCAAATGGAAGACCCATGTTTTGGTGGTGAAGTTGTGCTTGTTAAGGCCACTGAATTGACAGACCACAGAACAGGCTCTGTACACTCCCTGTTCCACTCATTCAGGAAGATAGCAGGCTGACACATGAGGTCACTAGAAGTGGGGACATGAGTACTGATTGAAGCAAGGTCCCAAGTCAACTGCTTGTTTATTGTCAATCCCAACATAAATGCTGCCTTCTGTTTATTTCTTCTAGTCCAGTTATCCTGCTAACGATATGCCAATGGCACCCCAACCCTAAAACATGGTAGCTTCTCTTTTACGCTCAGTACCATGTTTCAAAGTTAGGCCCTAGGTGTCCTTACCACATAGCCGACATTTTCTTCCACTCTTGTGATTGCAGACACTTTATCCTGCATAGGACTTATAGAACACCCTTGATTTTGAAAACATACTTATATGTCCTGTGCTGCTGCTGGCCTTGGTTTCTCTTCAGATCCTCCTCCCTGTCTGAGTTCTGATCACTTGCAGCACCTGCAGCATAATCTTCAGCGGCACTAACCAACACGCTGTTCTTCCTGGGTCTAGAATCTCCACTGTTCAGACCTGGCCTCATTTCTTGGTGGGCTTTCAGGATGAACTCCTGAGCTCTGTCTACATCATATTATTTTTACATTGTATCTTCTTTAGCTGCTCATTCCTGGACAGAAACCTTTCAAGTATCAAGGTTGAGAGGTTAAGAAACAATCCACCATGAGATTCTCCTAAGACCCATAGGAAGGAAGATCATTTCAAAGAAAAACCACCATGCTAATTTCTAGGTGATAACTCTTCCTCTGGGTCAATAATCCCCTTGGGAAGCAGTTTCCATGGAACCTCTAATTTGTAGTAAAGAACGGCTTTGGGGGTCTCATCCCCTCTGGAAGTGTGAGGAAACCTGGAATCTGGGCACCCGCATGCTGCTCTACAGCATCTCCCAGGCTAGGCTCCTCTGGATGGAACTGTCCTCAAGTTTTAGCTTAGATGCAACAGTGGTTTTGGGGACTCAAACAAGCAAAGCTGTTGCAAGTCAACTTGGCTTTTCACCATCCCAGTGAAGCATCCAAGACTCCAGTCATCAGCTGAGCTCACCAGGGTGCTGCTCCGAGGTACAACCTGGAGCACAGCCCTTGTTGAGTCATTTCTGTGTAATAATTAAGCCACCATTTAAACATCTGTTGAGAATCTGAATGCACTATGCCACGTTCTGAAGATAAAAGGTAAGTAAGGTATATGGTTCGTCCTCGAGAAGCCTAGAGCGTGGTGAATGAAACTGGCACAAAAAGACGTGGTTATAATAAATCATGATAAGGGATGGATCACAGGGGTTGGGAGCAAGAGTCAGTGAAGATGAAACCTAACATACAAGAGGGAAGTAAAGAGAAGTAAGAACTTTTCCCAGATCCCCTGTATGACTTGTTCTTCTCAAGAAGGCAACAAGGCTGACAAGACCAATGTACATGTGACTCTGTCCTGTGAACAATGAGGCATAGATGCAGAGAATACACTGTGAACTCTCACTCTTTGTGAAAATCACAGAACTTGCTGGAGATCAGCTACAAAGGAGCTACCTGAAGATGGACACTAAAAACAAATCCCAATACTAGCTCAGAATTGAGTATAATAAAGGGTTATTAATTTAGGGATAGACTCACATATCGCAGTCCTCTGCATGAACGGGGAACAGGAACCGAATCCAGCAGCTGGAAGAGAGAGGGAAGATGTTTTACATCGACATTTATAGTATAAGAGGCCACGCCCAAGTGGGCAGGTGACTTAAAGGCTATTGGCCTTAGGATTTCCTACAGCAGCTACCTGCTAAGGGAGAGGAGACCCTGGCAAAGCAGACATGTGGCATGACTCCCTGGCCTCATGAACAGATAGAAAGAAATAGCTTTAGCCAAATCTCTTTTCTAGAAGTCGGAGTAGGCAAGACGATTTCAAAGAAGAGGGTTTCATTTTGGCTCCTGGTTGTGAAGGTTCAGGATAAGAGGCCATATTCTGGTATTGACCTCCATGATGCAGTTCCTATGTAGTGCAGGGCAATTTGTGGCAAGAGACAGGGACATGTGTATACGTGTCTGTCTAGACTTACTCCCTCTTCTCACACAGCCCTCAAGATACAACCATGGCTGTATATAACCATGGTCATCAGAGATGACCTAATCCTACCCTAATTCTACCCTACTGAGGAAAGCCTCAGCAAAAACACTGTAAATGGATTGTTTCCACTCTCTACTCTCACAGTACAGATCAAATTTCAATGAGATAAATCTTGGAAACATTCAAATGTTTAAAAAAATACAGCAGACAGTATAGTTATGGTAGTGAGATGCTCTGTCAATTCAACTTAAAGGCAAATTATTTATTTATACACCCAGAGGGTTTTCCTGCTTTGTGTGTGATAGCTTTGTGTGTATATACCTGATTCCTGAAGAAATCACTAATAATGCCCTCTTTGATTCTCGAAAGACTCTATTGTGGACTGAATTATCTCTTAATTAAAAGATCCTAATGCTCCAGTTGTGAGCAGGCTCCATGCATTTCTTCCTATTTAATCCTATTGTTATCTCAAACCTTATCACAAAGTACTTGAGGCGCAGGAAGCTTAAAGCCCACCACCACCTGCCACCACCAAATCATAGCATCTTAAAATGGAAAGAGTAAGAATTGAACCCAAGCCTGTCTGATCCTGACGTCTGAGTTACAGACATCTGTGTTTCTACACTGCTACATGTTTTTCCTTAGAAAGAATGTGAAATATTGTGACTGAGGGGAAACTAAAGTAGCAGTTTGTGGGACAACCACTCAGAAACTGCAGTGTGCCCACTACATCCCAACGAGTCTTGTCCCAGTTTATTTCAACTGGGTCTCAAAGACTAACTAGTTTTATAGAGAGAAGACAGAGGAGGAGGAGGAGAAGGGGGAGAAGAAAGAAGAGGGGAAGGAGGAGGAGGAAGAGGAGGGGAAGGAGAAGAAGAAATAAGGGGAAGGAGGAGCAGAAGGAGGATGAGGAGAAAGAAGAAGCAGAAGGAGGAGGAGGAGGAGGAGGAGGAGGAGGAGGAGGAGGAGGAGAAAGAAGAAGAAGAAGAAGAAGAAGAAGAAGAAGAAGAAGAAGAAGAAGAAGAAGAAGAAGAAGAAGAAGAAGAAGAAGAAGAAGAAGAAGAAGCAGCAGCAGCAGCAGCGAAAGTACTGGCACTGTTTGGTAAGAAAGAAAGCATACATGAGAAAGAATATGATCTGATAAGCAACTTCATACTCTGGAAAAGAAAATAGAAGGTCTTAGTTTGGAGAATAAGCAGAGAGTAACCACTGTGGGCTGGACCAGATTCATCTTTTCTAAAATAGGGGTCTGATGAAGCCTAGGGGAGAATATAAGCTTCTGTCTTTTCTGGGAGTGGATGGGTGCTGAAAACCACAGGGGATAATGTGAAAAGCACTGAACAGTACTCACAGGTCAGAACTGAAGCTGCCAGCATGGGGCTGGAGAAAAGACATTTAGTCTGAGAGTCCTGTAGCAGACATGGTAGACTTGGTAATGAAAGGGGTGTAGGTAGGTCTATTGGGTCCCCTATACTTGTGGACACCTGGGGCAGGCTTTCCAGGTTCCAGGACTGGCATACATGGTAATCAGTGCTGGGGGTGAACTTTATTATCAGAGATGGGCTTCTTTAACACTTTCACTTGTGTTGGGGACTGTGAACCCCCATACCCTGAATTTCCTATAAACAACTTGTTATGTTTGCAGCTGCTTTAAACAAAACAACTTGTTTTCCTGTGTTTTCAGCTGCTCTGAGCACAAGACCCTCAGGAGTTCCTGAAGGCAGGGGAGTGATTTCTGGTGGGTTTGGTTGGGGCGTGGCTTTCTGTTAAGAATACCTATATAAGCTGTCCTGGAACACAATAAAGGGAGCGTTTTGGGGAATTCAAGAATGACCAATGTCTCTGTCTCTGTGTTTCAATCTCCAGCCCCTTGCCCAGCTTGCGAAAGGTCCCATAATGTAGGCAATGCCCTATAGGCGTAGTACCATAGTATACAGTATATGTACTACAGGCACTACAAGACCGTAGTACATGTAGTAGCCCGTACGCTACACACTTGGAAACCAGCAAGCTCAGTTTGGACAAAATACACTTACTCTAGAGTAAATGGGTTTCAATTGGTAACGGAGGAGTTATGCTAGGAACTTTAAATTTGGGAAATTATACACAAACAAATGATGGCGGAGGCCTGCTTAAAAACTAATTCACTCTCAGGTACTAGACTGAACCTCAAATAACTACAAAAGTAGTATAGCAGATGTTAAAATTTAGCAACTGTCCCATTGGAAGCCCACTGGAAGCCAGTTAAGCAAACTGACACACTCAACTTCTTGATTTACCATCTCCCTGTACCTCTGTTATGGTCTTTATCTGGTTCTAACCTCCACATTGAAAATCTCCCTTCTAATTCTGACTTCAAAATGTCTATAAAGTGTGTACCACTGGCCTTCAACCTGGTGAGATGCTGGTGAAACTGGGGGTGCTAGCCTAACATGATCAGCAGGATGCTGACCTTTCTCTGTCCATCGAGTGACATCTAGCGTTACTGGGAGTCCTCCCTCGACAGTTATTTAAATGATAAATGGACAGAAGATAACTGGACTGTCTCTTGATGGCTAGGGGCCAAGCATTGTGATAGCATCAGTTTTTCTAGAGATGGATTTAAAACAGGAATGCTGGAGGGTTTAGCTCTGAGGAGGGGTGTCCAATATTCTGACATTACGGTTCAACACAGTCATCTACAAATGTGTTTGACCTCCCTTAAACCTACTCTAGGAGAGATGTGGCCCATGAGCCCTAGGTTGAACACACCTGGTAGAAGTTCCTAATTAAATATATGCACTCTTCACATAAGGAGAATGGGTTCAACCAGTATAGGAAATATATTACAAAGAAAAAACAGGTGAATGGCTAAAGTAGAGCCCACCACGCTTCTGCTATTGGGATCTGTGTTATCTGTGGGCCCTGCCTCTTCCCTAGGAGGGAAGGCTAAGGCAGGGAAAATCCTTCATCCACAAGAGTGGTGCTTAGGCAGTGAACTATGAAATACGGCAGAGATGTCAGAGATCCTCCTAAACCTAAGCCAGAGAAGCCTGCTCAAGCAAGGGTTTACCAATAGCTGAGCATCCCCCTACTTCCCCTCTTCCTCCTGACCCTCTTCCATCTCTTCCTCTTCCTCCTCCTGCTCTTCCTCCTTTTCTTCCTCTTTCCCTCTTCCGCTTTTTACTTTTCTCACCATGGTCTGGCCAGAGTGCTGCTTTTGTACCCATTGTTACCTCAGCAGGGGCAGCACTGTGGGAAGCGTCTTTGTTTAATTTTCATTCCTGAGAAAAAATTAATTCATTTTTCCATCTTTTCTATTTTCCTTCTATCTTTCTTTGCTTGCTTCTGTCCTCCTATTTCCTCTCTCTTCTTCCTTTCCTTTCTGCCACCTTCTGCCTTCTTTCTTCCTCTCTTCTTCCTTTGCATCTTGTTCCTCCTCTCTCTTTTCTCTCTATCCTCTCCTTTCTCCCTCCCTCCACCCCCTTCCCAAGGTCATGTTTGCTCAGTTAACAAAGCTGCATTTTCCTCTCACTCCATTTCTTGGTTTTCTCTCCTCCTTATTTGTTATTGCTCTGGAAACTTGGGAGTTGTTCCTACAGGAGCCATCTCTGCCTCACAGGGCTGAACACACAGATGATGTTCCGCTAATGCTCCCTGAATCAGAACAGGCTTGGGCTTGTCTAGGTCAACACATGTGCCCACTAACCACCGACCCATGTGACTCTCTGACCCAGGTGGACAGACACTGCAACTACAGCTAACGACTACCAGGAAAGGAAGGTGCTGCACATGGTTCCAAGAGCCAAGTCTGAGTCAATAGCATCAACTCTTAAACCAATTCTATATAGTAGGAACAATCAATCTCATTTTCAGCAAAGGTGCACAAAGCCCAAAACATGTGACTAAAAGGTAGAGCTAGGATTTGAACCTAGGATATTTGTCTTCAGTCTGAACCACTACACCACACTAAGAATGATTATAATTTACTGTAATTTATGAATGTAAAAATAAACAGAAAAATGCATGATCAAATTAAGGGCTTTTTTATTTTGTAATAAATCTGTTCACACAACTCTTTGGAAATAAGTGACTGTTTGCTAGGTAACCCCCCTGGGGGATAGGCATGCAATCTTTTTTTTTCAGCTTCCCTTGCAACAAAGAATAAAGCTACCACACTTAGCTCTAATCAACACTTAAGAAAACACTGATTCTGGAAAATTCTAAATTAACAAATATTTTAAATGCTTATGAAATTTTTGTGAAAGCCTCTTAGTTGCACAAATGAATTTAAAGTTTTTCCTCACCTACAATTAAACTTCATTTTCAGGGTAATATAAAAGCAAAATTTGGTTTATTCTCCTAGTAGAGCAAACTTGAAACAAAATAAAACAGCAAATATTTTTATGAGTGGCAGAAACTATTAATGGAGTATTGGTATTTTTGCATCCATTAGGAAGAGAGTATTCAATCCAGGGTATGCTGGGCTCCTTCCTCACTCAGGATAAAGGACATTTCCTCTACCCCATTCTCCTTCCACCTGGGAAAGTGGGGAAATCTTGGCAAGTGACTGCAAAATCCCATTTTGTTCTTCTTGAAATCAGACGCGTGTCTTCTTTGTTCTTAAAGTCACTGCTCCATGCTTGTAATTTTTAACAACCCTTCCTTCACAAGACGCTTAGTGGCAGGCCCAAAAGTTGCCAAGAGTTCAAAATCATCGCAGGTCGTAATGGATTCTATCTGAGTGAGAAGCTGCTAAAATTGTACCAAACCACGCAATTTCACATGGTTGACATGTGAACAAGGGAATGGAGGTGAAATGTAAGCTTTTCAAGGGATGTTAGCTGCTATCATCGAGGAAAGATATATTTAAAAAAGTCTGTCAGTAAAACTATGGATGTGTTCACTAGGATATGGGGTAAAAAGCCAGATGGAAAAACGATGGGACAGAAAACAAAAGGGCAGACAATTTGAAGTCTCTGTTTAATAAACACAGCTGGGATGCAGCTGAAGCCAGGAGATGGGGGAGCTACCTTTCCAAACTCACAAAGAAAATCTGCTTACGGTAACAGGGAAACTGAATATTTGGTGAATGGACACTCTCAAGCCAAGAAATAGGCATGGCTGTTTATTCCCAACAGCTTGTAGAATTAGCATTCAAGAGAAACTGTAAAAGTTCATGGCTGCCTGGGGAAGACATGCACCGACGTTCTCTGGAACACACTGAATGGAGAAAGAAGAATGATCCAAACTGCAGCTCAAATGCCCTAGAAAGGGCAGTTATCATAAGTGTCGATATTTGTGCATGTGTGCTGCTCTTTACCAGGAATGTTGAATGAGGCTGCTAGCTAGTTCCCGGTCGCTTAGTCCCGAAATAATCACGAAGAAACTGTATGATTCAAATCACTGCTTGGCTCATTAGCTCTAGCTTTTTATTGGTAGCTAGTATATTTAACCCATTTCTATTAATCTGTATATCACCACAAGGTCATTGCCTACCAGCAAAGTTTCAGCATATCTATCTCCAGTGGCGGCTCCATGGTGGCTCCCTGACTCTGCCCTTCTTTCTCCCAGCATTCAGCCTAGCTTTCCTTGCCTACCTAAATTCTGCCTTGCTACAGGTCCAAAACAGTTTTTTTTTTATTCATTAATGGTAATCACAGCACACAGAGGGGACTCCCACATCAAAGGAAGCCCTGTGGTTCTATTTCAAAGGCAGCATATCTTTTTACTTAATCTTTTATGCCTAGATGATCACATTTGTGAGACAAATCAACCAGCCAAAGCCATTCTTTGCTGAAAATGTAACTGGCACTCTATTATCTCAGAAAATAAAGACAGCAACATGAATAGGTTTTTAGGTCTTTCTGTGGGTCAACTTTAGCCATGAAAATGTTGACTGAAGTGCATAATATAAGGGTTTATTCTAGGGCCTAGAAAGACAGCTCAGTTAGTAAAGTGGCTGCCTTGCATGCACAGGGACATGAGTTCAATTTCTGGGACCCATGCAAAAAAATCTAACTGTGGTTTGCACTCAGAAGCCTAGAGCCAGGAGACAGAGGCAGTTGAATATCTAGGGTTTCCCAAAGAGTCCTCTAAGACCACCTGACAAGATCCTGGCTAAGGAGAGACCCTGCCTCAAAAGAAAACAAGGTGGATTGCACCTGGGGGATAGCACGCAAAGTTGAAGGTTGTTTTCTGGCTTCTATGTGGTCACCAGTCTTCCTTCCCTTCAATCCATGCTGTTGTTTAAATCATTAAATTGTTCTGTCATAGAGATGACCACTGGATCTTTCACTGAACTCAACATTGGAGCCTTAACTAGGAGGTCAGGTCATCTAAAGGCACCTTTGGTCTGTGGACTATCTGAATAAAGAAATCACTATATTTTATAACCCTTTAAAAAACAATCTCACACTCACCTTCATCCAGAAACCTTACACAACAACTTTAAGGGGTAAGCAAATCTATCCTCAAAAACCAAGAACAAGAAATAGAAGAAGTATGGGTGTATTCTTAGGTGTCAACCCCCTTTTATTTTATACAGAAAACATTTATGGAGTATCTATGTCTACAAACTCCTATTAAAAGCCCCAGGATGAAATGTGGAGATGCATGAAAAGCAGTCCTCCTCTTGGATTGAGAACCAGCAATAGTCAAACACTCAGGGCTTTGAACAAGTCTGTGTAGGAGAAGAGAAAGTGAGTGAGGCTAGGAGCGCTAATTTACTGAATGCCATTTTGTTAAGTTTAACTGGACTAAAATGTTCTGCCTGCCTCGTGCTGGGCTGCTAGAATCCCCTGAAACTGTACACACTAGCTAACTGACAGAAATGCCTTTCTGAGATGCTAAGCTGGGAGTAGGACCCAGCAATACGACTGACCCCAGAACTCATGGTCTTAACCATCCTCGATGGGGATGAAGAGGAAAAGACTCTAACAGAAATGCTGAGCATGCTAAAGATACCGACCGTGTTCAGATTTTAGTGACCATTTCAGCCCAAATTCCCTTATTCTGGGTGACAATGAAAAATCATCCCTCGTGTAAACACATCATCCCTCATGTAAACACGTCTTCCAAACAGTAACTGTTTTACAAAATCTTAGAACTCTCCTCAATCTTAGAAGTGCCTGGAGAAATCTCCTTTATAGTAAAAGCTCTAATAAAGTCTCAACTGAATGACACTGAACCCACAATAGGGATATTACGTCCCCAGTGGGATGGCATGATGAAGTTCCCTGCTCACAGGACAGTGGAAGAACACTAACCTGGGTGGTCACTGACTGCTTTGTTAATGGACTGGCTTTTTAGCACACCCCTTTGATCTTTGATGTGACATACCAAGCATATAGGGTCATGCCATAGTTACTCTCTTTTAGTTTTAATAGTCTCAAAGTTCATGGAGAAATTAGGAAAACAATGGCCAGCTATCCACCTGCCAATCACTCAATCACTCAAAAGGAAAAAGAGAAGCTACTGCATTTACTGTATGCTAGGCCTGTTGCAAATTGTGGTTGCAAGTTGAGAGAAGTCTTGAGAAATATCTTGGTCCTCAAACAGCTGCAATGAAAGGATGACCTCAGAGACACATCAAAAGACAGCTAACATGTGTCAGGTCAAAAATAGAAGAAGGAATTGTGGTGACCCCAGTGACTTGGGAGGGGTGATGACCTCTGACCTGGCTCTTAAAGGATGCTTACCATCTAGTCACATGTGCCAGTCTTCAAGGAAAAATGCTCTCCTAATGTGACTTTGGCCAAAATAATATGGCCACATCGACCACTCCTTCTAAAAGGTAAAATCTGGCCATGCATGGTGGACCACACCTGTAATGTGAGCACTCCAGGGTTGAGCTGGGAGGATCTTGATGAGTTCAAAGTCAGCTTGAGACATGGTTGACATACTGTCTCAAAGAAAGAAGGGTGGAGGAAGTACGCCAGGTGTTGGTAGAACACCAGCCTCCCGTGCCCAAGGCCTTGAGTGTCATAACATGAAGAGAAGAAGGGCTTAGAAAAAAGTCCATTCATTTTCTAAAAGGTTCATTGAATAGTTTAGTAAATAGTTACTAGCACTTTTAGCCAAGTCAGAGAGACTTTGACTCTTTGAGAAACTGAAAACAGAGTAAGTGGGCTGGCATTGAGACCCCACTTAAAACTCAGTTTACATTAGTGTATGACATGGTTGTGGATAATATGGTGAGATCTTAAAAGGGCTTCTCTGGGAGCTGGTGGATGACTGTTAGTGAACCACCTGTTCAATAAGCATGGAGACCTGAGTTCAGATCACCAGCATCCCCACAAAAGCGTGGAAGAGAGGGCTGCAGAATTAGGCAGATCCCAGAAGCTCCTGGGCCAGCCAATCTGGACAAACCAAGGAGTTTCAGGCTCAATGTCTCAAGAAATAAAGGTGGAGAGTAGTTAAGGAAAGACTCTCAGTGTGGAACTCTGGCTTCTACATGTCCTCCATCTTCATAGGAACTCCTATGCACACACCCACATTAACAAGTACGTGTACCACACAGACATAGCACACACAAAAAAGGAGGAGGGGGGTAAGTGAGAAGGAGGAAGAAGAGGAGGAGGAAGGTAAAGGGAAGAAGAAAGAAAGAAGGTGATGCTTGAATTGGAGACCTAGACTCTATTCAGAATGACCTTTTGCAAAGTGGTCCTTGCTTTCAAAGGGAAGGGAGGAAAGAAGGGATGGAGGGAGGGAGGAAGAGAGAGCAAATGCGGCTTTTGTCCATGTGTATTTTGTCTCCAAGGATCTCAGGTTTTACGTGGAGTTAGTTGACCATGTTGAAGGCACCAACTGTTACATGAGGAGCAGGTCCCTTGTTTTACCCAGCCGCCTGGCTAGCTTACACCCGAAATAACCACACAGAAACTGTATTCATTAAAACACTGCTTGACCCATTAGCTCTAGCTTCCTATTGAATAATTCTTACATCTTAATTTAACCCATTTCTATTAATCTGTGTATTGCCATGCGACTGTGGCTTAACGGCAAGATTCTAACCAGCGTCTGTCTCAGGCAGAAGATCCATGGCATCTCCCACCCTATCATTCTTCCCAGCATTCCGCTCTGTCTTTTCTGCCTACCTAAGTTCTGCACTATCAGGCCCAAAGCAGTTTCTGTATTAATTAACCAATGAAAGCAATACATGAACAGAAGAACCTCCTACACCAGCAGTTAGCTTCCCAGTGTGCCATGTTAAAAGGTGATAGGACCTACCATATAGCCCAGTTACCTAGTCCTTATAGCATTGTGGGGCTCTTTGAAGTGACGAAGGTTGTTCCTACTGAATCCAAGTTAGTTATTATGAGAAAGTTAAAAGGCAAGCTTGGCCACTCCCTGGTCTTCTTGGTTGTTTCTGGCCATGTGATGGCTCCATCTTACAATGTTCCTGTTCCTGTGATGTCATCTGCTGTGGTCATCAACAGAGCTGATATTTTTCTCTTTAACATCCAGAACTATAAGCTGAACTAACATCTTTTCTACATAACAATATCCAACCTCAAATATTTGATCATTACAACAAAAAAAAACGAATAATATAGAAACCACAGCCAATGTTTCTTGTTGGTGTTCTTGTCATTAAAAATATCTTTGAAAGTCACTCCTGGAGAATGTGAGTTTAGAGTCCTGGAGATTCGGCAGGGGACTCAGGATGGAAGTGCTACTATGGAAGGGGATTTGTGTGGGCAGAGGCACTGAAGGCAGAGTAAGATAATGAGAGAGACGTCTTCAGCTTTCTTTCCTCTCTTGCTCTCTGTGCCGTGTTCCGCTGTGGCAATTTGGGGGAGAGAGAGATGTCAAGTGTGAGTCAGAAGCTGTGAGTTCTTGAGAACAAGACCCAAGTCTACTGTGAGCACCACCTCCTGCATCCCAGTGCCTTGAACATTGCTGGGGGGGGGGGCAGGTAGCACTTCCATAAGGAAAAAAGAAAGGAGGCTTCTGGGAAATACTATCTGTGGGGTTTTCCTTAATACACCCACTGGAAAAACAATCTTGAAATGTTACAACAAAGTCACACTGGCACCTGCATCCAGTAGTGTCTTTTCTGACAAACTGTTCATCAGAAATAAAGTCACCAGCATTGAAAAAAGTTGTGGAAAGAAAGAAACATTGTTGTGTATGACCAAAAAAATAAGAAGAATCTGAATGTCTAACAATCACTTTGTGATTGTATTATGTGACACCGTGGTATAAGGTACTGTATAGCTCTCTGAGATGCTGTAGCAACATAAAAAACATGGGGTATGTTTTAAGTTCTGGGAGGTAGGTTTCAGAGAAATATGTAAACTGGAAGACTCTGTTTCAATAGTGGAAAGAGAGGGGAAGGAGAAGGAAGCAGATAAGAAGTCAAAGAATAAGATATAACAGGCTTATAGAGACTTCTTTGTGGATTTGAGTCCAGGACATACCACTTACTGTGTGACTTGGGAAATCAATTTCTTAGCTATTACTGACTTAATTTACTAATCTCTGTGTTGTTCACAATGACCTCTACATCTTTCTCAAGTTTGTTGTTAAAAACAAAGTTATTCAAGGGGCTAGTGAGAAAACCCAGCAGTTAAAAGCACATGTTGCTCTTGCAGAGGACCTGGGTTCAGTTCCCAGTCCCTACAAGGCTGCTCACAGCCATATGTAAGTATCTTCGAATCTAATGCCCCTTTCTGGCCTCCTTTGTTACCAGGCAAGAATCATACATGCACATGCATGTGGGTGCATGAGGAGACCAGAAGAGGATATTCAATGCTCTGGAGCTCATATTATGAGAATTGGTGAGCTGTCTAACATGGGTTCTGGAAACCAAACTCTGGTCCTCTCAAGAGAAGGTAGGGCCCTTAGCTGTTGAACCAACTCTCAGTCCCTATAAATATTTCTTTACAAAAATTTATTATTACTATTGGTTCACAATATAGACAAAAATGCAAAGATTGTTTCATCAAATAAGCTTTGTATTTTTCATAGGATCAGAACAGAAAAGTGAAGTGTCTTAGTTAGGGTTTCTATTGCTCTAATAGAACGTCATGACCAAAAGCAACTTGGAGGCTGGGAGAGTTTATTTCAGCTCACTATCCCACATAACAGTCCAATAGCAGTCCATCACTGAGGCAAGTCAGCACAGGAACCTGAAGGAAGGAGCTGAAGGCCATGAAGGAGCACAGCTCAGTGATCAATGACTTGCTTCCCATGGCTTGCTCAGCCTGTTTTTCTTTCTTTCTTTCTTTCTTTCTTTCTTTCTTTCTTTCTTTCTTTCTCTTCTTCTTCTTCTTCTTCTTCTTCTTCTTCTTCTTCTTCTTCTTCTTCTTCTTCTTCTTCTTCTTCTTCTTCTTCTTCTTCTTCCTCTTCTTCTCCCTCTCCTCCTCCTCCTACTTCTACTCCTTCTCCCCCTTCTCCTTCTCCCCCTTCTCTTCCTTCTCCTTCTCTTCCTCCTCCTTCTTCTCCCCCTTTTGGCTTTTTGAGAAAGAATTTCTCCATGTAGGTCTAGCTACCCTGGAACTTAATCTGTAAACCACACTGCCCTCAAACTCTGATATCCACCTGCTTTGGTCTCCAGAGCTGAACAGCCTGTTTTCTTATAAATCTCAGTGTCGTATATCCAAGAACACCACCACCCACAATGGCTGGTCTCTTTCACATCAATCACTGATCAAAAATTTCACCAAAGACTTGTCTACAGACCGATATTGTGGGGTCATTTTCTCTTCTGAATGTCCTTCCCAAATGACTCTAGTTGACTTAAAATTAGCCAGCACAGGAAGTGACTATGTATACAACCATGCTCTGCCTAACATTTGTACATACTTTTAAAAATCAAATTCATGGTCTAGAGAAATGCCTCAGTGGTTAAGATCCTGTGTGGCTCTTGCAGAAAATATGGGTTTGATTCCCAGCACCCATGTGCCAACTCACATGTAACTCTAGTTCCATGAGATCTAGTGCCCTCTTCTGGCCTTCATGAGCACCAGGCACATATGTGGTACACATACATACATACAGGCAAAACACTGATATACATAAACTAACTTATTTAGAAATAATAGAAAAAATCAACACCTAATTTAAAAAAAAACAAATGAGAAAAACAAACTAAAAGCCATACAGTTTTCAAAAGTAGTCAGAGTAGTTTATTTCCAGCATTTGGGAGGCAGAGGCTGGCGCATCTCTGCCAATTCGAGGCCAGCCTGGTTTACAAGTGAGTTACTGGACAGTCAGGGCTATACAGAGAAACCTTGTCCCGATAAAAACAAACAGAAAAAGAATGAAACCAAAGAATTTTAAATTAGAATGATTAATGCCTCTCTACTTATCAAATGTATCAAATGAGTCACAGTTTTTAAAAGCTAAATTCTATTCTTTTTCTATTCTTTTCAATTCTTTTTAAGGGCAACTGGCAGTCATTGCCACCTATTGGTGATGAACGGGAGTGACCCTCTCTTGTTCTGAACCTTCTGAGCCTGTGTGTGTGTGTGTGTGTGCGTGCGTGCATGCGTGCGTGTGTGTGTGTGTGTGTGTGTGTGTGTGTGTCTACCTGTCAAACTGTTTGAGTGTCTGTATGTCTGTGTGTCTCTGTGTGGGCACTTTCACACTCTTAATACTTCTGTGTTTGCTGTAAGAATCTTTAATAAAGAAACTGTATCAAATGGGGAGAGCATTTGTTTTCTATGAGCAGAAAATTTGCTCAGTACATAAATTTATTTTGAAGCATTCATTAAATTAGTGATGGACTAAAAATATTAAGGAAACTAAATCTTCACTTTGACAGTCTGAAAATGACAGAAGGGCATGGCCAAGGCCTGTCCGCATCATGAGGTCATTTTTAAATTCTGAAATTATAGATGACAAAGGCCAAAAGGACTCATCTTAGAAAACAGAATTAGTTACGCTTGCATTTTCTCCTTTGTGAATGTGTATATTCTGTTTTTCATATTTTTATACAATACATACCACTTTTTTCATTAGAAAAGAAAGTGTTTTTAAACATGACAGAAATTGCAGAGGTGAAGAAGAGAGAAATCTGCAAAACTGCTGAGTTCTTCTGGTTGTATAACCGGTCAGAGCGATAAAATCAAGTCTTGCAGCTCTGGCAGCACACTGTCACCCTGGAGCTGGGCAGCGGCTCCCCGGAGTTGGCCTGGTTGCTTTTGCTTTCACTTTGGAAGCCTGTGTTCCTTGTGTAGCTGTCTCTGTGGAAGGAGTCTTCCCTGATCCTGTCTGTCTTTAATTCATTTCAAAACCCACTTCCTCGGGGAAAAAAAAAATCTTTCCCAAATTTGCCTAATAGACTAATACACAGCATTTTTCCACTAACAAATCTGTGATCTGTATCTGTGAACATCCATTCACTTCCCTGGGAGCCGGTTTTCCCAGAAACTAGGAACAGGGAGCTTACAGGCTGCCATGGTGTTCTGAGGCTAAAATAATGCCCCTTAGCTAGTTAAGGCACAGTAAAGAAGCACTGACAATTTCTCTGAGTCTGACGTATAACATCCTGATTCTAGGAGACATCGAGAGTTACATAATTAATTTTTAATTTCTAGCTAAGTGAGAGAAGGCCCAGTCTAAACAAAAGAGAGTTTTTAATGGAAAAAGAAAAGATGGCATCTTTTCTAAATCTGAGTGAAGGAGAGAGTAGGTTCTTTTCCACAGTCCTGATTTTAAAAGTCCCTGGTCTCCTGTTTGCCAGCTCACTTCAGGACCTGCACACTCCCGCATCCACTTCAGAGGGAACTGCCTCAGCTGATCGCTTAGTTTATCATAGTTTGGAGAGTGCCCATCTCAGAAGACCTCCTTTCTTTGTTGTTTCTTCGGTGAAAATTCTGCATCAATTCATTAGCTCTTTTGAAAGCCCACTGAAATAGAAACTATATTCATTCTTGTAAACACCTGAAAACCTTGCCTGGCTCAACTTTTAGTAAAAGGTAAAATATGCAGATGAATGCAAGACAGGGAGTCCACACGGGGTTTTAAATAGGGAATTTGCGCTTATTTTGGAAAGCCTAATAAAGCCCAGGTTCTGGACAGGATGGCCAGCCGTGTCATGCGAATGTGTGAATTATTCCTTACTTCAGGGGAAGAACATGCAGGCCCTCCACCACTACTACTGAAAGATTGAAGCTTCACAGAAGAAATGCTGGGAAACCGTGGTAAATCTCCAGCAAGTTATCGTGGAGAGCACCCCCAAAGCCCACCTAAGTGCAAACCTAACAAGGGACTCAGAATCAGTTCCAGCCATATTACAACCCATGCAATGGAATTTTCTCTGGAGTCTCAATTATTTAACTGAAGCACAGGCAGGGGGGTCAAGAGTCCCCCAATTGTCAGTCTATAATTCACCTTTGATGCAGGTATGTTTTTTGGTCCTCTGGCATTTGGGCACCCAAACAGTTGTGCTTAGAGGCAAGATAAGGGGTTCTGTCTAACATATAGGATGCTCCCGGCTGCCTATGCCTTGGATACAGATTAGCTGATCTAAACAATTAGTTAGGGAACAGTCCAATCGCTGGTGACAATTAGGATGTTTGAGACATCCTGTTGACAGCTGTGGTGACAGCGGAGAGTAAAACTACCCCTGATTCCACTGAATCAGGAAACTCGGTCCTTCTGATTTACAGGCAGGCCCCTACCGCCGCCAAATACGGGGTTTCAAAAGGACTGAAAAACGACCACAAGTTGCCTCAGCTGCAGAGTTGGACAAGAAGGCACGGCTCCCTATAATCTGGGCAGAGACGGCATCTGAGTCAGATGCTTCAGAGGACTAAACTGGGAAAGCAAACTGGTGTGGCCTTCGCCTACAATAAGTTGAATTTAAAAAGCTAGCCCAGGTACTTTTAGGGACATCGCGAGTCACAGAGCTGAACGTGGTTAACGTGGTGACCCTTTATGTCTCAGAACAGCAGTTTCGAGAACACCCTTGATCTGGGGAATCCAGGAGCCCCCAGATGCCAACAAAGCACCTATTGTCATGCTACCTCTCCCTCTGGGACATGGTAAACATTTCAGTGATCCATGTGGTGAGGAAAGGGTTGTCTGACTTGAAAGTTTTTGTCTATTTACACAGGGCTCTTTTCCAATTCCTCCATCAGTTCAAGAAGCCTGTGGATGTGTTCTTAGCTGCCTCTTTCTTTAAGACATAGAAGAAGCACACATTTCTTCAAACGGCATTCTGAGGAATGTGTTCAAACCTTAAATCCCTTCTTCCCTGTGAGAAAAAGGAAAGTGGGAACGGAGACGTGGATTTTGGTTTCCACTCTTGGTTTTAGATCTTTGGATTACAGGATATTAAAAAATAAACCTAGAAGACAATGCCGTGAATTTTTGGAGCAGCTGGAAAAGACACCATAAAAACGGGATTGCAATCAGCGAAGGGTGGCAGCAGCTGAACAAGTTAGACCCGTCGCCACAAAGTCAATCCTGTCCCGCCCTTCTCAGGCCTCTTAGATACAGAAGGGATGTCACACAATACAACCCAAACACGTTCTCTGTGCATATTGGGTTAAGAAAACACAGTGCCTGTCATTGTCCCCAGATGACAGACATCCCAGATGGAAGGCGGGAGGATCTGACTTCCACCCAGTTCCACCTCTGCAGTGCAGGGCCTAAAACCTTCCCGACCGCCATGTTCTGGCCTGGGCACTGAGTGAAACAAACTCCTTTTCCTCTGTGTGCCTCTCCTGTTAGTGAAAGGAGAGTATTGGGGTGTGGATCTCTTCTTGTCTTCGCTCTCCAAGTACACGAAGTTGTCCCTTAAACAGGCATTGCACTCTTTAATGTGGGGTACTTTAAAATGGCTTTATTGAAGTAAAACATTTTTTTTTACTGTATAAACCAACTATTCTGGCTTTTAAAATGTTTTCTCAGTTTTTTAAAGGCTATGGAAGCAGCAGAAATTTGGATCAGTGAAAATAGCTGTAGAAGTCTACAATATGCTTTGAATTGTACTTTCTGATTTCAGCAGTCTACCCATGAGAATTCAACTTTGTGCTGTGGAAGGTCCCTTTGACATCTTCACTGACCACATATATGTGACTGAGGAAGAGCTTTTCTTCAGTGAGAAAACAACACCACGGTGTAGAATAGAAAAATCAAAGAGGAAAAAGTCCATACCACTTATAAAAAGAGCATTTGAAAGTAGACATCCTTTCTCGATTCTATGTTCAAATGAAACCCATCAGATCTTCTGGTTTTCATCCATTATTTTGAAATTATAGACAAATGCTTTCAGCGTTTAGTAGACTTTGCATGAGGAACTCATTTCCAATATATGATATTAAATGTGTATAATCTTCTCAACAATAAGGGCCCTTAGTTAGCATCAGGGGTGGAAAAAGTGTTACTACAATAGCACTTGGCTTTCTTTTAACATGCAAATATTTCTGTAGAAAATAACAACATAGTAATATGTAAACATACTTGGCATTTTATATCTGCTGATATTAAAATATTAAAGGGTTCTAGAATTTGTATTTTTAGAAATTCAAAGTTTATCCAAGTACAGCCGATAAGTTTATTTTTTTTTTAGTGAGTTTAAAATCTGACCATGAAAAAAATGTTGACCTGGATCCAATCAACTTGAGAGCATATACGTGATATTTGTCTATTTATGCATAAACAATAATATTTAAGACCACTTTAAAATTAAGGTTAAATGCTTTTATATTAAATCGAAACTTTTAGAAGTTTAGGTAGTTGTTTGACAAAACTAACAGCTAGATGGCATGACAGTTTTATTTATAGTAGTTATGTCATTAGAGCTCATCGAATATAGCATGCACAGTGACTCATGAGAAAATTCTTAAAGAAATTGTGATACAGCAATCAATATTTAGATTTTTAAAACACATTTAGTGATTTGGGGAAGCACTCCGATCCGTCTGATATGTAAGTAAAGAGTAAAGATGAGTCACGGCAGAGAAAGTGCGATCCTATTGTGTGATGAGGGCGCAGCATAATACACTAAAAAGGTAAAATAGACCCCTGAGCGGCCAAATATGTACAGACTTTTTTAATTTACTTTAAAAAAATTAATTCTAACTGAAATTGTGACAATCCTACTACTCCTTTAATCCCAAACCGTTATTTCTGTCACCTGTATAAACATACTTGAAATAGCTAAAAATACAAGTATCCAACTGACTTTTAATTACTTAGTTATTTTCCTCAGTGCTGTCCGTCGGCGGGTTTTTAATGTAAATATTTGACATGTACAGTGAGAAAGAGCCTGAGATTGTTTCTCTGGAGCTGGTGCGGGGCGGGCTAATCCGGGCCTTGGAGCGCCACCCCATGGCAGACCTCGTGAAGCACACCTTGGTTCTTTAGTATTTTAGAGTTTTTTTTTTTTCTCCAGGCCCATTAAAAGCATTACACCTCTCCATGGTTGAGCAGTTGCTGACTTCAGAAACCCGTTTGAATTCTTCCCACTCCGACACAAAGAACTGCCCCCCTTGGTCCCCCAGATAGAGCAAAAGATGTGTGGATATTTGAGTAAATGAATCCTACCACAACAAAGAAAGTCTTTTGCCTTGTGAGCCATGCCAGGGCTCTAAAATACTAGTGAAATTATCGGCTTCGGTAACCACCACCAAGATTCATAATGTTTTCTATAGCATTACTTGGCAAGGGACCGTGAGCTTGAATAACTGCCAAAAGGAATCAGCAAAAATAAATACAATTAACGTTTCTTAGATGTCAAATCGGAATTCGTGTGTGTGAGCCGTTACGTTTAGAAAAATAAGGAACACAATAGGATGGGATTAGAAATCGGAACAAACACAGATGAAATGCACTGGGAAATGGCAATTGAGATCCTTCAAGGAATAGAGACAGACTCTTGCTTTTTGTTTGTGTTGTTTCTGTTTTTACAGTATATTTCTCTCCTCCCCACCCAACTGATCCCTCTTACACAGAATAAAAGGGCCATTTTTACCTTTCCAGTGGTCCTTCCAAAGTTATTTGGAAACATACTTGTCACTTCTGTATCCACCGTTGCAGAATGGAGGTACGTTCATAACATTAACTCTAAGGCTGTTTGATTAACAAAACAATATATTGCTACCGTTTCAATGTTAGTAAATTCTCCACCACACTCATGCATTCACACACCCCGCAGGGGAAAGTCATGAGCAGATGTAATCTGCCCAGACCCAGGCTCTTCAGGAAAGGAGCTGGAACAAGAGGACTCAATCTGGGCCAGCGTTTCTGGACCCACACATCCTCTCCCTTGCTGGCAAGAATCTTCCAGCCGACTTAACAGGAGGTTTGGCTTAACAGACGGACTTTCCAGGTGTGATTGGGGCGGAAACCTGATTAAGGAAAGGAGAGAAAATTCTGTGAAGAAAGTTCAAATAGTGCGAATCTTTCCAGGGAAAGTGCACGGAAATGTGCACAGAGCAACTGTGAAACAGCTCTCCTCCTCCCACCCAAGCCTCCTCCAGTGACCTCTGTCTACAGGATTGCCGTTGTCCTCTCTCGTCGGGGCTTCTCCTTTTCAGGATAGCAATGATACCACGGCACGTCTGAGAGCCGAGCCTCTCTCTGTCTGCCCTCTTCCAGCAGAGAAGGAATGTCTCCAAGTTTTAAAGATGGACAATGAAACTTGTTCACATAAATATGTTACAAGTTTCTCGATGGCTCAGCAATCAACCATACACACACACGCGCACGCACACACGCACACACAAATGAACAAGCTTTCAAAATAAAAGACAGCTTTAAACAAATGGACATCCTTTTAATACTTCTTATTTCAGATTAACATTGCTATATTTTCACAAATTTTTGAATATGGCAAATACAATATACAGTATGAAACAAAACATGTTAGTCTTCATAATCTAGCTGAACATTGCTTTATCTTCACAAAGTACAGAATGTAGAGAACATGCAGCTTTTATAAAACATTTATTGTGTAAAGAGTAATAAACACACTAAGAATTCCAACCCTGCTACACTTCTGAAGTTCCCACTGCCCCTTCGTTATGCCTCCCCTCCCACCTTGACCCCTATGATATTCATTTCCTTTTTAAAATATAATTTTGCCATCTATGTGAATAGAAACCGAAAGATTTCATGTCTTTATCTGCTGACCTTTAGAGAGAGAAGCTCATCTTCCTGAGGGTGGAAATCTCAGAGTGGCCATGGACATCCACTTCTCTCTCCTAGCCAAGGTTTCGGTTTCCCAGGATACACAGCCCCTCCCCAAGGAAGCCTTAAAGTTTTCCCTATTCCATTTTACCCTGTGCAATTGTTAAGCTGTAAGTGACCGTTTATGTGTGGATGGAAGCTAAGAACCAGGGCCTGCTGTGGATCTAGGCTCCATCCTGAGGGCAGGCTTCTATAGAGCAGGAGTAGGGGTATTTCAAGACAGAAGACCCACCATTCTGCTACTCGAAAACACAGCTCAAAACAGAGCTAATTCTTATGGGCTAGAGTAACTCCTTAGACCCAAGGCTGTGTTTGGGAGCTAGCAATCCTGAGACAGGTGCTCTGCTCTGCTCTGCTGTACCTGCTATTTATTCGTGGCTATACTAAAGCCGCAGCGTGGTTTCCAGGATCCTGGTCTACAGAAGAAAGTGAAGCCATGACAACAGAGAGATCGCCAATGGGAACTCGTGAAGACCTGTATAGACAACTCTTAACAGCCATATCGGGGAAGAAAAATACTAAGTGCTTTGAGTGTGAGTCGGCATGCCAGCAGGGACTGGCATACAGGGCATCCATGCAGGATGATGGTGACAGATGCTGACTTCCCAAGGCAGGTTGCCCAACACCAAGTTTCCTCCCCAGATTTCTTTCTAGTGTTTCATTGTTAACAAAAACCCAATAACATATGTGGAAGGTCAGTGTGGAAACCAGTATAGGGAAAAAATAACTGAAAGAAGATGTTGCCAAGGTAATGATCAGCCCAGAAAACATGGATTCCTCCAGGCAATATGCCGAGCCATCTTGCAAAAGACACTACGGTGCTTAAATTAGTAAAGTATCTGTCTTAGTTAGGATTCCTATTGCTGCAATCAACACCAGAACTGAAATGCAAGTTGGGGGTCGGGTTTATTTGGATTACACTTCCAAATCATAGTTCTTCATTAGCACTGGAATTATTAGCGCACGCCACCATGCCCAGTTTTTAGACTTGGGTTCCGGAAACTGAGCCTCGTGCTTACCCAGCAAGCACTTAGCAGCTGAGCCATCTCCCCAGTCATCCAATGTCTTTTCTAAATTGAGATCTGCCTGTTGAAATAACACACAGCCACTAGGCCTTTATAAGCTCTGTCTCCAGAGAGATTCTTGCAACTGCCTTACGAAATCTAACAGTGCAAATAAACATATTTGTAAAGGAACTGTCAAGGTTCTGGTGGCTTGCAAGAAATTTATTATGAGTTATTCTAATGCTCTGAATCATTCTTCCCTGTGGTAAATTCAAAACCAACAGATTCAAGGAACTTTAAAATAAATCTAACGATTTTTCCTGTCACACACAGTGAACAACAAGGTCTCACACAGACACACATACACACAAATGGATTTTAAGATGATATGTAAATTATAGCATAAAGAATAATGTCTGTGCAACTAAAGCACTAATCAAAACTGTAAATAGCAACACAAACAGACAACGTGCGATTTCATAGAGAGCTAAGTATTTGCTTGCAGTTTCCCAGATTCTCCGAGACTTTAGTTCACAATAATAACACGTGGTATTGCTAGTGACATTATCTTCTGAGATGGAATTGTTCTAATATGCTACTGGCTTACACTGAAACTTTAAATCGCACACGTAATGTCTGAATAACGGAGAGTCAATTTCCCATTGGGATGACAGAAAATGCTACCAAAAGTATGAGCAGAAAGCAAGAGAAGGAAGTCCACAGAACTACAGAGGTGCACATTTCTTTACGAGACTGTGTATGTATGCATCTATACAGACTGTGAAAGAGGAACCAGCTATTGTATTTTGATTGGTCATTTAAAATCTAAAAATAAAAATCATTGCCAAACATTTTTGTTCTTTTTTTGTGTTTTAAAATGTCTCTATAGCATATATTAAGTATGCATAGTAGACTCCATTATAGCATTTTTATAAACACAACATATTTCAATCATATTCGCCCCATTGCTCTACCAAATCCTCCCCACAGCCCTCTGAATCCATCCCCCTTCCCTACGAGCACAACTTCCACTTTCATGTCTTCTTTCAATGATGTTCCTATTGGCATATAATTCATTTGTCTTTCAACAATCAGCCTTTATTATGCAATTTTACTAAATTTTGCCCTCGTAGAAAACAAAGTATTTCTGGTACTGCAGTAACAAATGTCTCCATCCTTTTTTAGACTAGCTCAATAAAGAGTCTTTGAACTTGTTTCTAGGAGTGTGTTTTTCTCTGAACAATCACTTCAACGTTCGAAACCAAATCTCAATTCCCCTCTCTCAAATAACCATGCTTTGAGAAATGTCCAAATATTTTGTATTTTCAAATCCCTGAACAGAAATATTTTTAAAACCCTTATTACCTATAAAAACTTTTCCAGAAAGCAACATGGCAAGAAATAAAAAAAAAATGCATTCTGAAATAACCATTGCTTACAAAAAAAAAACATTTACAATAATGCTCTGAACTTTTTAAAGTCTAAATTTAGCTGGTAAAAGTCTGGGAGAATGGGATCACGGACATGGAGCAGAACTATGCTGTTCTGAGATAACAAGGTAATCGCTAAACAGGAATCTGTCAGGTCCTAGAAACGATGCAAGTTTTACCATTCCTTCATTCTCATCCAGGGAGCTGCAAATCTGCTTCCTGTTGTTTGTTTTAAATACACTATTTGGAGGCCTGAAAAGGTGACATTACTGAAAATCAGAGCTTCAGTTAGCTGTGAAATTGCCTGATGGCTTTCGGGGTCTGGCTCTATGGTGGATGAAACGTGAGTTGCGAACTCGGGTGCTAAATAATCCCATTGCCCAGGCACTGATTTACGGAGCCGCATTTGACTTAGAATCGGAAAGCAGATCTAATTAATAAGAAAATAAACTCGCCTGTGGATACCTCTCCTTCCCGCAGTCTGCACCCCTTTGTTCTGAAGCACCTCTCTTTTGGGCTGGTTTGAATATCAAAGTGCAGCAGCCCTCGCAGCGCCCACGGGTTCCCTGGAGGTTCTGCACATCCCTGCCATCCTCCTGAGGAAAGCTTGCACCCGTGCCTCGGGGCGTCTTTCAACACAAGTATCAGATTTGCCTGTAATTCTGAAGTAAATGTTTTCGTGGTCTGTCACCTTGATTTTATTAAAGGTGTTGGGTTCAAAACATTAACAAAGGTTGAAAAAAAATTCCAATAGAGGTTCTAAAACGTTGGAAATTTATAACTGCCAACCATTTTCAACCTTTTATCAATTGTTTGCACATGGCACAGATCTCAGATTAGTCAGTTAAACAGGATGCCACAGATGTGTTCCAATGCTTAGCTAGCTTTTTTTTTTTTTTTTAACTGTAACACTTGGATACTTAGATTGCAGGAGAGCCAGCTAGATTCAGGACTCTATTTTACATTTTAAGGAGCATTTTGCCTTGCTTGCTCTGGTTAGTATCAAGGCTTTTCAGAGAATATAATTTGAATATGTAAGAAAAAAAATTCAGTTGATGTCAGCCTCGGTGGTTTAACAATCTTTTTTGAAAAGATTCTATTTCCAGGAACCAGCAGGCTAGCGACTAATTTCATTAAATCTGTATTGACTTTCCAGGCTTTTGCAATAGAGAGGCTATCTGAGTTTTGCTGTGCAGTTTTGTTATCTTAAATAATATTTGCACAATTTAGAAAAAAAAGCTGGTCTAAAATTAAAAATTCAAACAATTTGAGGGCTGTATGCACAATGTGTACACATGATGTATAAACTGGTGTGTGATTTCAGAGCTTAGGCACACTGTACGAATGCCACCACCACCCCTTGTTTTTTTTTTCTTAAAGGAAACGACCCTTTGGCAGAGACACACGTCTAAGCTGCATAGAGTCTGAGCTGCTGAACTCAGAGCAAATTTCAATTAAGTGGCAGGAGCAGCCCACTCCCCAAGTGAAGCCCTCCTGGCCTCCTGATAGGTCGGGGAAACCAAAACAACTGGCTTTGAGGGGGCTCCCATGCCGTGTGGTTGACTTGCGTGTGGTCTCTTCTACTTTTTCTGTCGTCCTGTTTGGGAACCAGTTCGGGATGTGTTTCTGTTGGCACTTCCCTTCTGTTGAGAATATATTCATACATCTCTCCAATGCTCTGTTGGCCTGAAAAGCCGGTCATTTGAGCCTGGGGCTGTGATAGACAGTTCTCGAGCATCGGCATCAGCTTGGGCGGTGGGGTTTGTCAAAAAGGAAGAGACAGATACAGTCTCCAACGCAAAGGAAATAGTACCATCGCGGGGCCAGCCATGGTTCGCTATCAGTCCTCGGCCTTCTTTTCTTTTCTTTCTTTCTTCCCTTTATTTTTTTTCTTCATTAAAAAATGTGCTTTATCCAAGAGTGCTTTATCTCTAGTTGGGGACAGTGATGAGAAAACCATGCCCCGTGGTCAGGTTTTTTAGCTGGGTCCTGAGTCACGGTGAGAACTGAAATGAGACACTCAGTTTTCCACGAGTCTCTGGACTCATTGAAAGTCAGAGAGCTGTAGATGCCCTACCCACACCTTCTCTTCGAAATTGTTTCTACGCCGTCCATTCTTTGGTAGAGATGTTGGTTGCAGGGTCTCACGTCCTCCTTCTTTACACTGTACCTACGAATATGCAGTCATGGAGACAGCCAGCGTCTCTGCTATTAAATAAACTCGTATCTGTAGGTTAAGTGTTTAGTTCAGAGAAAAATGAGACTGTTTATGACATCCAGCCGTTTACATATTTCTGATACAGTTAACACGCTCTTACTTCAGGTAACCTAAAGATTTCTTTTATCGTCTATCGTTGATTGTATGACAAATCATCAGGGCCGCTCAACCCCACCTACTGTTGTCACTGTGTTTTCATGAAGGCGTTTGTTCGTGGGCTTCCTTTGTGCACAGCGATGTGCACTCAGAGTGCCATTGTTCTTCTTGTTTCCAGGAACTAACAACAGCGATGACACACACGGGTAATTCTGATTCCCCCCCCCCCCAAAATGCCCAAGTAGCAGAGCACCACGTCCAGGAACTGGTCCTGATGGCTTTCTGCTCATGAGCACGAAATTTAGTGCTTTTGAAATGAATCATCCGACACAACACTCTAAAAGCCAAAGCCACACAGTCACTGCCTAAGCCATTCTTGCTGGTCGCATCTGCAAGTATTTTTTTTTCCTTCCAAATTTCAGCCCCATTGGTGAAGACGTGACTGTTCCCCTGTGACCTCTCAGCTCGCCTCAAATTCTAGGAGATCTGCTCCATCTTTCTTCCTGACCCTCCTTACTGCACCTCATATGCCCCCGTCCCTGTCAGCGGTCAGCATCTCTTATCTTCTAAGAGATGCTGAACATTTCAGGGAAGCCCGCTCCCTCCTTCAGATCCAGGACTGAAAATGAAGCGTAAATCTTACGGGCTAATAAGCACGGCAGTTACTTCAATAAAATGTTACTTAAAAGTCAATCGGCTGCACATGTTAAAGACATTAGAGCTGTTAACAGACCGTTGTAAAGCAAGCAGAATCTTTAATAACCTGTGAGCGATACTGAACCGTTCCATTCTCAGGGCAGGGTTAGCTGGCAAGGAAGCTCTGGCCATAGGGTACCAACCACTCCTGCTGTCTCGGAGTTAACAGCAAGCCAGGATCCAGGGCTAAAACCTGTTTGGTTTTTTTTTTTTCTTTCTTCCTACTAGCTTCAGCTCACAGAATTGCAGCTGGGTGCTCCAGTGCCCTGCATCAGACTTAATTTAACTCTTTAAAACCTGAATCCCTAGCCTCCATCTGACTTAAGGAGACAAGCAACTGGAGGATGTTAAGGGAAGGTGCAAAATATCCACAGGCTGCAGCAACCTTTTGGAAACTCTGGGCCTTACCAGCACCGCATGCTTTCAGAGTCCAAACTGGAGGCTCAGAAAAGACTGACAAGAAAGAAACACAATACAACCGGAAAAGACAACCAGGTGAATTAGTCCTGTAGCATATTGTTCTGTTAGTCCCTGAAGCAAAACAGGGCATCAGTTCTGTCTAAGGAAGTAGGATGCTTGTTTCAAACAGTTCCTTAAAAAAAAAAAAGCGCGATGAAAGAGACAGAGAAGATGAAGCAAAAAAATCGAGACTACTACAGCCTCTTGCTACTTTGAATGACCACCCTCATTCCCACCCCCACGCCCCTCTCCAGACACCTGAGGATACAGTCCCCACGTTGGAGAAAGAAAAACATGAGGAGGCACAAATTTTCTTTGTAAGTTAAACCACTTTTAAGTTTGGCAAATGCATTTAAAGTCTGAATTATTAAAATAATGAAAACTGGTTTGAAAGACTATCGAAGATTTAAAATTTTTTTCCCTAATAGCAATTCATCTTATATATTGATCATTATTTTTCCCCAGGGATAGAATTTAAAGATATCAGCCTAAAGTCTGAGAAAGTCATGCAGTTGCAAACACAAATACATCAGGAAGGAGAAACAAGTTAGAGGCTGGATTGAAGTTGAAAATTCTTTAAAAACAGGTATGATAACCGAACAGAAGTGTTTTCTATGAGAAGGTCACCCACACTGTCATTTCATATATTCAATGTCTTTATAGGCATGGAAGCAATAGATCACAACAACAGCTGTCTGCATTTACATCTGTCCCTTTCACAGTTTAATAACACTGCTTTTTGTATTTTCCTTAGTTCTTAAAGGTCCGTTTATTTTTGTTTTATGTGTACCAGTAGTTGCCTGCATGTACGCATGTGCCCCGTTGCATGCAATGCCTAAGGAGACCAGAAGGGGGCATTAGATCTCCTAGAACTGGGGTCAAACAACTGCCATGTGGGTGCTAGGAATGGAACCAGGTCCTCTGCAAGAGCAGCCAGTATTCTTACCTATTGAGTCATCTCTCCAGCCCCAATGTTTCCACGATTTTCTATCTTCATTATGGTAATTTAAACTATTCCACTGCGCAGTCACACAAAATACAGGCATTGCTTCAGCATACACTTCTCTGGTCTTTTGTGTGTGTGTGTGGAGTGGGGGGGGGGGGGGGTTGAAGTGCTCGTCCAGTTTTTTAGATGTTAATGGTAACCAGGTGAGAGAAATTGATCTAAATAAGGCGTGTGCAGAAGAGAGCTACGGATGTGGGAGTCGGTCCTCTCAACCCACACATGAGTTCTAAGATGCGGAGGAAGCCGATTTGGGGTTGAGATAATTCAGAAGAAGGATAATGACAGATGATGGAGCAACATGTCAGAAAGAGAGCACGGAGGGTGGGACAGGAAGAGAGTCCCCAAACTCCCCAACAGTAAGGTTAACATTGGCATCCAATGTGGGAACCAGGCCAGCGACAGCAGGAAACGAACCCTGCCCTGGAAACATCGCAGGGCCTACTCTATGCACTGATGGTGGCGTGAGACTCCCGTGGCTCTTTCAAAGGGGCTGGAAGAAAGCGCTACAGTGTCCGATCCCTGTGAGTTTTTGACTGGTTACTTCATTGTTTTAGAATTTGCTCCCCAACTCTGCTTCTACATGTAGCCCGGACTGAAGCCAAGGGTAACATTTTTCATATTTAGCTCCCCTTAACTATCACATGAGGGTGAGAGCTTGGAGCTGTCCCCTGGCTTATTGTGTGGGCTAAGGAGGGGTTGTAAAGCGTGATATATGTGTAGTGTGTGGTGTGAAATATTTAACACCTCTCCTGAGAAAGAAAATCCTAATTGTCCACCTGGAACTGTCTCGCTCGCCAATTAATCCCAGTTTGGGAGATTGACATAGAGGGTCCCACCTAATCTAACACACGCCTACAAAGGGCTTAGACAGGTGAGGAAGTAAAACCCCCTCCCTGAAAACCAAATCACAAGGCCCTTTGGAGGAATTACTGCCAGCAGTAGAGCGGCCAACCTACCCCTGTGCATCGCAGGTAATATTTTCATAAAAGAAGTTTCCTTTTGCTCGGGCTGCCTGGCAAGACCATTTACAAAGTAACGAGTAGCTACTGAAGCTATCCAGGGACATTTTTCTATCCAGGGAATTTTCATTATGTTCACCATTTGGAAATTTTAGCTAAAGATAATTGCAGGTAAGCATCCACCCACAGATGTATTTATTTTCCATTGTATTGTCTTAAATGGGCACTTTTACACAAAAAGACCTCCTTCCTCTACGTTTCAGTCCTCCGGGGAACAATTACATGGAATTATTCAGCAGCCAAGTTTGCTGTGTGTCATGGACTGGGTAAGGACACAGAGAAAGTTTCTCCCTGTGGCACTGAAAGCAGTAAATCTTTTTTTTTTTTTTACCTGAATGTTTAATAGCTACATTCATCGCACTCCACTAACAAGGCTGCCCACACACAACAGCCCCCATTTGTTTTCACCCCACTCTTAAAAGTTTACCAGAAAGACCAAGTTGGCCTCGGCATCAATTTGGTATTCCAGCTGCCAGTGCCTAAGCTCTGGTGGTCCTGATGGCCAGCAGTGGCATGGCCTAATGCAGACTGCCTTCTCTTACCACTGACCACGTCCAGGTATGGTCCACAGCTCAGATACGTTGCCGCATGTATGCCTTTGCATAGGAAAGCTTTAGATGAGCGACCACCAGTTTAATAACCACAACAATAATCATTAAAATGAACTTTTAAAAATGATTTAAACGTGTTTTGCATTTGTTCCTTGGAATCATTCATTAGGACGATTTACTGATGAAATAACTTATTTTTTTTCCCAAGGAAATTCTCTATTGATTGATAATTGTTCAATATGACTGAACCAAAGAGGTATGCATTCAACCTTTAATGCCCTGCTGAGAGATCCTGCTTACCTATTTGAAGTTTGGTTTTCTGTTGCTGAGTCTGGCATTTATTAGTAGGGTGTGGCATGCTTACAGCAAAGTCCTTTGCCAGCATCAACAGCTTGGAGACCATGAGAGCCTGGCTTACCAGGGATAGCTGAAGTGTGCTTTGGATCCTGATGACTAAGTGTCTTATCCAGTACTCTTCAGTTGTGAAGGGAATCCATGACTCTTCTACAGAAAGGTATTTAAATGAGACTGGCTTACAGTTCAGAGGTTTAGTCCATTATTGGCATAGTGGGAAGCATGGTGGCATGCAGGTGGACATGGTACTAGAGGAGCTGAGAGTTCTACATCTGGATCTGCAGGCAGCAGGAAGAGAGGGACAGTGGGCCTGGCTTGAATGTTTAAAACCCCGAAGCCCACCCCCCCCCCACTGACACACTTCCTTCAACAAGACCACACCTACTCTACCCCAATAAGGTCTCACCTCTTAATCCCTCTCAAGGAGTGCCACCCCCTTTGAGCCTTTGGGGACTATTTTTATTCAAACCACCACACTGATTAATAATGTAAAGATCCCAAGTAAGTCATTTATTCTCCTCAGGTTTCCTTTCCTTCTGTTTAAAACAGGTTTTATTCTACATGAGTTTTTGTTGTTATTTGTTTGTTTTGTTTTGCTTCCCTGAAAGACACTGAAAATGTCATTTTTCTCGGAGTTTAGTATGAACTGTAGTCTTGCATGGAAGCAGGTGAAACCCTCATGAAGTAAAACAAAAAATATTTTTCAAAGAGAACGTTTAATGAAGCTCTTTAAAATGAAAAAGGAAAGGCATGCTGGGATAGCACAGAACTGGAGCCTCTGAAAGTCACCCTGGTCCAGACTGGTCCTCATGGTTGGCAGTCCTAGAGTGTCCCTTCTGGCTCTTTTCAGGAACATAAAGAAATTAACAGATCTCTATAAACAGAGGGTTACCTGCATAAGGCATGCCCTAAGGGTTTCCACAGAGGACTCTGCGCTTGGCAGCAGCATTGGTGATGGAGTGTTGTCCCCTAGCAGCATTAGGGAGAGAGGCTGAGCATCATTAGATCTTGAGATATGAAAAATGAGGAAGTACAGAGTTTGATTAAACTGAAATGTTTGGGAGCTAGAGGCCCTGTGATTTACTACAAGTACATTTAGTCAAGGCTGGGTCACACCCTGGACTCAGCAGCAGCCCCTCTCTTCCCTGAATGTATCCTACTGCAACCCTTCCCTTCTAGAGTCTCCAAAGCGAGCAGTCTTTGCTGATCACCGGTTGCATGCTTTTGCATATAAACCCCTGTAATGGACTCCCAGGCTCATTCTGACTATGGTTTAGAAGAGAGTCAATCTTTCTTAAAGTCCTTTTTCTTTAGTGAATATTCTTTAGTTCTTTCAATATGCTTGGTATAGTTAACCCTCAGAGGACAACTTTTCCTTTTCCTGCCTTTTGTACTTTGTAGAGGTGGGGCTTTATTATAACCCCTGCACATCATCCATGCATAAACACACTTGCTGTGATTGGAAGGAAAACACAGAGACCTCTATGACTCATGCATTTGGGGAGACTGATGGATGGCCTTAAATTCAGTGTTTTTCTTGCAAGTCCTTTGTGTTTCAAACATTCATCTCCTCCTGCTTTTCCTGAAATCCCAAGTACCTGCGAAATACATTGTCCAAACAGAGATGCACACTGTAGATAGCAACAGCCTTGAACATGGTAAAGGGTTATAGGATCTCTAAAGAGGAAACAAGATGCTTTATTCTGGGCTCACTTGACAAACCATCACACAGAATGTCTCATCAAACCAACAGCATTTCAGAAATGCTGCAGCCACAATGTGATGTTCCATGTGGGCTTCCCCCTTTTTTTCTTTCTCCTTTTTCCTTTTGACATTGAATGGCCTTAGCATCAGGAAGCGGCGAAGCAGAGGCCATGGTGAGAGTTGAAAGATGGCATGACAAGGGTGGTGAGTGGGAAAAGTTAGCAGCCATTTAACCCGCCTGCCCGTAAAACCGACCAGCTACAGAGCGCTAGCGTTTCTTCGCTCTGGTCCAGGGAGAATTCATCAATTAGTGCTCTGCAAACAGATCTTTGGGGACGGTACCCAGCAACTGCAGTAATCATCAGCTCACAACCACGTCCATAGCATGTGGTGACGGCATGTTGACTCTGACGGTGAGCAGTTGCTGCTGTTGATAAGGCTGTGAATTTTAAATCCTCAAACGTGCTTTGCTTTGTGGTTTTGAGGCACCCTCCTCCCTCGCCCTCCCCCCTCCCGGCAGATGTCATAGAGTAAAGCTATATCTTGAGTGTGTCCCTGAAACCCAAAGCTAAGAAGGGAACTCATCAAAGGGCACGGAGATCACAACAAACACGTTCTGACAAAGCCCCTCCTGTGAGTTGCCTCGGAGAAGTGACATGATAGGTTAATTCCACTGTCCCACCTCCCTCCTGGTAAGGAAAAATTTTGCCAGATCAGTTTGCAGTACACTGAAGTTCACAGTGAACTGTCAGCCTTAATCAACTTCCCGTCTGCTTTTATTCATTCTAAACACAAAGCATCATGGAAAAAAATGTTTTGATGATCAAATACACTCTCAGGAGGCTCTTTACTCCTTAAAATGGAGAGAGCAATTTGAGAACAATTTATGAAAATGGATAATCTTCTGAAAAGCCCCCATGTGATATTATCTGCCCACTCACATTTGCCAACACTGTCTCATAGAACAAAATTTTCTCCCCCAAAAGGAAAAGCAGAGGGTGGAAGAACCAGTGCCCAGAAATGTATCTGACGGCCGGCCGGGGAAACGGGGAATTAGGCTGCTCGGGGAAAACAAAGGCGGGCCCAATAGCTTTGAACTGTAACTTCTGCCTGTCCTTCAACTCCTAGCAAGTTTTGATCTATTTACTGACTTCTACAAATAGTATCTGAACTGCCCCTGCATGGGGTTCACCCTCTGTCTCTAGACCCCCAAGCCATGCATTTCTATGTGTGAGCCGCTTATCTGTCTTCTAATACCAAGTTCCTTTGTAACACGCTGCCTAATGCTCACACGGACTAGGTACACTCTAGTAACACATGCTCCATAGACTAGCTGTGCGGTGGCCTTGTTACTTCTGCTGTTCACTCTGTCTTAGTGACTGACTGAAGTTTAAGATTTTACAGAATCGGTTTTGTACTTTTTGCCACATGCCGGGGAAATGATGATCTATTGGACATGCGGATGACCATGTAGGAAGTAGTGTTCTCATGTATTTGTGGAAGAGGGAAATATTGCTATCATAGCATATCAGTAAAAGTCCATCAAAATAATTATGCTGGAAGTTATTGTGAATCTTCCAATCTTTTTGGACTCTTACATGATCATAGAGGACTTTTTTTTATAGCTATATGAGTCATAGGTATGTATGTTAAGCTGGGCAGTGGTGGTGCATACCTTTAACCTCAGCACTCAGGAGGCAGAGGCAGGTGGATCTCTGTGAGTTCAAGGCCAGCCTGATCTACAAGAGCTAGTTTCAGGACAGGCTCCAAAGCTATAGAGAAACCCTGTCTCAAAAAAACAAAGTCATAGGTATGTATGTCTTCAAAAGTATCACATTAGTGGCCTCAAAAGAATGGTCGCGTTGCTTTCTATAAATTCTGGGGCTCATCATTAGTAGACAATGCCAACAAGTCCAAGGAAGGCTACCTAATTCTGGCTGCATTGTGCGTTCCTGAGTCCCCACACCTCTCACCTTCAAAATTGATACATTAAGAACAGCAATATTCAGGTTATCCCCTAGAGGTTTGTCAATTAGAAAGCTTTGGCTGCATGGTCTGCCAGAGGTCAGAGCAGGTGAGCTTTAAGGTTGTAGATGGAAAAAGAAACTTATTGACTATATATATATATATATATATATATATATATATATATATATATATATGGTACAATGTTTGCAAAGAGACCCTCTAAATCACAGGTATCACAGGTGTTTGCAATAGCCCTTGGGATCACAGCCCTCACACCCAAAGCCTTGTATATTTGAAATTTTGGGGGAGCTATTTTAAGCCTAGATGAAGCATTTCTTCCTTCACTAGTCATTGCAGTGACCTACTGAAGCAGAGAATTTTACTACATTTAACATTTTTTTTAGTGTAGACTTAGTCATTTGAATATCAGTTGATGTACCCTGAAGCTCTTGTATAGCTTTGCTTCAGGAGGACCTGGTTTTGCTTTCTGTTGTTTTTCTTTAACTTTCACTTAAAGTGGGTAGCACTTTTAATGCTATGGGGTTAGACTGTAATCCTTAGTTGCCGTATCTAATCTGTTGATAGCAAGGTGAAGCCAGAAGACTCCCTCATCATGAGCCTCAGTAAGTGGAATGGGGTTCTCTCAAAGCTGCCTGTCAAGAGCAATTGGATGGAGACTGAAGTTTCTCATTTTTAAATGAATTCTGAAAAGTAAATTGATCATCCAGCCAAATTCCAAATAGTGAGTTGACCAGCCATCTGAACCCTGAATAGTAAGTATTCATTTACTGCACTTCCACACTGGGCCATAAAAGTTTGTGTTTCTCTTTCTTCCTTTCCCAACTCTAGTATAAAAAAAAAAACACTGAGTGTAGGAGAATATGTGTGTGTGTGTGTGTGTGTGTGTGTGTGTGTGTGTGTGTGTGTGTAATTTAGCCCTTGGTCTCAGTTTCCATTATTTTCTTTCCTGTTTTTCGGTGCCACTTCTCACAGTGTTATTGTTGTCGTTAAAATGGCAGGAGGCTTGATAAAGAGGTATCTAACAAATGCAGAAGTTTGTCTGTTTTTAATAGCAATTCTGTTCCTGTAATTTTTCTCCTTACCTAAGTTGACAAATCTTCAGCATCATTATTTATCCCTTAATCTGCTGAATATTTTTTTAATATTTTTATATAGAACTTATTACCTGATATATTGAATTCATCTATTCATCTGTTTGGTTTACTAATGTTGATTCACACACAGAAAGACACCTAGAGGATACTCTTCATGCACTGACAGTGAGTTTGCGTACTGTTGAGATTCCCCTCTAACATTGTCTTTACCTCCTTAAAATTCAAACCGTACCCTTGGCACTCATTTTTTTGTGTGATTTTTAGTCACTGAAGGTTTCTAGAAATGGAAAATAGTATTAGATTGTGTTCACTATCTAAGATACCTTTTACTCAAAAATATTTAATCTTCATAATAGCTTTCTTGGTAGAATCTTTTCTTGTCTCCAATTGGAAGCAAGAAGAATGATCAATAAGTAAAGAACTTATAATAATAATACAAATAATATAATCATTATAATTATAATGATGAATAAATAGATAATTCCTAACCAAAGAGGTTAGAAATCTTGACTATGACACACAGCTCTGATACGAGCAAGGGAGGAATTAATTAAACTTGCACAATCTCTTTTATTTTTTAAAATTTTATTGATCTTATTGAGTTATACATTTTCTCTGCTCCCCTCCCTTCCTCTCTCTCCCCTTCTACTTTCTCCCATAGTCCCCATGCACACAATTTACTCAGGAGATCTTGTCTTTTTCTACCTCCCATGTAGATTAGATTCATGTATGTCTCTCTTAGGGTTCTCATTGTTTTCTAGGTTCTCTGGGATTGTGAATTGTAGCCTGGCTTTTCTTTGCTTTATGTCTAAAAGCAATTTATGAGTGAGTACATATGATACTTGTCTTTCTGGGTCTGGGTTATCTCACTCAATATGATGTTTTTAAGATCAATACATTTGCCCACAAATTTCAAGATGGCATTATTTTTTTCTGCTGTGTAGTACTCCATGGTGTAAATATACTACATTTTCCTTATCCATTCTTTGGTTGAGGAGCACTTGGGTTGTTTCCATGTTCTGGCTATGACAAACAATGCTGCTATGAACATAGTTGAGCACATGTCCTTGTGGTACAATTGAGCATCCTTTGGATATATACCCCAAAGTGGTATTGCTGGGTCTTGAGAAAGGTTATTTCCTAATTTTCTGAAAAATCGCCATACTGATAGGCAAAGTGGCTGTACCAGTTTGCACTCTCACCAGCAAAGGAAGAGTGTTCCATTTACCCCACATCCTCTCTAGCATAAGTTGTCATCAGTGTTTTTTATCTTGGCCATGCACAACCTCTTTTTAGCATCCATGTATTTAATTCTAAGTATCACTAACAAAAAGTTTATGCTGGACTGTGTAATAATTTATTGCCTGTTCTCTTCCATGGGGTATTTATTACATTCCTGATGATCTCTCTTGTTTTGGTGGAAACATTAGAATTAGCGCTCTTCAGTCTGAACATGAAAGCACAGACAGAAGCTTTTCCAATGTGTCCCATATTCCTAATTTATTGAGCAATGCAAACAAATGATTTTCTATTTGAGTTTCCTGATTAAAGTCATGAAGTCAAAGAGAAAATGTGACTTCATAACATTAGACATGTTTTCATTAGTAAGATAAGAATGCATCATCATTTTATATGCTGAGATTATTAATGTTTAACCACTAACCTTAGAACTAATACTAAACAAAATTTCACCACATTTGTGAGCGAGTTCTACAAAGGGTCCAACAGACATATTGTGCACAGCCACATAACATATGTAGGTAGAAATTTACAAGCTACAATACCCAGACATCACGAGGCTCGGCTCATAATTTTCTCAACCTTGCCAGACTGTAGCAACATTTATGATCTAGAGATTTATTGATTTTAGTTTTTATCCCTCTTATAATATGAAACTACCCTTTAGACCATTGACCTCTTCCTGTTATAATGAGGGTGGGATAAAGAAACATATTTAGAATACCACTCTTGGAAACAGGCAGGCTTTTTAAGGTGTTGTAAAGACGTGCTGGTGATATAATGGCAGGGATTGTAACAAAGGTCATATAGAACGGCCATTTGACACTTGGAAATAGGCTGTGCATGCTGATTAGATTTTTCCATGTCTTATTACTTAGGTGACCTGATCATGTCCCATATTTGTAATTAAGTATTTAAATAGTTTACTGAGTACATTTCAGGACATTATAGCAGGGAAACAGCATCAGATATCAGCAGGTCAGGATTAGTCTAAGAAAAAGGAAAGTATCCACCTTCAGGTGGAGGTTTAGCAAGAACACACTTTTATAATGACCTTGAAGGACAGGTGACAGAAATAAACACACAATGCTTGAATTATCTTGAACTATGCCTCAGGAAATAGGTGTGTATACATCCCTGATCTCTCTTCACTAAATTCTTCATCTCTACCAGTTAATCAGACCTATCTGGACTTCACAGGAGTGTTATGATAACAGAACAAAAATGCTGGAAATAAATTGTTAACATTGTTTGAAACCTTGAACAGTGTTTAATCGCATCTGTTGCTAATATGTGACTGGAAATTTAAGAAACACTGCATATGCCCTCTGACCCCAAAACTAACTCAAGTAAAATTTACTTTAGCTAAACCAGTCTGTATAAATCGAAGGGTGTGTTCTTAGTTTTTGTTTGTTTGGGGTTTTTTAGTTTGTTGTTTTAGCTGAAGGAACAGGTAAATTGTGGGTCCGACATAGGCTAGACATACTAATCTTCACTGGCAGCAGAGTTGCTGATCCTTTGAGTTCCCCTAGCCTGTCTTCCTACCCATAAACCTGTCCCAGAACCAGAACGGGAACCTTTCCTCACCTTAAGAAGCTAGTTCCTGATTGTGCCTTGCTTCAGCTCATACGAGTTCTGCACAGATCTCACGGCAGCCTGAATGGTGGAGCCAGCCAGCCGTAACAATGGGCTGTGAGTCCCCAGACTATGCTCACTTTAGGGAGCCCCACTTTTTCCAAGTCCCCTCCTCTGTGAGGCTGACATGATGAAAGGACATCCGCGTGGTTCACTGTGATAACAAGGGGATCATGTAAAGTGGATACCATGTACAAGGACACATGACACACATTAGCTACTGTGAATAGCTTGACAGATTTTATTCTTAATTATTATTTTGTTCACTTATTTTGTATCAAAATTTCATCTCATCTCCTAGATTCACAGTTAAAGAGTTTCATGGACTGGCCCATCTTTCTCAGTAGTTTGAGTCCCAATATTCACACCTATATTTTCAAATATTTCCAGTCAGAGGGGTCTCTCAGTCCTCTGACTGATTGTCCATTCTTAAGTCTCAGGCCTGAATCCAAAATCTCTCTAGGCTTCCAATTCACTGAATTGGAATAGATGAGACATCCATATTATCCATATCTCCTGTCCAAACACGGAAGAGACCTTAGATTCATTTGTAGTTGTTATTGGTAGTGGTGTTTGGTTGGTTGGTTTTAATTAATTACACTACTATTTAGTCAAACTTTGTCTCTACAGCCAATCTCATAATTAATTTTATGAATTTTGGGAATAGGGTGAATATGTATATTAAATTTCTCCCTGTCTTATTACTATTTTCCAGCATTAACATTCAGGAAAAGAACTGTGTGGTTCTCATTTCCAAGTGCCTGTCTTCAGAAATGCTCTCCTGCTGGCCACTAGTATGTAGACTTGGACATCCTTGATTTAGCTTATTTTGTTGCTCCTACATCTTGTTAATATCATAACACAACTGCTCTGTTGCTTTATGAATTCCACAGCAGTAGAGATTTTTTTTCTGGCCTTGCAAATTGAAACTTTAATGGCAAGCTTTTCCTGTTCCTGCCCTGCCAATGTGTTTTTTGACAAGGCACAGGGATTTTTTTTCTCAAATCCTCTCTGCAAGTCCACTGCCAATAATTAGGCCATTCTAACATTTCCAGGACTCAGGCAGTAACATTAGTGGTGGTGTTAAGAATTCCCTCAAAAGTCATGTGTATTTGTATAATATGTGGTGCATATTTGGTTGTGTATATCATTGCTTCTCATCAAGGAAGGCTAGCCTAAAATGAACTGAGCACCATAGTTTACCAGAAAAATGTGACTGGAATACAAATAAGAATGCATAACAAGCCAAGAGTGTAGTGTCTAGAAAAGCTGGCATGGAGTCAGTCCTGCAAGGGCTGATGTCCTGATTCTGCCCATTCCCAGCTATGTGACATTGGACAAGGTGCTTAATCTCTCTAAAACACATGTTCCCTCCTTTGTGAAATGGGAATTGCATTTGTATTACTAAAAGACAGAAATAGTAATTCTCTGAATCTACTGATTCTGAAATACATCCACCTTCTCTCTGAGCTTAGAGGCACTTCTAGAATTAGCTAAGTGCTTTGCATGTTCTGAAGTATGGAGCATATTTTTACTGAGAAATATAATCAACATTTTTAAGTTCACCTAACAGATAGGAATAGAAGGGAACAGATTGGGGAAGGATGGAGGGAGAGAGTACTTGGGGAGACAAATGGAATCTTGGGGCATCTCTGGGGTGAGCTAGAAACCTAGTGCAATGGTCACTCTATGAGGGTGACCCTACCTAAGATTTCTGGCAGTGTGGGATACAGAGCCTGTGCTGGACATCTCCTGCAATCAGACAAGACTTCCAGCAGAGGGAATGAGATGCAAGTCCAGGTATAAAACCTTTGACCTACAACATATCTGCCTACAAATGTGCTGGGGTAAAGGTGGCAAAGAAACATGCCCAGCTTGAGAACTGTAACACAAAAGGAACCTCAGGAAATCCTGTGGAAGAGGGGGATGAAAGTTTGTAGGAGCCAGTGAGGTCAAGGACACAACAAGAAAACTCACAGACTCAACTAGCCTGGACTCAAAGGGGCTCAAAGAGACTGAACTGATAACCAGGGAGCCTGCATGGGACTGAACTAGGCCCTCTACATATATGTTACAGTTGGCGTAACTTGGTCTTCTCTTATGGGATTCGTAATATTGGAGACAGGGGCCATTTCTGTTGCCTGTTTGGGGGACCCTTTTCTCCTATCAGATTGCCTCATCCAGCCTTAATAGGAGAGGAGGTGCTTAGTCTCACTGCAACGTGATATATCATGGCTGGATGAGAGGCATGAGAGACCTGTCAGTTTCTGAAGAGAAATGGGGGAAAGGAGTGAACGGAGTGAGGGAGGGGCACTGAGAGGAGAGGAGGGAAGGGAAACTGCAGTTGTTATATAAAAACAAAAAAAAAATAAATAAAAACAAGAAATGAGAAACCATAAAAAATTAAGTTCCTCTAGCAGAATTAGAAAAAGAATCTGGGTCTCCAGATTGACAAAGTCACATGCCAGTGATGCCTGACTTCCCTAAGAACACACTGTCACTGCCTGCACAGAATCCTGGGGCTGCAGAGGAACTTGCTCTAGATACAACAATGGAGTCCAGCGTCAAAGGTCAAAGTAACTCACCCTGAAGTGTTGTAGGATATTTGATCCCACTGTGAACCCTGAGATTTCATTGCTTACGGGAGGAACCTGCTCTTAGTTGTGGTGTGGCTCATCCCATGCATACATCCTTAATCCACAAGCTTTCTGCTTGAATATTGTAAACATGATTAAATAAAATCAACAATAGGTTGAGAGATGGAGCAAGAAATCAGTTGACAGGAAAAGCCATAGAGAGTAGGAGAAAATCAGGAGGACAGAGAGAGGAGGAATGCACAGGAAGTAGAGAGGAGGGGCACCCAGTTGGAGGAGATTTTGTTTCAGACAGTGTAAGAGAAAGCTGTCATTCTGGGATGACAGTGGAGGATGAACCAGCCTGATGTTTCCTCTGCCTCTTTGAACTAGCAGGTTTTCACCCCAGCATCCGGCTCCCAATCTTTAAAAATAAAATAGAATGATAGTGAATTAGATTAAAAACAACAGATAAGTACCAGTACTGTAGCTGAAGAATGTGTATTCTAGGCTTATAAGAACAAATCAATAAACCACCCAACCAATCACACACACACACACACACACATCAACAGGTCTTCTAGAATATTACTCCGCTAAAATCAAACATTTTTATTGATTTTTATTGAGCTCTACAAGTTTAACCAAATAACTGAACCACCTATCAAAAACCTTCAAGATGCCAATGACAGTCCTATCTTTCAACAAAGATCAGAAGCCAGGTAGAATGCCCATTCAAACACTCTACTATCTGAGACTGTTCCCAGCATTCTCTCAGGTCAGTGATTCCCACACAGAATTGACTCAAATAAGTTCCAGAAAACCAGGCAGTATTGAGTGGAAGCCTGGAGACACCAATAAAATAATCTGAGGTCCCTACCAGCGTTCCACTAACTGAAAACTCAACAGAACCACACAATAAAGCACCTTGATTATTCATTTCGACAAACCCAAGTGGTTTTCCAGGATTACATCATGATAGCTCCGTTAGTGGTGCTAATCTGCAAGCGTGGTGAAGGCTCCTGTTTTATATCATTTGTACATTAAAATACAAAGGAAACATTTGCGCATACTGTATACTCTCAGAGGTGTAAACCTTCAGCCACTACAATTACTAAAGTAATTCCGAGCTAACTAGAACAGCTCTTATCTACTGAAGGCTCACTTTGGCCCAAGGACTTGCCAGACATTGTATGTGTATCACTTTATTTGCCCCTCAAACAATGTAATGAATTAAGTATTAATTTTCATGACCATTTAGAAAATGAGGAATACCAAGATAGTAAGCAATGGAATTGTAATTCAAAGGCAATGAATGTCAAAGCCTGTCCAAATGGTGGTCCACCTGTAAGGAGTATATGCAGATCATGCATCATACTGAGGGCTAATGATTAGCATATTTAAAGAAATTTGTAAATAGCATCTGGAACATTATATCTGGGGTTTGCACATTTAGCTGCTGTGAGAGCATACTATTTAAAATGGGGAGGAAGTAGCAACATGAAGCTTGTTTCAAGTACAACATGAAAAGTGGATGAAAGGGGAGTGGGGGAAGGGGGAGGGACATGGGAGGAGGGGAGGAGGTGGGAATTTTTAATAATAAAAAAAAAGTGAATGAAACATAATGAAGAGAATAGGCCTAGGTATGCTGGCTTATATTATTGGGAGTCTGAGGCAGGAGGATTGCCACCAGTTAAAGACTAGCCCTGGTTGCACAGAAAGTTCTAGGTCAAGTGTTGGGCTTAGGTAAGACCCAACTTTGCACAACATAAACCAAAACAAAACAAAAACAGGGTTTAGAGGGATGGCTCAGTGTGTACTGTGGTTTGAATGTGAAATGTCTCTCACAGACTCATCTTTTTAAACCCCTGACACCTAGCCAGGGGTACTGCTTGGAAAGGGAGTTGAACATTTAAAAGTCAAAGCCTCACTGGAGGAAGTGGGTCACTGGGAGCAAGCCTTGAGTCTCTGTAACCCAGCCATACTTTCTGTTCACTTCTGCTCCCGAAGCATGAACGCAGCATGACTGGCCAGCCTTCTGCTCCCACCCTCATGCCTTCCCTGCCGTGATGAGCTGTATCCCCTGCAACAATAAGCCAAAAGAAACCCCTCAAAGAGAGACAGATATTGATTTATTGATTGATTAAGGGAAGACAAAGACAGGAGATCGTGGAAGAGGGGAAGAAAGGGCTATGGTTAAAATGCAAAATACTGATATGGATTGTTTAAGAATGTAAAAGAACATCGCATGGCTGGCCTGACTTCCCCACTGCCTGCATTGCAGAGCCTCTGCATTGCCCCTTATTGTACAATGTGTCTTAAATTCTTTTCTTGATCAAACTTGTTCTTTGCTTCTAAGCAAATATTAAGTTAATATCTTCATCTATGTCTTTGGTAATAATTTTCTTCCTCTTATTTTAACATCATTTTGAAAACATGCTCCCTCATCTTTCATATGCATGTTTGTGTGGCATGTGTGCATGTTTGTGCATTTGTGTGTATGTAGAGGTCCAAGGTTGATGTCAGGAGTCTTCTTCATTTGGGAAGAGTCTCTCACTTGAACCCAGACCTTGCCAGTATAGACAATGTAGACAGCCAGTTTGTCCTAGCCTCTTAATAATGGAATTACTAGTGGGCCTCTCTGCCTACTAGACATTTATGTGGCTTCCGGGACTATGAACTCCAGTTCCTCATGCTTGCGTGCCAACCCCTCTGTCTACTGAGCCATCTCCCCAGCCTGTCCCCGACACTCTTATACTTTGTTTTTCACGGGTTCCACGTTTTTTAAAATTTATGTTACCAGATTAATCCTTTTATCTTTCATTTCAAATTAGATGTTATGTCTTTAATGTTCACTGTTGGCCTCATTAAGAATGTTTATTATTTTTAAAATTTTCTACTTTATGCACATTTCTTTCAGCTTTGGTCTTACTCTCATTTTTATTTGACCTAAAACTTAATTTTACTTTACTTATCCAAGCACATATTCACCTTTCTATCCTTCTTTATCGTACTGTGCCTTGTTTTTCTTTATTTTGATAATGGCTATCAATTATGTGGCCAGGAAAGATGTAGCAAAACCCAGCAGACTCTGACAGCAGTGTCTGAAGACCAGCCCTAGATTTGTTCTCTTTTACCTGTGTCAATGTGCGAGACAAAATACCTTCATTAACATCTTACAAAGGAGGGCTCACAATTTCAAAGGTTTCAGTCCATGGTCTCTTTGTGTTAGGGGAGGCTGCTTGTTCATTTCCCAGCTGCCCAGACTCCCGAAATAATCACACAGAAACTGTATTAATTAAATCACTGCTTGGCCTATTAGCTCTAGCTTCTTATTGGCCAGCATCTTCATTTAATCCATTTCTATCATTTTATATTTTACCATAAGGATCATGGCCTACCAGCAAGGTTCTAAGCTGGCAGCTCATGTCTTTCCTTTCTGGAGGCTCCATGGTGTCTCTCTGACTCTGCCTTCTTCCTCCCAGCATTCAGTTCAGTCTTCTCCGCCTTGCTCTATTCTACCCTACCACAGGCCAAAGCGGCATCTTTATTCATTAATAAATATTAATTTTATTTATTAATAAAAGCAACACATATAAAGAAGGACTTCCCACACCAACTTTGTTGCTTTGGAACTTTGCTGATGTAATGTATCAAGGCAAATGTGTGCAATAGAAGAGACTTATTCATAAAGAATGGCCAAGAAGCAAATAAAGTCACAAAGGTCCCAGGTCCCGATATCCCCTTCAGAGTTCTGTCTCCAATGGCTTCATTTGCTTCTATTGTCTCCACATATTAAAGGTTCTGCTACCCCTATTGTCATTATAATTACTACTAACCTATACTAAACTACTCCTAAATCCTGCTTCCTCAAACTCCATCAGTCTTACCTCCCAGTGTGTTTGGTCTTAAAAGCCTCATCATAGGAGTCCCTTCCCCAAATCCGGGATTGTCTCTCTCTCAAAATCTCTAATAATCCCTGTGAAGTTATCTTAATTTTCAAAACTGGAATTGCTTCCTAACGTCACACAGTATTTGGGCCTTTTAAAAGAGCTGTGTGGTCCTAACCCTTCCCTAGTTGGGATTTTTTATTTGTTCTGTTTTGTTTGTCATTCTGCTTGCATGCTTCTAACTGTAATGGGTTTTTTAGTGGGTCCCAGAGATTGACAGTGACATCTGTGTTTCCCCCAACACACACGTTGAGGCTTTATTTCTCACAGAGAAGTATATGGGTGATGATTTTGCTTTCCTGGGGGTGCTGCTACCCCTCCTCCAGGCCAGTGCCATGCATGATGGATAATCTCAGGACTCTTGGCAGCCTTTTTCAGAAGGTTCCTGGTGAGCCTTGCCATGCAGAACCCACAAGGGAAAAACACCCATCTTTATTATTATTTTATTTTATTTCATTACTTAAAAAAAAAATACCAATCCATATTGTCAAACTCACCAAGGCCAGCTGGCCTGGGTCTGGAAAAGCCTGGGATAAAACCGGACTCTCTGAACATAGCAGACAATGAGGACTACTGAGAACTCAAGAACAATGGCAATGGGTTTCTGATCCTACTGCACGCACTGGCTTTGTGGGAGCCTAGGCAGTTTGGATGCTCAACTTACTAGACCTGGATGGAGGTGGGGGTTCCTTGGACTTCCCACAGGACAGGGAACCCTGATTGCTTTTCGGGCTGGGGGGAGACTTAATTGGGGGAGGGGGAGGGAAATGAGAGGCGGTGGCGGGGAAGAGACAGAAATCTTTAATAAATAAATAAATTAAAAAAAAAGAAAAAAAAAGAAAAAAAATACCAATCCATATTACTACTCTCTCCCTTCCTCCCCTTCCCTCCAACTTCCTCCACACACCCTCCCACCCCACCCCACTCCAATCCTAAGGGAAGGCAACGCACCCCACCCTGTGGAAAGTTCAAGGCCCTTCCTACTACATCTAGGTTGAGCAAGGTATACATCGAAAGAGAATAGGATCCCAAAAAGCCAGTACATGCAGTAGAGACAAATCCCAGTGTCACTATCAGTGAGTGTCCCCTCAGTCTGCCCCAACTGTCAACCACATTCAGAGGAAATAGTTTGAAAACTCCCCTCTTAACTCTCTCCCAAAGGATTCTATGAAGTCTACCCCACATTTTGCCTTTGCTCTCTTTAAACCTCAGCTGCTTGTTTTCTTACTATATTGACCTGTGTCTGTCCCAGAGTGATAGCATACATCTACTCTCTCCTACTCATCTGCCATGAGCTCAGCTCTCTGAGGTGACAAGAAAAGTCCTAAGTTTGTGGCTTGTCTGATTTATTTGCTTGTTAGGGTTCTGTGTTGGGGAGGGGACCCTTATTTCTTCCCGTGTTCCATATTCTAAAGACACACATAAGAAATGCTGAGAATATACATTTGGGCCTATAAAACTAACACAAGTTCATTAGAGATTAAATGAACTGGGAAATAAATGACAATATGAACAAAAGTCCTCCACAGCATTCTTATGCAGAGGTGAATGTTTTGCTATAGTTTTATAAAGTTTCAGATAGACTTTGACTCCCAGAGACTCTGCTTTCTTTATGGCTAAATCTCCGCTTAGCTCTCATTTCTACACACTGGGTGGTATATTTTAAAGATGAATTTTAAATAGTATGTAAAGGCCTGGATCTCAGAGCCAAAGGTTGTTGGAGTCAACCAATATTTTAGACACACGGACTCAAAAATTTCCTTGAATTACTTCTAAAGATGTGTATCTGAAAGTAATATAGTATTAGTTACAGTTTCGTGGGACTCGGGATGATTTCAATCTAATCAAAATACATGAAAAGAAAACAATTACTTTCCCTTATGGATCCGAACCTAGAATTGATTGATTTGAAAACTTGGCATGTGATATCCTTAATGACCTTTTAAAAAGTTCTTCATCAAGTGTCTTTAAATAATAGCATTCCAAACAGCAAAAAGAAGTATGTCTTGTTAGACACATATCAGTGTGGACATGTTAAAAAGGGCTTTCTTCATTGGGTCCCATTTTTAAGGTCCAGGCTTTGGGGGATGTTTTAACATGTTGTTAAAAAATTAAATTAAAAAATCAAAGATAATCATCAGCAAAAGATATCCAGCAATAATTTGATAATTATTTTAGGTTTATATGACTTAAGGGGTTATCTTTTGCTCAAAACATTTCAATGACTTGAGTATTCTCATTTATGAATTAATAACTCCAAATTTACCAAAATGATTACAGATTACTACTCAGTAAACATTCTATTGCTAACATAGCCCAGTTGAAAACTATTTTTAAGTCTGGAGATATGTTAATTTAGGGGGGTCTTTCCATTTCTTGCATGTTGTAAGAAGTTGCTTGTTTGTTTCCTGGCTGCCCGGCAGCTCAGACCCAAAATAACCACACAGAAGCTGTACTAATTAAAGCACTGCTTGTTCATTACCATTAGCTTCTTATTGGCTAACTCCTACATATTAATTTAACCCATTTCCATCATTTTATATTTTACCATGAAGCTCATGGCCTACCAGCAAGGTTCCTACTGGTGCCTTGCATCTTTCTTCTCTTGCACTCTATGGCTCTCTCTGACTCTACCTCCTTTCTCCCAGCATTTCAGTTGAGTTTTCCCTGCCTAGCTAAGTTCTGCCCTGCTGTAGGTCCAAATCAGTTTCTTTATTAATCAGTGGTAATCACAGCATACAGAGGGGAATCCCACATCACTTGCAAACTTTATTTAATTCTTTCAATGACGTTTTAGGGTTTTTTTTTTTGTTGTTGTTTGTTTGTTTTGGGCTTTTGGTTGTTGTTTGTGATCATGCTACAAAAAAATATTTGAGGAATCCAGGGACATCTGAGGGAACAGGCCTAAGCCAGTAACCTCTGCCAGAGCAGCAGGCCCAAGGCAGCGACCTCCGCAGGAACAGGTACAAGGGAGTGACTACCAAGCGAGCAGGCCTGAGCCAGAGACCTCTGCTGAACTGGGTGCATATCAAGGACCTCTGAGGCAGCAGGCCTGAATCAGCGACCTCTGCCGGAGTCGGCCTGAACCAATAACCTCTGCCAAAGCAGGCCCAAGGCAGCAACTCAACAGGAGCAACCCAAGCAAACAACTTTTGTATAAGCAAACCCAAATGAACTCTGGGATTGCAGAGCAACACCTGGAGTGCCAAGCAACCTCCAAGAATACTGAGTGACCTACTGGTGCCTGGAACCATGGCCCTGACTACACCATGAGGAGCAACCATCTGAGCCTTAGATCCACTGGCACCCGAAAGATTGATCACCAGAGACACAGCCTCAACTACACCAATCAGAGTAAAATATGGGTAGACAAGGTAAGAACACACCCAACACCACAAAGAGCATCATGACACCAACAAAAACTAGTGGAGCTACAATAGTAAGACTTGAACACCCAAATATAAATGAAGCAGAAAAAAAAAGACCTAAAAATAACTTTAGGAGAATGTTTCAGGCTTTTAAAGAGAAAATGAAAAATTCCCTCAAAGAAATAGAGAAAAAGACAAATAAAAAGTTGGAAGAAATCAACAAATCCCTTAAAGAAAACCAAGAAAAAGCAACCAAACAGTTGAAAGAAACAATTCAAGACTTGAAGACTGAAATATAAACAATAAAAAAACACAAGCCAAGGGAATTCTGGAAAGAGAAGATATGATAAAATAATCAGGAACCACAAATGCATAAACAGTAGAATACAAGAGATGGAAGAGAGAATCTCAAGTACTGAAGATACAACAAAGGAAATTGACTCATCAGTCAAAGAAAACATTAAATCTAACTAAAGTTTAACACAGAATATCCAGGAAATATGGAACATCATGGAAAGACCAATCCTAAGAATAACAGAGATAGAAGGAGAAAAGTCCAACTCAAAAGCACAGAAAATATATTCAACAAAATTATAGAAGAAATTTTTCCCAACCTAAAGAAAGATATGTATCTGTAGGTATAAGAAGTTTACAGAACATCAAACATACTGGATTTAAAAAAAAAGTCCCTAGCCACATAATAATCAAAATACTAAACATATAGAATTAAAAAAAAAGAATATTAAGAGCTGCAAAGAAAAAAACCAAATAACATATAAAGGCAGACCTATCAGACAACTGACTTCTCAGTGGAAGCAATGAAAGCCAGAAGGTCCTGGTCAAGTGTTAGTGTGCAGACACTAAAAGACCACAAAAGCCAACTTAGACTACTATACCCAGAAAAACCTTCAATCACCACTGGTGGACAAAACAAGATATTCCATGACACAACCAGATTTAACCAATATCTACCCACAACCCAGCTCTACACAAAGTACTAGAAAGAAAATTCCAACCCAAGGAAGTTAGCTACATCCACAAAAACACAGACAATAGATAATCTCATAGCAGCAAATCCCAAAGAAGAGAAAACACACACAATAACGCCACCAACAATGATAACTAAAATAACAGAAACTAGCAATTACTGGTCCTTAACATCCCTTAATATAAATGGACTCAACATACCTATAAGAAGACACAGGCTGAGCCAGTGACCTAGGATAGAGCAGGTTTGACACAGGGAACTCCAGAAGAGCAGAACTGATACAGCAAACTGGGCCAGAGCTGATCCAGACCAGGGTCATTTGCGGAAGCAGGATAGGGCCAGCAAGCCATTACAACCCCTTTGGATGTCAGTGTGGTGATTTCTCAGAAAATTAGGAAACAACTTTCCTCAAGACCCAGCACTATCACTTTTAGGTATATATCCAAAGGATACTCAATTGTGCTACAAGGACATGTGCTCAATTATGTTCATAGCAGCATTATTTGTCGTAGCCAGAAACTGGAAACAACCTAAATGCCCCTCAACAAAAGAATGGATAAGGAAAATGCGGTACATTTACACAATGGAGTACTACACAGCAGAAAAAATAAGGACATCTTGAATTTTGCAGGCAAATGGATGGAGCTAGAAAAGATAATATTGAGTGAGGTAACCCAGACACAGAAAGACAAATATCATATGTACTCACTCATAAGTGGCTTTTAGATATAAAGCAAAGAAAAGCCAGCCTACCATTCACAGTCCCAGAGAACCTACACAACAAAGAGGACCCTAAGAGAGACATACATGGATTTAATATACATTGGAAGTAGAAAAAGACAAAATCTCCTGAGTAAATTGGGAGCATGGGGACCATGGGAGAGGATAGAAGGGGAGGGGAGAAAAAGGGAGGGGATCAGAGAAAAATATATAGCTCAATAAAAAACAATTAAAAAAGAATAAGGCTTCTTAGTTAATAGTTAAAGGCTTCAGTTTCAGATCAACTTACCTTAACCACTCTTTATAATAGTAAATTGTCTTAACTCTAAAAAAATAGAAAAAGAAAGAGTAGATCGAGATCAGATGTTTATAGAGGGGCAGCCACATATACCTAGATGATGGACACTTCTATAAAATCAGATATTCACAGGGGGTCAGCCAGTTAACCTACAGGATAGGCACTCCTATAAGAGTGAATCAAGATCAGATGTGTACAGAGGGGCAGCCATATAAGGAATCAGGAAGAAGCTACCACCTACAAGCCCACGACCGAAGGCTCAGAATAAAATATGCTCAGCAACACCTTGATTCTGAACTTGCAGTTCCAGAATAAGGCAGTGAGCACGTACAGCCACCAGTCTGTGGTGTCTGTTAGGAGCCCTTGTAGACTAACATAGCAACTCCTGCCTTCATTCACCCCTGAGTGTCTTATGAAACACTTCATAAGATATTATGTTTATTTTTAACTTTTTCTTGCTATATATTGAATAAAGTTACTCATTTCAAATCCCCCCAAAATTTAGTTTGGACACAGCCTGCTGTAATCATCCAGATTACTACTAATGAATCACACACACACACACACACACACACACACACACACACACACACACACTGTAGTGGGTGGGGAACCAAAGGGGACTTTTTCAACTTTTCTTGTTTCACAGTTTATGGCGAAAGAGAAGCAGCCATTACCTTATAGGAAGTCCATGAGCTTCTGATGTTGGACACACTAGCTAAGGGGGTTGCTACACTCTCAACTTTACAAGGGAGTGAGTTGCTTTGACAAACCAGGAAGACCTGGTCCTGCTTCACTGTGAAGATACACTGAAGGTGTGGGCATGGTGGAGAAGTTCAGGCACCATGCTTGTCCTTGGCCATGTAGAAGCAAAACTGTTGACAGCGACAAAGGTCATTAACGGGAAGAGAAAGTGAAGGGAAGGGGGCAAGAGGGCACACAGGCTGAACACCCAAGTACATCATGTCCATGTATGTTTTCACGTAACTTAGACCCATGGACAATGACAACACACCAATTTTAAGACAGTGAGTTCCATGTAAGGAGCAAAACAACATCTTTAATCCACTTTCTATCTGTAGAGGATGAGACTCAGTCTGGTTCCATTCTGCCCCTTACATGTATTCATTAATTCAGTTAACTTACAGGTAGTTACCGTAATAACTTAGCGACTTAACAAGTTAATAACTTCAGCTTAGCAAGCTCTGTCTTCTTTATGCCATACCCTTAGGACTCTGCTCAGACAAATGAAATCCAAAAAGATGCTCAGTATCTGTAGTAAGAAGCAAGACCCATAGCTTTCTCCAAGTAGAAATCTACTTATCATTTGTTCACAAGGATAAAAAGAATTTTTTTAATTAAGATATTCAAAAGAACCTGACCACTTACACGATGACGCTGCTCAAGGCAACCATGGTAGAAGCATTTTTCTTCTATCAGCTTGGCTCATTGCTTATTGAACAGTAAAAAGGGAAGGAGGAAGACAGAGTAATTAGTATTAGTAATTAGCATCCCCTATTTATAAGGATAATATCGGAAACTTTCCTCTCAATAAAATATAAATGATAATATCAAACTGAGGACTTCACAGTCAGCACTAATAGGAAACAGGAACAAGAGTTCTGTGAACAACAGCACAGGGAACCAAAGTCAAGAGTATATATCTAGTTTTTTTAAAAAAATCTCTTTGTGGAAAATTAATTGTATAGCCAAAAGAGGTTATTTAAGTTGGGAACTACCCAGTCTAATTTTTAACTAGAAGCAAAGAATTATGTCATTTTACAAAATTTGTGAATTTTGTAAAAATTTTGTGAGTGTTGCAATTTTACAAATATTATTGAGCTAGTACATTTAAAAAATCCATGAAATAAAGACCCTGATGTAATATACTCAAGCCTGGCACTTCTTTTTAGAAAGTTGCTGTTGACTTCACACTGGAAAGAATTGAAAACATCTTCCAAGATGTACCAGCTGACAAGAGATAATGTCGCTAAATGTAGGAACACAAGTCTCAGGAAGGTTGTTATGGTTTACAGTCTGTCTGTTGTCTAGAAAGTAAGTTCAAGCCTAGTCTAGTCTATAGTACAAGACCTTGTCTCAGAAAAAAACTAGAGAAATAAGAAAAAAGAAAACTAATGACAACTACCAACGCAATTGGTAGAGGTCTGTGTTACCTGAGATTCTCTGCAAGAATCTTTGGTTCCAACTGCAGAACACATTCTAATCCTGGGTGCAGTGGGGGAGCTCTTAGTGCTTAGCCAAAGCCCACTGCTTGCTCCTATGATTATGGCTGAAACAGTACACAATGTCCCCTTCTCCGGGGAGCTACATTTGACCATCACATACTAGAAGGGCCCTGCTCCTCTCTAGAAACAAACAGTGATGACTGACATCTGAAAACATAAGGGACCAGATGAACCCTCTGCCTTACTGGAGACAACTCCATGGTACACTTTCTATCCTGTGGCTTCCATCCTAGAACCATGCTGAAGTCGTTGCAAAACAAATAATGTTCTTACTTCACTTTCTTCTGTCACATACCTCTTCTTTTGAACATACCCCATGAATGATACACTTGACAGAAATCTCCATCTAACCTAACCCCAACTACCAGGCTGATGGTAGAACTCAAGCTTAAGTTCAGCTCCTTTATCAAAGGAGAGATGTCTCTTCCTCAGAGAAGGGCTGGGCCAGTGAAGTCATAAAAAAGAATGCCTGAAAACATTACTACAGAAACTTTTTCTTCTATATTCTTCTTATAATGAGAGGCAGGTTCAGAATAAGGACTCAAAGAAAATGGCCAAAAATATCCACTGGCTGTATCATTAGATTTTACACACACGCATGCATAAGCATACGCACGGGCATGCACACACACACACACACACACACACACACACACACACCATCAGACTCTTCTATAGACCACTTTAGATCATTCTAAAGGGAGACTACCTGGAAATATGGAATTCAAATCAGAATTAGGAGGTAGTATAAATTTGCCTTGGAGGATCTTTGAGTACCAGCTTTCTCTGTAATTGCTGAGCAGTTGGGCAGCTGGTCAGAGTCTGTTATTTAGATTTCTGGTGAAATATCCTTATGCCATTTACATGGTAACTAACAACCACTACTGCCCCAAATCAGACAGACACAGAAGAATATGACCTTATAAGCTGATTGGACCAACCCAATGGTTTCCTCTGATTCATTGCCCAGCTTATGAATATAAGCTTTAGAGATATAAAACTGAGAGAGAAAAACTCCATGACCAGGATCCATAGAGAAAGCTGGACCGGGAAGAGAGAGTTAATCTGCATCCATCTGGTTTTTATTTTTCTCCACCACACTCCATCAGCCACTACAAAATAGCCCCATGTGTTCCCGGGTACAGCTGAGCCAGACATCTGGAAACAAGCTCCCTTGTTTTTAAACCGTGATAACAATAGAAGAATTAGAGAAATTACGTTAAATGCTTCATTATTCTAATGGGAAAACAACTCTAACCATGAGAACTATATTCAGGTCAGCATTCGAAAGCCAGATTGCGGTGCACTCTTGTCCCAGCTCAGGACTCTAACCCCAGAGCTTTGGAAGGCGGTGGTAGAGGCAGATCCTGTTAGGTGATTTTTTTTAAATAAAAAAGACCCAAACCAGAGTCCTGATTTAGGAATGAAGAGCCAAGTCAGGAGTTAAGCACCTCCAGGCTAATGCCAATAAATAGAAAACACCAATGGAATTTGTTTTAACACCAAAAAGAAAACATTTGCACCAATAGGACTCTATCAGAATCCGTGTGCATTAATTGTGCTGCCTCTGAGCTAAAATTGCTCCCCAGTCTCTGTTTTAACTGCATCCATAGAGTCACCAGATTTAAACCCAGGCAGGAATTTTGAGTTTATCATTGGATAACTTACTGCGTTTCGGTGACTAAGGATTCACAACTGTGATGAGAACCCAGGGCATGAAGCAGGCAATTCCCAACATGATATGGCAGTACCCCAGAGTTCACAGTCATTGCCAACGCTCGATACTTTAAACACTTAAAATGCCTTAACATAAAGGTATTAACGGCCTCCATTCTCAAAAATCATGTAATCAGGATGGAGGTGTCAGCACTGCTTTTAATTTCTGTTTCTGGTTTAGAACTCAAGCAGAGCTGTCGTTTTTCTCCGCTGTAACAAAATCATACTCTGACAAAAAATACAGATGAATTGTAAAGGAATTTCTATTGAATTAAAGCCCAGCATTCTTTTAACACCTGGGTATATGTTATCTTCAGATCACAATCAGTCTGCCATGTGAGTACCACATGTGTGAACAGGAACAATTCAGGGAGTCACAAAGGTGTGAGCATGAAGTCAGCCCAGCCTTCATTCTGCCCATTGCAACCCTGACCTTGATCAGATTCTGCTGGGCTGCCTCCCCAACCTCAGTGATGTAAGGATGCTCTAAACACAGGACCACAGCAGAGCTGCTTTGCTGTAGTTTTGTTCCTGCAGGATAATTGGCACGAAGGAAAAATTAAAATTCGACACCATCACCAGCCTCAACTAAAGCATCATTGGCGTTCAGTCTATAGCAGTAGAGTGAAGACTTGGACCACCCTCCTGCCACTGAATAAAAATGGATTAACTTGCACTTGTTTGGGGTTGCCAGGTGACTGTCTCCTTTTTTCCACTCATCAGAGGCCCTCCAGATGCGTAAATTCACCTTACTTCTCTGTTCATTCCACTGTACATTATGAGTCCCTTTGTGGAATTTAAGAGGGATGAAAAAAAAAAACAAGCCTGCACCTGGGCAGAGCTAATTCTCAAAGTCAATGCTTTAGGCTTTTCTAGACAACTAGACATTCAAAACAAGAAAAACACAGATTTCAGTTCCTTTCCTTTGGACTCTTGTTTTTGGCAATTCCCATAGAAGGGGTGTGTTTCCCTCAGCCAACCTGCTCTCCTGCATGACAATTATTCCTAGAATCAAATAAAGGCTAGGAATGGCCTTTGGGCAATTGATGAGGACAGTCCCTCACTATCCATGCTCACTCTGTCCCTTGCATGCCACCTTGTCCCTCACTACGCATGCTCACTCTTTAGCTCTTGCATACTGCCACCTTGAGAAATGCCACATTAAAGCCAAGCTGGGACTCTTCCTTACCCAGGGTAGGAAGTGGGTACCTATTAATATATTCCTACCCTGCTGGTACTGGAATGTCTTGTACTCACTCAACACTGACAGTGTGCTCATAGCATGCCAGGCTGTTCTAGGAAGCAGAGACTAAGGGAAGAACCAGAAAGACCATGCTTCCCTGAGCTTGCTCTGTTCTGAATATAGCAGTGTACAGTTGCCCATTTGTGTTTTATTGTTTTACTTCAGTTTGTGAACTTGAATAAAAACCAATCTATTTTTTAAAAAAGCATCTGCCTCTATTGAGAAACCCCTACCCCCATTTTCAGGATTTATGACACCTGAATATTGCTGTCACCATGGCTAAAACCCCTACTGATGTAGTCATCTGGGTTGTTAAGGAAAACAAGACTTTATCACCTGAAAGGTCTGTGGGCTAAGGGCTCCAGTGAACTGTAGCCAGGGCACAGAGCAGCTGTACTGCATGTAACATCCATGCGCAAGGGCTATCAGCAGGCTGCAGGAGTAGTTAGAAGTAAGTTCTTCACATTCCAACATGGCATGTAATTATTAAATGTCAACATGTAAAGAGACTTTAGATTTAATCAAGCATAACCCTCCATTCATTAGACATGAAAGAAATTGGAACATTTTGGAATGACACAGCATCTTAGAAAATCACACTGACCTCGGGCAAGGTAGCACACACCTTTAATCCTAGGACTAGAGCTTCAGAGGCAGGCAGGTGTCTATGAGTTTGAGGCCAGCAATACAAAGTGAGAACTTGCTTCAAAAAAATAAGAATAAAAACCAAAACCAAAGAAACAACACAACCAGGATGACAATAAATTGAAAAGCTAGAGACACTGGGAAATTTCTGTATCCTAACTGTGCTCAGATCTTTATCCCTAAGGAAGGTTGACTAGAGGGCTCCAGGAACGTGGTAGCCTGGCAGGCTAGGAAAGAGATCTGCCAAAAAGAATTTGGGGGAAATCTTTGGTCCAATCTGCCAAGTATGCTTCTCAGAGTATACCAAATACATTCTGTTCATTTCAGAGAACCTAGCCTCACCTCGCTGGAAAACTTCATGCTGCCTTGTGGTAGCACACGCCTGTAATTCTAGCACTCAAGAGGCAGAAATAAACAGATCTCTGTGAGTTTGAGGCCAGCCTGGATTACAAAGCTAGTTCCAGGACAGCTAGGGAAACCCTGTCTTGGAAAAAGGAAAGAAAGAAAGAAAGAAAGAAAGAAAGAAAGAAAGAAAGAAAGAAAGAAAGAAAGAAAGATAGAAAGAGGGAAGGGGTAAGGAGGATGGAAGGGGAAGGGGGAGAGGGGAAGAGAGAGGGGAAGGGAGGAAGGAAGGAAGAAAGTAAAGAAAAAAGAGGAAGGAAGAAGGGGAGGGAGGGAAAGAGGGAAGAAGGGAGGGAGGAAGGGAGGGAGGGAAGGAGGGACGGAGGGAGGGAGGGAGGGAGGGAGGGAGGGAGGGAGGGAGGGAGGGAGGTAACGGAAAAAATGCAACAGGCCTGTGAAGATGCAAGATGAAACTACAATAAGATACCTCCTCACATTTGTTAGGAAGCTTATTTTTTAAAAAAAAAGACAAAGATCCATGTTGGTGAAGATTCCCTGATGGTGTGCATGTGAACTAGTTCAGCTCTGTTATAGAAAATAATATAACCATCCTCAAAACACTAAACATGGAACTACCTTGTGACTTGGTATCGTGTCATCTATGGTCCTGCTCTCTCATCTTGGCTGGTATCATCAGCATCCTCCTATTCTTCTTATTAGAGCCCCTGAAATGCCCCCTCTCCTTGCCTTTGACCTCCATACATGCCGGCTTGGTGGGGTCTCTTTCCTGGCTTCTGTGCCTGTTTGGCTACTTGTTATCCTTCAGATCCTACCCAGTCCTGTCTGTCAGAGGTTCCACTGCAACATCCATCATTCTATCACTCACCTGAGGTCTAAAGGTTTTGATTTGTAAATCCCAAGCTCAGCTAAGGAACTGAAAGAGAAGATACCTTGGGGTCCTTTGATTATAGTTTAGAGAGGATTTAACAAAAGCTGTGTAAGAACATTCAGCATACAATTCAGCTTCAAGACTAAGATAAAAAAAACTCAGAAATGAGGTTTTGTTGATGGTGGTTTGCTTTGCTTCATTTTCTTTGCTCCACAGGCATAACCACCAGCTCCATTTACACCAATAAAATGCTGTTCCCATCTGCCCTGCTGCATTATGAACAATAAAGATATACACTTAGTATTTTCTGTATCATAAGTTTTTCCAAAACACTTTTATTAAATCCTCTGTAGATGGCATAATCATGGACATTGCCCACAAAATGAATTGGAATTTGTCAGAAATAATAGATAATTCAGACAGGGAAATCCATCTATCTGTCTAGTTAACTGCTGCATGATGACATTTCCCTGTGGAGACAACACACCACACACACCATATACACACTACGCGTGCACACACATATGAACCACACACACCACACACACACATACACACCACACACACATGCACACACATACATACCACACACACATGCACGTGCACACGCACACCATGCACACACACCACCATATCACACACACCACACCACACACACACATGCGCACACATACATACCACACACACATGCACGTACACACACACACCATGCACACACACCACCACATCACACACACACACACCACACACACACACACACCACACACACACACACACACACACACACACTCACACATTTATTAACCCCAGAAAGGGAATCCATGACAGAATAAAGTAACTATTGCAATCACGTCCAACTTGGTGAAACAGTGAGTTTTTACTGGGGTTACTAACAGGAGTCCAAGTTAGGGATTGCTTATAGGAACACCGGTAACTCAAAGACAGCTGCATCACCACAAATCCCATCTCAACACGGGTAACAACTCACAAGAGCTGTAAACCTGGTGCTTTCTGCACAGCTTTCAGACAGTTCTGCTGGTCAGTCTCCTCCCTGAGCAGTTTTTCCAAACATGTAACATGTGTTTATTTCTTGATTTTTATGAGCTTCCTTCCTCCTCATGGAGGGACAGTTTCAGTTCAGAGGAAAGTGCTATGTAACTATCTTCCCTTAAGTTTTTATACTTTTGATTACTGTATGCATGTCTGTGAATACAGATGAGACAGAATCTGTTTAGTGACAATTCTCTTTTGTTTTAGCATGTATATTTCTGTTGCAACCGTTCTAGGGATAGCACATCCTGTGCATATATGGCAGACTGTCTTTTGTAGAGTCCATGACATAAGCACCACCTCCCTGAGAGCCTTTAATCCTTTCCTTTCCATCTCTTTACTCACAGCCGTGCATTGGGTCCCAGCATCAAGCTAGTCCAGTGAACACGCTGGCTGTGCCATGGACATCACATCGTACCTGTATATAGATAGGCTAAGAGACAAAAGCAGCACGTCTCTAATTTCAGTTCTTTGTGATTAGGGGGTACGTTTGTTTGCTAAAGTAATATAGTTTTTGAAATGCTTTTCACCCAAAAGATTTTCTCCAACTCAAAATAGAAAAATGAGAAGATAGATGCATAAAATTGCAATAAAGCATTGAATCAGAAAGTCTTTGTTCTGTTTGGATCCTTAAGAATTGCTCAGGGAAACCATAGAGACCTTCAGGGGAAAGAGCAGTTGCCCTTCTGAGCCTCTCCCTTTGTTCTGAGCTCCTTCTGTGGGAGAAGTGCTGAGTCTGCTTCCCTTCAGACCTTAGCAGAAAGGTGCTCAGCATCCAGCAAGTGCTCCTGTCAGGGACATTAAAAGGCAGCAACCTGTCCTGGCCTTGCAGATTGCACCTCCCAAACCGGTGTGAATGGCCTTCTAAAGGCAAGCTAAAGAGAAAGTGGAAAACGAAACTCAAAGATTAAGTTTCCATGTGTGTCCCCATTCGCAACAGATGGCCTCCACACCGGCAAACTTGCGCATTTGGTGATCTCCAGATGGGCAAATAAAATGCCATTTTGATCTGACTGTAACTTTGGAAGGGGGTGAGGGGGTGACAATGTTTCAATCAAACAAAAGGAAAATGCATTTTCTTAAGCACGGTCTATACTGAAAGAATAAACATAAAGGCTCCACACATGGAAATGTAGTAGTCTTCAATGTGGCATAAGGCTGATCTCTTTGGTGCCTTTCGGGAAGAACTACATAAATAACTGTGGAACAGCCTTGGTGAGTTATGTATGAAAGAATACGCTACTGGATAAGTGAGGGAAACCTAGTTGGTGAATCTTACAAGACTCTTTCAGGTGGATTGGGAAAATAACCCCATGTTCATAGTTTCATTGAACATTAAAATCCATGACTGCCTTTCTATGTAAAATCATCTTTTTCTTCTTCCCTCTACTAACAATCAATTTTCCCTATTATTTTCTAAATGGTTCCCTTTCTGTTTTGTTTTCACAGTTAAAGCCACAGCCATACTATCTGGTGCCTCTTTGATTTACACGGCCCAGGGAACAATTGATGCCTTGCCTTTGATTTGGTGTTTCATTCTGCTTCCCACCTGCATCAGCCTCCAGTGTTCGCCTCAGTTATGTGACACCCCCATTGCCACCACTCATGTGAACTTATTGGAGCACGAGCACACACATGCACGTGCGCGCGCGCACACACACACACACACACAATCTTTTATTTCAGTGGCTGTTCCAAGACTAATGCCCAGGACCTTGACTATAGATTTAGCTATCCATCTGGAAAACTAATGTTCTGGGTAACCTTAAATTCTAAACAGTAACTGTTCTGCCTTGAAGTGAGAACAGTGATAATACATGTTTTTGATTGTGTACTTGCGTTTAAGTATCACAGGCTTTGCATTCAAACATCTAATGGGTGGCTACATCTTTAAATGAAACAACCTGGCCCGGTGTGAAACTTTTGGTCAACTGTTTGTTCATAATGATTTAGACATATGTTTGTTATACGTGAAACTCTAAATGTTTAGAATTTGGTTGTGTCTGGCAGCTACGGTAGCGCACAATGTGGTGGACAAATGGATCTTCCTATGCAACAGCTTAGTGAGGAGCAGTGTCATGTATAGGTGGCCATCAGCTCTGGAGTCTAAGTCCAGGATCTAAGAACCTGAACAATGGCTTTTGCTCTGGCCAGCTATGGCTTCGCACAATCCAAATGTTCACATAAATCCAAAAGAGAAAATAACAGTATGTGCAATGTATCAAGTTGCATAAGAGTTAAATGAGACACTCATGTGAAATTTTTTACACAGTTCAACATGTGCTCCCACAGCACATGTTATGAGCCTGTTTCTTGCCAGTTCATCTTTCTTTACAGACACCCAGAAGACTGGGGCTCTGGCTTCGTCACAGCAGACAAGGTTGAAAGAAACTGATCGTAGGTACTTCATCATGCCTTTGGTTTCCTAGGATGATAAAGGCTCTCTTGCCACGCTCACCCATGCATCCTACATTTCAGCTTCATAAAACACTGTATTCTTAAGGCAGATCATCTGTTCCTTCGACTGTCTAATCCCATTCCATGCTCTCACCTATGGCACTGTCCCCTTTTCCACAAGTTCAAGAACTTGCAAGTCCTGGTGACTTTCCAGCAAATAACCATGTGTGCAAAGGTCACCTGGTTCCGACACCCATCACCAGGATTGACATGGCTGCCTTGGGCTGTCTGCACCTGCGTCTCCTTTACTTTATCACCTGCTAGTATCCCTTTCTAAAACCCATACTTCAGCCAGAGCAGCAGCGATTGCTGGAAAACAAGAAGCACCCTTCAATTGATATCATACAGAGAAGTACGTGCGAATGAGCCCTGACCATAGGTTTTTAACACAAGGAGTGGCCTGTCCCACCATAACACAAGCTATGACCTTGACAGTCAGATCTGCAAACCTTGTCAGGCTGTTCCGGCCCACCGAGAATCCACAATCCTCACTGGAATCTGGGTTTCTCTCACTGCTTGCTGCATTCCCACTACACACATCTCTTGCTCCAGAGAGTCTTTGGAGCATCTGAAGAATTCTACAGGAACTCATGGCTAAAGGAGCGGAAGAAGTATCACCTGGTGTTAGTTCAAGCTCTTAGAAGCTACACAGTTTTCACCCACTTCTTTGCCCACGAAAGGAAGATGAGCACAATTAAGGCAGGGCTGTGATGTTTGGTGTGGTGTGTGTGAGGTGACTACTTGGTGTAAAGCATGAGGCATTTAAATAAATAAATAAATCATGAGGCATTATAAGTTTGCAATGACTCTTTCCATGGCTGTCTAAGCTTTTTTCCAGTTATAGGCACCCACAGTGATGATGGGACTGCAAATCCCTGTACTGAACAAGACTAGCTGCTAATTCTGTAAAAGTCTCAGACAGACAAACATTAGGTTACCACATCTGAACATTTTATACCTTCCTAGTATTTTGTGAATTCTATAATATTTACATAGGGATTCTGAATGAAAGATAGTTTCATTAAAATCTCAGGATAGGGACTGGAGAAGTGGTTCAGTGGTTATGAGTCCTGGCTGTTTTTCCAGAGTAATGTGGGATTCCCCTCTGTATTCTGTGAATACCATTGATTAATAAATAAACTGCTTTCAGCCTATAGTAAGGCGGGGAAGAACAGACCTATGCAGAGAGGAAAACTAAACTGAATGCTGGGAGAAGGAAGGTGGAGTCAGAGAGAAGCCGTGTAGCCCCACCAGAGACAGATGCTAGAATTTTACCCAGTAAGTCACAGCCACGTGGCGATACACAGATTAACAGAGATAGGTTAAATTAAGATATTCTTATATTCTTAGTCTTTTGACTTTTGTATGCTTAAGCTATTGGCCAAACAGTAATGCAAATAATATGGTTTTGGTGTGATTTTTTTCAGGAGTCTGGGAAGCTGGGAAATGAACAAGCAGCCTCCTACAACAAATTGGCACACCAACATGGTTGACCAAATCTGTGTAAAACCTGAGAAAGCTTAAAAAATAATTTTAGACACAAGAGAACAGAGTTAAGCGCTGCTTTTTGGTAGCCAGCATTTTGCTGGCAGTGTGTTGCAGCTTCTTTAAGAGAGGTCTTCCTGATTAAGTGGTAGCAGAAAAAAAAGCCATGCAGTTTGAAATGGCAGCTTCCTGGGCCATGCTGTCAGTGCGAACTCTGACAAGGTCCAGCTGTAAAGCATTTAAAGGGTTTTGTGAGCAACATGCTGCAACTGCTTAATGGCTTAACATAGACCTGCTGCATACTTGGAACTGGTGCAGTGTGTGCGCCTTGCAGAGGCATTGAACATGCCTCCACCATGCTGGACTCGGTGGAGCAAGCAGGTACAGTCCTGTTGGCCCTAGCCATACCTGCTTAGTGTATACACACATACACACACACACACACACACACAGAGAGAGAGAGAGGGGGGGGGGAGTTCTGATCAAGGATTACAGATATGCAATAAAAACAAATCTAGAGGGAAAAGACCTCTAAATGGGTCACAGTGTTGGATAAATATACGTTGGCTTGGGAGAGAGAAGAAAAAGAGTATAGAGAGTTATAAAAAGAAACAAATGGTTTAAAAAACAAAACAAAGTCATTAAAGAGACAGAGTACAGACAGTAATAGATTAAAGGAGTAAAGATAACAAAATAAATATTAAAAGTAATAGAGTAAAAACAAATAAGCCACATAAAGATGGAATATATACAAAAGTCTGGATTATGTATATTATTGTGTTTTCTTTGAATTTTTTGACTGTAAAGGAGCTATGAAACCAATATATATACTTCAAAGGTATCTTGTCTTCAAAATTTCAAAATTTGGGTCTAAGGATATGTTACTTTGGAAAAGAGTTCTTCTTTGTTCCCACAGAAGATGAGAACCTATGGATTTCTTCTAGACTAATGTGGTTTGATGAACTAAGACTACCCAAAAGGTCTCCCTGAAACCCCCCAAAAGAAAATACCTTGCTCAACAAAAACCAGGAAGCAGTTTGGAGAAAACTATGCCCAAATTCCCAAATATTATTTATAAATGCTTGTTTACATTTAAAGGGGGATATGTTATAGCTATGAATATTTTGCATTGGTATGGATCTTGGTTTATTGATACAAATTTAAGGTCAATTTTGTTATATATGTATATATATTTCTGCTCTTGATTAAGGTATTGTGTTTGTACAGCTCATTTAAAAAATGTAATGTATAATTATGAAATATAGGTTAATAGATAATCATCTGTAATAGTCAAGCTAGTAGTCATGTTAGTTGGGTTTTCTAGATATATAGAGATATATTTCAGTTAGATGGGTATTCTTTAAATATTTCAAAGACTAACAGAATATGGCATTTAAAATGCTTTAAGAACTTAGGACTTTTCATGACAATGAGACATCTGCTTTTGGCAGCCAATCTACTTCAAGAGGATAATGGGCACCAAAGAGGCTCCTTATGGAGTTGGTTAGACATTTGGGCAAAAAACTGCTTTTGTCTGGACTGCTTGATGGTATGCTATAAGTAAGAACTGAACATGCAGGGCCCACAGAGAAATGACTGCTGAACTTGCCTAAAGGTAAGACGATCCTTTGGGGTTCCTGCTACATGAAAGAGTCTGCCAGACTTTGCCATTATAAGGAAGAGAATATCTTCAAATTTCCTGCTTCCTGGAAAAGTCTGCCAGATACAATGGGTCTGTAGGCTGAAGATGGATACCCCAACATTACAGAAGAACTTTGGGTGACTTTCCAGGTAGTGAGATGTCTCTGTCAATTCTAAAATTTTGGAAGTTGCTTACAATGCACTTCCTGTTTACTTAGGTAATATTATGTCCTTCTGGAGTCTTTGATGGAGTTGAAGAATAGATTGTTATAATTATAGTTTTTCTTAGTTATGATAAAAAATATAGTAGATATAAATTTTGCAACTGTAATTCTTGCTTGATACCTGTTTTGTTAAAACCTTCCTTTTTATTTAAACAGAAAAGGGAAGGTGATGTGAGATTCCCCTCTGTATGCTGTGATTACCATAGATTAATAAAGAAACAGCTTTGGACCTCTAGCAAGGCAGAACTTAGCTATGTGGGGAAAACTAAACTAAATGCTGGGAGGAAGAAGGTGTAGTCAAGAATAAGCCATATATTCCTGCCGGAGACAGACGCCGGAACTACACCTGATAAGCCACAGCCTCGTGGTTATACACAGATTAATATAAATGGTTTAAATTAATATGTAAGAGCTAGCTGATAAGAAGTTAGGGATAATAGGCCAAACAGTGATTTAACTAATACAGTTTGTGTGGTTATTTCGGGTCTGAGCAGCCAGAACAAACAAGTGGCCTTCCTAGAACACCAAAGGACTCAGGTTCCATTTCTAAAGTCCAATTGGAGGCTCACAATCATCTGGAACTCCAGTCCAATGCCCTCTTCTGATCTTCTTTGGAACTGTACTCAGGGGGTTCACAGACAAAGAAGCAGACAAAACACCCATATATGCAAAATAAAGAAATTTAAAGCCCAGAATATCGTCCTCTTAAGTTTGTCCTCACAATTTCCTGAAACTCATAGCTATAGCAGCAGTGAGTTTCCCTGTAAGCAAAACTTACTTGGTTTAATATTCTGACCTGTAGCTCAGACATTTTACTTTTGGAAGAGGACAATTATAGTCCTCGGCAATTGTTTTTTTTTTTTCTAAAAAAGATAACAGTGAAAACATCCTTGAATTCGCTGATCTTGCAGCCACATAAATGTGGAGTTTATTATTTCATAGAAATATTATCATTCTCTGTACATGCTCAATGAATTAAAATGCAAAACAGTTGCTCAATTTCTATGATTAAGAAAAACCAAATATGTTTCCGTACATTTTAATCAGTGTATTAAAAGTGACAGATGATCCTGCAGACTCTATGGGCTTTTCCTGGCTGGCTTGCAATTACAGCACGAGACCCCTGTAAAAATCATTAAGGAAGTTTAAAAAGCAAGTTCTCCTCAGACGTGATCAGTGGTGGCCTTAATATATGGCATCAATGACTTAAATGAGGAAATGACCAGAGGCCCAATGGGTAGGTTTCCAGTTTCAGATGAGGGTTTTGCTTGCTCATATCAGGAAATGAACACAATTGTTCTTCAGGAGGGGGACATCAGCCATTTCATTTAGTCCCAGGGGATTGAATTTCTTTAACACTATGCCACTTTAGAATATGTTTCCCATCTGAATCTGAGGATGCAATATTGGAAGAGAGAAATGGTCAAATGACATTCCATAACAAACCGTAAAAGTTTATGGTGCACATAGTGGGATAATTGGCAGAATAGGAATTAAATCCTTCCTTATGGGTAGCTGATAAGACACAGTCTGTACACAAATCCTGGCATTTCCATCAGCCACTGGCGGCTACTTTAGAATACACTTGTTTTATTCTTTTCATAGTGTGTTTTATAATACCAGAACAGGTTCTGCTATACTGAGAAGATGATAAAGGACCGTATTCCTCCTACATCCATTTCCCACGGTAATCCTCTATCCCTTCCTTTTCTACTGGCCTTTTCCACCACATGCTGTTGACAAATGATTTGTTGAAACCCAAAGCTGGTGGAAAGAAATGTTTTGTTTTTCTACCTAAGTCAGCATTCTTTTGGATAAAGCCCTTCAACAATATTAATTAAATCATTCATAGACAGTATTCTTTCTCCCGGTTCCCAGATTTTTCTAAACCTCACACCTGTTTTTCTTCGGGTTCTGTGCCCCCATCAGCTTGTAAATCTTGCTGTATTTCCCACTATAGCTTCTTATGAAATAACACTTTTTTCCCTCCCACAGAACTTTCACCCAACTGTTTTCAATAGTGGCAGTCAGGCCTGAAGCTGTCAATCAAAGAACAGCTTATCAGTCTGAGCTTTTTCTTTTTAAGGCTTTACTCAGTGACTTTTTAAACCTGTCAACACCCAGTTGATTTTAGCTCCAACAATAAAGTCACACTCTATCTCCTACATAGGAGCTTTAAGATTAAATTCTGATGTCCTGTACGTCATATTTACATAGTTAGAACTCATAAGAAGCAGCCCACAGGCAATAGGATGTAATAACCGTGCAACAGAGCCATTTCCTATCCCCCCTTTTTTCTCTCACACTATGTTTTGTGCCGTTTATTGGATGTGAATGCTTTGGAAATGAAAATAGTCTGGGGAAACCTGCTGGCTGGAGCTGGGCTTCGGAAGGTTCGGCTGGAGGCGTGTCTAAGGCTATACATGTTTGGCAACCTCTTGTGGCACAAAACAAGAACATGGTTGACATTCCCTTCGTTTCCAGGATGGGAGAAAATGCAATGCCACACACGCAGGCACTCAAGTGTTAAAAGAAAACATCAAACCTGAAGTAAAAAACCTTGGGATATCAAGAGTTTTACAGTTTTAGGTTTTAAACACAAAGCGACTCCTTCAGACAATTTGTAAAGATTAGTGGTAGCTACACCTTGACTGTCAGATCCACCAGAGAACTTCCTACAGCCAACAGAGGGAGAAAAGTCCTTTCCTGGCAACTCCTTAGGTCTAGAAATTCAGGTGTCATGTTAACTAAGAACATGAAAATCACTGTCTGTGGTTGAGTTTGAAGTTTCTGTCACATCCAAAGATTGAGCTCTGGGTAAAAGTATTGGCAAGAAAATAAAGCTTTAATGGGAAGACATTATATATCCCATGGTGGGGGCACATTTTTACAGTTTCCTCACTTCAAGAGAAGCAGAATAAAATCCTTCTTCCGGTGGTATGACTTTGGGGGGAAACATGCACAGATTACAGACCATTTTAAAGAGATGCATACGCCTCTGGGGGCAGTCTCAGTGTCCCTCACGCTAAAAACAAAATAACTACCTAATGTAACAACTGATTTTACTGCTCTGTGAGAAAACATTTGCATGGCCTTTCTAAACCAGCTAAGAGGTCGTGTGGCGACCATGTCGTCACAATACTCATGTGAGATGCCAAGTCCATGCTGCCAGGGTTCTTCTGTGGTCCTGATTATGTCTGCAAACAAAATGAAGCAAGTGGGGAATGAAGAATGCTGGCACCCTTTGTGGACTCTCAAAATCCAGATCTTCCCAACAAAAGCAATGTATTTCCGAGGCCAGAAAAGGTGTTGGATCCCCTGGAACTGGGATTACTAGTAGTTATGAGTCACCCAGTGGTGGTGCTGAGAACCAAACCTGGGCCATCTACAAGAGCAGTAAATGATATTAACCACGGAGCCACTTCTTGAGCTCCCAGTATTCTTTTTCTCACTCAGCTACAGGCGAGTGAACTTTTTACTTGCTGAAGGTTTTCTCTAGCAGGTAAACTGGTGTTCCTAAGAACACAAAGCCTTCTAAAAGCCCCATCCAGAGAAATGCTTTTCTCAGCAAAGGGCGTGTCTGTGCACACTCCTTGGGCTCCCCACCCTCCCTCTCCCACACACTTACACTCAGGCATACACATGGCATGTGCAAGGAGACTTTTCCATCTAGACCTGAATGGTCTCTTTTCCATCTCCTGGTCTGAGGACCCATTAGCAAAATTTGTTCCTCTTTTTGGGGCATCGTGTTTTCAATTGTTTTAAGTTGGCAAGAAAATATGTATATGATAAGAATTGATGGAGCCCATTAACTATCCAGTCAATACCCTGATGAGTTAGAACTCCCTACTAGCATCAGTGAAGAACACTATACCGGAAATAGCTGACATTTGATTCAAGAAGCGTATTGCACATTTTATGTGGAGATAGCTAACTTTCTGATTTCAGCAGTGTGGGAATGCTAGGATGACTAAATCCCCTAATCAGAAAAGAGGCAAGTACATTGTTGCGGGAGGTCCTCCCACTCCTCCAGCCAATAGCCGCTGAGATACCAGCCCATTGGGGCGTGGTCTCTCTCCCTTTAAAAAAGCGGCCACTTCCCTCTCCTCTCTCTCTTCACTTCCTGCTCCTCTGGCGACTAGACTCCCTTCCTGGTTGCCCAGAGGGCTGACTGTGATCTGTAAGTTTTTTCCCCTTTAAATAAATACCACCCTATTAATCATAATTCCAAACTGGTGTGGCATTGTTTATGACTTACGCCTTTAGTACATCTTGTTATAGACAAGGATAGAATGGAAGTTATGGTAAAAGAAGAAGAAGAGGAGGTGAAGGTAGGGGAGGTGAGAAATTAGAGAATGCAAAAAAGAAGAATGTTTCTTCTTATCCAGTTTTGAAAACATAACTGAGGAACTAACACAATGACAACTTGTTGTGCCCTTTCCTCCAGTTTTCATTTCGCAGTCACAATTTATATACAAATTGACCAGAGAATAATTAGTTTCAGAAAAGTGACATTTTAAGCCAGCGATATATTTTTGTCATTAAACATTGTGAGGGGTTGCAAACTTGGGCATGAGATTTTGTGAAATGTTACCTGTTGGTATTACTAACATAATAATACTATATATTAAGAAAATAATACAATCCAGGAAGGGTACTATAACCTGTAATCCTGATCATCAAGAGGGTGAGACAAGAGGACTGCTTGGAGTTTGAGCCCTTTCTGACCTACATAGTGATTATCAGGCCAGCCAGGGCTACATATTTAGGCCTTATCTCAAACAAAGAGACAACCAAACTAAACAAATCAAAATCCCACAAATACTATTAATTCAACGAAGATGGAAACATGAAAAATAATACCTACCTCTCCTATGAAAGACCACCATCTTGTTGCTGTCTGACTCTTTTATTGGTGTAGTAAACTAAATGAAGCATATAGAATTGAATTTAGAGAGAACTGAAGTTAGTTCTGCAACACTGTAAATGCTGCTGAGTGCAAGGCACCAGGAGAATGCTGGGTATGTCCCTTGGGTCTATGTCAAGTAAAAGAGAAGACCAAATAGGTCAAAAATCATCTGTTCCTTCAGCGGGTATCAAACGCAAGGACCAGACTTGGCTCTTAGGGTTCTCCTGGCAATTACAGAAGGAAGGGACTCCATGTTGCATTTCCTGTTTGATTGTGAAGCACCATGTGACATCTTGGAGAGTTCTCAGAATATTTATGGGATCACAGAGAATGGGGACTCGAATGATATAAATCAAAGCCAATTCTCCCTGCACAACATGGCTATAAAATAACAGAATTGCCTTTTGATTCAGCATTGTGTAGCTTACATGTTTAAATCAAGAGTTAATCCCCCTTGAAGTCAATCGTGCTGAAGATACTATACTCATCCAATTGTTGTGTCAGAAACTTAACATGGTCTTTACTGAAAGAAAAAAAAGACTCACTTCTTGAGATTATATTTAAAATTTGTGAAGGAATAGTTATCCAGCTTGGACACCATGTAACCGAACTTGGAAAAAAAGAATTAGGGACAAAATTTTCTGTGGTCATAAATAAAGGAACCCATACTGAGAAATTTTATGTTCTGATGCTTAATAATTGCTAACACTTGAATTCTATCTAATGGGCACACTGCTAAGCACTTGGCACCTATGATTTAACACTGTGGTCCTACCTACTACCACAATGCCACCTGCGTTGTTTTGTTAATGTTTAAGAAACTGGGGCACAGGGAGTAAAATATACTTGTGGCTCACATCACACTATCACAACTGATGATGACATAACCAGGGTTCCAGCCTTAAAATCGAGCTCCATGGCCCTTGCTTTCAACCATCATGCTTTGCTGTCGGGTTAGTTCTAAAATGAAGACCTAGTCAAGCTCTGACCCAGTGAAACAGGAGGCTGCATTTAACACTTTATTGAGGCACAGCATCCATAATGCAGTAACTTCCGCTGATTTTAAGACTTAATATTTTGGTTTAGTTAACCAGTATAACCAATGACTGAGACTTAACCAACTCCGCAGCAAGCCAGTGTCAGTATAGCTTCATAAAAGGAGAAAAGTTTGTCTAACTCTTCTGTTTGAAGGTCTGCAACTTCCTTCTTGAACAATTCTAAAGATCTGTTTGTTTGACTTTATGTATATACGTTTTTCCTCTGTGAGTTTATATGTACCAAGTGCATGTAGGAGCCCCTAGACGTCAGAAGAGGAACACTGGCTCCTCTAGAATTGCAGTTAATGGGAGGTTATGAGACAACGGGTGGGTGCTGGAAGCCAAACCCCGGTCTTCTGGAAGAGCTGAGAGTACCTAACTTCTGAGACCCCATAAATCATGACAGGATTTATTTGGATTCGTCATTTAGGGACATTTGAAATATTCAAAAAAGGAGGGATTGTGGTATGGCTGGGTGAGCATGCTGGGTATGTCCCTTGGGTCTTATGTCAAGTAGAAGAGTAGAACAGATTCTGTGTAAGAGCACACTTGAAATCCATCTGACCTAGATATGATCTAGTCTACTAATTGGATGTGTGACTTGGGATAACTTGGTATCTTCATCTGTAAACTGGCCTTCCATGCCCACAGGGCATATTAGGATTGATGTAAGTACATTTAATCTAATTTTTCATAGTCCAGCCTGTATCTGTAAACCTTCAGTAAATGAGCCCCCATCTCTTTTCAACAGTATCCTTGGGTACACAAATAAAAACGAACTTTCCTCCAGTTCACAGGCTCAGTTTCTGGGAGCATTTTCAGGCACAGTTGTGACATTCTAACGTACAGGCGGAGCGAAGGTTATTTTTACTGGTCTTGTTCATAATCCACCCCTGCTATTTTATTTGCCTAGAGTTTAGTGGCTGCAGCAGGCATCAATTGGGCTCCAACTGATAGACAGTGCTCACGGGGGTCCCACAAAGGGCTTGCAGCTGTTGAGAGAGCAATTGGATTAGTCAGCCAAGACCAGAAGCATCTGGTAAAACCCACATTCTTTTTTCACAAAATTGGCGTTTCTGTCAGAAATGATAACTCCCAGTCTTATTTTAACTCTTTTTTGAAAGGAAATACTTTTTCTCAGTAGAGTAATGAGAATATTGGGGTAGTTCTCTGAAAGTTCCTCTCTGAGAGACAGACCCTTCCCACAAGCACAGTAAGAGGGAAAAAGTTATGAGCCTTGGTCTGTCGCACAGAGCAAGAGGCAGAGAAACACGAGGTTCTCCTCTCAGGTGGATCCAAGGACGACTCAAAAGCTCGCTAGAAAAAGACAGAAATTTTACTAGTGATAAATGCGAATCGAGATACCTATCATATAATTTATCTTCAAATGTCATGCAGCAGATGCCTCTGGGTATCTCTGAATTTGAACTTTCCCACTTTGCCCAATTCCCTTTGCCCTAAAGGGAGACCATGTCAGCACTTGTGCTCAAGGAGAGGACCCAGATGGGGCAGGGGTGGAAGGAAGTGGTACCTAGAACTACCCTGAATCATTCCTTTTCTAAGCATCCCTTGGGATATGGAATATCCAAGAGTATACTGTGGAATTTTTTTTTTTTACCTCAAACAACGTTGAAGTTTAAAGTCTGTAGACCAGACTGGACCCAAACTCAGAAATCCACCAGTCTCTGCCTCCTGAGTGCTGGGATTAGAAGCATGCGCCATCACCTGGCCTGGTTATAAAATGCAATTTTCAAGAAAAAATATTCCATAGAATACTGAGACAGTCATGACAAAGAAATAGACATGAATTTATCTTCCTCTCTGCGGGTACAATACTGTTTCCCTCGTTTCTTAGGAAACAGGTCCTGTCATGTAAAGAACCTCTTCTTGGGTAAACTATCATTTCAGAAGCCCACAACTTTATAGGAAATAAGAAACTAAAAGATGAGACAAGTAATTAAAGAGAAAGAAAATAAAGATCATTTCATCATTTACGGAAGGGCTCTATGTTGTGCTTTGAAAGCGTGTGACCTCAAACATATTGCTGCGCTCATTTCTAAACTACAGAGAATGGGCCGAGTTATTTCTGAATGGGCAACACAAACTGCGCCCCCGTGTGTGGAGCGGGCTGCGGGTTGAGGCTTGAGGTAGCATTTTAATGGCCAATCGTGGTCATTTTTTTTAATGACTCCTGGATGAATTTCAGTCTGAAAATGTTTTGAAATCAAGATGATAAACAATAATCTAGTTGGTAAGTTAATATTTTACACATTCTTAGGCTGAGGGTTTCATAGCATTTAAATTTTACTTTTGAATAGGTAGGTAATTGACCCCAAGATCATGGTGTCCCTTGTAAGAAAGGCATGGCACCCAGGGAAGTGCTGGGTACCTTCTCCACCTCTTTTTACTAAACTCTGTTGCATTCCCTGAAGGGAGAAACAATGAATGTACCTTTTATAACAAAGACTTACTTTGTTTCTTCCCATGAATGGTACATATAGCTCAGTTTTCCAAATGATCTCTTTCCTGAAACAAAAACTGCCTTCCTTTCCTTTCAAATGTATGGCCTTCTTTAAAGGACTTGATTGTCGAGCTGAAAGTTCATTAAAGCCTTGGCTTAAAAAAAAAAAACTTGATTAAAATAGAAAAATAGAAGAGTTGAAAAATTAGAAAAATAGCATTAATCCAATTTAGGTAAAGAAACCTAAATCTCAACAAGTATCTGGAAGGTAGAAATTTCTAGAAAGAATCCAATAGTAGTTATTCTTTATACAGTACATATTCAACTGATTTAGAATTTGCCTGTCCCAGCAGCAAAAATAAACACATTTATTTTATTTTTAAAGAGTATGGGGCATGGCGTACATACTGCGCTGATATTAAAAAGTCTTTAAGAGAGCATGTTTTATAAAAAAAAATTGTTAAATAAACCATCCTTTAAACTGTATTTCAATGTCTGTATCTTAGAAATAAATACTGGAAGATCTTCCAAGTTAAAATTCATTTTTAACTAAGAATTAAATGAACAGTCAGTACTTTTTCTTTTCTCAGTGCCTGCCCTTCCCCCCCTTGGTTGAATGAACCTACTTAAAGTTTAGAAAAATGTGTCATATTAAAAACAACCCTCCATCTCAGCTGCCACACAAAACCCCTTCAGACCTCAGGAAACCACCAGGCTCATTCACCTTGACCTTTGGCCTCTCGCACATTCTAGCATTCAGCTTTCTTCCCTCTGTCCATCTGCGGGAGCCATTAGCAAAGTTCATTTGCAAGGGCTCTCACGAGTGAGCCAGCTGTCATCGGGCATTTCAGCTCTGCCTCCAGGTTCCACAGAATCATGTGTTTGCCCACAGGCCTCATTAAAAGCACAGAGGGGCTGCAGAGCCCTTTCAAAAGGCTCCGGGGGAGCAGACAGTCTTGTAGAAGGGTGGTCCAAAGGCCCTCAGACCAAGCTGCTCCCTTGCCGTTCTCTTTCCAGGCCGCTGGGACATTTTTCTATGGAGATGCACAAGACATGGGGGTTCTATGCGAGGCGAGTCTGCAAGGGACAGTGTGACAGCCCCTCCTTTCCAACCGGCTCCCTTTAACGGGGAGTCGTAGAAATATAAAGCCACAAAGACGCTTGTATGAGTTCCCACCGCTTGATTTGATTTAGGAAACAAATGAATCATCTCGCTCATGTCTTGATCTCACCACCAACAGACTGGCAGAGGAAGAAATCCAAAGAAGCAGCTGGATACAAAGTCAGAATTATCAAGCGTACTGCTCAGAGGTTAATTGAGTTGTCTTTAAGAAAGCACAAAAAAAGCAGATGAAATCATGTCTACTTCCGTACGGTAGAAAGGGTTAAAATACTAGGCTTCCAAGTGAGCAGGATATGAGATTTAAAGGTCCATTCTAAGGGCTAAGGCCAGGAAGCAATTAACACCAGGCAAAGCAGGAAAATTGGAGTGGGGATCGGGGCATTTGGGCTTCCATTTTTCATAAAAACTGTATCCATATTTTGGCTGGTCTCCTAAAATACCTTTCATTTTCCCTGACGTCAACCCACTGAGACTGAGGTCAGACTGTCAAGTCAGTCACAGGGACTATTAAGCAGGGCACACTCTGCTGAAGCCTGTCCATCAACAGAATGATGAGACGCACAAATCAGCCAGAAGTCTAAGCAGTTTAACTAGACCACCACTGGAAGAGCTGTCAAGTTGCATCTGAGCCGATGCCGTCTGCTTCAAAGGCAAAATCAGCAGAGGTATTCTGCAAAGTGGCTCTGGAAGATAAACTGTTCTTGTGTTGGTCAGTGTCCATGGTTATAACTAAATATCGGACATGAATAACTTAAAGGAAGAAAAGATTCATTTCGGTTCATGGTTTCAGAAGTTTCACCCCATGGCCACTTGGTTTCAGATTTCTGGGGTTTTTTTTTTTGGTTTTTTTGTTTGTTTGTTTTTTGTTTTTCGAGACAGGGTTTCTCTGTAGCTTTGGAGCCTGTCCCGGAACTCCATTTGTAGACCAGGCTGGCCTCGAACTCACAGAGATCCGCCTGCCTCTGCCTCCCAAATTCTGGGATTAAAGGCGTGCACCACCACCGCCCGGCGGTTTCAGATTTCTGGACCTGTAGTGAGGCTGAATCTCAGAGCATCAGTAGCATGTGGCAGAGGCCATGCAACTCAGAATAGCCAGGGAAGCAGAAAGAGGGAGCCAGAAAGGGGTCCAGAGCAAGATCAAGCCCCAAAGGGCACACCCCTATTGACATGCTTTCCCTAGCAAGGACCAACCTCCTAAACATTTTATAGCACCATCAGCTGAGGGCCCCTGTAGCCAGTTCATGAGCTACTGGCTGGGGAGGGGTACCTTTCACAGCCAAACCATAACAGCTCTAATGAGCCAAGTCTCAGTCTCTTTCTGCCTCTCTTTATTCATTGTTATTGTTGTTGTTTTTGGTTTTTGGAGATAATTTTCTCTGGATGCTGTCCTGGAACTAGCTCTGTAGCCCAGGCTGGCTTCGAACTCACAGAGATCCACCTGCCTCTGCCTCCCAAGTGCTGGAATTAAAGGCATGCACCACCACCGCCTGGCTCTGCCTCTTTTCAATAGGTACATTTATATATTTATAGTACATGGCACCCTCTTCCATTCAATGACCAGGTACTGCAAATGAACAGTCTGTGTTTCCATGCAGAACACTGTTTCTCTGGGAAATCTGTTTGCTCCACTTGTGTTTAATTTAAACCCAGTTTGTGGTTCTTTGTGATTGCACATCGCTTTTCTTGATGACCTAGTGGGGGAATCCACAGCAGGAAATTTCAAGGTTAGTGGGCAAAAGGAGTCTATAACAGACCATTCTTTGCCTTTGACCAAATCTGTGCCTTCTATAGACGTCTAAGAGGGCCTCAGAGAAAAGGCATGTCTTCTGCCCTCTGAGCCTTTTGCTACTTCTGAGGGACTAAATGTACAAACTGGCAATGTTCAAATCTTACATTAAAAAGTAGAATTCCATCACCCAGCCTACATCAGCCTGCCCAACATACTCAGGCTCTCATCTTAATGTTTCCGGAAGCCCGGCTGTCCACCATAAGTCAGGCTTATAAGAAGTCAACCCGCAGCATGAGGAACAATCCAGAAGCCAAGCAGCAAACTTGTCAGCTCCAAACTTGTCGGCTCCAGATAGCTTCCCTATCTGGGCCCCATTTGCATCTTAGAACCTGCTAGTGCAAGCCAACTATACATTACTATCAATCATTTAGAACGGCCAGGCTCAAGCCAGCCTGTCCCTACAGCTTCTCCACACAAAACCACTGCCAACCAGGGCTTACTTAGAGCTTTTTCTTTCCCCATTGCAAGCTTTTCCTTCTCTGCCTGCCTCTAAGTCTCTATAAAAACGCACACATAATGGGATAGCTCGTCACCACAGCAGGCTCTGGAGAAATGGCTTCTGTTTGTTATCACCTGATTTCTCTTGTTCATTCCACTCTCCAGAGAGAAGCCGCCGTGAATCTGAGACTCTGACTGGTGTCTTGGCTGAAGAAAAAAAACTTTCCAGCCTTTTGTGGCACAAGTGGTAAAAATTTATTAAGCTCTCTAGCTTCGGTTGCGTTTTTGTTGCTGTGATGCAATATCATGACCAAAACCAGCTTGGGGAGGACAGGGTTTATTTTTTTTCTTACACTTCCAGGTTACACTCCTTCGCAGAGGGGAGTCCAGGGAGTTTAAATATGAGGATACCCTAGGCCCCCAGGAGACAATTTCAGGTCAAAGAACCTGAGCTAGAAACAGCAGCCGGAGGAGGGAAGGCCCAGAAGGGCAGCTGGGAAGAGCAGGAGGGCTAGAAGCCAACATCCAAAGCTGCTAGACATAGAAGGCTCAGCTTGGGCTAGGAGCAAAGGGAAGAGAAAGCCCCGCTGCAGGATTGAGAGACTGCCGGGCTGTTGCAGTTTTTCGAGTGTGCTTGTTTTGAGACAGTGTCTCTCTGTTCAGTCTCTCAGTCCTTCTGCCCCAGCTCCCAGAATGCTGTCTCTACGGGCCTGCACCACCATGCCTGGTTTTCTGTTGCATTTTTAAAATTTTTATTTTAAGATTTATTTATTTATTTATTATTTTCAGTATATGTTTTTTCTGCATCTGTGTATGTGCATCACATACATTCTTGGCGTCCACACAAGTCAGTTTTTCTGATGATCCCCATAGCTGATAATTGTGAAGATACTTCATGGCAGCTTATTTTCTTGTATCTCTTAGAAATTTTGCTGAGCTATAATTTTCAATTGCTTGGATCTTCATCTCAAGTTTTATTATTCTCTCTCTCTCTCTCTCTTTTTTTTTTCTTCACTTTCTTGGATTTGTTTGAAGGTAGCTTTTCCAGCAAGGATTACCTGTATTTGTCCTCTCCGTCAAATGAGTCTGTTACCAACCCAGAGTCACTTCACATTAAATGCTGGAGATACCTTCCTTATAAACAAAATTGTTATAGCCAGTCAGATTTCTCCCTGCTTGCAGCACCACCCTTGAGCCAACTGCCCTGCTGCCCCCTGAGAAGCAGGACGCAGATGTGTCCATTTCCAGGTCAGCAGAGCATGGACTGAGTAGCTCAGCACAGTGAGCCAGCCCTAGGTTTTGTCATCACTGTCCTAATCTGCTTCTGTCTTTGAAATAAAACGCGGCCAAAAGCAGTACAGTAGTCACTGAGCAAAGGCAGGGCAGGAAGTCGGGGCAGGAGCCTGAGGCAAGACCTGAAGCAGAGTCTGTGAAGGAGTGTTGCTTGCTGACTCTTTCCCCTATGGCTCCCTTGATTTTACTTTCTTAGGAAATCCAAGGCAGCCTGCTGGGTGACATCACCCACAGTGGACTGGGCCATCCCAATCACTGGGCCCACAGGCTGATCTGATTGGGGCGATTCCTCTGTTGTGGCTCCCTCTTCCCAGGTAACTCTAGTTTGTGTCCAGTTGACCAAAAGGTAACCAAGTAACCCACCTTGAAAACTGAAACACCAGTTAGCTTGGGAGCAGCCTTCAAATGCAAGCTCAGTTCTTGGCTAATCACTCAGGGCTTCTTCTTTCCCTCTTGCCTCCTTTGCTGGTGATAAACACGTGACACAGTGAATCATAAGACTTACCCTGCATTTTAAGTTGTCAGCAGAAGGGTCTGTCAACATTTGCAGACAGATGCAACTGGATCTGCTTTTGAGAATGGATGCCCTTGGCACCCTGCACTGTGGGATGTCCCTGGTACCCTGCACTGTCTGTCATCTTGGGTGATGAGTGGCATCCATCTTGGCACATCTTTGGATTGTGGCCATGAACATGCTATCATCATTGTTTTATTGTGCTGATATTTATTAGTTACCAGATGTGAGGTGAGCAACTTAGGAATCTGAATAAATGCCATATTTTTGGTAACTAGTTCAAAGTGTGCTGGGATAGAGTATCTTTCTAAAACAAAGTGTTAGATTTGTGAAAATGTGGGAGGAAGATATAGCTTGGGAATATGCAAGTTGAGTCTAGAATATCATGTAGCACTAAAAGAGAAGAATTGCTCAAAGAAAAATGAAACATGATGGAAATGTATCAACCATCCTCACAGCTCAATCTGAAATTACCTGAGCAAGAAAGCTAAAAAGTGGCATTGGATTAGAGCCAGTGTATGCAATAAACATCCGTGCATCCAAAGTGACACAAAGAGATGCTTGAAGAAATTAATGGAGAAAAATAATTCTAGATGATTCCCTGTAATTTACTTAAATTTATCTTCTTCAAGGACATGGAGCAAAAGTCCCCACTCCCTAGTATGACTTGCATGTACCAGCTCCTTTCTGAAGAGTACTATGTCAAAGGTTGGGGAGAGGTTACTTTACAGTGAAGACACCTGGGGACTACCACAGCATAGGAGATCAAAACTCATGCTGACTTTGTATATACCCTGGATACAATGATATAAGAAGGCTATCCTACCTCAGAGTCTTTTTTTCTCCTAAACCCATAATCCTAATAACTTTGTAAGGAAACTATGAGATAAATCCCAGACAGTAGGAAAACCATGAGTTTGAAGCTAGCTTGAGCTGCACAGAAAGAGCCTGTCAAAAATAAGAAAGAAGAGGAAAGAAAACCATAATGTGGTCTTAATCCATTGTCTCTTTCAACTGACTCTCATCTAGATTATTTCTCAAATTAATACCTCCCATCTGGTCCCCATTGGCCTCCACATCACTAAGTTCAAAGGGCATCTTCATTCCTTGTCTCACACAATCTACCAGAAATGTGATACCAACGTCAGCTTTCTACTTGAAATACCCACACAATAGAACCAAACTTAAAGAAGGTTTAGGTTTCTTCTCCTCTCCCTGGCCATTTTGTCTCTAAGGTTCATCTCTCCCCATTTAGACACTGGGTTCTATACTTCTGGAGCCTCGGTCATATGTCCCTTTCTCCCAGTATATAATTTCTCCTTAAGCAATATTCCTCATGCTATGGCTTTGGACGTAAGTTACAAATTTATTTCTCAACGGCTGAATCTGTCTCATATATTAGACTGTTTGGCATATCTACCTGGACATCACAAGAGCCAAACAGAATTTATGGTCTGGCCCCATGCTTCCTCCTTACACACACTATTCCCTTTCCCAGTGAATTACACCAGTGCCCACCCATTCAATTACTTAACTCAGAACCAGAGAGTCATCTTGGAAAAATTCCATATTCTCACCTCTGTTAGCTTTAAGTCCTGTCTACCATTGTTTCTTGAAACTTCTTAACATTTGTCAGCTCTGCCCCTTTTGCAAACCTCTCCAGTTTCCTTCATCTCTGGGCTATTTCAATTGGATTTATCCTCTTTTCAACTGGAGTTACAGATGGTTTTGAACTAGCATGTGGGTTCTGGGAATCAAACTTGGGTCCTCTAGAAAAGTAGCCAATGATCTTAACCACTGAGCCATCTCTCTTATCCCTGAATTTATCCTCTTGCTTCTTCATTTTTGTATTGCCTCTTCTGGCATGTTTGTGGATGAAAGCTTTTCAGAATCAAATCTGATTTGCCACCTCATTCATTAAAGTCTTCCTCCCAAGGGTTTATAATAATGTTCTTTCCCACTGGACTCTGTAGATTAACCCTTCAACCTCTGCCAGGTTCTCCAGTCACTGTCTAACTTCTTACTAGCTTTCCCTGGCTTTTATGGACCCAAGGATTTCTTTTCAGGATTCATTTATTTATTTAAACCCAGATCTTTTTGTTGTTGTTGTTGTTGTTGTTGTTGTTGTTGTTGCTGCTGCTGCTGCTGCTGAAATATGAGGGTTAGCACAAATGGAATTAGTAAACATGGGTGCCAACTGTTCAACATGGCCGTGGTATGTCTGGCACTCTTGCAAGTGCTATTCAAAGAAAGAGCTGGCTTCCCCATCTATATTACCTGTCTTCTCCCCTGAAAGAAAGGCCTCTTTATCCTATGCTTTTCAAGATTCTTTCATTATCTTTTCTTTAGAATGTCTTTGTTCCCCAACTCCTATTCTATAAGAAATATTCCATGAAATCTCATGAAGCACACAAGCACACATCCTCCCAATCCATGCTTGAATGTTGACTAGCTTGCTTTAGTGAAGGTCTAATGCAGGCAAACAAAGCCCAGTTCTTCCAGAAAATTTTGTAGAAGTCTTATTCAACCTCTGACCCGTAGAACCTCTCCATCCACTCTTTCCTGATATCCCCGAGCTTTTCATCAGGAAGAGGGTATGCTATAGACGTCCTAGTTAGGGCCGAGCACTCCATAGTCAGTAATTCTCTGAATTTAAAGCAGTTGTGAGTTTCAATATCCATGGCATAGAAAAGCTTTTCTGATAAAAGATGAGGGCTGCACTAATCTGTGCCTATTTGCTGGAGTGGCTCATGTATGCATTTTAATCTAGGTGTTGCATATAAAAATATGTGGTAGCTACACATACATGTACAAAATAATGAACATTTACACACACACATACACCACAGGAAAAGGCAGAGAGAGAAATCCATATCTGGACACAACTTGACAAAAGCACACATAATTCCAAAGGCAATAGATAGATAGAGGATAGATAGATAGATAGATAGATAGATAGATAGATAGATAGATGATAGATAGATAGATAGATAGATAGATAAGATAGATGGCAATGTAAAAGTAATCAGAGAAAAGAAGATACTTGATCTAAAGACACCCTAAAATGATGGGGGATTCCCCTCTGTATGCTGTGACTGAGCCCTTAAATGGGGTCTGTGAGCAGCATGTTACAAATTGCTTAATGGTGACACAGACCCACTGCAATCCTGAATCTGAAGTGGAGAGAATGGTTTTCAGAGGCAGCAAATATGCCTATGCCATGTTGGACTGAGAGAAGCAAGCAGGCAGGACTGCAGAGCTGGTTATAGACATGTTCACTTAGCATTTTTTTTTAAAAAAAAAGCACTCCTGGCCAGAAAATAATTACAGATATGCAATAAAGACAGATTCAGATAAAAAAAAAGACCTTTGAATAGGTCACAGTGTTGGATAAATATATGTAGGCTTGAGGGGGTAGGAGTAAAGAGACAGTAAAAGAAATATAAAAGAGTACAAACAGTCATAGATTAAAGGAGTAAAGATAATAAAATAAATATTAAACTTATAAACAAAGTAATAGAGTAAGAAAAAATAAGCCACATAAAGATGGAATACACACAGAGAGTCTGGATTATGTATGTTATTGTGTTGTCTTTGTATTTTTTACTATGAATGAGCTAAGCAGAGAGAGATATTTCATTGTACAGGCTACTAAGCTAAACCAACATATATATTTTAGAGGTATCTTGACTTCAAAACTTGAGTCTAAGGCTATATTGCCTTGGAAAAGAGATTGTGCTTTTGTTTCCACAGAAGATGGGAAGCTGTGGATTCCTACAAGATCCCCCGAGAGGTCTCCATGGACCCTAGAAATGCTTCACTCAATAAACATTAGGAAGTAGTTTGGTGAGAACTATGCTCAAATTCCCAAATATTGTTTATAAATGTTTATTTACATTTAAAGGAGGATATTCTATAGAGAGGGATACTTTGCATTGGCATGGATCTTGGATTATTGATACAAATTTAAAATCAATTTTGCTATATATAGCAACCATTCTGTCCACTCCAGATTCAGGATTGCAGTGGGTCTGTGTCACCATTAAGCAATTTGTAACATGCTTCTCACAGACCCCATTTAAGGGCTCAGTCACAGCATACAGAAGGAAATCCCCCATCATTTTAGGGTGTATTTAGATCAAGTATCTTCTTTTCTCTGATTACTTTTACATTGCTATCTATCTATCTATGTATATATGATTAAAGTATTGTGTTTGTGTAGCTCATTTAAAAATATAATGCATAAATATAGGTTAATAGAGAGTCATCTATGATAGTCAAGATTATAGTCATGTGAGTTCGATTTTCAAGATGTACAGAGATATATTTCAGATGGATAGATATTCCTCAGATCTTTCAAAGACTAGAGAATATGACATTTGAAAGTTTTAAGAACTTAGGACTTTCCATGACAATGAGACACATCTGCTCCTGGTAGCATCAATCTACTTCAAGAGGATGATGGTCATTGAAGAGGCTTATTATGGAGTTAGTTAGCCATTTGGGCAAGAAACTGCTCTTGCCTGGACTGCTTGATGTTGTGCTGTATGAACTGGACATGCAGAACCCACAGAGAAATATGACTGCTGAATTCCCTAAAGGTGAGACAGTCCTCAAGACATTCTGTAGGAAACAGAAGAAAATGACTGACCAACTGCCAATATAGGCAAAACTGTCTAATTAGGATGAGGTGAAGATGGACCTGAAAGAAAAGCCTTTGAAGTGTGCTCTGTAGGAAACTGACTAAGGGATGTTTTTATTCTCTGCTGTTGCATATAGAAATATTGATTGAATATTGATTTGGAAACACTGGATATGTATGCTACAGTAGGGCAGTCAGCCAGAATGTCCTTACAATTAGGAAACATAGCAATGAAAAGAAGTCAACCAAAGAGCAAGGAAGGGATACAAAGTATGAAAAAGATGAGGGCCTAATCCAGACTCTTCCAAGAACCAAAGACACATGGTTCTATAGTAAATAGAATATCTTCTATTTATTCCTTGACAATCTCATATATACAATATAGCTTGATCATATCTACTACCCTTAACTCCTCCTTTCCATTCTCCCAGGGACCCCTGAATACATCCCTGTTTCTGTCTACTACTTTTTTCCCCAGTCATGTTATTTAACTCAACTAACAATATCAGAAACAAAACTTAGTTATGAATAAATTTAGCAAAACACATGAGCCTTAAAAAGATATTTATAAATACTTGTTGAAATTACATTAAGATCATAAATAATGAGTTACATGTGTGTGTTATTCAAGACATTATGAGTCCAAGATGATTTGCAATTAAATTATAAAGATTATTGTCTTATTACAAATTTCTCTTAGAGAAGCCACCCAATATATAAAAATAAGAAATACATACATACAGATAGATAGATAAATAGATAGATAGACAGATAGTGATAGAGTGATAGGTTGATGATTGATTGATTTTACTTCTACATAGTATTCCATGGCTATTTCCCCTATAGTTAATATATTGTTAATATTTAGAATATATATTTATTATTTTATAATTATTCATCTGTCATTTGTTTCATTGTAAATTGAGATTATACTTGTATAAATTTATAGGATTAAAACTATTATAATATGTACATATAATAAAGAATGACTACTTACTATATCTATTATTTCGAGTTCTTAACATATCTTGTAGCAAGAACATTTGAAATCTACTCCATTGGAATGTGAAATAAATAATACCCATGCTATAGTCACCACACTATTCGCCCAATCTTAGACATGTATTCCCACTGTCTGTTAGAAACTCTCTCATTGACCATCATCCCCGTGTCCTCATTGTTCCATCCCTGATAACCACATCCTACCTGTTTTTTTTTTAATTCAATTATGTCAGATTCCTCATGTAAATGAGATCCAGCTCTACTTGTCCTACTACTGCTGGCTTGTTTCATTCGGTATAACATCATCCAGGTTCATCCACACTGTTGCAAATGAAAAAATACCCTTCTTTCATATGGCTGAATCGTATTTCAATGCATATACACACCACATCTTCATCCATTCATTTTTCAGATCCATTATCATCTCTCAGTATTCACAAAATCATGTATTTTTTCAGATTCAAAAATTTCTAACTATAGCAAGAAGTAGGCAGAGCATACATTTGTCCTCTAAATATCTGCTTTTTCCCTTGTTTATATTTCCCATGTACTTTCTGTTATTTCTGGTCTGTTTAAGCTTATTTTCAGAAATCACTTCCTGGGCTTTTCAGATATTAACCAATGTGGTAATGTAGTCTTTCTAAAGTCTCCTACCGCGAAATACTTATATGTGCCCAAATACTTAACAGCTTAGAGTAGCGAGTTTAAATTTGCTTATTTTACTTTATGCATGTGTGCCTGCATGTACATATGTGCACTATGTGCATATAGAAGTCTGTAGAAGGAAGTCTGGAAAGGCCTTGGATCCCCTAGAAGTATACATGGATGCTGGGAACTGAACCTCAGTCCTCTTCAAGTGCAGTAAGTACTCTTACCTACTGTGCTATCTCTCCAGCCCCAAGGATAGTAACTCAACAAGATGTTCTCTAATGCTACGAATTATTATTAACAATGTTACGGAAAGTTATTAACAAGTGATACTGGCTGACTCTGATCTCTGGAACTGTCAACCACTGCTGTGCACAATTAGCGTATATCAACTTGAGAACCAAGAAAGTCACTAGATCTCGCAGATCAGAACTTTAGAGTGGTCGAAAGGAAGCAAGACAATGGTGCTGACACAGCCATGTGAATAATTGAATGTACATATGTGGATATATGTGGATGTATTTATATACATGTATATGAAAATATGAATGTATAAATATGCTTGCTTATGATGTTGAAAACTATCTTAAGTCACATTGAATCCAGCTTCTCCTCTCCTTAGCAACACCATGACTGTAGAGAGTGTTGCTTTCTCTCTGGTCACATGGCAGACTGGGACCCGTGGCTCATCAAGAAGATCATTTTGCTTATCACCAGCCTTGGAAAAAGCTATCAATTGAACCACCATGCATCAAGGAACAGGCCCCATTCAAGAGCAAAGGATCAAACTGCTTCTCCAGCTAAGCTAGACACACAACATGTCAGGTTTGAAAAGATTTTACTGTCACAAATTCTAGGAGAAATCACAAGGCACAGTGCTAACAGCCCCCAGCAGCTAACATCTAAAATGCATGCTCCCTCCACACCAGACCTCTTGCTAAGTTCTATGCAGGTGCAGCAGCCTCTCCATGGGGAAGGTTTTGAAAGCTGAGTTAAATAACTCATCCAAGGTTAGAATGGTCTAACTGAAAGAACTGAGGTTTGAAAACAAAGTCATCTTTTGACAGCATTTACTGAAGACCTATTGTGTACCAAGGCTTTCCTGGAGATGGGAGTATCTAGAGGTGAGAAAGATGGACAGATAATTATCCTGATTTGTGTGGTCCTATTTTGGTAGAGGGGAAATTGGTATTAAAAATGGAAATGTGAAGATGTAAGTACATACATAGATTTGTAATTATCTCAGGAAATACATAAAATCAATGTGCACCAATTCTGAGGCAGAGAGAGTATGGCCATCTGCACGCAAAGACAAAGTGAGACACAGCCATGCTCACCGTGAGCACTGCTGAGGTATTCAAAGGAACCAAGCCACAGAGAACAGGCGCTTTATTGTATCAAACAGTTGACATAGCTGAAAATAGCAAGATTCATTTCAATCATTCCATGGAAATTGTTAAGAGCAACATTTAAGCAAAAAGAAAAAGATGCAAAATGGCCTTAAGGGACTCTGGTCCCAAAAGGAGCATAGTGAAACCACAACAGCCTGCTCTGTTCATTTGCGCTCCTTACCCCTCCCAATCTGAGCTCCATCCAAGAGATGGGGAGGACCCAGATGATTCCAGTAAACTTTCCTGGCAGGTGAGGATGGAAAATGATCCAGCCACTGATGTCAAAGGAAGGCAGGCATTGGGAGGGACTCAAGAGAGAAAGCAAGAAGCCCAACATTTCCCTCAGTCCCCTCGTTTGTGGGAAACATCCACACTCCACAATGAAGTCTTATTTCTTGCCAGTTACAGAAAGCCTTCACCCTGTCAATCAACATCACTTCAGTTGACTGTAAGACATGTGGATTTCATCAGGACTTCAATTATACACGGACTATCAAGGAAATAACTGTTTGGGCTTCTAATAAATACGAGCGGTGCTCTTGTAGAGTGTGACCCTACCGCAGGGTGAGAAAAGGGAGATTTGGTCCATACTCTGCGGTGCTTCCATAGTTAAAAGTGACATGCGGACTGCAGAGATGGCTGTGGTTACAAGCACTGGCTGCTCTTGCAGAAGTCCCGGGGTTCAGTTCCCAGATCGCAATTGCTAGTAACTTCAGCTCCAGAGCATCCAACATCATCTGTGTTCCTCCAACACCTGCAAGCGGGTGGTGAGCACACATACACTGAGACACTCACACATACACATTAAATAAGTAAGCCTTTAAAAAGTGACCGTGTACAACTGCAGCCATAAGCTTTATGATTAATAGGAGCATAATTTTTTCCTGTGATGTGAGAGTCGTGATTCAGGGCCAGTGGCCACCACTAACATGCGTAGTACGAGGACTGTGACAACAAAAAAGGCATGAACTTTAATATAAAAACTTAAGTGAAGGACTCCAGGTATAGCTAGTGACATAAAACAATATCTCTCTTTCCCCTTTCTCTGTTTCTGCACAAGCACGTGTGTGTGTGTGTGTGTGTGTGTGTGTGTGTGTGTGTGTGTGTGTGTGGCAATATACTGCAAGAAAAAAGAAATGAAATTTTAAAGTGAAAAGTAAAAAAAAAGCATACTAAATAATTTATAACTTTGCTTAAAGCAAGGTTCTTCTGTGGGAATAAAATACTGGAACTGATTGGTGGTGGTGCATCCCTTTAATCCCAGCACTCAGGAGACAGAGCCCGGATGATCTCTGTGAGTTTGAAGCCAGCCTGGTCTACAGTACCAGTACAGTCAGGGCGACACAGAGAAACCCTGTCTTTTGAAAACCAAAACCAAACCAAATCAACCAAAAACTCAATGAATTGTGTCCAGGATCATAGTCATATTGGACCACAAATATTCTGCCCAATATTCAGAGAAAGACAAGATGTCTTTGGGATGCTTACATTGGGCCTGGTGGTTCTTTGATGCATTAAACAAGTGCCATGATGTTGAAAAATGGAAACAAGAGTCGAGGAGCTTAAATAAAGACAGTGCTGTGTCTGTGAAGGAGACTACAGGGAGAGATGAGGCAGAGAGCCAATGAAGACAGGGAACTAGAAACAGCTGGGGTTTGTTGTTGTTGCTTTTGTTTAGACAGCAGACTAAGAATGGGGTAGTCAACATGAGCATCTACCATTAGGACTATCTACAGCAAGCCCACGGTGTTTTCTCCTTGTCCAGAAGAAGCAGATTCACACCACATGGACTACAGCATTCAGAATGCCAAATAAGGCAAGAAAAAAAAAAACCTTTCCTGTGCCACGCCACAATGAACGTGCTAAATATGCAAAGCAGACAGAATAATAAGGGCTGCAAGAGAGAAGCATCCCATTAATACACAAGCAAACTGATTAGAGTAACAACAGACTTCTCAACAGAAATTCTAAAGGTCAAAGGGGCATGGAATTATGGAGTTCAAGCCCTGAGGGACAATAACTGCCAATCTGAATTACCATATCCAGCTGTGTAACTGGAGAAAGAAACGCTTCCCATGATGACTGTAAACTAAAGGAATTCATGGCCACTACAGAAGGAATCCTGCATGCAGAGGCAAAAGGATCCACGGGGTTACAGGAATTAAGTCACATCAGAACAGTAGTCAATTGAATAGAGAAGAGAAAAACTCCAAACACTACATACTCAATAAAGTGACAAAATCAATGCACACCTTTAAATAATAACTCTAAATACTAGTGGTCTCAATTCTCTGATCAAAAGACACAGTCCAACAAATCAGATATAAAAATATGATCAGATATAAAAACATTTTGCTGACACTGGAAGTATACATCACTATCAACGAGAAGGACTATTTTAGTGTCAAAGCATAAGACAACTGAACTAGGGGGCAAACAAGATCCCTGTTATAATACCTGACAAAACAGTCTTCCAAAATGAGAAGAGATATAGGAGGTCAGTTCATGTTGATCAGGGAAACAATCAGTCAAGATGATATTACAACTCTAAATATATATGGAGAGTAAACCATATACCAAATTTTATATACATGCTAGGCTGTACCCTAGGATTCAAGACAAGTCTTGATAGCCGAAGGAACATGGAAACAACATCTTCTATTCTCCCTGATCTCATGGAATTAAACTGGAAACCAACATTAAGAGGCGCTAAAGGGTGTGTACAAACTCATGGAGATAGAAACAGCCTATTGGATAATAAATGGGTCAATAAAGAAATCAGGAAGGAAATGTAAAATGTTTTGGAACTAAATAAGATTGAGGACAAAATTTACTAGGATACAGTGACAGTAAGGTAGAAATGAGATATAAACAAATAATTATATATATATATATATATATATATATATATATATAACATGAGATATAAACAAAAATATAGTATGCCAGAACATATTTGTTATTGTAGAGGATTTTATAACAACAAATGCCCATATTAAAAGTCAAAGAACTCCAAAATAAAATATACAATGACAGATCTCAAAGTCATGGAAGAACAATAATAAGACAAACCCCAAGTAAGTAGGAGCAGAAAAAAATGAAGATCAGGGCAGATGTGATGTGGGTGAACTACTATTGCTATTACATAGTTTGGTCATGTAGTCAAGCTGTCTTCTAAACGTTTGTGTTTGTATTCTTTATCTGTGTTGCTGACAGTTTTGGTTGGAGAAATGCCCCTGTGCAATGCATAGTGTTCCACGCAGCACATCACTCAAAGCCTCTAACAGGAACTCTGTAGCAGCAGCTGCAACCACAGGGATATGTAATGTCTGTCACACTATTGAGTAGAAGGGGCAAGATGCTGGCTCATGGTATGCACAGCAAATCTCAATTGCCCAAAAATTGCTTTCTGAGAACTGCCCAATACTCTACTGTTTAGGGGCGAAATGAGATTCTAATATTTGAACTGAATTTAAAAAAACACCAAGGATTTATATTCTGTTGAAACATTTGTCATTCTCATTGGTTTAATAAAACACTGATTGACCAGTAGTCAGACAGGAAATATAGGCAGGGCAACTAGATAGGAAAATTCTGGGAAGAAAGAGAGATGCAGTCACCAGCCAGATGCAGAGGAAGCAAGACAAATAGTTACCAAGCCACATGACTAAACATAAATAAGAATTATGGGACAATTTAAGCTGTAAAAGCTAGTTAATAATAAGTCTGAGCTAATAGGTTAAACAGTTTATAGTTAATATAAGCCTCTCTGTGTTTCTTTGGGACTGAACGGTTGTGGGACCAGGCAGGACAGAAACATCCATCCACAGTCTTCACTGCTGGGGAAAACAGGAAAGAAATATTTTGATGTGGTACCTATCTAGAGAGGAATGTTTGAATTAGAAATGAAAAAGAAATCTTACTCATAGATTCCAGCAGGCAGAGGAAGAAATCTAAGAGTAACGTTTTAGTTGCTGTAACTAAAGAAGCCTGCAGCAGCTTATGATATCATGGGGGAATTCCACAAAGAAGAAAGTGAGGAGTTCCCCTGTGTCCCAGAGCTCTCCCCCACCACACACAACCACTTGAAGAGCTGTGATGTTTCCTCACTGGTTTCTTGTCCCTGTGGTGTTTCCATTTCCTGTTGGTGCTATGCTTTTTAAATATAATTTCTGTTACTTAGCAGAAGAATGGCTAGTTGGTGGTGATGGTATAAGACTATCATCTTGAGAGGCTTAGGCAAGAGGATGTTTTGAGTCCTGGAGTTTGAGATTAGACTGTACATCATAGTGAGACTCTTGACATCTCAAGAATTAAAAACAAAAACAAAACATGGCCAGATACAGCTCAGTTGGCAGAATGTCTGCTTGATGTGAACAAAGTCCTAGGTTTGGCCTTCAGAACCATATAAACTAGGCATGGTGATGTTATTGAATAATTCCTGCACAAGGAGGTGGAGGCAAGTGGGTCAGAAGTTCAAGGCCAGCCTCATATACGTAACAAGTTCAGGCCAGCCTGGCCTACATGAGATCCTAACTAAAAAATGTTTAATTAGTTGATTGGTTAATTAATTAAATGAATAAATACAATATTGAACCTTTTTAAAACTAGTAATCCTTACCAAAGTATCTGTGAGATACACTTTTAAGTTAGGAGTTAGGCCTACATTGGTGAATGATCCTATTTAAGTTCTGCAACGTTTTTACTTCAATACAAAGTGGCTGCAAGGGTCCAACTGGTATGAATTAAACTCCAACAACAACACCAATGTTCCAGACACTTGGGCATCAGAGGCAAGAGGCAGCTTCTTGGCCAATTGGCCAGTGAGATGGCTGACGAAACTCGGGCCTTTTTTTCCATACATTGTGCCAAGTAGTGCACTCAGTGACTTAGGAATCATGTCCACTTCAGCAGGCTTGGAAAGGAAAAACATGCCTGTATTTTTTTCATGCGGAGTTCTCCTTTGCTGGTTCATATTCTTTAAGAATTTCAATATGTTTTGGGGTGTCAGCAGGAGACAGAATTAAGAGGAAGAGGCAGAGACTTCCCATAGATGCTGGAATGCACCATTGCTGAGTCAGCTTACAGGATGTGCAAAGTAGGTGGGACTCATCTCATTAGGTCGTGGCAGAGCCAGCACCGACCATGAGGACCTTGGCAAGTGGTAGCAGAAGTCTCATGGACAGGAAAAGGCTCTTCTGAAATCCACAAAGAGGGCTCCAGAGAAAAGGGATAGGAACCTTCACTGACTCCATAATCTCTTATGAGAGGATCCAACACCCTCGTCACAACAACCCCCTGACACATACACATAAAAATAAATCTTGAATAAAACCACAATTGGTACTCTGATTTTTTTAAAGGAGAGGATAAAAGAGGGAATGAAAAAATGAGATATTAGTTTGTGATGAATCTGTTTGAAAACCTTGGTAGGAACTAACTGTTTTAAGTGAAATTCTCTCTTATGACAATAACAGTGCAGGGAAGGTGTGTTCTTGTGAGTTCTGTGTCCCAACTTGGCCTAGCTTAGGATCATATCTGGCAAACTCTTCTAACTTAAATGAACCTATTCTCTTTATCTACCTTTGTCTTAGGACTTCTTACCTTTCTTTCCTTCTGTATATCTTACTGCCACTGCTTCTTGTATCTGGTTGGCTGGCAACTGTCTGGCTTCTGGCCCCAGGCCTCTTGCTCCTCTCTTCTTCTCTTGTTCTTCTTTCCTAGATTTCTTCTCCTGTTTATTCTCTCTGCTTTCCAGCCCTGCCTATCATTTATCTGCCTAGCTACTGACTGTTCAGTTCTTTATTAGACCAATCAGGTGCCTTAGGCAGGCAAGGTGAAACAAATGCAACACATCTTTACATAATTAAACACACATCCTTACATCATTAAACAAATGCAGCATCAACAAATGAAGCACATCTTTACATATTTGAAATAATATTCTACAACAGATCTGCCTGAGAATTATAAGAATCCATCATCTCTCTGGTATTAAAAGAGTCAGTAGACCAAGAATGAGGTAACAGCTCACAATTATTAAGCCAAAATAAGACAGATTCTTTGTTGGTCTCTATAGAGACCCGACTTCCCATTTTTTACGATCACAGCAGTTATCTTTCCACTTCTAAGTTGGCTGAAAAGTTGACAGACATAAGCATAGCTCTGGTAAAGATGAGAAAGAAACCTCAAAATCAAAGAAATAGTTCCATAAAACAATGAAGGCCTATGGGTATAGATCAGCATAAGAACACTTTTCTCAAATGTTTGGAGCCCTGAGTTCAATTCCAGCACCACCACAACAGAAACAAAAATTAATAATAAAGACAAATGAAGATTTTCAGTAATTCTTCAAATATAAGCATTCGAAGGTTGACATAAGCAGGGCTCAGTCATATCCTTTTATTCCTTCAAAAGAAAGTTCATTTTTCTTAATTCTTTAACATTTGAATAAAATTCTATCAAAGCTAAAAAAAGGCTTATTGGCAGGACCAGAAAAATCATGTGAAATAAGAACATTCTGGATAGTCAGAGATATTTAATGGAATGATTAGAAACGTATGTCTTCATTCAACATATTGACTTTTAAAAAAATTTCCTAGAGGAAAGGAGTCTGTTTATCTTTTCTGAGGGGTAATCTGCAATGTTTCACACGTTAGACTGGTATTTCAACAGCTTGCACTTCAAAACTTAACTTACATGGCAACTTTGGAGAGTTTAAAGTTTGAGTCTTTTAATGTGTTTTCCTGTTGGACACATCAGATCTTTAATAGATACTTTACATTTCTCGTGTAAGCATATATAATAGATTGAGCATGTTCCCCACCCTTTCTCCTTCCCCTCCCTCCACTTTGTTCCCCTAGACAGTTTCACACTGTCTATTCTCATATAACATACACACACATGATTTTATGTATCAATAAAATCTGGGCACTATAAGTGAAAGAAAACACTTGCTTGCTATTTGCTTTTCTGAAACTAGCTTAATTTATTTAATATAATCATCTCCAAGTACATCAATTTTCCAAAAGCAACATAACTCCATTCTTCTTTATGGTTGGGAAAAATGTCATTGTGCATATCATCACATTTTCCTTATCCACTCCTATGTTGTTGGCCTTTTGAGTTGGCTCCATAGATTTGCTAATGTGAATGGTATTGCAACCAACATGTAATGTGCAGACTTGGAGTCCTTAGGGTAAGTATTCCACAGTGCTATAACTGGGTCATATGGTAGAGTTACTGCCAATTTTCTGAGAAACCTCCATATTGACTTCTATAGTACGCTGAGCTAGCTTACATCTCCATCCACATAAAGATTCCCTTCATCTGCATCCTCTCCAGAATTTTTTGTTATTTATTTTCTTAATGGTTGCCATCCTGACTGGGGTGAAATGGGATCTTAATGTAGTCTTGATTTATATTTCTCTGATGGCTTTTTCATGTTTATTGGATGTTCTCACAATGTTGAAGAAAAAAATTGATTTTCAAAAATATAATTAGTCTTAGACTTGTTTTGAAGGCTTGGAAGAAAAGCTTATATTTGTAACAGGCCTGACAAATTTTAATTAGTTCCAGCTACATGTGAGGTTCTATCTAGCTGAGAAGACTTGTAGAATCCATGCTTTCTAAATTACTCCAGCCCACACTAAAGGAATGTTGATTTGGAATCTAAGACCCATTTCTGGAAGAAATGTACAATTCTGATAAAATTTCTTAACCTTGCCACACATCTCCCAAAGACACATCTCATACTTTCCTGAATGGCTTCAACACCATAGCCTCCAGGGTGTAAATAGCCTTGTCTTAAAGACAATACAAACATCTTCAAATTGACAACAAAGCCAAATTCGATACAAAATTCTATTGCATCTCTCTTTTAATTTTAAAAAATGAAAATGGTATCCACTTCTCTGAATGAGAGAAAACGTTATTTTAAAAGTGAACAATGAGCGAAAAGTCAACACAACTTCCTTATAGCTTCCTTTTGAAATATGTAAACCCAACAAGCATAGACAGAATACCTTCTCTACTTGTGTTGGGGGTAGAATTTCATTTCTAAGGGTATTCTGTTTTCCAAGTTGTCTCTAGAATTTTGAAATTACTTTGATAATTGTGAAAAACCCATAGCATTTTCAAATAAACATTAACCTGCTAGGCAGCCTGTTCAGCTTTGAGTTTCTGCTGCAATTTCTTGTTCATAATTCAGATGAAGTAAAACACGAATTTCTATTAGTGAATGAATGTGACAGCCCATGAGAAAGGGCTCGGAGGTATTTTATTCTTCAACTTAGTCAAGCCTTTCAAAGATAAAAACCTTACTTTCATAAAAAGGAACCCTATCTTCTTGAGTAACCCAGGAAAAGAAGAGCTGTGCTGGGAAGAAAATATCAACTGGCTTGCCAGATAGGAGACAAAATACCCCAATGCTTGTGAATTCCATAGGAAACCCATTCTTCAGGGAGCACAAGAGGGTCACCCCAGCTCCAGCCTAGACACTTTTTACCCAACATCTCTCAGTAGTCTCCTCTTATTAGAGGACTATAGTCTCCTTTAGGATTCAAGTGTCAGCATTACTAGATACTCCATAAATGTCTGAAATGAGTGATGCTGATACAGTGTGAAGCATTTATTCATGGTCTCAGTCCATTTAAGTCAGTTGCAACCATAACATAGTTGCTTTCTCTGCAGTGATCTTGCAATCTACTCCACTATTGGTATACAACTACTTTTAAGCAAAACTTGAAGTTCTTAAGTTACAGGCTAGCACTGTGGAAATGGGCAGGATAGTGTAACTGTTAAAGATTTGCACAACAACCAGTTCCCAATTCCTCATGAGATACCCAGCCTTTGCACAAGCAACTTCTCTTTAAATAGATTTACTAACAGGGTTATTGTAAATGGTAATTAAAATAATAAGCTAAACTGTGGGAATTTCTTGTAACCAAGCACATAGTGTTGGCTTTACTAGCATTATTAATTTTAATTTTTATCCTGGGTCTGAAGTCTTCTAACAAACTCTAGCATCTAATTTTTGTAGTTAGTTTGCTCTTAGTAAAACACAACTTCCTGTTTCTAAGGGAGTAGAAAGCTTTTAAAAGTTATAAAAAGACTCAAAGACTTCTTGGACATCAAATGGTTCTTACAAAACAACATTTTGATGAGTTAAGTGTAAAGGAATCAAAAACATACGGATTAAATTTCCTTTATAATACACATGGGCTTACAATGAAGAAGGGGAAAAAAGTGCTTAGCAAAACACACTTTGGGTTTGCCAAACCCAGAACACTGAAAAACAGTTTTAAGACATTCTGCAGACCCACCATAGAACCAGGTCCCCTCGCCTTCAGTTAAAACCTCCTCTCACCCAGACCTGAGAGCTCCTGACTCTTCCAAAGCTGGTCATCTTTTGATGCATCTTCTCAAAGGATAACATTCCTCCAGTTGATGAGCATGCATGCTGCCTTTCAGAAACAACACAGAAACAGTTCGTAATTTAGAAGATGAGATTACCATCTGCATATAATTCCCATTGTAATATTTTATTAGAGCTCTGTAACCACATATTTCAATGCAATGGCTGCATACTGCATATAGTAAAGTTGTAGACAATGTCTCATAATCAGCAGATATAGGTTTCTGTTTGCAGTATAACTGTTAGTCAGGGCAACTTGTCCACTTGAAAGGATTGTTTGGGACCAAATAATACAGTAAATTACATTGTTTATAAAATAATTTTGTAATATGATTTTTCTTTTCGAGGCTATTAAACCACTCTGCATGCATGGGTTATAAGGATTGAAAATCATGAAATTGCCTACCCCAGATATTCTTTCCTTTCCCAGTATTTGTATGAGATGGTCTGTAGCTCTGATTTAAGAAAACAAAAAGCTCTAAATCTTAGATTTCTTTTGAAACAAATAGTTACCCAAAATGAACCTCTTTATAGGCTTTCATTGAGGAAGAAATCAAGAACTAATAGTCCACATTAATCTTAAGGAGGATGTCAAATCTAAAGAAATAATCTTTTAATAGTGCTGTCAAGCACATTGATGGTATGAACTATATATTTCTGCTGAGTCCTCTTCCTGCGTTTGAGTACTTTCTGCACTAAACACCCAATATCATTTGACTTTACACATCAATTAAATAAGACGTGAGGGCAAAACAGAACTAAACATCTGGCAGTGTATCTTAAATTGAGATTAGAAAGTGACAAAATGAATCCAAAACATATTTACCTATTTTGAATCACGTTAGCCTTTGTAAAAAGTCATAATGACTTAAAGACACCAACACTGCAAGTATTGTTCCTGACTGAGAGCAGCGCAAGGCAGTGTGGATGGCCTCATCTTTAAGAACTGTTTCTTTTCAGTAGGAAGTTTGCTCTAGGAACTATCTTACGAAGAAAGTTTAGATCTACGGGCATGTCTTGTCTCATTTTTATTTTGTTGAGTAAGAAGTGTTGATAAACTTGAGCACCGGCTTCATTGTTCTAGTTGAAATGCCCAGAAGAACACAGTACAAGCACTCTGCAATCTCACAAGAGCCTCAGTGCCTGTGCGGCCTTCCCAGCATCCCTGTTGAAGTAGCATTCCGTGTCAGCCCTTCTGCAGCCATGTTACCTGGGCTCTCAGGAAACTGGGACCACTCTTACCAGCTATGGGCGGAGTTTCAGTTATAAAATAAAACATTACTCTGCAAACAGATTTTCCATGGCCCATTGCACTGGTGGTAAACTTTGATTCCGATGACCAAAAGATTATCCATAAGGTCTGCAATCCTTTCCCTGGGAAAAGAGGTCAGATGTTTCAAAAATTTCAATCTACAGACAGGAGGATAAATTGAGACTGACAGAAAGACTGCAATGTAGATCAGTTACAAGAAAACATATTTGAAAAAGCCAGAACCTGGAAACAACCTAAATGCCCTTCAACCGAAGAATGGATAAAGAAAATGTGATACATTTACACAATGGATTACTGCACAGCAGAAAAAATGACATCTTCAAATCTGCAGGCAAATGGATGGCTCTAGAAAATATCATATTGAGTGAGGTAACCCAGACCCAGATAGACAAATATAGTGTATGCACTCATAAGTGGCTTTTAGACATAAAGCAAAGAAAAACTAGCCTACAGTTCACAACCTCAGAGAACCTAGACAGCAAAGAGGATTCTAAGAGAGACATATGTGAATCTAATCTACATGTGATATAAAAAGACAAGATCTCCTGAGTAAATTGGAAGCTTGGGGATGATGGGAGATGATAGAAGGGAAGGGGAGAGGAAGGGAGGAGAGCAGAGGAAAATATATAGCTCAATAAAAACAATAAAAAAAACATATTTGAATTAGTTTAAATTTTTGAAGAGAAATTTGATTTTTTAATAATCTAATAAAATTACTAGCAAATATACTTTGAGAAAATTATGTAAAAGATATTATCTTAGTATGTTTATTATTATCCACATGAGAGTGAGACCTTCTGGAATAATTTGAATGCTTGAAAACAATTTAAATAGTACAAACACTTTGAAGAAATCCTGTTTATGACATTAACCCCTTAAGAAAGCGTTGTCTATTGAGGAAATAGTTCAGTCCAACAGCCATCTGAGCATGAAGTCAATGGAAATCAAACAATGAAGCATTACAATAGTTAATGCACACTGTGCAAAGGACATGGCTACTGGGCTTATTGCTCAACCTATTTCAGATCTCTCCAAAGGACTCATTTCCAGAATCAGTATTCACAAGCACGCCTGTGGTCTCTGACAGTCCGTTTTCAATTAAATACGCAAGTACCACGGGTGCTTAAATCCCACAGATAGTTAAAAGCACGAAAAACCATTTTTTTCTCCAGTGCAAGCTGACCTTAACGATACTCATCAAACACTTTAAATATTTTCCATTAGACACAGACTGTAGAGGTAGGAGTTGCTAGCTACCAAAGGATCAGTAAAAAGCTAGCATAGCTTGGATGTGGATTCTAATATAAGATTTTACCTTAAAATCCTGAAAAACTAGGCTTGGGAATAGCTCAGTCTGTAACATTCTTGCTGTGCAGAACATGAATTACTATCCCAAGAATCTACGTAAAAAATTTGGACATGTTGGCATGCTTATAATCCCAGCACTGAGGACGTGGAGGCAGGAGGATCCCTAGGGCCAGCTAGCCAGCCAACCTGGCCTTCTTAGTTAGCTGCAGGCCAATAGGATACTATCTTCAAACCACAAGGTTTCTGACACACACATACACACACACACACACACACACACACACACACAACGCAACACAACACACCAAAAAACTCCAGAAAAAAAACCTACAGATATTATCTAACCCAGTACACACGCTATAGATGAACATCCTATAGTGCTCAAAAGCCTTGTTCGGATTGCTTGGTGTGTGCCCAGCTTAGAAACAAGGAATGCTTTTGACACACGAGTCAAAGCGGGCTAAAAAATTGGTTTGTATTACCATCATTTCGAATTTTGTGCCATATAACTGTCTGTGCAGAGTGTTGGTTGGAGAGGTCTGTTTGTTGTTTCTTAAAGCATTGCTCTCTGAAGATGCAGCTTGAAGCAGCAAGTCAATATTCTGAGCTGTTTCATGTTTGGATCAGTATGCACCGTGATCTTAACCTGGTTGGGAATTACACATTTACACTGGAGGTAAACTAGGTAGGACCTTGCTCAACCAGAAAAGAAAATCTCTTACCATCTGCTAGAAAAATTTCCCAGGAGGCTCAGTGGTTAACACCACTGGCTGCTCTTCCAGCACTTACATGGCAGCTCACCCTGTCTGTAACTCCAGTTCCAGAAGTTCTGACAGCCTCACAGAGATACACATACAGGCAAAATACCCATGTACGTAAAATAAAATATTACCATATTTTATTTAATATGATATTTCATTATATATATAATACAATACTTTATTTAATAAAATAAATAATTTAAAAAAATTTCTCAGCCTAAATAACCTATATATTCTATCATGGTGCAGCATGGGAGATGATAACATAAATTGAATTCTCACGTGATTATTCTAGAATGGGCTCTGGAAACTTAAGCTCATGAATATCCAAAAATAATTTGCAATGACTACTTCAAAATATTAGAGTAATCAGGCTGATTGTATTAAGATCGTCTGAAGTCCATCTCATTGCTTGGCCTCTAATCCTAAATATTAGAATTCATTCCTAAACTTACAGGTCTTTTGTTGTAGATATTTCTCCAAACTTTACCCTGACCTTTGCAAATACATTCTGAGGCACTATCACCTCTTACTGTCATCCTGGATGTGACTTCCAGAGGAATCCAAGGTGTGTTTGTACATGCTTGGCCCCAAGTGGTGGAGAATCCCACTGTGGAGCCGCTCTGGTTGATTGGGGCTGAGGCAGCTGAGGAAGTGGTGACTTCATCCCAGCAGACCCTGCTAAGGTGCAGCGTTCCCTCCTGCTCTGTGAATGCCCTGCTTCTATGGCTGGCCTGTAATACAGCCACCGCCACAACACCCTCTCTGTTTCTCCCTTTTCCATGTCACTGTTGTGTCCTACAACCCTGCCTCCAGAACCACCTTAAAATCAACCGCCTACATGACAAGACATTGCCTGACTCTGCATCCTGGCCCCCTGAGAAGAGATGGGGTGGGAGGAGAGGATTTGGGGGAGAGAGAAGGTGGGGGAAGCCTAAGGCGGGGAAATTAAAGTCGGGGTAGATTATATGAAAAAAGAATTTTAAAAAGAAAACAACAGCAACAAAAAAGAACTAAAACAGATTACTACATATTTTTAATCTGCTTAAATTTTCAGTTTAATTTTTAATAAAGTTAAATTTTCAAATTTAATCAAATGGATATGTAAGGATGCTGTGAAACTGGTGCTCGTGGTAGCGTTGGAACCGCCCAAGTCCCCAGAAAAAGACAGAGAAGGAAAATGGAAGAGGGAAAAGAAGGAGAAAGATCACATAGCAAAACCAGAAACCACATAAAAAAAAATCCACAAACAAATTAGGCAAGGTACCTTCATAAAAAATAAAACACATGGCACTAGAGATAAACCATCAATTCATGCAAAACAAGCATGTTAGCATTTGCCTGGGATCTAGGGGCTGCAACAAGGCATCCAGCAAATGTGAGAAAGGGAGACAGCATCCCCAGAGAGTGCCAGCTCAAGAGAAAACACCGGAGAGAAACAGAGAAGGAAAGATAGAGAAGGCAAGTCAATGTATTTTTTATAGTACGCAAAACAATAGAAGAATTTGCTGTGTAAAATGAGATGATGAGATAATGCTCCTGAGTCAAGCCACTAAAGTTATAGGAAACTAAATTCACGTAAACTAAGCAACAGAAAAGCACTTAGGTCAAATCCCAAAACCACAGGCAATCATAGCAATAATAGGTAAATTGCATCACATCAAACTAAAATACATATGCGCAGTAAAGAAACCAATCAAACATGAAGAGACATCCTGTGGAAAAGGAGAAAATATTTGGAAATCATACACCCCATAAATCATTAATATTCAAAATCAGTAAGGAATTCAAACAGTTTGCTAGCAAAGAGAGAAAGAACCTGATTAAAACATAGACAAAGGACTTAAATACTCATTTATCACATGAAGGCATAGAAATAGTCAGCAGTGTATGAAGGGGTACTCAGCATCCTTGGGAATGCAATTTAAAACCACAATGAGAAATCACCCCACCCTGACTAAATGGCTATTATTAAAAAGAAAAAAAGAGGGGCCGGAGAGATGTATCAGCGGTAAAAAGCACACATTGCTCTTCCAGAGGACCTGAGCTGAGTTTCCAGTATCTATGTGGGCAACTCACAACTCCCTGTAACTCCAGCTCCAGGAAATCCAATGCCGTCTTTTTTTTTTTTCATTTTATTTCAGATTTTTTACACTTCCTTCCCTCCTCCCAATCCCCTCCCGCTCCCCAAAATCCCCTCCTCCATCTCCTTTCCTGCTTGAGAGAGGGCAGGGAATCCTGCCCTGTTGGAAGTCCAAAGCCCTCCCCCCTACATCCAGGCCTAGGGAGCTGTTCATCCATATAGACTAGGGTCCCAAAAAGCCAGAACATGCCATAAAAACAAGTCCCAGTGCCTTTATCAATGGCTTCTCAGTCAGCCCCCATTGACAGCCACAATCAGAGAGTCCGGTTTGATCACAATCAGACCCGGTCCAGCTAGATTTGGTGAGCTCCCATTAGAACAGGCACACTGCCTCAGTTGGTGGACAAACCCCTCGCGGTCCTAACTTCCTTGCTCATCTTCTCCCTCCTTCTGCCTTTCAAGTAGACCTTGGGAGCTCAGTCCGTTGCTCTGATGACGGTCTCTGTTTCTATCTTCATCCATTGTCGGACAAAGATTCTATGGTGATATTCGAGGTAATCATCAGTGTGATAGTGGGGCAAGGACAGTTCAGGCACCCTGTCCTCTGATGACCAAGGACATCCCATCTTACACCTGTCAGAATGGCTAAAATCAAAAACACCAATGATAGCTTTTGCTGGAGAGGATGTGGAGTAAGGGGAACGAACACTCATCCATTGCTGGTGGGAATGAAAACTTGTGCAACCACTTTGGAAATCAGTATGGCGGTTTCTCAGGAAATTGGGAATCAACCTACCTCAGGATCCAGCAATACCACTCTTGGGAATATACCCAAGAGATGCCCAATCATACTACAAAAGCATTTGTTCAACTATGTTCATAGCATCATTATTTGTAATAGCCAGAACCTGGAAACAACCTAGATGCCTCACAATGGAAGAATGGAAAAAGAAAGTGTGGAATATATATGCATTAGAGTACTATGCAGTGGTAAAAAACAATGACATATTGAATTTTGCTTGCAAATGGATGGAAATAGAAAACACTATCCTGAGTGAGAAAATCCAGACCCAAAAAGATGAATATTGTATGTACTCACTCATTTGTGGACTCTAGCCATAAACCAAGGACATTAAGCACATTTAAGACACTCAAGGAAAGAAAAAGTATAATGTATAAATGCCAGACTAACAGTTATCAACATAGAAGATCTGAGGGAACGCAATTCTCTTTGTTCTTCCTGTGGAAGGTACTAGTTTCCAACAGCTCAGACAACTTAAAGGGACACTCAGATTCAAGTATGGGACAGCATTGGATGCACTGATCCTCATGGGATGCAAACTAAATGAAAGGCATCAAAGGCTGCGTGACTACTAATCTGATAATGAACACATAATACAATTTTTTTCTTAAAACGGGAAGGTGTAGGGAAAACCTATGGAATTAAGCTATGGAATCAAATTGAACTCCTGTAGTAGTCCCAATGGTGCAGGGCAAAGACAATGAGACAGTCTATTCTATCATCCCTTAAGTCCCGGAGAACCAGAATTCTCAGCATAGACAAAAGAAGATAAACTTCTGAAAGAGGAAGGGAAAAGACCCACACGTGACTTGGGAATGCTAAAAAGAGCTTGCTGAAACAGACTAGCAGGCAGTGTGCAGTGCTGGTTTAGTGATAATCCCTGAATCCCAAAATCTGGTCTTTATCAACTATTGTAAAAACATCAGGGCTTCACAGAGAAACGACTGACTTTCAATTTTTTGCTATTTGCAGATGATATGAGGAGACCATATATAAGTGACTCCAAAAAACTCTACCAGGGAACTCCCACACCTGATAAACACCTTCAGCAATGTGGTGAGATACAAGAATAGCTTAAAAAAAATGTTTTGGCTCTCCTGGTTTTTTTTCCCCATACAACGTTGAGTATCGTTCTCTTGAGGTCTGTGAAGAATTGTGCTGGGATTTTGATGGGCATTGCATTGAATCTGTAGATTGCTTTTGGTAAGACTTCCATTTTTACTGTGCTGATCCTACCTACTCAAGAACATGGGAAATGTTTCCATTTTCTGGTATCTTCTTCAAGTTCTTCTTCAGAGACTTAAGTTCTTGTCATACAGGCCTTTCACGTGTTTGGTTAGAATTACCTCTAGATATTTTATATTATTTGTGGTTATATTGTGGGTGTTGTTTTTCTGATTTCTTTTTTAGCCCATTCCCTATGGAGGGATACCTTGTTCAGCCTTGATAATGGAGGGAGAGGCTTGGTCCTGTTTCAACTTAATATGCCAGACTTTACAGACTTCCTACAAGCAGCCTTACCCTTTCTGAGGCGTGGATGAGGTGTTGGGTGGTAGGAAGGCGTGGGGGGGGGGGGGAGCAGGAGGAGAAACTGTGGTTGGTATGCAAAATGAAAAAAAAAAAACTTTTATTTTTTTTAAATCTTTTTTTATTGAGAAAATGAGAAAAAAAACAAGTTTCCACCTCCTCCCAGCCTCCCATTTCCCTCCCCCTCCTCCCACCCTTCTCCCCCTCCTCCCACCTTTCTCCACCTCCCCCCACTCCTTTCCCCCTCCCTCTCCAGTCCAAAGAGCAGTCAGGGTTCCCTGCCCTGTGGTAAGTCCTAGGTCCTCCCTCCTCCGTCCATATCTAGGAAGGTGAGCATCCAAACTGGGTAGGCTCCCACAAAGCCAGCACATTACGTAGTATCAAAACCCCTTGTCATTGTCCTTGGCGTCTCATCAGCTCTCATTGTTCGCCATGTTCAGAGAGTCCAGTTTTATCCCATGCTTTTTCAGTCACAGTCCAGCTGGCCTTGGTGAGCTCCCAATAGATCAGCTCCACTGTCTCAGTGGGTGGGTGCACCCCTCGTGGTCCCGACTTCTTTGCTCTTGTTCTCCCTCCTTCTGCTCCTCATTGGGACCTTGGGAGCTCAGTCCAGTGCTCCAGTGTGGGTCTCTGTCTCTATCTCCATCCATCACCAGATGAAGGTTCTATGATGATATGCAAGATATTCGTCAGTATTGCTATAGGATAGGGTCATTTCAGGTTCCCTATCCCCAGCTGCCCAAGGAATTAACTGGGGACCTCGGCTTGGGCACCTGGGAGCCATTCTAGGTTCAAGTCTCTTGCCAACCCTAAGGTGGCTCCCTTAACTAAGAATTGTGCTTCCGTGCTCCCCTATCCAACCTTCCTTTATCCCAATCCTCCTTTCTCTCCAAGTTCCCCCCTTCCTCCCCTTCCCCCTTTTCTCTCCCCATCTCCCCTTACCCCCATCCCACCCCACCCCCAAGATCTCAATTTTCTCCTCGGCAACTTTGTCTACTTCCTATAGCCAAGAGGATAACTATATGTTTTTCCTTTGGTTCACCTTCTTACTTAGCTTCTTTAGGATCACCAATTGTAGGCTCCGTGTCCCTTATTTATGGCTAGAAACCAATATAAAAAATTTTTTAAAAGAAATCATTGACTTTAGACCAAGAATAAAACATGCCAAGATAATTGAAAATATACTTGGCACAAATTAAGGGGGAAAATTATTCTATGATGTCAAAGACTTCACAATTAAATTGAAGAACCATCTCACTGGCCAAAAACACGACAATGAAATTGTTGCGGAGGACAAAATTGACAGTTCATCCCGAATTCTGAGAACTACTTCATAATCTTAAAAATTGAGCAAACAAAAGAATCAAGCATTTACAACACTCTGCCTTCATGGACTACACAAACTATACACCAATAATGTAATCTGGGATCTTCATAGATATCTCATAAGAAAAAGAAAAAAAAATGTCTGAAGAGCCAGGACTCCATCAAAAGCAACCTAGGGGATGTACCAAGTGCTTTCAATGGGCAGGGTGGTCACAATTACACTGACCTGAGATACTCACTTGGTCATAAAACCATAATGGATAACCTGGTACCTCAAGATCACGCCGGCTCTGTGGGGAGAGTAATTCGGGAACTGGAGCAAATTCTGAATTCTCTTCAAAAAGGCTGTTGACCTCTTTGCTTAAATGACTGGTATCTGCCAAGCTGCTTGCCTCATAAGCTTTGCTAAGATCTACATTTGTTTTCTGTAGTGGCATTTTATTTTGCAATAAAAAATAATAGATAAAATGTAAGAATATCCTATTTCAGGTATAAATTATATGTGTACATGAAAGGTACACTTTATAGGTGCAAATATTTTTAAATGAATCGTGTTCTGATCTGCTTCATAGGGTTCAGGTTTTTAATATAACAGGTAAAATATTGTACAAGTAAAAAAGAATACCATCTTAAACTTTTCTTGTTATTCCATGAACCTAGCATAATGGTGGGACTATAAAGGGTACCACTTACAGAGAATTCGTCCAGTGGTCGGCACTATGCCAGTTGCTTTACATGAATTACCTCATTAAATCTCCCTAGCAGCCTTACAAAAGTGATCATAATTATCTTATAGAATAGTCTAGAGAAGAGGGCTAAAGCTTAGAAATGCTGTGTCTGATTACCCCTCAACTTCAAAAGACAAAGCTAGAATTGCAACCCTGAGAATGTGATTTGGGAGCAAGCTTAACTTCTAAAGCTGACCTTCAACAAATGTGAACTATTTGGGTTTTTTATTAAATAAATTTTTTTTTGGATTTTTCGAGACAGGGTTTCTGCGTAACTTTTGGTTCCTGTCCTGGAACTAGCTCTTGTAGACCAGGATGGCCTCGAACTCACAGAGATCCGCCTGCCTCTGCCTCCCAAGTGCTGGGATTAAAAGCATGCGCCACCACCACCCGACTTTATTAAATAATTTTTGCCTTCTCCTTTTATATTCATTTTGACATTCCAAACACAGAAAACAGACAGTTATACTTGTGTTTGATTTAGATACATTTAACCACCTTAATGTAAATAATACATTATACATCAGATTAATTACATAGTGCATCAATTACACAGCTAAACATTGTAGTCCTATGGATAGTACTTGAATTTAAATGGTAAAAGAAAAGAAAGCCCATTCCTAGATTTATAGACTTCAATGAAATCTCCAAATTACTCTGCCTCTTCAAGTGCTCATGAGTTCTCATATTTAAAACTAGATAGGCAATATTTGGCTCTCCAATAACAAGTGGTCATCACTGAAGTCAGCAGGTTATGTACAGTTATATACAGTCATAGAATAAAAAGTAGCTTAAGATTATAAAGTCATTTAAAAAGGAGTAAAGATGATGATGATAATAATAATAAGCCACATAAAGATGGGAAATACACAGAGTCTGGATCTTGTATGTTATTGTGATGTCCTTAGAATTTCTGATGGCTAATGAAGGAATGATAGCTGCTAAAACACACTGGATTATGAAAACTGCTAGATTAAACCAACCCATATATTTCAAAATTTTTATAAATTCAAAATGGAAGTTAAAAGGTAAGTTACTTTGGGGAAGAGGTTATGCTTTAATTTCCACAGGAAGTGAGAGACTATTCATTCCATGTTGATATGGATCAGGTTTGATCAGGAAAGATCCCCTGAAAATCCTGGCTACAAATGTAGAGAAACAAACCTAGAAAAACTACAAAACATATAACAGTATACTTTACCTTCTCAAAATTAAAACAAAAAAAAATCATCTTTGGTTAACCTGTATACAACACACAGTCTATACTTGTATTAATATAGAGATGCATGTTACCTTTTAAAGTTTATGTATTTTCAGAACAAGGAGACCAGAAACCATGAAAATGGATGACCCAGATGATTCAGCATTTCAAAATGCCTCTGCTACAGTCTCCTCAGAATTCTGCATCTGAAACAGCTTCAAGGCTGCTGACTAATATTGTCCAGCCTCATAAACTACTCCAGCCAAAACCGAACAATTATCTTGTTTTTCTCAACTTTCCCCCAAAGATACTGGTACCCACAGACAACAGGAAGTAGTATAGAAAGTGACACCCACATTCCCAAGAGATGGGATATTGGTTGGATTTTGTTATTCAGTGGATTATAGATATTTGTCATTGTTTAGGGGGGTTGCTTAGAAGCTGTTTTTAGTCGTAGTCAGAAAAAAAAAGCTAAACAAAAGAGTTAAATTCAAAGGTCTCTTACTAAAGAAAAAAGGGGGACTATGATATAGAAATGATGAGACAAAAGGGCATTTCATTGGCTCTGCTTTAATTAAAAAACAATTAATTACAAACTATTTTATATTGGTTTATTGATACAAATTTAAAGCTAATTTTGTTATATGTATGTTTCTACTCTTGTTTGGGGTATTATTCTTATATAGCTCATTTAAAATTTAATGAATAATTAACAAATAAAGATTTATTGTCATCTACAAAAGTCAAACTTTTTGATAATCAAACTTATTTTCATGTTTGATATGTTTTCAAGGTCATACACAGATATATTTAGTCTTCAAACACTTCAAACTCCTACAGAATATGTCATTTAATATGCTTAATAACGTAAGATTTTTTATGATAGTGAAACATGTCTGCTCCTGACTACACCAACCAATTTACTTCAAAAGAGGATGAAGGGCATTGAAGAAAGTCCATATGGTGTTTCTTTTCTTTATGGCAAATGTTAGTCATTTTGACAAAGAAACTTCCCTTGCCTGAATTGCTGATAGTATATTACCCAAACTGAACTAACAGAACTCAAAAACGGTGACTGCCAAACTTTACCAAGACAAGGTAAGACAGTTCTTCAAAGCTCCCTGCTTCTCAAAACTGTCTGTCAGTTATACTAGACCTATAGGTCAAAGATAGATGCTCCAACATTACAGAAGAATTTTGGGTGACTGTTCAGGCAGCCAAATGCCCCTGTCATCAGGTAACATTGCACCCTTCTGGGGTATTTGATACAGTTAAAACCTAAATAATAATACTTAAAGTTTTCCTTAGTTATAAAAACGTAAATTAGGTATAACGCTTTAGACTCACAAAGGTAAGATAGATAGTAATTTAACTTAATTTGACAAATATAAATAGACTAGATATTATAACTGTAACTTTTACTTGATAACTGTTTTTGTTTTATATGATTTTACTAGGTTAAAGTTAAAACTTCCCTTTCTATTAGACAAAAGGGGGAAATGTGGAATATTCCTTTACACTGTATAAAAATATGTCACTGTGGTTAATTCAATAAAAAAAACTGACTGGACAATGCTGTGGGATAATGCTTTTGTACACTGTAAAGATTTGTTATTTGTGTTTATTTAATAAAGTATTGATTGACCAGTAGCCAGGAAAAAAGTACAGGTGGGGCAACCAGACTAATAGAATTCTGGGAAGAGGAAAGGCAGAGACACAGTCACTAGCCAGACACAGAGGAAGCAAGTTGAGAATGTCTTACTGAGAAAAGATACAGAGCCACATGGCTAAACATAGATAAGAATTATTGGTTCATTTAAGTTATAAGAGCTAATTAACAATAAACCTGAGCTAATAGACAAAACAGTTTATAATTAAAATAAGCCTCTCTCTGTTTCATTGGGACTGAACAGCTGCGGTACCAGATGGGACAGAAATTTCCATCTACAGGCCAATAAATGGACAGGGAGAAGTTAGGCAGGACTTACAGATGAAAAAGAGAGCATAAAAGAGAAGAAGGTAGAAGTCTCAGAATCATGAGGAAATGTGGAGGGAAGGAGATAAATTGAGGAAAGGTACCAAGCCACTTGGTAGAGTGCACATAAGAGATATGGATTAATTTAAGTTATCAGAGCTAGTTAAAAACAAGTCTAAGCTATTGACCAAGCATTTATAATTAGTAAGTTTCAGTGTGATTATTTGGGAATTGGTTGGTGGGACAGAAAAGTCTACTTAAAAGTTATATCATATATTTGCTATGACATGTATTGCTATTAACTGTATTAGAAAAGAATTGCTTTTTGTTATTATTGCTGTCATTGGGTTCTGCCCAGTAAAGTTTTGTGTGAATTTTGTTACTGTGGTTTCCAAATTCTCGATGCCTTTAAAAATTAACTTGACTCTTTGGAGGCAGAGACAGGTGGATTTCTGTAAGTTCAAGGCCAACCCAGCCTACAGACTAAGTTCCAGGACAGCCAAGGCTACACAGAGAAACCCTATGGGGGGGGGGGGGAATTAACTTGACTCAAAACATCAATCTATCACTACACAATTACTTTTTCTTAGTTTCTCCCTTCCTGTGTAACCTTTGCTTCCTCAGTCCCTCTCTTTCTCTCCCTCCTCTCCCTCCTTCCCTCCCTCCATCCTTTCTGTCTTTCCTTGTTCCCTCCCTTCCTTGCTTCTTTTCCATTATTGAACAGACAACTATTTTGTTACAATACAACCAAGAAAACTCGTCCCTGGTGCTGCTGGATCATGAGGAAGCCATAAACGAGGCCCCAGTGAATGGCACACAGTAGAATATTTGCTAAGGAGACACAAGAACACAAGCAAGAAAGGTGAGATCAGAACACTGTGCTCAACATCAGCATCATTGGCACTTGAAGCCACTACTCCAAAGCCTGTAAGTGGGATCTACCATTTCCCAGAGCACTGTCTGCAACCAGACGAGTTTCTTTCCCCAGCCCCCATCTTACAACCCTCCTGAGCTCATCTCCCTTATTTAAAGCACCTCCTTACAAATGTTGCCCGTAAAGGACTGAGATCAGGAAACTGACAGCTCACAAAACAGCTTGCTGGCACAAGGGTCTAAAGGAGCAGCCGCTAGAGCAGAGGCTCTACTTTTAGCCCAAATACAATTTGCTGTAAACCCTCTGCCTTCTGTGTGTTTGTAATACAGGCCTTCTTCTATTACAAGACACTTTGAAGATCTCACCTTCTCCCATTACTTTGACTTCTACATAAAAATGCCCACAGATGTGAGACGGTTAGAACGTGTGAGACCTGCAGCTGATAATTTATAAACCAATTGGGCTCAAACTGTGTTAGGATTCCATGTTGGTAGGAGAGCCTGTTGCTGCAGGAGCAGCCCCTGCTGGCTATAAGGAGAAATGCTATAAACTGGGGGCAAAAACTGATGCGCTTGGAAACACACCAGTCAGCCCTTACTAACAAGCAGTTATTGGCTGATGCTCTTCCAGAAAAGAACAACGAGTTTGTGTATTCAAATAATCAAACTAAGTCTCTTAGTTTTGTCACTTTTCAAACTAATACATTTAATAATTTTGCATCTTGTAGAATAATTATCACCAAAGGATCTGAGGTTTGACTAAATTCTAAGGTCTTGGAGGTATTTCACCTTGATTTTCTTGTTTTGGTTTGGTTTCAGTTCTTCAAATGCGGTTAAAGTTGACTGTGTAACAACTGAGCAAAATGAAATGATGCAAAGAAAGATTTAGACAGACACTGTTTGTACATAAAAGGACTCAAAGATGTGAAATTGGCAATTGTCCCAGGTACGTCTATAAGTACAAATACGACATAATCAGAAACAAATTCAGTTTCTTAAAAGAGTATCAGTTGATGCTAAGCTCATATCTAAGGAAGTAAGCAAGACTTGTCTTGTTTGATATGTCAAATATCAAACACAATGCAAAAGTATTGTAACTGAAACGTAACAAAACGGACCCAGGTGTTTCAAGGGAGACAGAATTGGTAAAGGCGTCTTTAAAGTTAATTGAAAGAAGATTAAGTGAAAGATGTTGAGAAAATCAGCACAATACCTTTCTTAAGATCTATATAACAAACATTTATAGCTGGGGTAACAATCTAAGCAAAGGAAATCATAAAAGCAACAGGGGGAAGTGTGAGATGGGATTTTGGTGACTCTAGGGAAGGTTAAGTGTTCCCAAACCAGACATAAGATAAGCCACATAATTGGGAAGAGAAAGGGGATTGGTGAGAGGGGCGGGCGGCGGGGGGGAAGAGGGGGAGATAGGGAATCATACGGTGTGTTGTGACTAAACCCATTATTATGGATACTTAACATATGCCAATAAAAATACTTTAAAGATTTCTTTAAATGAGCCATAGCTTTAGGCAGCAAAAATAATGCATTACCTTACAATTTTATTTAACATGTTTGTGTTCCTCCTGTTTAGTTCTGATTTTTCAACTACTCTTAATCCATACTTTGTCATTGTAACTCAACGCAAAAATATTGTAATTGAAACACCACAACACCAGCAAAGAAACAGACTCAGGTGTTTCGGGGGAGACAGAATTGTTAAAGACATCTTGGAAGTTAATTGAAAGAGGATTGAATGGAAGTTGTTAAGAAAATTTTATAATTTTCTCCTTTTTGAAGCTAGGGAAATTGAGGCATGTGGGGCTGAAGTTACTTGGCTCCTTTCTGGAGAGAGAGTATGAGGGGTAAAAGGCCCTCTCTGTAGGAGAATGGGTTTCAAGCTGGTGGGGATAGGTACATTAACAACCAGGCTGGTATGTGCAGAAGACAGATTCCACACCCTGTCGAAACTGGAAAGGAATCTGCTGAAGAAGCTGCTGCTTGCAATTTAATGCTCCAGTAATTGTTCCATAAAAAGACCCATGAGCCTTCAGTGTGTGAAGGAAATGGTCTAGACACCCGTGGTCCAAGAATGTGCCCTTATGTGGATAGCCAATTTGGTTTACACAGTCCTCCTGAGTCACAGAGGGGATCCAGAGTACCAGGGGGCCAGGGCCAGGATGTGGTGGTTAAACACAGGCTCTTAGAGGGCTCTCATGGCAGCCACCTCATCACACCAGCTGATGAGCAAAGGCAGAAGTTCTGAATGAAGTTAGACAAGAAGACAAATTGGCCACATTCTTTCCAATAAGCAAAGGGTGGCACCCACCATACTTCTACATTTCCCCAAACTGTCAAATTTCCAGGCAGTCCTGAGTAACTACCAGTGTTTCTCTGTGAGCTTCGCATGGGAAAGACCTGTCTACACCAATTATACATAGGAATTTTTGACTACACACACACTACTGTACTTTCCAAACTGCCTTTGTGATTTGACTGCGCTTGCGAAGCTGCCACTGCATACCACTTACGGTCAGATGGGAGGAGGGAAACGGAAAGCGGAAGCAATCGACATGTTTCTCCTAGATTTGCAGGGTAGTATTTTTCCCGTGATGTATGACAAAGGTGCCTTAAAGCCCACCTCTTTCACAAAGAACTTCATTGCTTAATGAAAAACAGTTGTCAAGTTTTCCACACCCAAAGCTGTTCAAACTCATTTCCCTTGATTATCTACTTGCCTAACACACGTCTGTAAAGGGATGTATTATTTGCCTGTGAGTAATGTGTTTTTATATTAAGTCATATAATATCCATTATGATTTTCATACTGCAACAGAGATTTTACAAAAGAAAGTGAAAAGTATTTATTTATAAAAAAAAATCTCTCCACAATTTACCTTTCTGTAGCAATCATGCTGACATCACGGGCTTGGTAATATAAAGTTTGCCTCATCAGGACAAAGAACTGGATCAAAGGTGTTAACTTGGCAGCTTGCCTTTGGCTGGGACAGAAAGAGGAGAACCAGGCAGAGCTTACTTTTGGACCCACTCCTTTTATCTTCCAGCCATGTCCTTCTTCTCCACATATTTCTCTCCTACCCCTTTCATGGTATACATTACTAACATTCCATCAGTTTCAACTTCTCCTTTATTTCCTACAGCACAAGGACTACATCTCTCACACATTTTACCTTCTGGAAATTAGGTGTGTCCGTGTGACTTATTCTGAACAAGGCAATATGAACAGCAGGGATGCAGAGACAAGGGAGGACTGGCCCTACAGCTAATGTGATTCTGAGCATAGACCTTATGTTGACCTCACTCTGCCTGCCAACAGTCAAAACATTACCAATGGACTTACCTTCTGCCTAGAGTGAAAGAGAACTGTACACTGTCTCAGTTAGAGCTCAGCCAGAGAGACAGAGTCACTAAGTATTATGAGAAATGACAGGTATATATGTAGAAGATAGGTAAGTAGATAGATAGATAGATAGATAGATAATAGATTAGATAGCTAAAAAGATGGTAGGTAATAGGTTCGTTGATTCATAGATTTACACACGTAAAAAGGTATTTGCTACAGATTCAGCCTTAAGCAACAACGGGAACTGATAAGGCCATATTTGAGGAGCTGCTGCTTGCAGTGTGATGTTGGATCTTGAAGAGCAAAGGATGGACCGTCAGAAAAGGAAGACAGATAATGATGGAAAGGAACAAGACTCACTGAACCATAAGCACAAGCTAGCCTCCCCAGACATTACTGATGCCCAGGTCAGCTCGCATTGCCTCTGTCCTTGATCACAAAGGTACTGTGGTAGGTAGAATCACAACTCCCAAAGATGCCCAAGTCCCTGAGACCTGCGAATATGTTCCACATGTTGCGAATGGCAGTTGGGACATCAGATGGAATTGGAAACAGTCAGGTTGCTTTCAAACATGAGAGTGATTTTTTATTTCCATGAAAGATAGAAACTGTCTCAACCTCATTATACATAAGAGGGAGTTCATATGTTCGGCATGTGGGTCTGATTTGAGTAAATTTGTCCTCTATGGATAGAAATCATATGTAGTCCCAGGCTGTGGCCTGCACCATTTGCTGGTATGAATTGGTTTTCACTAAATCAGCTGACCATAAGATAGGAGTTTATCCTGGTGTCCATGGATCCTCCGTAGACAGGCTCCTTGAACATAAAAATAAGAAGGCAGAAAAGTGAGGGTCAGAGCCACAAACTGCAGGAGCGATCCATCATCCATGGCTAACAGTGGAAGCAGAGGAAGGAAATCGTGAGCCAAAGAATAAGGGGCGCCTCTCCTAAAAGTGGCAAAGGATCTAAATAGCAAGGCGAAAAAGACAAGATCTCCTGAGTAAATTGGGGGCATGGGGATCACGGGGGAGGATAAAAAAGGAGAGGGGAGGAAGGAAGAGGAGCAGAGAAAAATGTATAGCGCAATAAAAACAATAAAAAAATCAAATCTGAACTTAAAAGTAAAAAAAAGAAAAGGGATCCCCTTCTAAAACTGAAGGTGAATTTGTGAACAGCTTGGTTTTTTTTTTCCCCAGTGAGAATATTTGTCAAAGAGGGACTGCGGGATAATGAAGAGCTTGAAGCCGCATGACTAGCACAATATTAGAGTGGCAGGAGCAGCTTAAGCAGGTGTCTGCTGAGGGGGGCCAAGGTACCAGAAACACGGAAGGAGGATGGGGGGAGGTGAAACACTTTGGGAACAGAGGTCTTTGCCAGGACAATGGCACGGATCAGAGAAAGCAGTGGTACAGTGAGGCACAGAAGCAGCGCTGTTTCCCTGACAGTTCGAAGAAGCTCCCTATGGCCCACACTGTGTAGGAAAGAGGACTGTGAAACCTGCCGTTCAGCTGCACCAAGCTAATACTTTGCAAAGCCATGGCAGAGTCTTCCAGCCCTGTGGAATTCACATCTGATCTTATTTTTTTCTTTCTTCTCAAGGAAATTAATGCCAAACTGACTGCTGTTGAAATTTCACTTAATAGTAAAATGTCTGAGTGTATTTAAAATAATTTCTTTAGGGTACATGTATAAAATTGCAAAAAAAAAGGTAATCTTTAGAACTAGAGTTTTGAGAGTATCTATTACTTTTACATGCACATTTATTTGTGGCTTAGGAAGGGAATCTTTATTAGATTAACAATAAGCTTCTAACTGGGATCCATGCAGTTTCACAGATGAGCAGTTTATGAATGTGTATGGAAATCTGAAAGTTGACCCCATCACATAACAAAGAATTACTCAAACGACTGGTATACCTATTACAGCATTGGAAAACGTTGAAGAATCTTAAAGGCTTTTATACCCTCTCCTCTTGGCATGGTCAGGCTTGAGAACAACCTCTATTCCTCTGTGCTGCATCTGCTTTATCAGTGAAGAGAAATGATCTTTTCAGCTACCTTCAATTCCGTAGCAATCACCTGAATTATTTATGACTTTTGGAGCCAAAGTATACGGAAGCAATTGTTAAAATGAGTGTATTCTTGTCAACAGATCTCTTAACTAACTGATACAATTGGCTTGTACCCACAAGGAAAACAACCCTATGTATGAGTAGATCCACAGATGCCATCAAGACATACTTTTAACCTACGAGAAAAGCATTCATAAGGCTCGCAAACATGCTGACATAGTCACCCTTATAGGCAATCATAAAGCTCTGAAAACACATGAAAGGGAGCAGAGCCCTGTCTTCCTGAAGAATACTTTTTCTTAGAAAGCAGAGAAACAATATCAACAATGCAAAAGAATGCGTCAGCCAAAACAGAATGGGGGGGAGCACCAATTCTTTCCTGTATAGTCTCAGTCAAGGGCTTTTGTCACGCACAGTCTCAGAGAACAAATTTTGGCTGTGAAATGTATTAAGAATTTAACGTATTCACCACGTGTTACCCAAAACAAAGAAGAAATAAAAGCTGCTGTGAAAACATTTTTTAAAGAAGTGGAGCACATTAAGAGTGGGACTCCAAAGGACTAAAGGATAGCGACTGTCCTCTGGAACTCCTGGTCTGAAGATAGCATCCCAAAAGTTCCTCTTACAAAAGTCCCAGGTGGTTAACCCAGCTGAGGGAAAACAGCCAACTTGATTTCAAATGTGAGGGTGATTTTTTTTTATTTATTTAAATGAAAGATAGAAACTGTCTCAACTTCATTATACCTAAGAGGGGAGCTCAAATGTTCAGCATGTGGGTCTGGTTTGAGTAAAAGTTTGTCTCTTTTGAACAGAAATCATATGTAAGCCAGGCAGTGGCCTGGGCCATTTGCTAATACTAATTGTTGTCGGTTGAAAGTGGAGTAGTGTAGTAATAAGGGCGGCGGCGGCTGGGCTGCGTCCCCAATACCCCAGCCGCCCGGCTCCGGCTAGCTTATGGCCCGAAATAATTACACGGACACTGTATTCTTTTAGACACTGCTCTGGCCCATTTCTAATAATCTATGTAGCGCCCCTAGGTGCGCTTACCGGGAAGATTCTAGCCTAAGTCCATCCTGGGTCGGAGCTGGGGCATGGTGTGCGTCTTCCCTGGAGCAGGTAGCATGGCGTCTCTCCTGAGGCGTCTGCTCCGGAGAGGAGAGCTGCGGAGTCTGACCTCACTTCCTCTTCCTCCCGGCATTCTGTTCTGTTTACTCCACCCACCTAAGGGTGGGCCTATCCAATGGGCCTAGCAGTTTCTTTATTGCTTAGCTAATGAAATGAACAGATTGATATATGACACTCCCCCATCACTTCCCCTTTTTCTGTTTAAACAAAAAAAGGAAGGCTTTAACCTTAACATAGCAAAATTACATATAACAAAACAGTTATCAAGTAAAAGTTACATCAGAAACATTTATACATATAACAAAATTGACCTTAAATCTCTATAAATAAAGCAAAATCTATATTAATGCAAATTATTCATATCTATATCATATCCCCCTTTAAATGTAAAAGAACATTTATAAACTATATTTGGGAACATGGGCGCAGTTTTTTCTCTCCAAACTGCTTCCTGCTGAATGGGGGCGTCGTTAATCAGATTATTTAGGGTGTAACCTGTGTGCCAGGTTTATCTCAGTTGGCAGTTGAGCAAAGCAATTTTCTGAAGATGTTCACAGCAACCCTTCAGGAGGACGTGGTCCATCATACCAAATCGGAATAGAAGAAATCCATAGAGTCTCATCCTCTGTGAAAACAAAAGAAGACTCTCTCCAAAGCATCATATCCTTAGACCCAAATTCTGGAATCGTAATACCCTTATATCCATTCTGGTTTAGCTTGGCAGCCCATATAATGAAATGTCTCTCTGTACTTAGCTCCTTCACAGTCAAAAATTTTAAAGAAAACACAATAATACAAAGAATCCAGACTCTCTGTGAATTTTTCATCTTTACGCGGCTTATTTTTACTCTATCACTTTACTTTATTCTGTCTCTTTAAAGACTTTACTTTTACTTTTTTCTTTTTAAACCATTAACTTTATTCTCTATATTCTTTTTCTTCTCTCTCCCAAGCCAACGTACATTCATCCAACAGTGTGACTCGTTTAGTGGTCTGAATCTGTCCTATTGTGAATCTGCAATTTTTTACTATCCAGGAGCACTTTTGATTTACACCTTTAAATCACTAGGCGCTTAAGAATCTAAGCTGAGACATTCCTAAGTTAACTTTTTGCTTTTTGAGCGTATATCTGTGGACCAGGCTGTCTTTGAACTCTCAGAGATCCGCCTGTCTCTGCCTCCCAGGCATTGGGATTAAAGGTGTTTGCTACTACACCTTGAACTCACAGAGATCTGTTCGTCTCTGCCTTCTAGGCACTGGGATTAAAGGCGTGTGCTACCACACCTTGAAGTCACAGAGGTCTATCTCCCTCTGCCTCCCAAGTGTTGGGATTAAAGGTGTGTACACACAACAACTCTCTTCCTTTTTTTGTTTTTTGCTTTAAGAACTTCAACTTTCAGCTTGCATATATTTTTAACACACTTTAAACCATTCCGAAATTTTCTCTGTCTTTGAATCTCTCTTTACTGTATATCTCTCTTTTTCTGACCACATGAGTCTTTAATTTGCCAAGCAATCTCAGTAGGACTAAAGGCGTGGCTTTGCCAGCTAGATCCAGTCCATTCCTTAGCTTTCCAGCCTCATGGCGGAAATACAGGCTGCAGCCATGTTTATAGCCACACCTGGCATTTCAAGGTCCCTGCCAGCCAGCAAGCTACAACAGACAACACTCAAGTCCTCTCTCGGTAGCCGGCCCTCCTGCCTCAGACAGTCAGAGTTTTCCCTGGCAGGATGGCCCAGAAAGCTGGCATTTTTAAACAGCGCAGCTTTTTTCCTGCTACAGCTGAAAACCGAAAAGCATGCGTTCAGCTTTTCGTCAACACCGTTTAAGTGTTTCGTGGCAGGACCTCTTAATGAGCTGCAGGGTTTTGCAGCTGAAGCTGAGTCAGGAAGCCTCTTGGGGCTACCAGGTAGGAGCGGCACTCAGCACTTTAATTCTGAGACTGAGCGTGCAGCACAGAAATTCTTTTCATCCAAGTAACATCCAAATCTGACAGGCAGAGCACTGCGCAGTCTAAAAACACGTCTCTGTAAGGCGGCAGGAATCCGCCATGCTCTTCCGCCTGCCTAAGCCTGATTCTGCCTTCTGCCCAGGAGCAGGCGGGAAGCTCTGAGTCATCGCACCGTCTCAGAGCACTCTCCTTCAGATCCCAAGCGGGAACACAAACATAAAGCCAGAGTTTGCACTGGCGGCAAAGCCCCAGGAAGCAGCGCTTTAAGATAACGCAGCTTTTTTTCTGCTGCTGTTGCCGAATCAGGAAATCTCTCTACAGCACGCCACCAACAAACAGCAAAAATCTGTGTTAAACTCTCTCTCCCTTATTTTTAAGCCTTCTCAGGTTTTTTAAGTGGGTTTAGTTAGCCACACGTCTGGGCGTCATTTGTAGTAATATGGAGCGGCGGCGGGGTTGCGTCCCCAAACACCCCAGCCACCTGCCCGGCTCGGCTAGCTTATGGCCCGAAATAATTACACGGACACTGTATTCTTTTAGACACTGCTCTGGCCCATTTCTAATAATCTATGTAGCGCCCCTAGGTGCGCTTACCGGGAAGATTCTAGCCTAAGTCCATCCTGGGTCGGAGCTGGGGCATGGTGTGCGTCTTCCCTGGAGCAGGTAGCATGGCGTCTCTCCTGAGGCGTCTGCTCCGGAGAGGAGAGCTGCGGAGTCTGACCTCACTTCCTCTTCCTCCCGGCATTCTGTTCTGTTTACTCCACCCACCTAAGGGTGGGCCTATCCAATGGGCCTAGCAGTTTCTTTATTGCTTAGCTAATGAAATGAACAGATTGATATATGACACTCCCCCATCAGAGTAGGGGATTGTTAAAGTCTTCCCTGGCAGAAACCCGATCTGTGGAAATGGACTTCACAGGAATGGTGATGAGGTTTGCAGCTGGCAGGAGAGTGTGACAGTGTGGCCACATGTGTCTCCATCTTCTCTTTGCCAGTGGCAGAGAAACTCACACAAAAGGCGCAGGGAGTGAGGTGTCCCAAGTTCACATTTTGGCTTCCTCTGCCTCCTACCCCAACCCACCTATCCAGCTCACGACTTGACAGCAAAAACTGAATCGGGTGTGTTCACTGGTCCTAAGCACATGTTTGTTTGTTTTTCAAAAAATGATTATGTAATGATGTGACTATTTTGAATGATGATTAATATAAGTACATTTAAGGTAGAACATTGGCAAGGTAGAAAACCACCAAGTGAGGCCAGATGTATAAACTGGCTTGATGTTTTAATTTAAAACACTGGGACCAAGTTGAAAGGCCTGTTATAACATGAGCCAAAGCATTGCAAATTCACATACGTTGTTTACCTGTTATGCTCATACCTGAACATCATTGCCTCTTACATTTGTTATTAGCTGATCTATATGTGATCAAAATAAATGTATTTTTTGAAGATAAAACTTAAGCTGGACAAGCGAGCCTTTGATCTTAGCTTAACATGAGGGTATTTGAGAACTCGGTTGGGTTTGGTAAGCTATAACATGAATTATCTTGGGTTTCAAATGGTTATGCATGCACCAATGGTAAGTTATTGTGACCCTCTTTTCTGTTCTATCCTTCGCCCCTCACCATCAGCACTGCAGGAACTTGCATGAACTGCCATGCCAGTCAGTTTTATCGGGCACCGCCACAGCTCATTTCCGGTGGTGGAAAAGGGTATCTGAGCAATATTCCATCTGTAAGAATCATCTACACAGCATCATATAATTATTTTATCTCTACTGTAGAAGCTAAAGACTGATGCCCTCTTCATATGCCCATTAGTCATTTAGTTAGTAAACATAAAATCATGTATGATTCTTCCCTGTTGTCTAGAACCTAATCCTCCAAGTACTTCAGTCTCCCACCCAAACGTTCCCTAATCCCCTTGCTCAGACATGGATGCCCAGGGCCCAGGGAACCTGAGCCAAGTTGGCCTTACCCCCTGCTCTCTCTCCATGACACCCAACCATGCAACGGAGAGAAGAAAGGACAGTCACACATCCTAGTTTGGGGAAGGTGTAAAAGAGCATAGCCCATGGAGGAAACATAAAGTAAGTAAATATCCACTTGGCTAATCCTCTGTTTTTCAGATATAAATCGCAAGTCTCCTGCTATCTTCAAGTATTAGATTAGAGCCCCAGGGCTAGCGACGTGGCTCAGCAGTTAAGGAGCACTGACTGTTCTTCCAGATTACCCAGGTTTGATTCCGAGCACCTACGTGATGGCTCACAATTACCTGTAACTCTACTTCCAGGGATCTGACTTTCCCAAACATTAGGCTTGTACATGGTGCACAAATACACACACAGGCAAACCACTCATACACATTAATTACAATAAACCTAAAATGTTATTTAAATGCTATAGATTATTACCCCCAAAGTCCAACTTGGTAAAACAATGAGTTTATTGAGTTACTTCCAAGTTTATGGGTAAGGGGTTCTTAGGATTCAAAGAGAGTTGTATCATCAAAGTCCCCCCACCCCAGCATGGGTGACAGCTCACAAGAGCTGAGACCCTGGAGCACACTACACAACCATCAGGCAGCTCATCAGCGTGGAGAGTGTCCTTTCCTGGTGACCCAGTTGGTCTAAACCTCTTCCATGCAGCTTGGCTGTTTTCTGCTTCTTCCAAGCCACTTGTCAGGTCTCAGAATGCTTTTTGCAGCACAGTGGTTCTGAGTCCCACCATGCCCCACCATGATGGTAACGGACTAATCCTCTGAAACTGTAAGCCACCCCACAATAAATTCCTTTTAAGAGTTGCCTTCATTGGGGTGTCTCTTCGCAGCAATAAAACAGTGACTAAGATAGTCTCTGAAGAAATTTTGAACTGAACAGAAAGTTGAGTGATTGGCTCTTGGTGTTTGCATCTGACAAAGTCTGATAAGAATGGGATGGGGTGTCAGCAAGCCCTGAAATGCTTTATTTGTTTAGATATTCAATGAATTACTTGCCAGTATTGTAGATTTAAGCACAAGACTAAGACACATACACAAGTGTTTCTTCTCAGCCAAGAATAGCTTCTAATTCCATCTGGAACCCTACACCAAACAGAGAGAAACAAATATGCCTTTTTTTCTTTCCTTCTAAGACCTCAAGGCTTGTAAATCTGGGGTCTGTAGGGTAGTAAGAAAAGAGATCCAAAAATTGAGGCCCTCTATAAAACTCAAGTCCTCTGCCAAGACTTCAGATCATAGAGACTGTGTTGATCTGATCTGTGGCCCAGGCACAAAACACAGTTGAGACAAGTTCTGAACAAGCCTCGCTGTGATACAGTTTAAGGATCAATGAGGCCCTGTAAATGACTATGATATTTTCAGAGATGTCATGTCAATGGATCTACACTTCTCCGTTTGAACAGAAGCATGCTGTTGAAACGCTTACGATGCCTTGGCACACTTTAAAAGTGCTTTCTAGAAAGGAGACTTGAAATTAATGGTGTGTTTCAGTCAACACATCCTGCATGTTGTGTTCTCTTCCCTTCATCAAAGCCACAGAATTAAACAGAGTGGGGCCACAGGAGACCCCCAGACATCTCGCTGACGGTAAGAACATGTGAGTAGTGAGGAATGAAGCCAGTGTCATGCTCCAGTGTGCACATGGCCAGCACCGAGCAATGCTTTATCATTCAGTTTCAAACTAGGAAAGTTTTAGGTATAAGCACCTCTAGAGTCATGTCTGTGGTGTGCTGGGAGTGGGGTGTGGTTTTCTTCCTCTTTCTGCACCCTAATCTTTGTCTGGGTGGGCTCCAGCCTGCCTCTTTCCACCTCTATTCATGGCCCATTCAGAAATTCACATTGGCTGTGCCTACTCCCCTTCCACTCCACCCACAATGTGTTTTCAAGGCTGTTTTTCTACCACACAGCAGCTCCCAGGCATCCAGCTTATGATTGTAGGTGTACATTAGCTTGGAAACTCACACCCCGCCCTTGGTTATCTTATCCATAACATGTATAAATATTACCTCATTCATACTTCCCCTGGCTCCAGAGATTAACTCTGAAGTGTCGTGATAAATGTACAATTTAAAAAATAGTCATTTCCTCAAACTTGGTCAGTCTCATTTCAAACTTCATCCCCGTCGTGATGTGGCTACAAGAACTTGTCATCTTTTACACTACTCCATTTCCAAAGACTGGAGCCAAACATGATGTCATACGTTCTGGTAGCACGGCACTTATCTAAAGGAAAAAGCCTAGCTAGGGCTCTTAATAATGTTTTTATTTGTTATAATAACATAGAGAGAACACATTGGAAAACATATTTTTAAGGGAAGTCAGTGAGACAAGCTTTAACCTTTAGCTATGAAAAGGGTTTTTTATAATATTTCAAAAATAAGACAGATTGTACTTGTCGGATGGAATGAGCATCGATTGGCAGGGGTTTTAGTCATTAGCTTTTAATGTTGGAAAAACATTCTGGCCAACGTAGCACTGTGCAGAGGTCACTGAAGGCATAAAGAAATGAAATATTTGTTTCTACCAAACATACCTGAATATTTAATTTTTTAAAGGGAAATAAAAAACATTAAGATTCTCTCAAGTTCTAATTAGCACTCGTGGTGTAGTTAGGTCACATTAAAGAGAGGTGATGTCATGGGAAACAGCAGATTTGCAGAGAGAGAACAGGGTGCAGAGTTGGAGGACAGTGATCCCGAGAAAATATCTTCCTTGAAGATAATCAGCATGCGAAATACTTGGAAAGCATAAAGAACAATGCAAATACGTCATATAGTTTGGCCAGTTCTATGTCCACTTTTATTGATAATAGATTCTTTTCAAATACACTATATCACGATAATAGTTTTCCCTCCTTCTGCTTCTCTCACTTACTCCCTATCTCCCCTCCCACTGGATCCACTTCCTTTCTGTCACTTATTAGAAAAAAAATGCTTTTAAATGATAACAACAAAGTAAAATATAATAAGATCAAACAAAGATCATCATATCGAAGTTGGACAAGACAACCCAACAGAAGGAAAAAAGCCCAAAAGAAGGCACAAGAATCAGAGACCCATTCATTGATAAACTCAAGGATCTAATAAAAACATTAAACTGAAAACCAGGTGCTGCTTCAGTCTCTGTGAGTTTATATGAGCCTTGCTCACTTGATTCAGAGAGCCTTGTTCTCCTGGTGTCCTCCAACCTCTCTGGCTCTTCCACTTTCTGCTTCCTCACCTGCAAGGTTCCTTGGGCTCTGAGGGGAGAGACTTGGTGAGAACATCCGTTTAGTATTGTTACATTTCATACTGTTTACACCTCCCTGCCTCTCCTCCCTGACCATCCTGTGCTGCAAATAGATCTACAGAATCGCCCCTGCAAATAGATCTGCAAAATTGCCTTCCTCCACTCATCTGCAAGTTTCTGAAATTCAATTCATTATTCTATCTCCAGAGTCTAAGACAGTCCTAGGCAGCAAGCCTGTGAATGATTTACTTGTTCAGTGAATATGTTGTTGGTCCCTGAGTTTTCCATAATTCATGTCTGATTTCCTTTCTTCCCTGGAAGCCCAGGCTTATTGTCTTTGCCTCATTACTATCCTGTCTACAAAACATAGTGTTAAACTTTGACCTATGTGCCAGGGTTTCCTTTACTGTTATTCTTTCTATGAAGTGTTCACCTTAGACAGGACATAAGAATGAATACTATACATAAAGAAGTTACCAAAAGCAGAAACTTTCTCTTCATTCTTTGAAGTTAAACTTTAACATCATGTACATTTTGATAGAAACCTACATTATAGCTGCATTGAACTTAATCAAAACAATATTCTCCTAAAATCCTTAATTAAATAAATGCTCCAGAAAAGGACCAGATTCATCTTGCATAATCAAAGACCCAATAATTATAAAAACGTGCTCCAAGATCCAGCAATAACTTATATTGAGTTTTATTTTAATATATTAAAATTAAGGGGGAATCTGACCTCACAATTTAACTACATCTTGTGAATCTCCCATTACCAAGAGATTACTGCGATCAAAAAGTCCAGAGGCCATCCTCTGTGCCTGGACTTGATATTGGTTGGGGTGACCTGAATTTCATTTTTACATTGCCTAGGGAAGTGTCTGTTTCATACAGGATCCAACAAATCCATTGTTGAACACCATAACAGTAGTTTATAAGCTCCCAAGATGCTTCTACTGTTCTGACAAAGTTGAGACTTTCTGACGTGTTTTCAGTTAAGACATACCAAAGGCAGGATAGCCGGAAACCTTAGAAATGAGGAACAAAAAGCATCTTCTAGAAGTTAATCCAAAGGCAGAATCCAAAATTAGGTCTAGCTTTCTTATCAGAACACAGAAGTCTTGCTTCAATGAAAATCAGCTAAGGAGCATTCTGCCTTTGGAAGTAACTTGGTCACAAAAATAAGGGAAACACCCAAACTTGACCTCTGGCATTCGTATGCACATGTACACCCATGCACACACACACACACACACAAACATGCACACATGTACAACCATGTACATACACATGAACATGTACACCCATGCACACATATGTGAACACACACTCGTGTACACTCGTACACACACATGAACATGCACACATGTACGCCCTTACACACACAAACATAAACATCCACATATGTATACCCATATAAACACACATGTATACCCATGCACATGAACATGCATACATGTATACCCATGCACATGCACACACAAACATGTGCACGCACATGAGCATGCACATATGCACACTCATGCACACACACATGAACGTGCACACAAGTATACCTATGCACCCCGCACACTCACATGAACATGCACATAAATATGAACATGCACACATGTACACCCTTACACACACAAACATGAACACCCATATACGTATACCCATATAAACACACACGTACACCCATGCACATGCACACACAAATATGTGCACGGACATGAGCATGCACATATGCACACTCATGCACACACACATGAACGTGCACACAAGTATACCTATGCACCCCGCACACTCACATGAACGTGTACATAAATATGAACATGCACACATGTACACCCATGTGCACGCATGTGATCATGCACACACACACACACAAGCATTCACATGAAGAATTCATTATGTCCAGAAGAAAGAGTGCAACCCTGAGAACAAAGATCAGAAAGGTGACTGTGGCATGACAACTACACTGTCATTCAAAAGATTACTCTGGGGCTGCAGTGGTGGCTCAGAGGTTAAGAACATTGCCTGCTCTTCCAAAGGTCCTGAGTTCAATTCCCAGCAACCACATGGTGGCTCACAACCATCTGTAATGTGGTCCGGTGCCCTCTTCTGGCCTGCAGGCATACACACAAACAGAATGTTGTATACATAATAAATAAATAAATAATTTTTTTTTTAAAAATTACTCTGTCCTTCAGACAGTGTCTTGTGGAAAAGAGCATCACCATTGGGCAAGGCTGTATAAATCATTAGATTCAAAATGACCTTTGCTTAAATCCTGACTGTGTGTCAGCTGTGTGATCTTACAGAAGTCATTGAACCTCCTGATCTTCATATCCTCATCTGTAAAATAATATAACCTATATTAATATAAATATATCTAAGTAAGTACAATGGCTGCTCTGAACTAAAAGCTTGATGTTATCAGTATTATTAGATATTAGATATAGCTCTACTATTATTATTAGATATTAGACTATTCATGACAGTCATTAAAATTATTTAATTCATACTCCTTTCTTTTTGCACTTACCAGTTACTTAGAAATCACCTCTTATAAAATGTATCTATTGAGAAAGAATATAAGAATTAGGGATCAGAAGTGTATTCTCTAACCCCAAGCTTGGATCCCCATCATATATAAAAATGCCAGAATCACTATTCTTATATGCAAATCTTCTACTAAAGGCACTGGTCAATTCCCTGAAATAAAACAACTGCACTTATTTAACTTCAAATACCTCTTTAAAGTTGGGTTCTTCCTTAAAACCTTCCAGAGATACCAAAGCAATCAGGAAGTAGAGAGATCAGGAGTTCAGGGTCATCCTCAGCTATACAGTGAGTTCCAGGTCAGCCTGGATTAGATGAGACCCTGTCTCAAAACAAAACAAGAAGGGGGAGGGAAGAAAGAGAGGTAGAGAAGGAGAGAAAGAATGATTATCCCTTTCAGTGGACTTCCTGCAACGCTGTTTGGACTGTGCCAAGCAATGACTCTTCTCTTCCTAATTTTCTACTCTCCTAGACAGTAACATAAGGACTTCATTGATTTTCCTTTTGAAAGAACGATATGATTATATTTTTCACTGACAAATACAATAAAGAAGGTTTCAGGATGGCTTATATGAAAGTAGTTGTAACCTGAAAAGTGGTGTTGGGTGTAATTGAGAGCCCATATGTGTCAGTCATTGTCCTTAGCATCCAGCAGTACAGGAGACAGAACCCTTAGCATCACTCTGATGGAGGAGATCATCAATAATAATAATCATAAAACACTATTGTAACATAATCTAAGAACTGTGAAGAACAAAGAAGTTAGTTGAAAAGGATTTAATGATGATGACATAAGAAGACCAGTCAACATGATCCAATCATTTGAGAAGACACCCAAATTAAGAGAATGAAAGAACTGAGCATATACATGCAAGAACAAAACAGTCTCCATGCCAAAGACCCGAGATTGAAAGCCGGTGAGTCAGCCGGCCTCAACACTGACTTAGGGAAAACAAGAACAGCATTCAGCAGTATCCTGGGGAACAACAACAATGACAAAACACTGCACCTTGCACTATATGGCAGTGTGCGCTTGTAGAAGATATCAGGAAAGCAATAAAGACCGAGCTAAGGGTGAGGATGTGACTTCGGCTTGAGAGACCACGTGGTTTACAAAGAGACAGCACACAGGGCAACGACATCTTTGATCTAGCTTCCTCTTCCTCACATATATGTTACCCCTACCCCATGAACCAGGGGACACTCATCCTAGGGAAGTAGAACTTGGAGTATCAGGCATGCCATACAAGTGGTCACAAGCATCGGAAATGGGTAGGAAAGACACCGAGGGAGGCAAGGGCTGGTTGCCATAAAGATAAAGGACAGTTGTGGGGTTGGTGTGCAGCCGTGTGGCTACCCCTGTCTAGTCATTTGTATGTACACACATCGAAAGTGATAAATTACGGTGTGTGACAGGGCTTGGGGTTTCCTGGATTCCTTCCCTTTAATGCTGCCTTGGGTGTGTGTCTCTCTGTGTCCATCCGAGAAGGAATGATACTTTCTCCCAAGTGGTGAACTGCATAAATAATTTGAGTTAATTCTGAGCACTTCAACAGCAATTATCCGTTTCCCTTTGATAACACACTATTAGAGTCTGAATGACTTATGGAAAGGAGAATGAGAAGCCCAAGCAGCCTGGTGTGGCACTGGCTATGGTGAGGGCCTCAAGACAAACGGCCACGGTGGGACTACATACAAGACAGCACATGGCAATGATGGAAGCCAAAGTCTGGGAAGGGCTGAGACTTACCCTCCTTTAACAACTCTCTTCCCAAAGCTAGCCAGAACCGCCTTAATCCCTTCAGTGAGCCAAGGACCTCTCACAAGCCCCGCCTCCTTTTTCTCTAATTATTCTCTATAGTATTGGGTTTGTTGTCAGATGGAGGAAGGTCATTGGCTAATAAAGAAAACTGCCTTGGCCCATTTGATAGGACAGTCTTTAGGTGGGTGGAGTAAACAGAACAGAATGCTGGGAGGAAGAGGAAGTGAGCTCAGACTCAATAGATCTCCTCTCTGGGGCAGAGGCAATGAAGCTCCGATCCAGGATGGACGTAGGCTAGAATCTTCCCGGTAAGCGCACCTCGGTGCTACACACATTAGTAGAAATGAGCCAAGCAGTGTTTAAAAGAATACAGTTTGTGTGTTGTTATTTCAGGGTATAAGCTAGCCAGGCGGCCAGGCGCAGGGCGGCAGGAACACAGCCAGCAGCTCCTTCAACAGTTGTCCATTTGCTAAACTCGTGTGTGTGTGTGTGTGTGTGTGTGTGTGTGTGTGTGTGTGTAGAGAGTACTCATTGATCTCTTGGTAATTTCTTTGGTTCTAGAGCAGTATACAAAGCAGGAATATGAAGACAATATAGAGTCATCATAGATATTACCTATGGTTGTGTATGGTATCTTCAAAGTTGTGTTAAGGTATCTTACTCTTTCAAAATACTTTCATTTTTTGAGAACTTCATACAATATATTTTGATCATATTCACCCTTTACTCCCTTCCCTAAGTCTTCCCAAGTCTACACTACCTTCCTCTTTCTCAAAAATTCATGTCCTCTTTTTTGTTTCTTTCTTGATAACCCACCAAGTCCAGTTTGTGCTCCCATTGACTCCTGGATACGTGGACATCTACTGAAGTATGGTCCACCTACCAGGGGCCACACCTTTCTGATTTTTCTTTCCCAAGAAGCCATCAATTGTCAATGGCACCTCAGATGTGGGGGCACTTATGAACTCCACTCCTATCCATGTTAGAACATTGACTGGCTTGTCAATATTGACTTCTGCAAGTCATGAGTAAGCAAATACAGGTGCTGTGTGTTGGGAGCTGTGAACCCCCAGATCCTGAATTTCTTGTAAACAACTTGCTTTTCCCTGATCTGAGTGTCTACAGCTGCTCTGAGCATGAGACCCTCAGGAGTTCCTAATGGCAGGGGAATTGTTTCTGATGTGCTTGGCTGCGTCATGGCTATCCCTATCAGAGCTGCCCCTGGATACAATAAAGGGGGCATTCTTGGGAAATTCAAGGATGACCTGTGTCTCTCTGTCTTTGTGTGTCTTTGTGTGTTTTAATCTCCAGATCCTTGCTCGGTTCACAAACTGCATGGTAGCGCATGGAGCGCAGATGAGAGTGGTGTGTCACACTGTGCACTGTGGGAGAATGCTCTTGTACATTGTAAAGATTTGTCACTCATATTGGTTTTATAAAACGCTAACTGGCCAATAGACAGGCTGGAACTATGGGTGGGGCAACCAGACTAGGACAATTCTGGGAAGAGGAAAGGCAGAGAAGTAGTCACCCACTAGGTGCAGAGGAAGCAAGATGAGAACGCTGTACTGAGAATAGGTACCAAGAATTATGGGTTAATTTAAGTTGTAAGAACTAGTTAATAATAAGTCTAAGTTAATAGGCCAAACAGTTTATAATTAATATAAGCCTCTGTGTGTTTCTTTGGTACTGAATAGCTGTGGGTCCAGGGAGAGAAACTTGCGTCTATGACTGTGAATTTGTGATTGCAGAAGCCCTGTCATGTCCACAAGACACTTGTCACTTTGGTCCTCCTCTACTTCTGACTCTAGCTTATCTCCACCCCTTCTTCCACAGTGGTCCCTAACCCCTGTATGGGGAGGGGCACATCAGAGATGTACTATTTGTAGCTGAGCACCCCACTGACACAGTTTCTATACTTTGGCTGGTTGTGAGTTTCTGTGTTAACCATCACCCACTCCAAAAGACACTTCTCTGATGAGAGCAGCACTAATCTGTGAATGTAAACAAATGATGTAGAGGTCAGCTTGTTACAGTGTCCATTTAGTAAAATAAAAATAGTAGATTTACCTTTGGCAGGCCCTGCCTCTTAAATATTCTACCCCATCAAAATATCACCATACGGAGAAACAAACGTCTCTTGTGTGAACCCACAGAGGATGAACCACATCCAAATCATGTTCTTAAAGATACATAGCATGGCAAAAGAGACAGTCACTGAATGAGATGATTTCTCCTAAGAAATACAACTACACGCAGAAACCATCTAGTACCCATGAATCTGAAAAATAACAAAAGTCTGTGAGAACCATTTGGCAAGAGATACATTTGTATTTACAAAACAATATGAATAGACCTAATAGGTTGTATCTAAAGAACCTTTGATCATTATAACACCCACATTGATAGGAAATTCCATAATATAGAAATATTGTTATCTAAAAACAATGAATTATATTGTGTTACACAAGAACCAGGTGATGTCTTCTGCTCTGGCCCTTGCTTAGAGTTTAATCATGTTCACTCAAGATCTGAAGAGATACAGTTAGGACTAGAGAAAAGAAAATTATGAGATTGTGGGGTGTGACTTCCTGTGAAGCAGTCTATTCTCACACACCCTGTGACCTTATAGAAATGGGAACCGTGAAAATATTTTCTAGCTTGGGGGTTAATCTTATAGTTCACTTTCTCCAATGTGCTCCACCAAAGGCCAGATGGGATTCTAAAATGAACTAGGCTCTCACTACAAAGCACCCTTGTAGCCTGAGGCATGAAGAGGTATTGCAAATATGCGTGCAATGTGGAGGTCCCAGCAGGATTTCCACAGAGGGCCCGTCTGAAGAGGCATGGCCACTCTGGGAAGCACAGCACTTTGAACTTCTCAGTTCACTCTGAGCACTGACCCTGCAGCATGGGCAAGGAGGCCAATTCAAACCATGTGTACAGAAAAAGGTCAGGGCAGACCCAGTCAATATTCCCACCCCTCTGCCTGGTCATAGGCCCAGCTTCAGACACTTCAGAGCTCCCTGCTGGCAGGCCATGCCCGCTAAGTGCACTGACTTTGTATGGTGGCAAAAGCGTACTCCTCACAACGAGAAAGCATGAGGAGTTTGGGCATCACTTGTCCCTGGATTGAGCTGTGGCACTACCAGAACTCTACCAGAACATCTCCACTGCACAACTTTAGACAAATTGCTGAGTCTCGGAGCCTTAAGGGCCTTCACACATCTAACAGGATGCTTCCACATAAGTTGTATGATGCTACAAATACTATGTAAGATAACAAAGCACACCAGGAAGCAGTCTAGTGCCAAGATCAAGGTCTGTCAGCCTCAGTTTCCCTCATCTGTTAAATATCAACAGCAGAATATTTTCCTAGTGAGACCCTCATGAACACCCAGTAAAGGGCAGCAAAAAGTATTGAGCAGAACATTGCAGTAAGGTGGAGCCCCAAAAAACAGCAGTGCAATTTCCCTTCTAGTTTTCCTATATGCATAACACAGAAAAAACTATTTTTTCCTACTGTCATATAGTCAAATTAAGAATGTTTAGTGTTTTGGGGGCCAGTGAGTTGACTCAGTGATTAAGGACACGGGCCACCAAAGCCTGGCTGCCTGAGCTCAGCCCCCAGAATCCACGTGGTTGAAGGAGAGAAACGACTCCTGAAAAGTTGTCCTCTGACCTCTATAGGCTGTGGCATGGGAGGTCATAGGCACAAGCATGAAACAAGCAAACAGACAAACACACAAACAAATAAATGGAAAAAGAAACTTAAGACAAAAATATAGTGATCTCAAAACTGTTTCTACATGCCCTGAACATTTTTGCACAATGTCTATATTCTCTAAAACGTGCTAGCATATGTTGAATACATACACATTCTAGGACTACAAAGCAGAGGCAGGGTTATACAGATTCTGTGAAACCTAAAGAAAACACACACAAGGAGAGTGTCAGTTTGGAATCGATTATGTGTAATAGCAAAGTCTGACAATCTTAACCAAAACATATCTGGGTACTTTTTCAAAAATCTCATCTCAAGTTGTGTTTCTTTTTAAAAAAAAAAAAAAGGTTTGGTCATCAAAGGATTTATGTAACATTTTTGTAACAGCAGTTTTCATCCTGTGGCCCAGTTACCTTAAGGAGGAGAAAACCATGTGTGCATGCTACCGTGAAAATAATTCCAGGAGCAACCAGACCTCTGGATTTAGAGAACTCAGCTTACAATTTATTTCCTCTAATCCACTTGATTTTCCCAGCTTTCAATTGCCAGTGTATGTGTCTCAATAAAGGCTATGGTTCCACCAAAACTCAAATTAGGGGCTGGGCATGTGCCTTCCAGGTGCCCAATGGAAAGTGGTTGGCCTCTCTAGAAGATTTATCTTCACTTGACAGGTGTTAATGTTCTGCCTGCGTGTATGTACGTGCACCACGTGAGTGCCTAGTGTCCTTAGAGGACAAAAGAGTAGTTACAGATAGTTGTGAGCTACCACGTGTGTGCTGGGAACTGAGCCGGATCCATTGCAAGACTAGTAAGTAATAAGTGTTTGTAATGGCTGAACCATTTCTCCAGCCCCACTTAGAGCTATTAGTAATCATCTCCCTTGTGATATTTCCACCGAGAAAGCACTAGGATTTTAGGGCTCACTTCTATCTACATGAGAGTGCACACGCACACACGGTCACTGAGAAGCATTGTTGCCAATCTCTGTTATTACCTTCACTCCTGGTTTGAGCACAGGGGAAGCATTGACAGCTGGAGCTGTCACATAAGGAACATGGGTGACAGCTGATGACTCAAAGTCCAATGCATCTCTGCAGAGAGCTGCTCTTTTTAGAAAAAAAAATGACATGGGAATATTACCAAGAGGTTCAATGCTATCATGGTATCCATGTCAGGAGCAAACCAAGATGAAGTTGTCCCAGTGAATCTTCAGATTCAGTCACTAAAAAAAAAAAAAATCAGTGTTTTTGAAGGGAGTAAAGGCTTTCCTCTAACAGAAATCCTGCATATACACAAGCCTACTAGTATTTCCTCACATGGAAAAAATATTTCTTGCAAAGAACTAAACAAATAAAAAGAACTATGCAAACAGAATAGTATCCATTATGATGTTTGAAAGTATATTTACAGAAAGCAAACTACATGAATACACAATCAGATGGACAATATTGTCATGTTGCTTTAAGAGAACTGGGTAAGTCTCATACAAAAAAAAAACGATGATAAAGATTTTTCCCTTTTAAAAGTAAATAGTAATTTAGGCCTTCCTCTCTTAAAAGAGCAACTTCTATTTATTCTGCATCGTTGGGTACCACCGAAAAGCCCATTCGTTACTTCTAGATGACATTTTTGAGCCTTTGGAAATACAAGCAACAGTCACTTCTCCTTGTCCAATCAGGGATGATAATTGACCTTCTAGGATAGAACATCCATCTTAGCAACTTTTCACACAATGTACATGTGATCTTCACGTCAACATCACGCAGAGGAAACATGGCTTATAAGCGGGGGTTAAATAACAGATAAATCATGTCCTGCACAGCGCATGGAAAATGCTCCATTTTTCATATGCATTATTGGCTTTGTGCTGTCCCGCCACTGCCACAGCTTAAGCGTTCTTTCTTTCCCTTTCTTTAATATGACTGCCAGCATTTTGATGTCATATGTTTTGCCTTATTGAGCCATTTGGGCCACAGGTGTGCCACTGTGTTTTTGACGGAGTGTTGCTATTCCAGAGTGCTCCATCCCAAACACAGCCCCACACATGTAATCCAAGCCCAAAGATGAGTCAATCACTGTGTTTGCTGCGGTACTCACGAGAACTTTCTGCCAACTTTACAGCCCTAGTAACATGTATACTAGCAAAAGGACAAGCCTGAAATGTTAAAGACTTGCCCTCATAAGATTTTCAAGGGAGAATTTCCTTGTGTGCATCCGCTCTATTGGAGTTAAATTGTTGTCAGATTGCAAAAGCCTTTTTTTCATGCCTCTTCACACCCCTTAAATAGGAACATTCCAAAACGCCATGTAAATAGTCTTCCAAGTCAGAACCAAGAACTTTAAAAGAATTTCTTAACAATGAAAATATTCCCTAAAATGCCAGTCAAGATTCTAGCAATCCTGATAAGCACAAAACAAGCTTCGTGAATCGCTTTTAAAAGGCTTTACTTTCTTACTGCATTAAGGAAATGCCCACTCTGAAAAGGCTCACAACAAAGAGAACAGCCCAGCCAGGGAGGTTTAATCTGGGTATTATTTTCAAGGCACACTTTGAAGAGAGGATTTACACACTTTGAACACTCCATCAGACGCGTAGACTTGCCTCTGCCAGTGTTTATTTCTTGAACTGATTGCGGTTACAAGATGATTAGTGAGAAAGATGCTGAGGGAGAGGAAGTAAATCGAAGGACAGGTGTCATATCCTCGGCACGCTTGCTTAGGGCTTGCACAGCCAGTTCCACGGTGGCACTTTTGGCACTATGTGGGTGGCTGCCTGACTTCAAATGTTCAGCTGTTCCGGCTCCCAGGGCACTGGCAGTCTGTCTCCTCCACTTCAGAATCCTCCGGTGATGAGTCTCCGGCCCTTTAAACAGAGAAGCCTGACAACCATATGGTGATTTAAAGAGTGCTATCTAGCGATGCGAGGGCTTTATGAAGCACATCTGTACGTCACTCCGCTGCATGCGGTCAGGATTGTCTGTTGTTCTAGTGAGAAGCCACCTCCCTGTCCGGCTCCTTTAACAAAAGCACAGGCCTTCACTAATGGAAGGGGGTAGGGAGGATGCGGCTTGCAAAGCATCTATCCCAAACTCCTTAGAGGGGCAAAAAGATCATGTGTACATACAATTCATAATGTTAAAACTTCTTCCCCCAAAAGCAATTATTTTTTATCTCAAAGAAGAGGACAGCTACCAACAAAGCTGTGACTTCTCTGTTGTACCTTCGGTTGGTAGACAGCCACAGAATCAATCTTAATGCTTTGTTGAGAAGTTTTAATTACAAACTTCTTACCATGTTTGGAATGAGTTCATGAGTTCTGTGCCTTCTGTTTCGGATTAGGGGTCCAGGGATTCAGTGCACATAGCTGTCCTGGCCAGCAATACATGGTAATACTTCAACCAAAATGGTTGTCAGCCAGATAATGCCTCTGCAGAGGCAGGTGTGCATACAGCCAATATCACACCTCTCCCAGGACAGAATCATACATTGAACCAAGTTGTTTACCTTTGGAGAAAACAGTGAGCTTGGTGCGAATTCCTGGGTCATATTTTCATACCCAAAGTTTCCCAACATCATTAAGCTGCTACTTCCGAAAAGTAGAAAGGCCGATGGAACTGCGCCTTAGGCCCCTCTAGTTCCAGTCTGGTTTCAAGCCTCCCAAGGTTGACAGACCAAGCAAGTACCAGCTTCATGTGATATCACACAGGGAGGCTCCAGAGAACTGCCTAAGACAAGCTTGCTTCAAGTGGACATATTGGAAGCTTCTCTGACAGGGAAGTCAGGAAGTGTGCCTGCCTCTACCACTAGGCCCTGGCCATGGCATTCACAGGTTTGTTGGATTTGAGGGAAGAGGTGCTCATTAATTCAGATGTTCACAGCACCCTCAGTTGCTACAGCATAGAGACTGTGCACCAAAACCAGCGGTGCCCCAGGGAACAGCCCAAAGAGGCCTAGGTACCCCCAAGTGGAATCAGGGCATCACAGGTGCACTGAGATGCTGGCTGAGCCCCCCTCTCCATCACTCCTGTATCCCCAGGATGCCTGCAGCCCTCTGCAGGCTGCAGGGTTGCCTTGCCCAAGCACATCACAGTCCTTCTCCTGGAACCTTCTCTCACGTCTGCTCCCACGCTTCTCAGCTTCTCATAGCAGATTAAAGAATGTGCGTGTTGTTGGGGAAGGAAGGAAGATAAAAGATTCTGAGAGAACATAGGAAAGACATTTAGCAGGATTGACTTTACTCGGACCAAAGAAACAAATTAAAAACCTGCTTAGATTTTTACCACTTCGTAGTTTCACAACAAATCTAAACATGAACGCTGTCAATGTTGGAGGAAATGGGTAAGAATTCGGGGTGACTTCCGAGTTAGAAAATGAATGTGACATGTAAGACAATCCCCGTGTCCTAAAGAGTGTGGCTGGAACACACAGTATATTCCAGCAACTTCCAAGGCAGCAGAGATGCCAGATGTCCACTGTCTTGTATTTCAGAACCTGGGGCCTTTTTATTTGTTTTCTTTTACAATGTGATGAGCTGGAGATGCATCCTGTGCTATGTGTTTTGTCAAAAGCCACAGACACAAGTGTCAGTACTGCCCACCCTCGCCTTCTTAGTTAGACTGTGCCTAGTACTGGCCAAGCAAAAATCGGGTATGCTGTTCTCAAAATTCAAGCAGTCAAACAGAAATGGGCTTTCTTTCTAACTGGGGAGGGGGAGAGAGGGAAGTGTCAGTCCGTGGGTTTATTCCCATGGTTCTTTTCCATCCTAGCTAAAGGAGAAGCTTGCAGTACATTACCCCAGTATTATACTGGGAATTTTTAAACAAATAAGCATTTTTATAACCTAAGCTATGTCCCAATTCACCTCCTGAGCCCAGAAGAGAAATAAAAACGGCTTAGTAGAGAGGACAAATGCTACTAGAGAAAGAATCTCCCTCAGTGTGCTGCTGAGAGTAGACACACATTCACATACTGTTTATTATACTTTGGGAATTAAAAGAAGTTTCGTGGGGGGAAACTTTTTCTAGCTGTATTTAGAGAGTGATCTGAGATGTGGGAAAGTTGTCTATTGCTTATGTTATTTTTTTCACCCACTTTTGAATTCTTTGAGGCTCCATTTCCCCTGAGTTCAGCGGGTTGCCACCCACCTTGGCTCTTCCTGCCTCTGCCCCAACAGAATTTCTTTGTTGTTTTATCTAATCAGATTCAGAGGCCCAGCTAGGGTTGGCCCACTTGGACTTTGCAAGGAGGTTATATTTCTGATTTCCCAGGCTTCAGAAGAACTAAAAATAACTGAGTTGAAATCTGAAAGGCAAAGCTGTTTTATCTGCCAGTATCATCAGGAGATCGAATTGGGCTGAACCAACAGAAAGGGACTCTCTCTGCTCTGGGCAAATTGTAGCTCACAGCAGCCTGCGTGGCTAGAGCCCCAGCATGTCTCATGCTCATATGCGATCTTTTTTCCTCACTTTCATCCATTAAAATTATCCGTATTAGGAGCTGGGTAGAGGGTTCAACTGTTAAAAGTGCCTCTTGCTTTTCCCGACAACCAGAGTTCAGTTCCTACCATCAATGTCATGCCCCACAACCACCTGTAACTCCAACTCCAGGAAATCTGACATTCTCATCTGGCTCTCTTGAGTACCAGCACCCAAGGTGGTACACCTTGCACAAACATATACATGTGCACATAAATACAAATAAATCGTTTTCAAAGCACCTATGCTTCAATGATCATCTTCAAAATAAAATTATTTATGGGTCATGCTGACCTTTCTCCTAATTGAGTCGTTAGACTTAGTAGACAAGGTATTCTCCATATATGAGCTAAGCTCCCACAAAAAGCTAGTCTTAAATAACACTAATGGGATGAACGTCCTCTGTCGGAAGGATCAACATCACCATCTAGAACCACTTTCTATGTTTTAGTCTCACATTAATTCTTTTCTTATTTAATGTGGAACCTTGCAGAGAAACTTGAACAGTGTGTGCCCCAAGACTTATTTTGAAGGATTTGCTAATCAACACAAGCAGGATTCATTTCACGAGCCTCTCCTGGCCAGAACTTCCAACCCCGTGTTCTCCAAAGATGGATTATGCCCATGAAACATGGTGAGGGAACATCTGTCATACATGAAAGATAAAACATATCTGGCTTTGCTTTTTCATGTTTTATTTTTTAGAGTCATAAAAATGAAAGAGATTAAGTCAGGGGGAAATTTGAAAGGGAGTGGGGAGTGGAGTTTGTACTGTTAACTCTGCTAGGACTTCAGAAAAGATATAGAATTTCAGTTCTGAACGCATATGTGAAACTAGAGATTGTGAAAATAAATATTTAGCCATATTCCTAGTTATATTTTTCTAAAGGTTAAGAGTTTCAGACTGGATTAAAAGGGACGAACAAACAGTGTTGGACCTTCTTTCTCTGTCATGTTGACTATGATAGTCCTGTCTTACAAAACTAAGCAATAAAAAAAAGGTGACAGACACTCAATATAACATTAAATAGCATCATTATTAATAATAATTGAAAGTATTGAAATGTTACATGGAAATTTTAGTACGTCTTTAAATATGGCATCAATAACCCTTTGTAGAGAGTAAATGGCACCCTTGATGAATGTGTATTGTTTGACATCAGCGTAGCCATGTAAAGGACTCCAATGCCTCAGACTCATGGGAGTGGCAAAGCCTAGAGTTGGGGGAGGGAGGGATGGCAAAGTATTTCTCTTCTAGGGAGAATGTTGACAGTGTATACAGAAAATGTCCATCATGCCCAGGTGTCTATGGCCTGAAGATTGCTCCCCTACATAGTTGGCTACTACTAAGATCAGTTAAATCTGCCTCTTTGTTCAGTTGTATAGCACTCTGCTTCCCTGTTTATCTGTATGCAATAACTTCTCCTTCCTGCTCAATTGTATATAATAAACACACCGAGCTTCGACAACCCCCTCCCCACATACCTAAGAATCAGTTGGCCGCGGTTTCCCCATATCTGCGCTAAGTCCCAATGAGTACATTGACATAATAAAAGCGACTTAAGCGGCAGAACACAGATTAAGACTGTCAGTGCACAGGAACAGACGTGAAATTTCCCACGCTGAATCATTTAAAAGCTTTAGGAGAGATTCCGCGCTCTCTGTGTGATTTTTGTAAACGTTTTCCCAGTTCTGACCATCTTTAATTGGCACTAGAACAAGGATGAAACAGTACTAACTGTCCTCCAAGACCCAGCAGCACACAGGAGGTACTTGCAAAATACCCCTGAATGATGAAAGAAGAGGTGAATAGACACAGTAGACATGGTCTCATTCCCATGATATTTTTGGTGGGGAATATGAGATACACCAATATTTCCTGTGAGCATTGGCCACGTTTCACTTAGCTCTTTGCTAATATGACTTTCCAATGTAAAACTCTGCAAGGGTTGAAATAGAAATCCAGAGCCCTTTTCCTGCAAAACTGAATCCTCTGTTACTATATAGCTATTCCAGGCAGAATTTTGTTTGAAATGAAGAAAGGCTGAATAGATTAGGGAGGAGCAGGAAACCCCTTTGAAGAAGAGCCTGAGATACAAAAGGGCCACAAGCCACAAGCATTGACATTTGGTAAGAAAATAAAAAAATGATCAATATCTCCATTCTCTTTCCTGCTCCAGTAGCTTTACTGTTTCTTTTCAGTCCAAAAGCTTCTTTTGCTGAATGAAAAAAAAAATTTAAAGCATACAAATTTATCTCAACCATGTTAGATGTTTGGGACATTAAAAACCATGAATACTTTTGCAAAAGTATTTTAATAGATCTACAGTTGCCCACACAATAATATATACATACATATGGTAATAACATACATATTATTAATATATTATTACTCATAATAATATATTTAATTTTATATAATATAAATTACACAATATTGCTAATAATATATTCATTGCTGATACATAGATAGCTAATATTTTATTTTATGCAGCACAAGTCACTTTGAAGTAGAATCTTGCATGTGTAGAATATTTTGAATACTTAATCTCCATAATAAACAGCAAAAAGAGTTCCCCACATATATTAAATTTCACACATTCAAAACCTCTTTCTTTTGGGTGTTTGTATGAATATCTTGTATAAAACATCTATTAACATGGCAGAACTATATCAAAGACAAATGTGAACTAGGGTACCAGAGGAGGGACAAGGAGATGCCACAGATGAGCACAGGGAAGAGATTGATGGGCCATACTGAATAGGAGCTGTGTGGATCTGCTGGGTAAATAGAGAGTAGTTTATACTTGGAATCTTAGACATTTTAGGAGGTGCTTAAGGGAGCCAGGGATGAAACCGGCAAGCATATCCTGGTTTCTTTTTAAAGTTTCTTTATTTGTTTGCATTGGTTCTACATGTTGATGGGGTACAGTGTGGTTTTCCTGTGTGTGTATAAAGGAGTCTGCATGTTTTAATGAAAGCACACTCATTTTCAAATGTTTGATAATCCAGAACTCCAATAAAATGGGTCATTTAAAGAAGTAATCAGCTGCTTAACAAAACTAAAGTTTAGTACCTCTTTCTCCAGTTAAAATTACCCAAAATCCTTTACAATGGATGGTAGAAATTTCAGAGTAGCTTTAAGAGTAGTTGCTAATGACAGTGTTGTGGGGTTTCTTAAGTTACTTTCAAAAGATGCACAAATTCAGTTATCCATATACGCCTACACACTCAACATCTCCAACTGCTACTTACATCCAGAAACTCAGTAGATGTAAAACTTTCTGGATTATGTGGTCAGTGACTACATCATCCATCTACCCACCCTTCCCTCTACCCATCTATCTATACATTTATCCAAAGTACAAACCTTCAAGTTTTCATCAACTTCTCTCTGTACCCCAGCCCATAGGTCACCAAGATAAATACAGTTTCTTCTAGACAAGCTCGTGAATTGATTTTTCTCTCTCTTTGTCAATACTCCATTCTTTTCATATTTCTAGCTGGACCATCAAAGTACCTTCAATGTGAAATTTTGCCATCATCCCCATCTCCCTAACCAAGGTCAGTTCAAGCACAAGAATTCTCAAGCACAAAATACAATTATATAATTCATTTCAAGACTTCTATGTGAAGAATATTATCAAGGTTTATGAGGTCTTTCACATTCTACCCCTGACATTTTTAACTATGAACATCTGTTAATCCATACAACATTTTTAATTGAAAGAATGATTGTTGAAAGGGTAGGAAAATAATCTGCGACAAGATATATTCTGAGTAGCTCACAGAAATTTTGTTAAGGTTGGAAAACCAAACTGAAAAATAGGTGGGGGCTAGGGAGATTATCCAGGGAGAAAAAGGAAAACAGCACCAAGAAAACCCAGCCAAAAGCAGAGTATGCAACCAAACTACCATTGTAGAACAGCGATCCTGAGCTTCAGAGACAGCACTGCTAGGCTCTCTAGAACAATCTGTGGTCTAGGGCCACCCATCCTGCTGTGACCGGCACCAGCAAGTGAAAACCCTGTGGTGCCATGAACACCAGAAGAAGATTATTTCTTTTCTGCGTGCTTTTCTTCTTTTTTGTCCCATTAAACTAGCAGACCTAGCTATAGGCTCACCCCTTGCCTAGGGAGGAAATGCAGGGTGTGAAAACAAGAGAGGCATTTCCCTTTCATTGAGAACCTGGCCATAGAAAGTGGACTCAGATGCTCAATGGTAAAGCAATCACTGCTTCTACTAATCAAACTATGCAACTCCCCATCCCCCCAAAAAGATGTGCTTCTTTTGCCCTCTTCAAATGGCAAGACAGGTTCTATTCGATAATAGGAGCATAGTGACCTAATGCTGCCTCCTCTGTGGAAACACTGATTGCTACCTCTGAGCAGAACTGGCACCTTCTTTGGTTTTGAACCATGGCACTCAAATGCAACACTATTTATAATCACTTGTCACGTCATTCCATGTGTTTTTCCTTTTCTGCAATAAATTCCTCTCTCTAGGGATTATGTGTTTCATCTCTGGACCATCAAAAATCAGCATAGTTCTCTGAGCTATATATGCCCTCCGTTACATTTGGTGAGTAACTTTTAATGGAAGTCCTTAGAAAAATACATTGGACTTTGTGGTCCAGAACCCTAAAGACATTGATCTTAATGCTCAGTAGCCAAAGTACCATAATCTTCCTTTTACCCAGTGACAGAGACTAATGGTTTACAAGACAACTGCAAGACAGAGGTGCTCTTGGTGTGAAACTGGCCCTCGGCCTCTTAAACAGCACTCCACTCCATTCTCAGTCCTGCATCCGTTATAGTATGTTTTTGTGAGACAGTTGACTGCTCTGTGTAAAGATATGTCACTGTGAATGGTTTAATAAAAAGCTAAATGGCCAATATGTAGGCAGGGGCTATACCAAGGACTTCTGGACAGAGAGCTCTGGGAAGAAGAAAGGTGGGGTCACTAGTCAGACTCAGAGGAAGCAGGATGGGCAAAATGGAGAGGAGGCAATGAGCATGTGGAAGAATGTACGTTAAAATATATAGGTTAATTTAAGTTATAAGAGCTAGTTAGAAACAAGCCTAGGCGAAGACAGAGCTTTTATAATTAATAATAAGTCTCTGTGATGTTTTTTGTGAGCTGGCAGCCCAAAGAAAAATCCGTTTACAAATGGTGTCCAGTGGGTTCAAATATCCAAACACAGGGCCTGAGAAAGCTAAGGAATGTTCTGGACAAGGAGCGGGATGTGGCTTTCTCATTTTACAGTCTCTCAGGCAGGCCAGGACTCGGCATACAGAGGCATCACTACTGGTCACTGCCTGTGGGCAGGAGCCAGAGACCAGTGCTAAACTAAGCTGAACCACATTGGCGAATGACATAGCTGCTTAAGATTTATCTCAAGCCAGTTGGTGGTGATGCACGCCTTTAATCCCAGCATTTAGGCAGCAGAGACAGGCAGATCTTTGTGAGTTCGAGGCCAGCCTGGTCTACAGAGTGAGTTCCAGGACAGGCTCCAAAGTTACAGTGAAACCTTGTCTTGATAAACGAAAAAATAAATAAATACATAAATTTAAAAAAAAGATTTATCACATGTAATCAGAGAGAGCAGCAAATGCTCCATAAAATTAGGGGGCGGGGAACCTTCTAAGCAGTTTACAGTGTATATGCTTTTAGAAAAAAAGAAAATGGGTATAGACAGTTATAGAAAAAGTAAATAGTTTATAAGTGATATAAAGTCTTTAAAGAGAATAAAATAATATAAAAAGGATAAGCCACGTAAAGATAGAAAATACAGAGTCAGTGTAAGCAGACTTTTCTATCCTGCAACTCCCAAATAACTGCAGAGACTTAACATTAATTATAAATGTTCAGCCAATAGCTTAGGCCTTTTTAAAGCTAGTTTTTAATAGCCTAAATGAACTCATTTCTATTCATCTGTGTGCTGTCCTGAGGCTCGTTGACCTCATCTGCATACTACCCGTCCTGCTCATTCTGCATCTCATGGCATCTCCTCTAACTCTGCTCTCCTTCCCTGCATTCTCTCTACCCCCAAAACTCTGCATAGCTATAGGCCGATCAGCTTTTTATTAACCATGAGAGTAACACATCTTCACAGTTTACAGTAAGTTCGGATCCTTTATGCTGTCTTGTTGACTTTAAAGCTTTTGATTGCTAATGAGTGAATAGTTGCCTAGAAAAACTACAAGACAAGTGGCATATATATTTACCTATTCTAACATAAAACAAAAAAATCATCTCTGGCTAGTCTATACTTGTGTTAATGCAGATATGTATGTTACCTTTGAAAGTCTGTGTGATTTCAGGGCAAGGGGACCAGACACCAATAATAAAAGTGGCCCAGGTGGTCCAGCTTCACAAAGTGCCTCTGTTGCAGTTTCCTCAGAGTTCTGAATCCAGAACAGTTTCAAGGCTGCTGGCTGAGATAGTCCAGCCTCACAGACTTGTAGCCAGGACTGCAGATAAGCTTTATGCTTTTCCATTGCACAGAGATTGGACAACTAATGTTATTCCTAACTCTCCCAGTTCTTGAGCATTTTCTAAGTCTTCTCAGTGTCCCACAAGAAGCCATTGCCCCAAGACAGGAAACAGTCAAGAGAACACAATACCCACATTCCCAAGAGGTGGAGTGGGTGTTTTTCTTTTTTGTCATTTAGTGGGTTATAAATGTTTTTCATCATTTAAGGTAGTTGCTTATAAGTTGTTATTGGTAATGGTCAACAAGAAAACTAAACTAAGGAGATTAGATTCAGGAATCTCTTTCAGAAAGGAAAATGGAAGATATAGTATTGGCATGATGGAATAAAAGGGTAGATTGTTGAATCTACTTTTGAATAGCCATTAGCCTAAAATACTTTACATTAGTATGGATCTTTATATATTGATACAAATTTAAGGTTTTGTTATAATATATATATGTGTGTGAGTGTGTGTGTGTGTTTCTATTCTTGTTTAAGGTAGTGTACTTATGCAACTCATTTAAAAATGTAATGCAAAGTTTTAGTCCTTGAAAGCTATTTAGGATAATAAAAGAAGACAAGTTAATAGTTAGTCATCTATAACAATCAAACATGTTATGTTTGTTAAGAATGTTTTCAAGGTCATACAGTTATATGTTTTAGATATATAGGTGATCTTCAAACATGTCAAAGACATACAGAACATGGCATTTAAATGTTTTAATAACATAAGGTTTTTCATGACAGTGAGACGTATCTTCTCCTGGCAGCACAAAGTTACTTCAAAAAAGGATGATGGACATTTAAGAACATCCATATGGAGTTTAGTTTCATTGTGACAAAGCTAGACATTTGGACAAGAAACTTCCCTTAGCTCAATGGCTGAGAGTATAGTGTACAAACAGGACAAGCAAGATACAAAGGAATATGACTGCTGAACTTTGCCAAGACAGGGTGGAACAATCCTTCAAAATACCTGCTTCATATAAAAGTCTGTCAGATATTCTAGGCCTCAATATTTCAGGGGCACCTTGGGGTGACTGTTCAGGCAACTAGATGTCTCTGCTGTTTCTTAGTTTTGCGAGTTGCTTGTTCTGCACTTCTTGTTTACTAAGGTAATATTATATCCTTCTGGGGATTTTGATGAAGTTGAAGACCAGATAGTTATAGTTTTCTTCGTAATGATAGAAGGTAAATTAGGTACATAATTTTGGATTCACCAAGATAGGATTAATAATGGGGTATTTTCTCTGAATTATCCAAATGCAAGTGGACTGGACATTATAAATGTAATCCTTACCTCATAATTGTTCTTATTGCATAGAGTTTTACAATGTTAGAGCTAAAACTCTTACCTATTTGCTTAGACAAAATGGAGGAAATGTTACAAGTTATTTGAGTATACTGTGTAAAGATATGCCACTGTAATTGGTTTTTTAATACAAAACTAAATGACCAATAGCTAGACAGGAAGTATAGCAGGGACTTCTGGACTAAGAGCTCTGGGAAGAAGAAAGGCAGGGTCACAAGCCAGACTCAGTGGAAACAGGATGGGGAAAATGGAGATGAGTTAACAAGCACATAGAAAATCTAGTTTAAAAATATGGGTTAATTTAAGTTATAAGAGCTAATTAGAAACAAGCCTAAGCTAAGGCTGAGGTTTCAAAATTAATAATAAGTATCTGTGTCATTTTTCTGAGCTGGTGACCCAAAGTAAAATCTCTTTTCAGTATGTACTTTGGTATGCCACCAATGTCATATCTACACCAGGATCCTGGGTATTTATTTTACCACTTCAAATAGTTATGAACTGGGTAGTGAAGCATCTTGCAAAAAGTTTTTCATCATTTCACAGATGACGCTTAAAACAATTTCCAAACAACTCAAATCTTGTTGGATAACTCACATGCTCAGTAACATATTGTTCTTCTTGTGGTATGAAAACAACAGCCTGTTGTCTTTACCCATAATTCACAGGAAATTAGATCAAATTTTAAACTCTTTAAAACAACATTTCACTATGCCAGTATAACAACATGAGTGTGTAATTATTTTCAGGATGTATATGGATTCCAAGTTTCTGAAGTTAATAAACTTTATGGTAAACATTGAAATTTTATCAATAATAGAGACCCAATACCCCAGTCTCATCCCAGCTCTATAACAGAATACCACCACAACCTTCTGTCAGCCTTTCCCACATCTCTTGTGGATCTTGCGACCATCCCTTTCTACCTATCTCCCAGCCCCCAACTCCAACAGGCACCCCTGGCCAACCCAAGAGCAGCTCTTCCCAGGGCAAAAAGTTGGCTGAAGGCAGATCCACATGTCTTCTACTGCTCCTGAAATTCAAATTCCCAAACCTTATCAGCAGCTCCGTAGCTGGAAACCTGCTATGATTTCCCTTTCCTTTTTGACCCCATCCCCAATGTATCACAAATACCTTCTCCAGCCTTCCCTCCCTCAACTCATCCCAGTTACTCAGCCTCCAACACCAGCAGGTATTCCCTATAAACACACCAGCTGAACATGCTAGGAAAAGAGGCAACACACAGCCATCCCACTCTCCAAAAATCCAGAGAAGAAGCAGAACCCAGGAACAAAACATCCACCCAACAGAGACAAATACAGAAATCAGCTCCTAGAATTTTAATTATCCAAATCAAGATACCAAGATGTCAGTACAAAAATACAATCAACACCAGCTAGCGCAATATGTCTCCACTAGAGCTCAACTATCCTACCCCAGCAAGCACTTAGCCATCAAGGCAATGCAAATCAAAGCTACTTTAGGATTCCATCTTACACCTGTCAGAATGGCCAAAGTCAATAACACAAGTGACAGCTCATGCTAGATTTGCAGCATGGGAATACTCCTTCATTGCCGGTAGAAGTGCCAATTTGTAGGCACTATGGAAATCATTATGGTGGTTCCTAGAAAGTTGGGAACCAATCTATCTCAAGACCCAGCTATACCAAACTCGTGGGTACATACCAAAGGATGCTCCATCCTACACAAGGACACTTGCTCAACCATTTTAATTGGGGCTTTATTCATAACAGCTAGAAACTGGAAACAACCTAGAGGTGTTTCTCATCAGAAGAATAGAATTTTTAAAAATGTGGTACATTTACACAATGGAGTGCTATTCAGCTGTTAAAAAATGACATCAATCTTCAAATTTATGAAACTTGAAAAAAAATCATACTGTGTGAGGAGAGCCAGACACAGAAAGATAGCACAAATTCACTTATAAGGGTATATTAGCTGCTAAGCAAATAACGAGGCTATAATCCGAAGACCCAGAGAGTTTATACAAAGAGGAAGAGTCTAGGGAGAATGCAGGGATCTCCCTGGGAGGCGGAAACAAAATAGATTTTATAGGCAGACAGGGGGTGGTGTCAGGACATGGGGGAGTCATGGGAAGGGGATATGAGGTCTAGGGAGAGGGTGCAGAGAAAGACAGCTGGAATGGGGGGACATATTGGGGTAGTGTGGAAACCTAGTGCAGTGGAAACTTCCTGGAATCTATAAAGGTGATTCGAATGAGGATGCCTGGCAAGGGAAAATTCAACATCTCAATGGGGGGATACAAGCATCTCTAGCTGCCAGGCAAGGTTTCCTGCAGTGAGACTAGGGTGCATTCAATTGAGTTGTTGGCCAAGGCAGGGAGTCCTGTGGAAAGCCTCAAACAACACAGGCTGTTGCTAAAACAAAAGGTTTCTCTCTGCAAACTGACAGTGGGAGCCTCGTTGCCAAGGACAACACCTGCACAACTCATTGGAAGTTGAGTTGGTGCTTACTTGCAGCACTTACTTACTGCAGCCTTATATTCTTTTCTATGCAGAAAGGTAGTCTGCAGGATACTGAAAGAAAAAGCCTGCAACAAAACCTTTGATCTACAATCTGTCCTGCCTGCAAAATATGCTAGGACAATGGTGGCACAGAATGTGTGGGAGTAGCCAATATCTGATTTGCTCTAAGGCCCACTCTGAGAAGGACCCACATCTGACACTGCTTGGGTAACCAAGAACCAGAGACGAGATAGCCCAGAGACCTAGAGTAGAAACCAAATACTACTGGTCAATAAAATGATTCCTAATGATATTCTGCTATACTCATAGATCAGTGCCTTATCCAGTCGTCATCAGAAAGGCTTCCACTTTCCACTGGCAACAAATGGGAATAGATGCAGAGTCCCACAGTCAGACATTACGCAGAAAGAGAATCTAAAATTAGAGGTCTCCATCGAATCCCTCCCCTCAGAGCTTAGAGAATCCTGTTGAAGAGGAAGGGTAAGGATTGTAAGAGTCAGAGAGGATGGAGCAGAACAGAGAACAAGGCTCTCTGAATAAACTAAGCAAGGCATGTATGAGCTCACACACTGAAGCAGTAAGCACAGGGCCCATATGGATCTGCACCAGGTCCTCTACAATATATCCTGATTTATCCTGATTACAGTTTCTCCTCCCTCTACTCCTCCTAGTCCCGCCATTTGCTTTGTTTTGTTTTGTTTTTTGTTTTTTCTCTGTAGCTTTGGTGTCTGTCCTGGTACTTGCTCTGTAGACCAGGTTGGCCTTGAACTCACTTTAATCCCTGCCTCTGCTGGGATCAAAGGAGTGTGCTATCTTCATAATTTTATGGGAGTCCAGACTATAAGAATGAATAGGTCTTTGACTCTTTTTGCCTGTTCTTGGGGTTCTTTTCCTCCTGTTGGGTTGCTGTGTCCAACTTTGATATGATAACTTTCACTTCATCTTATTATAATTTATTTTGCCCTGCTTGGTTGTTATCTCTCAGAAGCCTGTTCTTTTCTAATGTGAGATAGAAAGGGATTGGATCTGGAAGAGAAAGAAGATGAGGGCAGTTTGGAGGAGTAGAAGGAGGAGAAACTATAATCAGGATATATTGTATGAGGAAAATATCTATTATCAATAAAATGAAAAAATAAATTTTATCAATAATAGATGAAATGCTAAATATATTTTATGTTACTAATATCAGTCAAGAGCTATCAGAACAGTATTTGTGAATTATGCTCATTGATCTTAGAAGCTATTTTTTTTTGCCTCTTTAGTGTTTGGATTTCGTATTTTGAAGACATAATATTTCTGTATATCCCTGGCTGACTTGGAACTCGCTGTGTGTTGTGAGATATTTTGATAACACTCTGATTATTCCCAAGACTGCCAATAAAGTTTGCCTTGAATCCAGGGCAGAGTTAGCTACTAATTGACCAAAATTAGCCAAGAGGTTTTGGAGGACCCAGGACTATAGAGAGACACAAGAAGTAGTAGGGAGGGACTTAGAAAGATTTGAGGGCCCTTTTTGGATTGAGGAAGGAAAGAGAGAATGAGGTCACTGGTCGGTTCTCTACCACTTCTCCACTGTTTTTACCCTGATAACTGATTCTGAGTTTTATATAGTAATAGACAATATAAATAATCACTTCAACTGTATATCTCAGATTGGTCTCAAACCCATGATCCAAGCGCTGGCAGGTATGCACCACTGTGCTCAGACCCATTCATTGTTCTTAGGAGTAAGACTTTTAAGCAGTATTGTGAATGGTCAGGATTGTGAAGTCAGGATTGCAAATAGTCAGGATTGTGGATGGTCAGGTGAATGGTCAGGATTATCTCTTAGGAAGGTCTAGGCATCTTATACATAGTGGACTTGGTACCTTACACTCCCTATAGGATCAAAACTTGCTAAAATAAAATTGGACTGAAACAGCTGACATTGGAATAGAAAGGATACAACAGTTGAAATTGGAAGACTGAACAATAATTATGCCTAAATTCAGGGGGAATGCGATTGTTCTCCCACGCACTCATGTTATCTCTCTTCTACACACACACACACACACACACACACACATGCTGCTTTCTTATACAAATTACAACTTTCATCAGTGTGCTCAGAAAGCATTGACATCAAGGTCTAGAAATTTATTACAGTATTTCTGAAGTGGTGTTCTGGGCACCTTTATTTTGCATATATTTTGGCTCAGGTCTGTCTAACTGTGTCCTGCTAATGGAGGTGCAGATAGTATTTAGATAAAACTCTTAAAGTATATTGTTTACTTTAGTGCATGGGGTTCCCTGAATTAGACCAAACATACCAAAAAAATAAAAACCCTCAAGTTCCACTTTATGACCTAGATAAAGAAATACTGGGAAGAATTTCGTTATAAGCCTCAATTGATATCTTTACCATTCTCACCTTTGTATTTATTTCATTATAGGCTGTTATTACTTAAGATTTTTTCCACAACATGAAATCTTTATTACTAACACAAATAACTTACTCTATCTTCATATATCCTAAAACAGCTTTATAAATTACTTATAATTCCTTATTCTGAAGTTTCCAATATAAAACCCTAACATTTATGATATATCCAAGGCGTAGGCATAAACATGAGTGCAGCTCTATTGGTAACATCTCAGAAAAAGCTATTATTCTTTTTATGATTATGAGAGGAGTTAAGTGGCTGGATAAAGGGCTCAACAGTTAAAACCATGTACTGCTCCTGCAAAGGATCTAAGTTCTGTTCCTAGAATCCATGGTCAAGTAACACAAGGGGATCCAATATTCTCTTCTACATCGTGTGGACACCTGCACACATCCACACACAATCACGCACATGCACACATAATTTAAAAATGAAACAAATATGTTCTAAGTAGGTGTATTTGTGTGGAACTAAAATTATAATGTTTAATTTTTATCTACTTTTATTAATTTTATCTCTAATAATTGATGCTACCAAAAATAAATCTCAAGTAAGAATAATACATTGTTAACCAAGAGTTTATTTATACAGTGGTGGTTTGTGTTCTAGTCTAAGTAGTTTCGTTGTTTAAGCTTCATAAAAGGTTCTGGATCAATAGAGATCGCTAAAATAACATGATAAAATACAAATAAATTAAATACTGTTTCCCAGCTCAGAGAGTCTTAATATATACTCCATGCATTTTTCCATGACATTCTACATACATACTTAACAAAATTGGAATTATAATTCTAAATTTAATATTTGAAATTTTGCCTCATTCTCAGATTTCATTTCATAAGGCCTGGGGAACGCTTTGAAAGAGAGAAACGGCTTTTCCTCCCTTGAAAAGTTGCCATTGCTAAAAACTGTAAGATGGGCCCCGCATGCTATATGTTGATGGTATTATCCAGGCTTTAAAAGACCGTTGATTTGAGCCAACACTGTTCGGTCCTCTGAAGTTCAAGACGCTACTATTCCTGGTAGCCTGCTCCTAACTGGCTCGCATCCCATTTCCCGAGAGTTCCTGCCAACTTGCCCCCTACCCACATCATCTACCAGGCTGTGGCCTCCACAACAGGGAAAGCTGGGAGCTCTCAGACCAGCCTACCTAATCCTCCATGACAGCCCACATCTCTGGAGGCTGGTCTGCCACTACTGGTACCAAAGCAAACCCGCTAGATGTTTAGGTTCAAACAAAGCATCTTCATGATGCTGACACATCCAAGCTCGATAAAATGAGGTCTGTGTCTCTAGCTAAACCACAGCTGACACCCTCCCCTAAGAGGAACCCACCATCGGCACCGTAGAGTTGCACAAAGAAGCGAGTTTCCAAACCAGGGTTCGAGTTTGTAATGTTATTATATGATTGCGCTTCTTTTTTTCCTTTTTCTGCAGTAGTTCTGTAACAGATTTTTTAATAGAAACTCTGTTTAAGGATAAATAAAATAAAAATGTCAAGACTCAGAAAACACTTCCAAATATCAAAATCTCAGTGTTTTTATTCTATTTTTGAAAGAAAAAAATGAAGTATTGGCATTTTTCTTGTTTGGGGGAGAAGAGTGGAGCATAAATCTTGCATGTTTACATAAAGTTGCTAGAACTCGGATTCACGGTATACTGGCTGTATTTTTCAGGACTTAGAAGGATGTTGATCTGAGCCAGAATTAAACAACATTTTTCTGACATCCAGGTACTAGTGTTCCTGGTAGCCTGGTCCTGGTTTGTTTCTATTTCATTTCCTATAAACTCTTGCTAAGTTGCCCCCTACTCTGCCAACCTGTCTCCCACCCTGTCACCCTGCCCTCCCCCTGCCACCCTGCCCTTGACCTGTGTAATCCACCAGGTTGAAGCACTACAACAGGCGGGAATGGGGGCTCTCAGGCCCTGCCATTCAACCCTCCTTGTGTAAAATAGCTTTCAGAGCAGGCGCTTTGTCAAATTGTGCTTCCTGTAAAGAGGAAAGAAATGAATCTGACGAAGAAATTTGTTTTTCTTCAAGTTACAATCACTTTTAAGAAAATCATGACACAAAGAACCTTCTTCAAAGACACAAGGACCTTAGCTTGAAGGCCATCACCAACAGTTATCCTTACTTGACTCTGAGGAACTCTCTACAAGAGTAGGAGAAAATTAATTTTTTAACTTATTACATGCTCTTCAGAATCAAGGCCCAAAATGGAAGAATCTTACCATTGCTAGAGCATTGCTCAGGGTAAAAGAATCAGCTTTAATTGCATATTTGTTAGATCTTGGAAATCAAGAGACCTTGTGGGTTCAGAGACCTGGACAACTACTGAGCAGGTAAAATAGATTCTATGGTTCCTTCATCGTTCATTGTTCTACTTTAGATGGCCATCACTGCTAACATTGAAATTATGGAGAGTGGCAATAAATCAAATTGTCATCAGACCTACTAGCGAAAATGCAGTTCAGGCTCTCAAAGATCAAGGTCTCCACCTATACACAATGATGGTTGGAAAGTAGTAAGGAACAGAGAGAGAAATGGAACGATTATTCCATAAATAAGACATTTGGTCAAGATGTAAGAATATCTTTGAACTATTCATTTATAACTTAATCTACCAAGTAATAAAGATTTAGCCAACAAACAATAAAGTCAACAATTCCAATAAAATTCTTCTTATACAAAACTCTGGTGAGATAAGAAATACAAAAATTAATAGCACAGTGCCACCCTGAGAGAATTAATGATCTGATAAGAAATGAATAAAAACATAAAAATAAACAAATAAAAAACAGAAGTTAAATAGCTACATATATAAAATTTTGGGGAAAAAAAGAAAGAATTTTTCTAACTGAGGTGGAGGCAACCAAGTGTCATCTCTAACTTTCGGTGTCAGGAGGACACTGGAGACTGGAGTGAGCACAGAATGACCCCAAACTGAACAGTTCTTTTAATTGTTTATGTATATGTTCACATGTGTATGAGTGAACTTGGGGTGTTATTCTTTGTGACCTTATATGTTGACATAGAGTCTCTAACGGGACCTGAGGCTCACCAGTTTAGCTAGGCGGACTGCCTGCTGCTCCCTGGAGATCCTCTCCTCTTGGCCTCCCCAGCACTGGGGTGCTAAACACATGCTTCCGCACCTGGGTCTCTACGTGAGTGCTGGGGGTTTGAACTCAGGTCCTTATGCCTACACAACAAGTACCTTATGGACTGAGCTATCTCCTTGGGCCTCTGAGTTGCTCTCCAACCCCTTCGGACACTTTCCCAGTGTCTGTATGCCTCTAACAGTCATCGGTGTCACACGGCCTTGGCTGCTCTCATCATTCATGATGGCTGGGCACGAAATAATGTGAGTGATGGAGTATTCAGAACTTTCCTTCCTGTGACTGCCACCCTGAGCACCACTCCCTGGTTCATTAAAACCTCCTGCTGAGGGCAGAGGAAGGATAGAGATGAAATTCATTTTGGAACTTGTTAGAAGTACTGATGAAAGGTTTGCTGGGATTGTGGAAACAAGCCTTTTTACATTTCCTTATTCTTTTAAAGAAACTTTGCTTTTCATCCGTGAGATTTATATGGTGACTAGGGAACAGATGTGTGCTTTGGATTTCTGCTTAAAGTAGTCCTTCAAAGACTTCTCGGAAAAGTTCAAGTTTTCTCTCAATCCATATGAAATATTTATTTATACTTTTTCTGTTAAAATTGACTGCATAACTACAAACAAATACCTGAGCAAAATGTTTCCAACCAACTGGATACACCAATATTTGTGTAGGTAGAATCTGCTTTCATGTCTAAATAGAATGCTTTTAAGGCCAGAATAGAGGGACTCTATACACACACACACACACACACACACACACACACACACACAAAGTCAAGCAGGTATGAGCAAAACAGCTCTAAAACTATTTTGTAAATAAATACACAGAAAACAAAGAATTAAGAACAGTTGTTATTAATAAGAGAAAGCCATGGATTAAAATGATGAACCCTTCAGCCGGGATTTTTCAATCCTAGGTCTTGCCAGGAGGTTATTGGCTCCCCTACTGTACCTATCTGTAGCAAAGAGACCGACTCCAGATATGAGTAGGCTGCCCCTAGGAACAAGATGAAGGCTGCCCAGACCTGAGAATTGTGATCTTGGATAGTAATCCCAGCAAGACAGAGCTGACTGGAGGATGAGAATGGAACATGGAAAGGGGATATAACCATATGGATGCTTGTGATAGCTGTTTTGACTGTTTAGGCAGTCAATAAAAATTAATTCTATCAAGTTTGTCCCTGAGTTGTTATTAAGGCTTTTTGATACCCATGAGGCTTCCAAGACACAAACATTAAAAAGTCTTTTATAGCACTTACTAAAAAACAATAGTAATTATAGTGGTAGTTATCAAATCATTGATTCCACATACACTATGGGATGTACTTCACAAACAATAACTTTGTTGTCAGTAGGTACATGATTTTGTTCAAAATTCCTATGTGCTTTTAGGGCATTCAGAGCTCACAACAGTGTCGTGTAGATGGTAATCTACCTGCTGAATCCATGAGGAGTTTGGAATGGTCTCAAATTTCAGTCTAAATATCTTTTCTAGAGCAAACATAATTTCTTTCAATGAGACCTCACCCTTCGGGGGTTCCTATGTCCACTGGGGGCTCCTTAGGATGGGCAGAGTTGAGCTAAACAGAGCCAGTGGTTGCTAAGTAAAACAAGCAGACCACAGGTAGTAAAAACAATCTTAAAACTCTTGACAAAGGGTTCTGGTTGTCCAATATTCACTCATGTGCCAAACTACTTATTAGAGTTTGGTTTTAGATTTATTTACTTTATGAATATGAGTAATTGCCTGAATGAATGTAGGTGTTCTATGTATGTGTATGGTACCTGGGGAGGCCAGAAGAGGGCATCTAGCACCCTAGAACTAGACCTAAAGACAGGTAACTGTAAACCACCATATGGGTGGCTAGAACCAGGTCCTCAGGACGAACAGCAAGTGCTTCTAATCACAGAGTCACCTCTCCAGGCCCTGATCAGCAGGGGTTTTTTTAATGAATTAAAACATGTATCAGCTAGTGTTTGCCATATTGACTATTTTTAGGTTTGCAGTTTGATAGCAAGTTATTTTCACACAGCTATGAAATTGGTCTTCAGAAATTGTTTGATTTTGCAAAGCTGGAATTCTACATTCTTTAACAACTCTATACTCTCCCCATTCTAGTTCCTGTCAATCACCATTCTGTTCTGTGTCCACTACGTGTACTTCATAAGAGTGGAATCCCACAGTAGGCTGTTTGTGACTCGGTTTGTGTGCCACAGTATTTTTGAGTACAGTATCTTTTGATGCACAACAGACTAAACTAAAAATCATTTTATAAGGTTTAAAAATACTGTATAATAAAGAGCAGCACCAATGGATGATCTTATGATCAAGAAAAACAAAAGTGTAAATTGTTTTAACTTGCTTGGGCTTTCATAGTTCTAATAATTTATCTAAAGCAAAAGAAAAAAGCTTTAAACCAATATGTGTTGCCTATAACTTAACCAAAAATACTTATCAATAAAGGATCTTTGCAGCTGGAGAGATGGCTCAGTGGTTAAGAGCACTGACTGCTCTATCAGAAGACCTGGCTTCAATTCCCAGAACCCACATGGTGACTCACAACTGTCTGTAACTCCAGTTCTAAGGGAACTGATACTATCACACAGACATACATGCAGGCAAAACACCAATGCACGTAAAATAAAAATAAGCTATTAAAAATAAAGGATCTTTAAATTATAATTTACTGTAAATAAGATAATACATTTTACTTTATCAGTTTTTCCAGTGAAAAGTATAAGACATATTTTACCATGCATCATGAAATACACTAAGAAATATGTTCAAAGATACTCCCAAGCTTTAACTTTACTTGATTGTGTCTTATTTTCAAGAATTTCTTGCCCTTTTTAGAATTACAATGCCAACTATAATTAAGTTACAGATTTATATTTCCAATCCAAGAAGTTACTGATACTTTTTTATTTTAAATGTTGTTCTTAAAAATAAAAGCGTGTACACATTGTTAAAAAAGAAGCTGATGTTCTTATAACCTACCAGATAACCCCATTACTCAAAAAACACATCTTTATTTACAAATGTCATTGTGTTGTGATGTTTTCTTCTGAAGTGTTCTTTTAAATAATTAAAATTTTAACTTGAGTTTATTTCCCACAAAACTCCAACTTTCTACCCTGCATTGTCCCTTTATAACCTCTGATGGTAAAAACAGAAAGTGACATCACAAATTACCAACCAAACTACCTTAAATCCCACTCACCTCAGTGGAGTAGAACTGTAGACCCTTTCTCATGTGCACATACCTTGACGAGAGGATACCCCTGATAATGTAGAAGTAACATTTGGACGATTTCAAACTACTTTAAACCATGGAAGAAGTCTTCCTATTTGAAACCTGTAGGTAAGAGAATGTTTATCTTAGTAATACAGCAGTTTATAACCCACCATGACTACAAGCTATAAAGTATAAATGAAAATAAAGATATGTAGAATAACCACTGTTATCTACATGTGCTTAAATAACAATAAGGATGCATGATTATATATTAAGAATTGAATTGAGTTTATGTATTATCTCAGCTTAGTAAAATTACTGTTATTGCCTGGGTTTTTCTATCCCCAAAAGCTTCGCCTCATTCAATTGATCTGGGACTATAATCCCAGAAAATACAATCCTGGGAACAATGAAGAAACAGGAGTTAAATCAGGAAGAAAGAAAGTACTGAGGTAAGAATGCACTGTCAAACGATAACTGATGTGGCTAAACTTTGCCGTTATTGCAGGTCCTCTGCAACAGTTTAATGAAATGCCTGAGGCTGAGGAGGGTATCATTTCTTCATGGACTGCCACCCATCATGGGCAAAGTGGCCCTGGGACTGTGACTAATGCATACTTGTTTGTCAGTTGCATGTGTGTAGTAGTTTGTTTCAGGGAGGGCTTGCTTGTTCATCCTGGCCATCTGGCTAGTTTAGCCCTGAAATAACCACACAGAAACTGTATTAATTAAATCACTGATTGGCCCATTAGCTCTAACTTCTTATTAGTTAACTCTTACATATTAGTTTAACCCATTTCTATTAATCTGTATATCACCATGAGGTCATGGCCTACCAGCAAAGTTTCAGCACGTCTATCATTGGTGGCAGGTCCATGGCATCTCTCTGACCCTGCTTTCCTCCTCTCAGCATGTCATTTAGTTTTCCCAGCCTACCTATCAAGAGGCCCAAAGCCGTTTCTTTATTAACCAATGAAAACAACACAAAGACAGAAGGACCTCCTACACCACTCTCTGCTGAATGCCAAAAATTCCAGGGAAAGATGCTTCCTCACTGGCCAGAGGTGAAGCATTTCCCAATTACACTTAAGACCAGCTGGCCAAAGTTTGTGAGAACCAATTGCAAAGTGATGGTTGTGTGTGGCTGAGGGGACTTGTGATGAACAGAGTGGCATCTGAGATAATTGGCCCTTTGCACTTCTCTGATCCTTTCCTGCTCATTTAATCAAATCTATCACAGAGATTCCTTAAGGAGTTGGTATGCAATGATCTCTGCAAGAGGTTTTGTGACATTAGCCATCAGAACTGCTGTTCTTGGTGGTTCTAAGGCATTGCTGACACCATCGTCTCTTTCATCTATTACTATTCTAATGTCTCCCACCTTTGGCCAACACTCTGCTGATCTTCCATTGTCTGAAAGAGGGACCCAAACCATCCTTCCTATCAGGTTATAGTTGTTGCAACAGTCTATCCAGTTATCACCTGCCGTAAAACCACTTCACTTGTGTGGTGATGGGGCATTTGTGAGACTTGCATTCATTCCTTCCCAATACAACGGATGTACAAATATAGGATCCGAAGAGCTGTTCTGGTTTAAAAGCACACATCCCAATTATTCACTTATGGTCACAGGGTGAACCAAAGACCCAATGTGGCCTTTGTGAGACATATCTGAACTTGCTGCTATCTCTCTCACCCCTCAGAATAACATGATCTGCAGTCTTCTCTACAGGTTTCTGAAGGTCAAGGGAGCCTGATTTCTCTGATAGACTTGTGCCTGTTTATATAGTTAGAACCAGTGCAATATGCATAAATGGACTCTGCCATTCAGGAATCCTAAAACTCAGCTAGTATTAAGGAGACTGGCTCCATGGAATCACTTTCCATCAAAAACTTTGACCTGTACTAAGACAGACATCACACAAATGCTTAAATGTTGACATTTTTCTCACTGCCAAGAATTCCCCTTAGGTCTACCCAGCAAACACAGGCGAGAGGTTCTAGACATCTCACATCAAAGTTATTTGATTCTTGCCCCATTTCAAGTCTGTCATGTCTCTGTGAATTGTCTCTCTGACTCTCAGGTCACCCTTAATACTAGGTTAAAGTAATTTCACATCTCTTTCTCATTTTTCTATTGGTTATTGTCACATTACAGACTTAAAAAACTTTCTGGCAGAATATTAGGTCTATCTCCAGGTGTCATTCATAGAATATTGAAAGCTAAGTTATGAGTCTACAAATGTCAATAAATTCTTCTTTACCCACACTACCATATTTCTCCTACTGGCCAAGACCTTTAACACCCATTCCTACACATGTTCCTCTGGTATGTAATCTAGTACCTGAAATCCCAAAAAACCATTTCCCCCTGGGGGAATAATATTTCCTTTACCAGGTATTCTGAGACCTCTGTTAGAGGAGGTCACTTGTTTGTTCCTGGCTGCTCAGCCTTGAAATAACCACATAGAAACCATACTATTTAAATCACTGCTTTGCCAATGATTTAAGCGTATTGCTAGCTAGCTCATATGTCTTTCGTTAACCCATTTCTATTAATCTGTGTATCACCACTTGACTGTGGCTTACCAGGTCTGTCTCCTGCAGGGCTACAAGGCTTCTCTCTGACTCCGCCTTCCTTCTCCCAGCATTCAGGTTAGTTTTCCCCGCCTAGCTTTGTTCAGCCCTGCTATAAACCCAAAGAAAATTTTTTATTCATTAATCAATAAAAGCAACACATAGACAGAAGGACTTCCCACACCAGACCTCAATGGAATCCTGGTTAGAGGCAATAAATGTTTGCATGATAGACCTGGAAAAGGACAAACATCACCTTGTAAATTTTTCAACATGACTCCATAGTGATGGAGGAAGGTCATTGGTTAAATTAAAAGAAACTGCTTGGCTCTCATTGGTTAGGAGATAGGTGGGAGGAGTAAACAGAACAAAACGCTGGGAGGAAGAGGAAGAGAGGTCAGACTCGACAGCTCTGCTCTCCGGAACAGACGCTTCAGAGAGACGTCATGCTCCCCGCTCCAGGGAAGATGCACGCTATGAAGCTCCGACCCAGGATGGACTTAGGCTAGAATCTTCCCAGTAAGACCGGTGCTATACAGATGATAAGAAATGGGCTAGTTCAGGTGCGAGAGTTAGCCTAGAAGAGGCTAGATAGGAATGGGCCAAAGCAGTGTTTAAATGAATACAGTGTCCATGTAATTATTTCGGGTAAAGCTAGCCGGGCAGGCGGCTGGGGTGTTGGGGACGCAGCGCCGCCGCCCTTATTACTACACCATAGGTCTGTTCAAGGTCTCTAGGCAAACAGAGGATGGAGTCCTTAATGAGGCAAATAGGAAAATTTGAGTCATTTGGGAAATCTGCAAGTTCAGTATTACCAAATATTGCATAATCAAAGGTCTACCATTGCCCATCAGGGCTGTAATTAGGACACCAAATGAGACCATATCTTCAGTATCCTTTGCAACTGTGCCCTCTTGTGATTAGACTGGGATGGACTTTTACTACACTCTTTCGCAGCTGCAATAAAAAAGATACCCTAAAATGTCAGAAAATCATTGTTTTTTTTTATAGTGTTCCTTACATTGATTGTAACTGACATAGGCCAGTCATTTTCTTTATCTAAAAGCACCCAGTCCAACCATGGTATCATCATTATGGCTACCACCAGCACCACACCTAAGTAAAAAAGTGAGAGTATGAGTCAGCCAGTCCTTTGTCTCTGCTCTGCTAACCTCAAGTGAGACTCTTCATAAGTGATGCTGCTGGTTGGTACCACCCCATTATCCATCAGAGTAGGTTCTTCATGGCCATAGGAATGATGAGCTATCTGATCTCCAAATCCCATCATTAAAAAAAAAATCTGTCTCTTGGCGAACTCTATTAACAATACCACTTATTCTTCCCAGGGTTCCTCAAATAGAACAAAAGACACAGATATGAATAAAAGTAATTGCTTGGGAATGAGTTGGCAAGTAGCAGTGGGCATTGGAGGAAGACAAGCTAATACAAAGATGTGCTCTTCTTAAGACAGTGCTGTGAAAAACCAGTTCTGAATCACACTGGATATCCTCAGAAGTCTTATGAACGTTCATAAAGACTGATAACCCCCCAGACTGAATGGGTGACCAGTCACTCATTAGCTCCAACCACAATGATCAAGAATGGGCCTGCAGAGGCTTAGAACCATGGATTTCTAAGAGCTGTATGGGCTATCTCCGAGATGAAGGGAGTCCCTGGGGAACAGAAGAGAAGGTTCATGTGAGAGCTCTCAAGGCAGACATGCTGTTGAGTTACAGCTGTGTGGAGCTGGCCAAAGGCTGATCCCAGCAGCAGGAATGAGAGGAAAGATAAGAGGCCACCAAGATTGTGACTATGATAAATGAAGTCTATGCATCAGAATTTGAACAAATTCAATAGCATAGGTTAGAAAATGATTCCATACATGGCCTCGGTGTGCTCAAGACTGCTCTGCTGGCTAGTCTTATGTCAACTTGACACAAGCTAGAGTCATCTGAGAGGACAAAACCCCAGTTGAGAAAATGACTTTCAGAAAAGTAGTAATTCTTGGCAAGGAGTTATCATTACCTACGGTATTTTACCTCAAGCAGAGACTAATGCTGAGTTAGCAAAATCCCTTCATAAGAGTTTTAAGACTGGAGGGGGCTGTTAATTTTTATTTTAAAATATTTTATTTTTAATATAATACTTTAATTCACACATGCATCACATACTATGCCTTTTGGTTATATTCGTAAGATCCTTCTGCCCCTCACTCCTTCTGGTTCACACTATACCTTTCAACTTTGTGTTCTCTCTCTCTCTCTCTCTCTCTCTCTCTCTCTCTCTCTCTCTCTCTCTGATGTAAAATTTTAAATGTAAAAATTTAAATGTAAAGGGTTAAAAGAAACATACAACAAGAGGGAGGGCCTCTTGTTCTTCCTGGCCACCTGGCTAGCTTAGACCCAAAATAACCACACAGAAACTGTATTAATTAAAACACTGCTTGCCCCATTAGCTCCAGCTTTTTATTGGTTAACTTTTATATCTTAAGTTAACCCATCTCCATTAATCTGTCCATTACCAAGAGGTCGTGGCCTACCAGCAAAATTTCAGTGCTTCTATTCCCAGTGGCGGCTCTATAGTGTCTCTCTCTCCACCTTCCTTCTCCCAGCATTCAGTCCAGTTTTTCCCCGCCTACCTAAGTTCTGCCCTATCAATAAGCCAAGGCAGTTTCTTTATTCATTAACCAACAAAAGTAACACATAGACATCCGGTAGGTGTGGAGTCCGAATCCACATAAATGTCAGTTAAAGAAGAATGCTTAAAAGAAATCCCACAGTGGCTCAGAATTGAAAATAATAGATGGTTATTTATTTAGGGGTAGACTCACAACTTCCAAAACAATTTTCTGACTTACTTTTAATCACAAAATGAATTTACATCAAAGAAGGAGCTATATATTAGATATTTGAAAATAATTTTATCTTTAGTCTTCTATTGCTATATCAAACTTTTCATTATACATAGAAATCAAAGGCTAGATTTGATATGTATTGAAGAAACACATCTTTTTGTGTGTGTGCTGGTTAGTTGTCAACTTAACACAAACCTAGACACACATGGGAAGAGAATCTCAACAAAGGAATTACCTCCATCAGATTAGCCTATGGCCATATCTGTGAGACATTTCCTTAATTGCACCAGCCCACCATGGGAGGTGTCATCTCTAGGCAGGGTGACCAGGGCTATACAAGAAAGGCAGCTGAGCAAGCCAGAGGAATCAAGGCAATAAGCAATGTTTCTCCATGGCCTTTGCTTCAGTTCCTGCCTCCAGGTTCCTGGTGAGCTCCTGCCCTAACTTCCCTCAACGATGGACTGTGACACGGAAGTGCAAGCTATATAAACCCTTCATTTCCCCAACTTGCTTCAGCTCATGGTGTTTATCTCAGTTACAGAAATCAATCTAGAAAAATGTACTTATTAGCCAGTCTCAGATCCTCTTCATGAAATGCCTGTTCCTGCTTTTGCTCCTCTTTCATATTTTATTTTTACTACTGAACCTGTAGGGTTCTCTATGTATACTAATATTCAAATATTTTCCCTTAGTCTTTAGCTTATCTTTTCATCCTCTAATAAGGGCTTTCATAAAATGACACTTTTTTAACTTGACGAAGCCCAATTTATCAACTTTGTAATTTTCCATTTGAATGATGAATATAAAATCATGTTAATTATCTTATTTAGAAGTGTAGTCAAATTGTTATGGTTACTGGCACCCCCAGTGGACATTTACAGGATTTTTGGAAAATTATTTTTAAGCGTTTCATAACTGAATCATAATCCATGTCATCACAATATAATTGTAAACTGGTAGCCCTGCATGCCCTAGGGAAAGAGCATCTGTCCGTGTTTCAAAAACATTTAAATAATTAAAAGACGACTGCACAATTTCTCAAAATTCTATTATGAATAATTATTTTTATTTTTCTTAGGGAAAAACTATAGCATCAGCTAAAACTTTGAACACCAGACATTATATGTAAAAGAATTAAGAAAAATTTTAATTAAAACAAAAGCAATCAGAATAATGGACAAATGGAGAAAAGTAAACAGTAAAAATAAATAAATAAAAACAACACCCTATGGTCTCTAAACTTAATTTTCTTGTAACCAGAATAACACAAAGCATTCAGCGTCTTTCCTATTACCTACCCAAGTAAAGGGAACCCACATCTGAAGAAGAGGTAAAGAAACAGAACTTTGTTAAATTTAACTATTGTATAACTAAGTAAATTTGCTGCTCCTTAATTGAATCACAAGATGCCCTTGGTCTGCATCCCTCTGATGCTTCAGGTCCTGGATGTAGCTGTGCTGTGGATGCTGCCCACATTAACCACATTCTCACACTGTACAGTGTACTGTACTGCGCTTTTGAAAAATGAATTGAGGGCTACTTAGGGTTCTTATCCTGGAGAGCTCAACTTGGAGCTAAATAAACATTTCATATATATATATACATATATATATATATTTCATATATATATTTCATATATATATATATTTCATATATATCTGAGACAAAAAGCACACATGAAATTTTTAACAATTATGAAAACCTATAAATGCAGGACTCCTTGATCTATCCCAAATGGTCCTTACTGGTATTGGGTACTTAGTTTTCCATTTCATAGAATTTCATAGATATTTTAACAAGATGTATGCTTACCAGGAGAGTTGGTATTATGCAGTATTTAAAAATAGGCATCTTTCAGTCAGTATGTCAGAGCTGGAGTCTTGGATATGCTTGATTTTAGTTATGTGAACCTCAGAAATGTATTCTTTAAATGTTAGTTTCTCTGAGGTGTAGTCAATACTTTAAAATGGCAGGAAAAGTGAGGAACATGAGAATGTATGCAGTCATGCCCAGCACAAGATTCTCTCTCTCTCTCTCTCTCTCTCTCTCTCTCTCTCTCTCTCTTCACCCCACGCCCCCCTGCCTTCCGCCTCTGCCCTGGCAATGCTGAAGTGTTCAAGGGCAGCTTCTGTTAAACTTGTCCATATTGAGTAAACTTACTGCTTGGTATACCATATAAATCAGTATGGCAAACATTTGAGCGTTTTAAAAATGTTTTTAGGGTCAGACCTTGGTTCAAAACAATGGCTATTCACTCCATAAACACAGTAACATTCATTATAAGCTCAAAGCTGTAATTACTGCCTCTACAGGACTATACTAGTAGACTATTAGTCTAACGAAAGAACTAAACTCAACAATTGGGCTTCAAATTATTGTGTCCATCTTAGTGAGTGCAAATATGATGGGTCTATATGGATAGGTCACACCAAATGTGATGGGTCTATATGGATAGGTCACACCAAATGTGATGGGACTATATGGATAGGTCACACCAAATGTGATAGGTCTATATGGATAAGTCACACCAAATGTGATGGGTCTATATGGATAGGTCACACCAAATGTGATGGGTCTATATGGATAGGTCACACCAAATGTGATGGGTCTATATGGATAGGTCACACCAAATGTGATGGGTCTATATGGATAGGTCACACCAAATGCATCATACGGGGCCTTACAGATGTTCATAGCAGTTTAGTACAATATGAAATCATTCAATGTGATGGGTCTATATGGATAGGTCACACCAAATGCATCATACGGGGCCTTACAGATGTTCATAGCAGTTTAGTACAATATGAAATCATTCAATGTGATGGGTCTATATGGATAGGCCACACCAAATGCATCGTACGGGGCCTTACAGATATTCATAGAAGTTTAGTACAATATGAAATCATTCAAGGCTTCTAAATAAAGAACTAACCTGATTTATGGTGTCACACAATGACCTCTTAAATTATATAGACATCGTTCTAGAGGAGGATAAGTGAAGATGTAAGAGACTAGGAAGGTAGTTCAGGAAATAACGGTGTGGGTAAGACATCAGCACCTGAGATTTAGAGGAGGGAATAGAAGGGAGACATGTTGTGAAGGTAGTATTATCAACCATAGAGGGAAGAGAAAACTCCAAGATTTCTGTCAAGTAATTACATGCTGTACCTCAAAGTGCAATGAGAAGCATCGGCAGAAGAAATAGGTATAGAAAGAGAATAAAAGCAAGGCTTATAGGACTGAGGGGATAGCTCAGTGTGTGAAGCACTTGTGATGTAAACATGAGGTCTAGAGTTCAGATCCCCAGTGCTATGTAAAAGCTAGGTGGGAGTGGCAACCTGCCCATAATCCCAACACTCAAGAAGACAGAGACAGGGAATCCTGGATGACTGGACTTGTCATATCAGTAAGTTCTGGGTTCAAGTCAGAGGCCCTGCCTTGATGTTTAAGGTGGAGAATAGTTGAGGAATCAACCTCTGGCCTCCAAATGCATTTGCACACAGGTTCTCTCATGCACATGTGAACGTGCACTTACACATGCAAAAAAGCAAGGCTTCCATTGCAATAGAGATGTTTCTAGAATATCATGTGAATATTTATGAATTAGGTAATTGTATATAGATCACTAGAACTCAAGGGAAATTTAGAACAAAAACAAACAAGATTTTGATATCAATTAAGGTTATGTAGTAGAAACTTTTTTCCTTCTAGCAACACTCAGTGATTAAATTCATGATACCACCAAGAACGGTTTTAGTAGCCTGGTGTGGGCTGATGCAAAATTGGAAAATCTAACAAAAGAGGGATGAGGTGGAAATAATTCCCCAGGATAGACTGATAGGGAGAAAGAATACACTCAAAAGCAGATAAATACAGAACAGGGTGAGTATTTTGAAAGTGGCATGTTAGACAGATGATCCCCAGGAAGTTTTAACTCCCACTGGCAGCTATAGTGAAACATGAAAACAGCTCGTAAGGTTTAATGTCAGTAAGAACTGGTGAAGCTCCAAATCATATGCTGGAAGAGAGATAGGAGGGTCACTGAAATAGATAAGGCAGGTCAGGGGGGTGCAGGCTCAGTCATCGCTTACAGATTTAGGGAGAAAGGCATGAAGACATTACAGCCTCATGAAACCTACTCTGAAAGACAGACAAGGACATCTTCTCATAATGGTTGTGTGCTATCAAAGAATCAATCAAGAAAGGAGATGAGACAACTATGGGATTGCAATGGAACTAAAGTTGTTCTCATGACTTGGGGAGTGTCTTAAGGTTTTTATTGCTCTGAAGAGACACCATGACCATGGCAACTCTAATAAAGAAAGCATTTAAGTGGGGTGACTCACTTACAGTTTCAGAGGTTCAGTCCATTATCATCATGATAGGGAGCATGGCGAAATGAAGGCCCTGGAGAAGTACTTGAGAATCCTGCATCTTGCAGGCAACAGGAAATGGACTGAGACACTGGATTGCATCCTGAGCATAGGAAACATCAAACTTCTCCCACAGTGATACTTTCTCCAACAAGGCTGCACCCACTCCAACAAAGCTGCACCTTCTAATAGTTCCACTCCCTATGAGATTACGGGGGCCAATTATATTCGAACTACCGTATTGGGAGTTTCAGTGACTCAAACCTCCAGGAAAGTCTCAGCAAAAATGGTGAAGGTTGCTAGTTTCAGAATCTGAGCAAGGTAAAGGTGGTAGAAGATGGGACTCATATGCGGTAGGGGGAGCAAAATCTACTAATACAAAGAGTGAAATCACTAGTTGAATGCTTAGTGGATGGTAAAAGAACTGTGTGTTGAGTGAGACTGAAGTTAGACCACAGGCGGAAAGTCCCCAAACTTTCTCAGTTTGTCTACATGAAGTGTCGCCATAACGCTTTTCCCTGCACTCCTTTAGCCTTTGCCTGGGCTACTTGTCTCTTTCACAGTGCCGCTGTACTTAGGACAGGGACTGGGCTCACTCAGAACAAGACTAAAAACCAGACCATAAACTGAATTAAATGACTTGCAAATTGTAAGAGTTTAATAATGCACGGAAAGTTCCCACCAAGTGCTCAAAAAATGGGAGCTTCAAACAGGTTTCTGTTTTATTTTTATAGGAAAGTCTCTGGCTTGTAAACACTCGGATGGTAGTACGGGCTGTTGAGTGAAACGTTCAGAATTTTTAGAAATAGAAAGGAAATACAGAATAATGCCCAGCACAAGCCCCTCTACTGTTTGAAGATTTTACTTTGATTCCTATATGGTGTCCTCTGAGAAGCAGAACATGTCTGTGCGTGTATGTATCAAGAGGGGATGGGAAGAGGGAGTGGGAGAAAGAGAACGCAAAAACTCAAGCAAGGCACCATAGAAGAAAGCTTTGAAGAGCAGAACACCAGAAAAACCAGAGCAGCTCTGCAAGTGCAGCTGTCTTACTGAGAATCTTGATATTGTGTATTTTCAAATGCTTGTCCACTAGGTGGCGGACCTCTCTTCTCCTAACACTAGAATTAGCTCTACCAGGTTTGGGTTCCTCTCACAACACCCACACATGGCTTGTTACGTGAAGGAGATGCAACCTCGTAAATTATTTTTACAACTTTCAACCTAGAAAACAATGTTCAAATGCAAAGGGTGGGAACGACTGGAAAGAAGAGCAGCCTCTGCGGAAGGAGCAGCACCGGGGGGTTAAACTACAACTCCCAGGAAGCCGTGCGCTGGCTCGGGATTGTGCGCTTGCGTCCCGTCCTCGCGTTAGGCTTGCGGCGCTGGGATTTACAAGAGCGTAGGAAAAGCGGGGTGTGCGCGCTGCTGCGTTGCCCTAGTCCTCCCTTCCCGGGCGTAGCATCCTGCGGAGCCCGGTGGTTCAGTTTTCCATTTGCAAAGTCTCCGGGAAACGTACAGCTAGTGTGGCTGCTCAGTGTGTCACGTGGCCGGTCACGTCACGTGACTGCGGGAGCCCGCCCGCCTGTGGAGGTCTGTTGCCCTGACAACAGCTGGCCTGCCGGGACTTTCCGGGAAAGCGCGGGCTCTTGGTAGCAGGTAGGTCAGGCGCTGTCTCTGCACACGACCCTGTCGCTGTTTCCAGGTTGTACCTCGGGCCGGGCCCCCAACTTTTATTTGAGCCTTACTCCGCTCCTCTGCCCAAACTCCAAGTCGGATGCGTCTTTGCTTCGCGCCAGCCGCCAAAATCTGCACTAATTGCAGCCTGAACACCACCAGTCCGAGGGCCCTTTCGTGGGGTTCTTCTCTGACCAAGCTATTTGTCCAACTCCGTTGGACCTCTTGGTCAGAAATGCAAATAAAGGCATTAGGTGTTGACCTGCAGGTTAGAGTGAATATTATACACTCGAGTCCTCGCCCCAGTCCCTTAGAAAAGCAACCAGGGTTTGTGCTGCCCCAGAGAGTTGAATCCAAAAGCTAGGACAGATCTGAAGATGGGCTCACCCAGGGGAAAGAGTTGAGCTCAGAGGAGCTGCAACTTGGCTAGATCACCCTCAAGATATTCAGGGCATTGTTTCTGTTATCCTGCCTTTAATTCCAAAGAAACACTTCGTACTGATTAGCGTATATCATTAAACTAGGCATTACTTAATTGTGCTTAATTGAGCCCAGGTTGGCCTCCAACTAGAAAGCCTTATGTCTCCTTATTGTAGGGATTTCAGGCATGCACCACTAAATTCTTTACTGTATTCTGAGTCTTATAAATTCACTTTATGTCTGGAAACATCATCCCTGCTTGTAGGAAATCTGTTTTGCAAGACCATTAATTTGAATCAAGCAGCCCGAACTGTGCTGTTCTTTACAAGGAGAAAGTACTGTTTCCACTTCCTGCTTAAAAAAAAAAAATTCTCTCTGAGGACCTGGTTTTTGAGAGATTTTAGTAGAGACAAATACAAACACAGTGGAAAATGTGGAGCCCTCCCCTTAACAACTGGATGAAATGTAATTACAGACGGTGAGTAGAAGATAACCTTCACAAGCGTTTGCTCCAGTGAATTAGGACTCCACTAGCATATTGTAATTGTGATTTTTATACTGTCTTGATGAAGTTTTTCAGGCATTTAGTGTTGTTTCAATGATGATTTTCTCAAGAGATTTATTTTTATGTCTTGTCAGTTAGGGTTTCCAGTGCCTTAAATACTTCTGGATGCTTTCTTTGTGAAGTGAAAATTACTAAGTATGGCTCACTATTCCAAAGAAGAGCTTGATGAAGAATTTGAGCAATTTATGAAGGAGGTAAGTTCAAGCCTTCTAAAGCTTTATTGTAAATCTCACCTAAGACCCCTCCTTAGCTTTCCTCTAAAGACACAACCACCGCATCAGCAAGCACATCCCTTCATCCCTTCAGCGCCTCCTAAGAAGATACCCAGGAGCCCTCGGTTTCTTCTCATTTCAGACACTGGCATCTGTTAGCACAATGCCTTCATCTCACTTCCAGAAGATACCCAGAAGCTCTCGGTTCCTTCTCATTTCAGACGCTGGCATCTGTTAGCGCAATGCCATCATCTTATCTAGTCTATCTTAGCAGTTCCCAGTGAATGTAGCATTCCCTCCATGGTACATGTGGCATGCATACGTGAGCAAGGATGTACACACACTTACACACACACACACACACACACACACACACACACACACCACATCATGGTTTCTAAGAAGCATGCTAACTCCCTTGATCATTATGATAAATTGTTGAACAAACATTTTGCTCAAAGTTATGATTCAATATCTGGTTTTAAGAGAGTAGTTAAACCCAATTTTTTAAAGTTAACTTTCTTCAGTTATAATTTATAAACCATATAACTCACCCGTTTAAAATGTATGTGACCACTGTTTTAGTATTTTATAACCTTTGCCATAGTCAACCGTAGAATGCATTCATCGCTCGTCCTTCCCCAGGCTTGGGTAACCACTATTGGCTTTTTGTCCCTTATTTTGGCTTCATCGAAATGGAACCCTACTGTATGTCTGGTCTTTGGAGGCTGGCTTCTTTTACTTAACATAGTGTTTCCAATGCAACAGTGTAGTAATAAGGGCGGTGGGGCTGCATCCCCAACACCCCAGCCGCCTGGCTAGCTTATGCCCGAAATAACAACACACAAACTGTATTCATTTAAACACTGCTTGGCCCTTTAGCTCTAGCCCTTACAGGCTAATTCTCACATCCCGATCAACCCATCTCTAATAATCTGTGAGCACCGGTCTTACCCAGAAAGATTCAGCATGTCTAACCTGGCGGCTTGCTTCATCGCATGTGTCTGCCCGGGAGTGAGGCATGGTGTCTCTGTCTGAGGTATCTGCTCCCGAGAGGAGAGCTGTAGAGTCTGGAGTCCACTTCCTCTTCCTCCCAGCATTCTGTTCTGTTTACTCCTCCCACCTATCTTCTAACCAATGAGGACCAAGCAGTTTCTTTTTATTTAACCAATGACCTCAGTCCTGTGTTATAGCATGTCTTGACATCAGTTCCTTTTAGTGAGTAGCTTGCCATTCTGTGCATATACTGTTAAGTTTACAGATGACAGACATCGAGATCCTTCTACTTTGGGCAGTCATAGATAATGCTACTATGAATAACCATACAACTTCGAGTGTGGATGGATGTTAATGTCTTCTGAATATGTGCCTAGAAGTGAAATTGTGTCATACACAATTGCTGCTCACCGCGCCTCCGTGTCTGCACTCTGTGCGCTGGCACCCAGTTGGCGAGCTTCGGGCAAGGGGGCTGGAGGTTAAAATACACAGACAGACACAGACAGAGAGACAGTGACACGGGTCATCCTTGAATTCCCCCAGAATCCCCCTTTTATTGTGTTCAGGGGCAGATTATATAGAAATAGCCACACCCCAGCCAAACCCACCAGAAACCACTCTCCTGCCATCAGGAACTCCTGAATGTCTCATGCTCAGAACAGCTGTAGGCACTCAGATCAGGGGATTACAAGAAATTCAGGATCTGGGGTCTCACTGCTCCCAACACACTATTATTCCCACCAACAGCATATTCATTTATGAAGGGTCCAATCTTCATTATCTTCCCTGATACTGATACTATGTGTGGGCCAGGCTTTTTGCTTTTGTTTGATGATAATAGCCTGTGAAGCAGTATAGAAGATTTGAAAGGCAGAACACGTACAGTGTTTTGGAAGGATGGGCCATCATCATTTGTCTTCCTGTCTTTGCCATCGCTCGGAATCGGCAATGGTTCTAGCCCTGTATGTAGACAGAGAAACCGCGGAGCTGAGGGCAAGGAGTGGAACGTTTCAATATGGAAGTAATGTTTTAAGACAAACTGGAAAGTGATAGAGATACCAGAAGTCCAGGTTGAAATAAAGTGATTTTTTGTTACACCTTCCCCTTTCCTTACCTGGAAGACAATGAATTCTTTTTAAGCATTTTAAAAATTAAAACTCCATCAAGTTGTTGAGAGTATTTTCCATGTAGCAGGTGAAAATATGTCATCTTGGAAGTTTAGTCACTCACCCTGGTATTGTCCCAATGGATAGCTGTCTGCAGTAGTGGGAAGTAGACAGCCCTCAGCAGAGTCCTTAGTTAGTTTGGGTCCTACTTGTTATCACTCTTTAACAGTTGCAGTGGGGGCAGTCGTTCCCTCTGGGTTTCAGTTTCTCATCAGAAATCTCTGCGACGTTGTTTAAAGATAAAGTGGGAGGAACCAGGTGCAGCCCTGCCCCTGGGAAGGCACATGATAAACATGATTCTTCCTAGGGCGTCCGGGGATGGGGGATTGGGGGGTGGGGGGGGTGGGATGCAGAGTGAGAATGGAAAAGGAAGAGGAATGTAGTGTAGGGAAAATCTCGTGTTGAAGAAGTGGGCTCAGGAGCCCCTAGCTGTTAACTAGCTGTGTGTGAGGCCGCAGAACTGAAGAGGAGCCTAGTAGAAGGATGCACCTCAGTTCATAGGTAGAGCCTTCCAGGAGGTGTTGGTTTCCATAATGTGGTCAGCGGATGACTTGATCTCATTTCCTTTGCAGGAGGCGTTTAGAAAGCCTCCTGGTCCCTGAGGGAAACCATTTTGGATGAAACCACATTTTATGGGGCTGAGCAGTTAATTCAAGAATTGCTCTGTAAAGGAAAAGCTAGATAAGAGCACAAGAGAGGTGGAGATGAGGAACTCATCCTGTATCCCCCCACCCCAATGTAAAACAGACTCTAGTATTCCTCCCTTAATCCCACATTTGCTCCAGGTACCACTTGCTAGGTACTGGAGGTCCTGCACCGAGCAGGTGTATAACCAGGAAAGTAGGAGAAGAGGAAGCTAAGGAGGTAACTAGGGTTAGAAAAAGGGATTCAGAATTGTAGTAAAAAAAAAATAGCTAGGGAGTAGGAAGGGACAGATACATGTTGGTTAATATCTGGAGCAGAATGTTTATTTCTGTTACCTCATTTTTCACTCACAGAGACTATTCTAGAGTCATTGTAGTAAGTTTTCTAAATTGCCACTTACTCTTAGACCCTAGAAAATGTCCAGAATATGGGGTCTATTCTTTGTTTTCTAAGCAAGTATGTATATCATATTTTCATATTTTATTTTGTTCCCGTCTTAGGGTTTCTATTGCTGTGAAGAGACACCATGACCACAGCAACTCTCTTACAAGGAAAACATTTAATTGGGGCTGGCTTACAGTTTTAGAGTTTTAGTCCATTTTCATCGTGGCAGGAAATATGGTGCCACTCAGGCAGACATGGTGCTGGAGAGGTTGCTGAAAGCAGGAAGAGAGAGTGACGCGGGGCCTGGCTTGAACATTTGAAACCTCAGAGCCCACCCCCAGTGACACAACTTCTTCCAACAAGGCCACGCCTCCTAGTAGGCCCACGGGGGCTGTTTTCATTCCACCACCATGGTTCCTTGCTTAATTCCAGATGTGACAAAAGTCAGTATTCCAAGACATATGCTTCATTTTGAAGTTTGACCACCTAAGTCTGGAAATGGAATTTACACATTCTTTCTTAGACTATTATTCATGTGATAATTGATCTGTGAAAGAGCTAAAGAAAAAACATATCTGGGATTTTGTAATTTGAACTGTATTTTCAAATTTAACAATTTGTATCTTATTTAGCTTTCAGATGATTCTTTTGAAAATTCAAGCAAAACACCGAAACAACCTAAAAGAGAAATGAAGAAGAAAGATACAGTGCCTTGGTGGATAACTGAGGATGATTTTGATGAAGGTAAAGACTGATAATTTTTTTTGTTGTTTTAAATCATTTGACCACAAGAGGTCAGTCAAGACTTAATTCTGCAGTTACTGCATCATTAAACTGTAAAGAAAACTGAGGTTTGATTTGATTTTCATACTGTTCTACTTTGTTGCACATTATGTAATTCAGAATGTCTTATTGCATTAATTTGCACTGAGATCATTTAAATTAAGATTAGTCAAATAATTTACATATTATCATATCTTGTATATGATATAAATAAATTTCAAGTGGTTTACTAATCTGCCACTATATGCATGTAACCATATTAACAAATAAGTAGGATTTGGAATCACAGTTTGCTACTAAGTAGTGAAAAGCAATAATTTACTGCCTCAGCTGCCTTTGTCTTCTCTGACCTGTGTTTATACTTTCCCCAGGATGTTCCTGGTCACATTTTACAACTGCAGTGTGACCTTAAGTGTTGCTCACACATATAATAGGTGTGCATCGTATATAGTGTTGTCTATGATGTGTATATCAGATCACAAATCACACTGTGTCTGACGTAGACTTCTGCTTCTGCTGCTGCCCCAATTGTGAAGAACCATGACTGCTACTGTGTTCTCCGTACTTGTGGGTCAGGGTTAAGCACAATTACGATGACAAATAGCATTTCTATTTCTCCTGTCTAGGGGAGGATTTTACCTATGGCTTTTATTATTGTTGGTGGGGTTTGTTTGTTTCTCTTTTTCATTTTTCCCCAACAATGTTGAGCCTGGATTCTCTCAAGTGACAATTGAAGTTCTGTATACTCTGATGGTGTCCCTCCCTTCTACATCGTGTGATTGCACCATGCTCAGTTCTTCTGTCTTCTAGAAACACCTTTGGATCCCAGCCTCTATGCCTTGCTTAGCCCTTGCTTCCCTGCTGTCATAGGCCTTCGTCTTAACATCCTTGTCCAGTAAGGCTCATGTCACTGCTTCCCACAGTCCTGCAGTAATCTCCCAGCTCCCTCTTAACACAAGGGTTTATTCTTTTGGGCCTTGAACACCACAGGGCACTCCACATCAGATGGCACTCCTGGACTTAGGAGCTTTGTGTGGATGGGAAGTGCTCCTTTCCTGCAATAGCATAGACTTCACAGTGTTCCTTCTTTCCTGTGTTAGCATAGACTCCATAGTGCTCCTTTTTCCCTGTGTTAGGATAGACTCCACTGTAGTAATTGGAAGCGGCGGGGCTGCGTCCCCAACACCCCAGCCGCCTGCTCGGCTAGCTTATGCGCCGAAATAATCACACGGACACTGTATTCTTTTAATCACTGCTTGGCCCTTTAGCTCTAGCCCTTACTGGCTAATTCTGATATCCCAATCAACCCATCTCTAATAAACTGTGAGCACCGGTCTTACCGGGAAAGATTCAGCATGTCTGACCTGGCGGCTTGCTTCATGGCGTGCGTCTGCCTGGGAGCTGGGAGCATGGCGTCTCTCTGAGGCGTCTGCTCTGGAGAGGAGAGCTGTGGAATCTGAGCTCACTTCCTCTTCCTCCCAGTGTTCTGTTCTGTTTACTCCTCCCACCTATCTTCTCACCAATGAGGACCAAGCAGTTTCTTTTTATTTAACCAATGACCTTCCTCCATCACTCCACAGTGCTCCTCCTTCCCTGTGTTAGCATAGACTCCACAGTGCTCCTCCTTCCCTGTGTTAGCATAGACTCCACAGTGCTCCTCCTTCCCTGTGTTAGCATAGACTCCACAGTGCTCCTTCCCTGTGTTAGCATAGACTCCACAGTGCTCCTTCCCTGTGTTAGCATAGACTCCACAGTGCTCCTTTCCTGTGTTAGCATAGACTCCACAGTGCCCCTTACATTTTGTTGTTGTTGTTGACAATGATGTTATTTGTTAGTTGTTTTTAACTGTGGTACATTAAAGGAGTTTCTCAGTGAAAACTTCAGGTGATTTTTCGTCAATTCCTTAAACCACATAACTATTAAGTATGCTTATAAAGAAATTTTTTTCTAGAATTATTTTTCCCATAGTGTTCAAAAAAGATATCATAGGATAAAAGTACTTTGGAAATGTTGCCAAGATTTGGGGCTTAATTAGAATGGAAGCCTTTTGTCTAGAAAGTACTAAACCAGAGCATAAATATGCAAATATTCTAAAAGGAAAGAATAACTCCTAGAACAAAAATACTTACCTGTAACAACTAAAACTATAAGTTGTTTTTAAGAAGGTCTCAGTTCAAAGTAGATGCAGTGAATAAAAGAAGCAGGCAAAGCTAGGTGAAGCACAGCCCCTTAGACTTCTGTAACACGTGAGAGCTGCACTCCACTCCACTCCAGTGCAGCCTGCACTGTTTCCAGTCACAAGCTTTCAGTGAGCTCACTGTGCACTCTGTGTACCAGGCTCTGTTGTACTCACCAGGTGGGAGTCCTGCCACAGACTGAAGCAGCTTCTGAGGGACCTGTGTACCCATCCTAAGGACAGGGATTCATTCATTACCAGCCTTGAGTACCTACCAGTAAACATCAAAACTGAACAAATTCTCATAGAATGTTGGGTTTTGATTTTTTTTTTCATTTGTCATAAGGCTAAAGGGTCTGTCTGGTGAGTCAGGGTCACATCTGCTGAGCCCAGCGTTAGAGCCGGAGTGAGGAGCTGACACAGCAACCACTGTGTTTGCACTCGGTCATCTGCGGGCTCCGGGTAGATCCTAACTCTGTACAACTGTGTGGAAATTACTGTGAGTTCTTAAGGCCACTATTGACATAAAGCCAGGAAAAAACTTGATTCTGGAGCCCAGGCTTTTGCCAGGTTGATAGCAGAGGCTGACCATGACACAAATCAATCATGAAATACATTTGATATCTCTTATAATTTAGTTTCAGAGAAAGGGTGAAATTCAGAAATGTGTTACAGACTGTGATAGCCTTGCCTCTCCAAAAAATATTACACATACCTTCGTGTGAGAATTTCCCAGCGTTGAGAAATGATGACTTCAGAGATGTTCTGGTGTTTTCTTGAAATTGTATTTACAAGGAACTTGTCTAGACCTTGTATTTGTCCTTGAACCTATTCTCCCTGTCTTGAGTTGTGTATGTTGGTTCATATTTTTCATAGTCAGTGTCAAGCAGCAAAACTGGGTTAGGAATCTTATGCAAACCTTTAAAATGTTCTTTTTAAAGCAAAGGGTACTATAATCAAGCAGAATTACAGTTTTTCTTTTGTAAATTCTAGTTCTAGTTATTTTATTTTTATTTAATATGACAGATTTGTAGCCATTATGCACAAAATCATTTAAGACAGTTTCCTTGCATTGGCATAATGATCATAACAGTTCTCTAAACAAAACTACCTGAATATAAATATGAATACCAACTTATAAAGGTCTTGTTCCTAGGAGTGCTTAGGACAAATGTGAGCTATTTGAAGACAAAGAAGGCTTCCCAACCTATTATGGACACAGAAGAGGAGTCTGCTGATAAAGCTCAATTTCTTAAGAGCAGTGGAACCTCCATCTTAAGTGTTGACAGCTTAGAAGCAAATGGTGAGAAGGGAAATGTGAATCGGGAAGTCACTGCTACTGTACTTCAGACTTTCGTAGCAGTGGGCTCAACTGTCCCCCAGCTTCTATCACATATCATATTATATGATCTCCCCAGAGAATCAGGGTCACAACTTAGACACAAAGTCTACATTACAGCCTTTCATTGATATGCTCGATGGGTGGAGGGTTTCCTCTATAACATCAGCAAAAGGATTGTTTAATTTTATCAAAGTTGTACATGTTAACAAAATATGTTTATCATTCATTTCTGTGTAGAATTAGTTATTTCTGAGCTCCATCATAGTACCCTGGGGTTGGGGTTGGACACATTAGAAGAACAAGAAGAGAAAGAGCAGTTCTTTGCCAGACTTGAAAAAGGCTTGACGTCTTCTATTGATTATTCCAAATTAAATCAAGAACTAGATTCTGATGACTCCGCACAATTCAGAGCTTTACAGAGGTAAATATAGTAAAAACATTAACTAATTTTTGTTCTTTTCTATATTTCTGTATGTGCATGAATTCTAATAGGTAAACATATAACAGACAAATCCCATTCTTTCTCTCTCTCTCTCTCTCTCTCTCTCTCTCTCTCTCTCTCTCTCTCTCTGTGTGTGTGTGTGTGTGTGTGTGTGTGTGTGTGTGTGTGTGTGTGTATGTGAAGGCCAGGGTTTGGTGCCAAACATCTTACTTAATTAACCGTGTGGCTGTTTTTCTTCTCATAAATGAAAATTGGGTTATGGTCTTATCTAGGATCTTAAGAACACAAACATGAAATTGAAAGAGTTGGGAGAATCATGGCGTGTGGCTCATTAGAACTAAGTCTCACAGATGAAGTAGACTGGCATGGGCTGTGGGGTTTGAGATGGCAGTACACTTAACCAGCTGCATTCAGCATTGTAGAGGTGACAGTTAACAAGAGTCTTCAGTCAGAAGCAGTGGACTCTATTTCTCACAAGCGTTCCAGGTACTGATTTAAGGCCCTGTCCTCATTACTTTTCTATTGCTGTGGTGAAACACAGAGACTGAGGCCACTTATAGAAGGAAAAGTTTATGTGCTTAGTATTTCAGAGGTAAGAGTTCATGATGGTGGAGCAAAGGCATGGCAACCGGCAGCAGGAACACCTAAAGCTCCCATCTAGATCCACAAGCCCAGGCAAGGAGAGATGTTGGAAGGCATTGCTGGTTGATCAGAGGTTGCAGTCTACCATAGCAACTGGAAGACTCCCTTTCCCCAGCAAAGCTCCTTGCAATCTACTTAACCTTATCTGGAGAATGTCTCTGGGCCTGGAGGACTGACCTTATCTCAAAGGTGACCCTTGACACTCTTCCCTTGACGACCCACAGGGCAGGTAGGCAAGTGCTCCAGCCATTTTGATAGGACCCTACTGCCACATACTAAGCCTTGTGATAGGAGCCTGCCACTTAAGGAAGATTATGATCCTTCTATTCTAGAATAAAGTTGAACTGACTACTGAAGTCTGTCTCCCAGAGGGCTATCTCCGTTCATGATCATGGGCCATGTACAAAGCTTTCTGTCCCTTTGCCCTCTCGAACTGATGACTGGGAAGGAAAAGAAGACCCCCATAGAAAACTAACTGAGAATGCTTTTGAAACCTTAAAGACCACACCTTTTCCAACAAGGCCACACCTTTTTAATCCTTCCCAAACAGTTCCACCAACTGAGGAACAAGTATTCAAATATATGAACTTATGGGGGTCATTATCATCCAAATCACTACAGGTCCCTATCAGCTTCCACTAAGAGTTACATTGCTTATTAGCATATAAATGCTAACTTCATTTTGTGGAGTTTTGTTGTTGTTTTGGCCTTCCTGTAATTTTCCTCATAGCTCATAATTTCTAATCTCTAATGAAGAAGAGGTACCTGGTTCATGGGATGAGATGTGTTTATATTAACGTACACACATAAAATTGTGTGTACTTGTATCTAAAAAAATGACATTTTCTATTGATTATTTGCAGTTCAAATTAGTTTTAGGCTTTAAGAATCTTGTTTTCAAAACATTTCCTTCAGTCACCCTAATTTTTTAGCTTTGGTAAAAATTAGGTAGAACAATGGTACTTGAGAAGACATAATTTTAGAAAATTTGAAACAAATAATGCAACATACATTGTATGAATACATATTAACCTGTGATATTGCATGTTAAATGTTTTTCCAGTTATCAAGATAGTGTGGACCCAGCTGAAGATGGGCATAAGAATGAATCAGAGCATGAGGGACTGCCAGGTAACTTCACTGAAAAGATAATACAACATATAGTACAGACACTGATAAGAACAGTATCGAAAAGGTAAACCACATTGCCTTAGAGAATGCTGTGAGCAGCAGTGTACAGTGCCTGTGTTATTATCTCAATAACTAAGAAATGATTAAGAGGAATCCACTGCCTCATATGGTGAAGATAGTGGGGATCCAAAGGCAGAAGACCTCTACTGTGTGGTGCCAGGAAGTGGTCCTTTTCTCCTTCTTTACCGCCCCCCACCCTTTTTTTAAAAAATAAAGTCTTGCTTTACTTTGTTGGGTGACCTTTAGTTACTCTGTAAAGCAGGCTGTCATTGATCTCAGAGATCCTTCTGTCTTTGCCTCCCAAGTGCTGGTATTAAAAGTGTGATATGTCTGTTTTTACATTTAAAATGGTTTTTCTGAATAACATGGCCACCTCTGGTATGTAATTGATAAGTATCTAGCATGGATTCTAATTGTTCTTAATAAAAACCCAGAGTCAGATATTAGGGGTGAAAGCTGAAGGATCAGAGAAGCAGAGCAGCCACTAGGGAGACCTTCACCAGTGCTCAGACAGAAGGGGTAATCCTATCCTCAGACTGCCTCCTCAGACCGCTTGCTCTGGCTGCTGCCTCAGACTGCACTGAGCTCCTGTCTCCTCCCACCTTATATGTCTTCTCTGCCCAGCCATATCACTCCTGCCTCCACCTCCACAGTGCTGGGATTAAAGTGGACCCAAGTACTGTGACCATCTTTATTGAGCTCTGTTTCTCTTTTAGACTGATTCAATCTGCTGTAGCCCAGGGTGGCCTTGAACTAACAGAGATCCCTTGGCCTCCCTCTCCCCAGTCCTGGGATTAAAGGTGTGTGCCACCACTCTCTGGCCTCTAGGGTCTTACTTAGCTCTGCACTCTGATATTCAGGCAAGCTTTATTCGTTAAAACACAAACAAAATATCACCACACATCTACCCTTTACAAATGGTGTTTAGTGAGTGATATGATTGCTAACTGTTTTCATTTTTAGTTATTTGAAATAATAATATTGCTGTGTAGCTCAAGCTTGCCATGACCGCGCACACCAATCCTTCTGCCTCAGCTTCTTAAATCCTGGGATTATACATCTAGCTTGTTTTCTGTCTCTTTTATTGTTTTTGCTCCGCATTCTCCTGGTTTACTTATAAAACTCGATTCTATTCCCTCTTTTGGCTTTTTAGTTAAACCTTTTTGTTGTATTTTTGTTTGAATTGATACAAATCATACATATTTTTACCTTATTAAAGGGTATTCAAGTGACATTATACTTTATATGAATTGTTATTCATATACATATACATATTATATGAATATGTGAGCATCAAAACTCGACCCCTCAGTGTCTATTTATAGGTATTTTTTGTTCTACTTGTCTTAAAACACTGGAATATATTCTACTATTGATGAAACTCTTTTAAGGAATGTGAGGTGTGTCCTTGTAAAGATTTGTGTTGTTCCACTGCTTACTGTCAGGTCTGTCTGTATTCTGCTCCTGTGTATGGATTTCCGTTTCTGCACATACTCTTTTCTTCAGCATGAAGAACCCTGTTTAAACCATCAAGTTTAATGTTGTTAAGAACAGAGTCTCCTAGCTTTCCTTGTTTGAATATGATTTATCTTCATTATTAAAGAATATTTTATACTAGGTATGGTGGCTGATATCAAGGCTTGAGAACCTAAGTCAGGAGGATTGAGAATTTTTTTATTGATTTTTATTGAACTCTACATTTTTCTCTGCTCCCCTCCCTGCCTCTCCCCACCCCCTTCAACCCTTCCCCAAGGTCTCCATGCGCCCAGTTTACTCAGGAGATCTTGTCTTTTTCTACTTCCCATGTAGATTAGTTCTATGTAAGTCTCTCTTAGAGTCCTCATTGTTGTCAGAGTTCTCTGGGATCATGTTTGTAGGCTATTTTTTTTTTTTTTTTGCTTTATGTTTAAAACCACCTATCATTGAGGACATGTGATAATTGTCTTTCTGTGTCTGGGTTACCTCATGCAAAATAATGTTTTCTAGCTCTATCCATTTTCCTGCAAAATTCAAGATGTTGTTATTTTTTTCTCCTGTGTAGTATTCCACAGTGTAAATGTACCACATTTTCCTTATCCAATCTTCGATCGAGGTGCATTTAGGTTGTTTCCAGTTTCTGGCTATGCTGCTGTGAACATAGTTGAGCACATGTCCTTGTGGCACGATTGAGCATCCTTTGGGTATATACCCAAAAGTGGTATTACTGGGTCTTGAGGAAGGTTGTTTCCTAATTTTCTGAGAAATCACCACACTGACATTCAAAGGGGTTGTACCAGCTTGCATTCCCAGAAGCAATGCAGAAGTGTTCCCTTTTCCACACAACCTCTCCAGCATAAGTTGTCATCAGTGTTTTTGATCTTGGCCATTCTTACAGGTGTAAGATGGAATCTCAGAATTGTTTTGATTTGCATTTCTCTGATGACTAAGAATGTTCAACATTTCCTTAAGTGTCTTTCAGCCATTTTAGATTCCTATGTTGAGAGTTCTCTGTTTAGGTCTATACTCCATTTTTTTTTATTGGATTATGTATTCTTTTGGTGACCAGTTTCTTGAGTTCTTTGTATATTTTGGAGATCAGACCTCTGTCTGATGTGGGGTTAGTGAAGATCTTTTTCCCATTCGTAGGCTGTCATTTTGTCTTGTTGACCATGTCCTTTGCTTTACAGAAGTTTTTCAGTTTCAGGAGAAGTCCAAATAGATCAAAGACCTCAACCTAAAGCCAGCCACACTGAACCTTATAGAAGAAAAAGTAAGAAGTATACTTGAATGCATTGGCACAGGAGACCATTTTCTAAATATAACCCCAGCAGCACAGACACTGAAAGAAACAATTAATAAATGAGGATTGAGAATTTAAGACCAGTTTAAACTCTGTAGTGAGACCCTGATATAACAGGGATACACACTACTTTCGTAATATAGGGTTTCTTTCTTTTGTTCGTTCTTTCTTTTTTAATAGAGTTGCATTTTTTCCATTTTTTTCTTCTGACCTCATTTCTCATAAGTTCACTCATAATTTCTTATAGTTTCTTTGCCTGTGTATCCACTCCCATGTATCTGGAGCTTTAGTCTCATGCAGGTACTAGATGCTCAGGTCCTGTTACAATTGCCTAGTGCACATGCCTGTATGCTTTGTCATTTCTGGTTTACTTACTTTACACCTGTACATGCAGGCTAAGTACATGTCACTCTGCATTGTTTACAGAACGATGACAGGAGACAAGGTACATGTCTAGTGCGGACACAGTTTGTTTCCAGATTTCTTTCCTTATGAATGCATGGTCCTTTTTTTATTATTTTTAATTGAGCTATATATTTTTCTCTGCTCCCCTCCCTCTCTCTCCCCTCCCCTTCTACCCTCTCCCAAGGTCCCCATGCTTCTAATTTACTCAGGCGATCTTGTCTTTTTCTACTTACCATGTAGTTTAGATCCATGTATGTCTCTCTTAGGGTCCTCATTGTTGCCTCGGTTCTCTGGGATTGTGAATGGTAGGCTGATTTTTCTTTGCTTCATGTTTAAAAGTTACTTGTGAGTGAGTCCATATGATATTTGTCTTTCTGGATCTGGGTTACCTCACTCAATATGATGTTTTCTAGATTCATCCATTTTCCCCCAAATTTCAAGATGTCATTATTTTTTCTGCTGTGCAGTACTTCATTGTGTAAAGTACCACAATTTCCTCATCCATTCTTCAATTGAGGGGCATTTAGGTTGTGTCCAGGTTCTGGCTATGACAAACAATGCTGCTATGAATGTAGTTGAGCACATGTCTTTGTGGTACGATTAAGCATCCTTTGGGTATATACCCAAAAGTGGTACTGCTGGGTCTTGAGAAAGGTTGTTTCCCAATTTTCTGACAAATCGCCATACTGATATCCAAAGGGGCTGTCCCAGTTTGCTCTGCCACCCAAATGAAAGAGTGTTCCCTTTACCTCTCATCCTCTCCAGCATAAGTTGTCATCAGTGTTTTTGATCTTGGCCATTCTTACAGGTGTAAGATGGAATCTCAAACATGCTTTGATTTTCATTTCTCTGATGGCTAAGGATGTTGAGCATTTCCTTAAGTGTCTTTCAGCCATTTTAGATTCCTCTGTTGAGCGTTCTCTGTTTAGGTTTGTGCCCCATTTTTTTTAATTGGGTTATTTGTTTTTTGATGACCAGTTTCTTGAGTTCTTTGTGTATTTTGGAGATCGGCTCTCTGATGTAGGGCTAGTGAAGACCTTTTCCCATTCATAGGCTGTCATTTTGTGTTCTTGAGCATGTCCTTTGCTTTACAGAAGCTTCTCAGTTTCAGGAGGTCCCATTTACTAATTGTTTCTCTCAGTGTCTGTGCTACTGGGGTTATATTTAGGAAGTGATCTCCTGCGCCAATACGTTCAAGTATACTTCCCACTTTCTCTTCTATGAGGTTCATTGTGGTTGGCTTTGATCCATTTGGACTTGAGTTTTGTGCATGGTGATAGATATGGGTCTATTTTCATTCTTCTTCATGTTATATCCAGTTGTGCCAGCACCATTTGTTGAATATGCTTGCTTTTTTTCCATTTACTATTCTTTGCTTTCTTTTGTTGGATGTTGTAGATTTTATGATATCTGGATTTCATTTTCTTTAAAAGGGTGTTAAGCCTGTTCTGGTAGACAGTCTTGCAACTTGGTCCATTTAGGCACTTCTTGTCTCACTTAGTGGTGTCTAGAACAGCCACTCTGGGCATCGTTTGTCTGCTGACCTATGGCATTCCCTCTTGAGGGTTCTTCTAATAATCCCCAGTACTCAGTGAGAGCCTGCTACTCATAGGTTGGGGTTGAAAAGTTTCCTGAAGGAACTGTCCAAGCTATAGTTTTCCAGTTCCTGGCACAGCCTTTATATTAAGGGTTTAGCATTTTGTGACAACTCAGAAGGACCCTCATCCTCAGGGACCCATGCAGATTTCCCCTGGAACTCCTGCTGAATGGGCCCACCTCATTACTGCCCCACAGCTGCTGCATTGCTTGGCCTCTCAGAACTCTTCATTTTCTCAGTTCATTTAAATTGCCTCACCTTCCCTCATACTCCAAAAATGTATTCCCCTTCAGTGATTGTGGAGCTCACGTCTCATTTGTTTATATTTCTTCAGAATTACATTTGTCCCTGCAAATTATCTGAGCTAAAAACAATTACTTCTTATATTTTGTGCCAGAGTCCAGCTCCAGCAGGTCAGAGAAACTGGAAAGGAGATGTGGGGTCAGCAGCTATTACAAACACACAGGAGACTTATCTGAGGAGGCAAAACTTAATTCTTTTCCTATTTATTTTTCTCTTAATCCTTTTATACTATCTCAGACAAAAATCTCTATGCAAGAAGGAAATCACCTCACAAACACAAGTTACATATTTTCCAAAAACAAAATCTTTACATAGGAAGAAATCACATTATGCTCACAAGTTACATGTTTTTCTTAGAAGCTCATGTAATTAAACATTTTTCCTTGTATTAGTTTTTCCACTATAACAGCTTCACTCCAAAACAATGATTTTTTTTATTATTATTGATTAACAAAACTTTATTCAAGCCAAGTGTATTTCAGCCAGTTCTTTGCTACCTTTGTTTGCAGTAGGGTAGCAGATTCCTGTCCTAGTTCTGCTCTAAAACCTTACTCCAGTAAGTAGACGGTCTAGCTAACCATCTACTTTTCCTTACAAACAAAACCTTACTCTAGTAAGTAGACGGTCTAGCTAACCATCTACTTTTCCTTTCAAACAAAACCTTACTCCAGTAAGTAGACGGTCTAGCTAACCATCTACTTTTCCTTACAAACAATAGGGTCATTTAATTCCTTTTCACAACTTTGGTTTTACAAGGTACACACTGAAACCCCTGAATAATTCTGTAAGCTACAAGACCAAAGAACTCAGACCTAACCTTGGATGCAGGGACATAATTGCCGTTTTTCGGTCCCAGCCTGTTTTTTTCCACAGGCAGAATTCACAGGTCTGTAATGCATGGAACTTGTTGTTATTTTCCATCCTTAGCAAATCTCACATCTCTAAGTGCTGTTGCTCTATAAAAATTCATCTTCATTATGATTTGCATGTAAATTGCCCCGTGAAGAGTGGGAATTTTCCCATAAAACAATCACACTGTACTAGATTCAGTGGGATTCTTTCACATAACAGTCCCACCATGCTAAATGCAGTAAGAATGCGGTAGCAGCAAGCAGAAGACGGCACAGCAGAAGCAGGGGGCATTCTGGAGACAAACTCCTGGGGCTTTGCCTCTCGGGGGTGTGCTCATTGTAGCAGAGTAGCTGTGCTAACCAGTGAGATGTACGCCATAAATGCCATTGCTGACTGCAGCTCCTCCGACAGCCCACTGCCAGTTTTGTCTAATTGTTCACAATGGAATTTAAATCCAGTTTCTTCAGTCCTGACATGACAGGAGGATTTTCAGATTGCATTATACTCAGAGCTTACAGGTAAATTTGCCAATAAAGGATGGAAATAGCTCCAAAAAGGAGCATTTAGACTTTAATTGCCTATGGTTTACTTTCTGAATTTTAAGAACATGTTCTTGTTTTGAAAGTCATAATTTTGAAGTTAAGCATAGAGAATATTTTGAATGTGTAATACGCTACAGGCATCACTCAGTGTCGCTGTGGCTGGAGGATTGGGCACCAACCCAGGTGGTTCTCAAAATGACCACCTGTTTGGTTTGCTCCCTCATTTTTGTGTCAGCTTAATTCACGTTGATGATTCTGAAAGCTCTGACATGTTTTCCTTCCTTCTACTTTTTCCTTTCCTTTCTGTGTCACTTGCTAGTGACTTATTTCCCACCAACTCTGTTCATGACAGATTCCTAGGAAGGAGGCTTGCCATTCATATGTTATATGGGAATATTTTCCTATAATTTGTTCAGTTACTAAATGAAGACATTAAAATATAGTTTGGAATAATGTGCATTAGCAATTTTCCCATTTAGAAGGTGGGGCTGACTACTTGCTTGGCATGTCCAAGTTCATTTCCCACTGCAAAGAGAAAAAGATAAAAAATGATATGTCTTCATTAGCTTTTAATGTAGATTAAGCAAAACTAGCTCTAATACTGCCAATCAGTACTATTACACATCATATTTGTGCATGTTACATATGAAATAACTCCTTAGATGCCGCTTAGCTCTCAGATCTCAGTGTTCCTTGAGATAAGTGCAGCTGTCATCTCTACAGGTGAGAAAAGTAAGGCCAGGGGTTTTGTAATGGTCTGTCATTCTGAAGCTGGAGTAGTGGGGTGAAGAGTTGAGTCTAGCCTTCTGGTTCCAGGTCACATTCTTAAGCACTACTTTCACATACATCTCCATACGGTCTCCACACTGGAACTCCTTGCATTCTGAAAAAGGGTTCCTTTCCTTTACCCCACTGATCTCAGTCAGCCTTTTGATTTAAAAATAATAAACAACTTAAAAATTGATGAAAGAGATGTTGGCTGTATAACTCCTGCCCCCACCTGCCCCATGAGTAGACTGATGAGATCAGTTAACTTGGAGATCCCTTTATTCTCCCACTGCAAAGGCACTAAGACATAGTCTAAGAGCTTTACACCAAGAATTATTCAGGACTGAAGAACAGCAAAAGCCATATAGGGCCAGTATTTATATAAGGATATGTCAAAGTACAGAAAATAAAATAAACCTAAGATTGTGTTCATTTTAATTTGAACTTATTTGTTAGAAAGAAAGAAAAAAGAGAAAGGGAGGGAGGGAGAAAAGGAGAGAGAGAGGGGGGATGGAGGGAAGGAAGGAAGAAAAAGAAAGAAGGAAGGAAAGGAGGGAGATCCTGGGAGGTACCTTCATGCTATTACCCCAGAGGATTATATTTGGAGATATTTTCTTTCTAAGCCAGTAGTACTTTTTTGAATTTTAACTTTGACAGTATGATCTTTCTAACAATAATCTCCTTCAGAAACATACAGTGATGATTTTGAAGATGCAGAGGATGTTGATGTACCTTTGATTACTAAAGATGAAGAGACCCATCCCAAAGAGACCTCTGAGTCAGGAAAAGCAGATGTTTTCACACAGGTATATATCAGTTGTCTTTTAACAGTTTTGTGACTGCTTTTATCAGCTTGGCAAACTCACCATGTAAAGACTTAAGGTGCAGAGTTCCTTGTGGCCTCGCTCATTGCTAACTTAAAGTCTCAGGGTATCAGTATACATTAAACAATCATAATAGTTGATGCTTTTTTATAGGATGACCTTTGCTGCATAATTGCTTTAAGGTAAGCTTTAGCAATTGAACACAATTAAATATTGATGCTATTTTTCAGTTGATCTATGAACTAACATCATTGTAAGACCTGACCTTGTGGAAGCTGTAAATAGCTCTTCTCAGGATTGGTAAGATTGGCAGTGTCAGTATCTGGAGTTCCTGTACTTAAGATAAAAAAAAAATCACACTGCTCTGTTGTTCGCATACAGGCTGCTGCTCTAGTACTGTCATTCCCTTAGTTCTTACCAAGGTGTGTTTAAGGCTGCCATTAAATACTACGTATGTGCAATAATTTGTCATTGTAGCTATATAATAGTAGTTAGTGGGATCTTTACTATTTATTATTTTGGTCTTCATCTGGGCAGTTTTTTGAGGCACTGTTAGAACAAGATGTTTTAAGCTTATATAAAGCCATAGATTATCTAAATAGAAACACATTGAAGTTATACATAAATGCTTTGGTTTTTTAATTTATATAATACATCTCAAGTGTATATACATATATCAGTTTTCAAGAAGCAAAATGATTTTTAAATTAACAGAAAAATTAATGTGACCTCATGATATCTTTAGAAATTCATGGTATTTATGTTTGAAATTCAGCACTCCCAGTATTTAATGAAAATTAATAAAGAGCAGGATATTACCATTTATCAAGAAGGTATAATCTACATAATAATAGGAACCCTCCCAGAGAGCTGAGTAAAAATGAAAATGATAAAAAGCTAAAGTGTTAACTCTAGAAGACCCTACACTGCCTGCCCAAGAAGGGAATCAAAGGCGATGCTACATAAAAACCTTAGTAATGAAGAACTGCATCTCTCCTGCCATTTGGTAGCATGCCTGTCTGAAGGTATGTCCTTCAGACTGTAGAGAAAATGGGGAATTGGATGTATATTTGGTAATTAAGTTTTGAACAATTGATTGATGTTATACTTGTAGGCTCCTGTGTGACATAGCTCTGTTACTTTGATATTTAAAAAAAAAGACATTATTTTTGAGACATAATTTTTGAGCAGGTGACCTCTAGGTACTTTAGGCAAATCTTCTTAAGGCCTAAAACAGGTTTAGCAATTGTCCAGGTTTAGAAGGAACAGGTAAAAATTCCTGTACAGCTTTGGCTCAGACAAGTGTTGATGAAGACACCTAGAAAATGTTTCTGGTCCTCTCATAGCTCCTGCTTCTCAAAACTGTGGTCATTCCATATAATCTTGCTTTCAAAACATGTAATTTTCTTTTAATTTAGGAAGAAGAGAAAACTGGCATGCTGGCTAATGGTAAATATTATTGACAAGTAAACTGTTCAAAAATCTCATCTAAATAATTTTGAATAAAATGTTTTTATTTTGAATCTTTCTCAAAGAATTAAAATTCTTAACCTTTCTTAGTCATTTGTCCTTTATTCCTTTCTTGACCCTATTATGTTTGAAATATTTCCTTTTCTGTTTTTCTCAAGCCTTCCAAATAAATGTCTAGATATATGGAATCACTTATGTTTGTTTTGATGTTAGCCTATTATCTTGTATATACCATTAAAATCATGCATGTGGAAACACACGTGATTATACACTAACAACATTTATATGTAAATATTTGTTTTTAAGCATTGCATGTGCCTAATTTTATTGGACCAAGAAACACACAGAGCTTCCTACACTTCTTGTTTTTTGTTTATGTTCCTGCAGTTGTGCTGCTTGATTCTTTAGACTCTGTTGAGGATGTTGACCTTGCTTATCAAAATAAAGCAACCCCTAAAGCAAAGGCCGTCCCAGAAATGACTGCTGGTGAACTAGCGGGAACAGGTAACGCATGTGAAAACTTGACTAACTATAGGATGCTCTGTGAGTAACTGGCTTCTTTTCTAGAAAATTTCATGTAATAACCATCTGGACATTGAGGATGTTCAATCTCATAGATTGACTATGCTGTCAATACAAGGGGAAGCTGTAGGTGAGGGCTAAGTAGTTGTTGTACCATCCATGGTTTTCTGTCCAATTCGCCATGAGTAGGAGAAATGGACATGGGTCCCGGCTGTGCTTTACATTGTTCCCTCCTTAGGCACAGGCTGTGTCACACCCTTAGATTCTGAACTATTTTCCCTAAAGCTCGGAACAGTTGTGTGATATTGCCCTTTCAAACTATAAAGCAGTAGAACCATCATTGTCATTTGGATCTTCCATGAAATTAGGATTGTGCCAGGCGGCATATTTTGTTTTGCTATAGAATATAATATATTCTTGATTTCCCACATTATTAGTTGCAAATGGGAACTTTTTAACCATCTTGCTTTGGGGGTTCAGAGGACTTATTTAGATTAGTCTAGTAAACTGAGACCCTTGGATAAAAAACAGTAGAAATCACAAACCAACTCTAAACATCTTGTATGTTACTTATACTAATTTTAAACTAATTTCCTTTTTTGAGACAGGGTTTCTCTGTAGCTTTGGAGCCTGTCCTGGAACTAGTTCATGTAGACCACACTGGCCTCAAACTCACTGAGATCCACCTGCCTCTGCCTCCCAAATGCTGGGACTAAAGGCGTGCGCCACCACCGCCTGCCTTACTATTTATTTTCTTGTTACAGAAAAGCTCATGTGTCTTGGTATATAGTGCACTTTTATCTATTTGTTTATTTGTATTGTGTGCATGTGTGTATAGTGTGTATCTCTGGGGCTTGAATGACATGGTACACATGTGTCATAGTTCAACTTTCAGGAGTCAGCTCTCTTCTGCCATAGCTTCTGAGGGTCAAACTCATATATTAAGGCTTGTCTAGCATCGCCTTCACCTGCTGAGTCATCTCATTGGTCCCTGGCTTGATGAATTTTTAAACACTGAAGGCTCCCATGTAATCAGCATCTAGATCAAAAATCAAGAAGAGTCAAACTACATTATCTTGTCATAACTCTTATTTTTGGCCAACATCTTCCAAGGGTCGTTACTGTCTAGATTTGTTTCATATAGTTTTCCTCTTCAAATAGAAAATAAAAAATTTCTGGGTGTTGTGGTGCATCCTTATAATCCTAGCATTCAGTAAGCTGAAACAGAAGGATGGCAAATTTAGTATCAACCTGAGCTATATATAATATGACCCAGTCTTGTAGCTGGCAAGGTGGTTCAGCCAGTAAAGGTATGGCCTGGGCTACATGAGATCCTTTCTCCAAAAACAAAGGGAAGAGTTCAGAGAGATTGCTCAGTGGGTAAAGGTACTTGCCATGCAAGTCTGGTGACCCAATCTCTAGAACCAACATAAGTAAACAGAGAGAACCACTCCAGTGTTGTCCTTTAACCTCCACTGTGTAGTTTGTATTTGTATGTGCACACTATATACACATAAATAATAATAATAATTTTAAAACAAAGGAATGATGGAGAGGAGGAGAAAGGGAAGAATTAATTGGATTTTTCAAAAGTATTCAGAGGATTTTAAAAGGACTAGAGATAGACCACTTGATGGGCCATTGATAATAAAAAATGGAAAAGCACTGACTGGAGTAGTAGGTAGAAGAAAGTGTGTAAAAGAAACCGTGGCCAGGTAGAGGATGATGTCTGATGTCTTACAAGCTCAGAAAGGACACGGGACTGGGCATTGCCATCAGGAAAGGGCTTTGAGTCATAGCAGCTTCAACCAAATGACACAGCCATCAGTAGTTTGTAGGGTTTGAGGAGCATGCTTGTAGTAGGAACCATTGCAGACTGAGATTACCACACAGCGGGGTGAGAATTACCCTGCAAGGGCAGGATCCTTCAGGAATGTGTCCATCTGGGAGGTATGGGAACAGTTTTACCTGGCACAGAGAGGCTGGTTCAGGACAGTGAGACAGCAGGGACTGGTAACATCAGAGTTGACAATTGCCACATCAAGATTGTCTTTACTTGCTATGAGTTCATACCCATAGCCTACCCAGGTTTCTGCTCGACTCTGCTTTTCTAATATTGCTGTTGACCTGCAACCTTGTTCACCATTCCTAAGAGACTAAGGAATGACTTCAGTGTTTCATTTGTCTCCTGTGATGCCTGGGAATTGCATTTATTTCAACAGGTGTGTCTTACGGACAGAGCAGTGGTGACACTGAAGCCCTGCATCAGGCTTACTGTCATATAGCTCATTCTCTGGGAGACACAGGAGAACCAAGAATCGAGGCTAGCACTATGGAAAATGTCAAGAGCTTAGTAAGAGATTATCTTCAAGAAAGTGAAGAGTCTTCAAAGAACATCTCCACCACAGAATCTGGTAAAGGTGACAGCTTTGGTAGAAAGATGATGGACGGACGGACAGACAAATTGTCTCTACTATTTACCCTCTTTAGACAGTGTCCATTGGAGTATATTCTACATACAATTTGCTGTGGTGATGACTTCTTAGTGTTTGAATGTAAAGGGTGTTATGGTAAGACACCACAGGACCCTGAATGGTGGCACAGGTCCCAGGCAGGGAGCCGTGCAGCAGGCGAGAAGTGCGCCATGAAGAGAAAGTGGGCATTTATTTAGTGGGTTATGGAGGGGAAAGGGAAGAAGTGGAGAGAAGGGAAAGATGCAGAAGCTGCCTCCTTGGGAGAGAGACAGAAAGGAAGGAACTCAGAACTCGGGCTGGAAGCTGAAGGAAGATCTGTTTGCCTCAGTAGATTGGAGAGGGAGTGGGCAGGGCCTGTCTCTTAAAGGGACAGGACAGACCATTACAAAGGACATGATCAAAGGAAACCCCATCTGGATTAACTCCAGAGTTAGAGCTAAACACAGAATACAGCTCACCTTCCAATGAGCCTTAGCCAAATTAAGCAACAAGCTTGACATATATACGTATGTGCATTAATAGAAATAGTATTTTAAGATTAAAAAAATTACATAGCAAGTGTGTATATGAGATCTAGATGTAGATAATGGAGATTTTATAAGGTCCAAGAGAGGGTTCCTGGTGCAATTTTTTGATGTAAATTTCATTTATTGCACATGCCATTTTGTTAACTATATGAAATAGAGAAAATTTATTTTTATGTTACTTAGTATATAATTTAAGCAATTTAGGCAATTTAACTTTTCTCCTTTTTAGATCTGCCCACAGTAGAGGAGCTGATGAGACCCATCAGGATAGACTCCTTTGGGGTCAGTGGCTTTGACTTGCTCAGGTATGAGGTTTCATCAATGCCCTGTGCAGGACGGTTGCTTAGCTGAGTGGTGTTTACTGTTGTTGCTTCTTGTTTTGTCACAGGGAACTTACAACCATCTGTTCTGTGGAACCATTCCTCGTAAATGATTAATCAAAAATGCAGGCTTGTTTGTGTCTACCTGTGAGCCCCCGATCGCTTTTTGTATTTATCCTCCATCCATCAAAATTTTCCCAGTACTAAAAGAAAAAGAAAGTTGATGCCATTAACTAATCCTAATGTTTTCACTGAAAATGTGATTCCTCCTCTTTCAGTGGCACATGGGTCTCCAATCCACTATCAGTGGAAAATTTATTCTATTTTTATATGAACCATAGGTTCTGACTTAGTCAGCAGCTGACCATCATCTCACGGTTAGGTGGAGAGTATGGTCTTTGATGCTTGTAGAATTTCAACTTCACAAAATCAAAGGAGTATGGGGATAAATTTGATAAAGTTTGTCAAATATATGAACAGATTTTGCCTCTGAAATGTACACTTAAAATGGTTAAAATGATACATTTTATGTCAAATATACATACCACAAGAAAAAATAATAGAATAAACACAGCAAAAAAAAACCCTGAATACTTATATGATCCAAGGAACGATAATTTCAGAAATGTCATAATGCCACCATTACCTCTTTTAAAATCTCCAGTGAAGTGTAAGGTGAGTAACTGTAACACATAGTTCTCGGAGGCCTAGTAGTAGAACATCACACAGTTATTTCTCCCACACGCATGGGCAGTGAGACTGGTTGGGCTCTGCTCCGTGTGGGCATTCAGTGCCCGGTGCTTCGGTCCCCAGCTGTAGCTTTGACTGTAGTGTTATCCGGAAAGTAAAGAGTGGCATGTCACATTCTGTCTGTCAGAACCAAAACCTTGAGGAAACCAATTGGAGGAAGGTGGGAAATATGATTTACTTGTGCACCTGGAAAGAAAAATGTACTAGTTTGGTAGTGTCTAGTTAGTACCCTCTTAATACCCAGATGGCCAGTGGCCGTCATTTTTCATTACAGTGTCCTACTCAGAGCTCTTACCATCAGGAAGGCCCTGATATCCAAGTGAAGCACAGCCCTCTCCAGTTTGGGTGTGATTCTTTACCAGTAAATGAATTTAAAAAAAGACAATGTGTTTCCTTCACCCCAGCCAACATCAGGTAATGGAACTGGCTCCGTTCAGAAATGGGAAGTCTATGGGAAATAGAGCAGTCAGAGTTGCCACTTCGAAAAGACTGGAAGGACCTTGTAAAAACCTTAAATAACGGGATTGCCCAGATTAGGCCTTTCCACTTTTCCAGAACCACATATGAATATTTCTCTGGAGAGCCGCTGTTCCTGTTCCTTGGACGATTTATCTCAGGTTATCGACATTGGCCAAGCTACAGTAGGTTTTAGGAGAAGGACATGCCATGCTGGGTTACACGCTTTTTCTACTACCTGCAGGTAGTTCTCAGACTCCCGTTTTCTGGCTCTGGGGAGTGGTTCAGCTTTGCTTTCCTTTGCTTTTGAACTTGATTGTTAGCCTTCAGTGGCCTTCTGGTTTGTTTGGCTCCAGTCAGCTCCATGTGCCAGAAACTAGATTCAAAGTTCTTTGCTATGTTAAATTTTAAATCTACTTGAGATGCTTAGTTCTTGACCATCTGGGAACAGTAACCCTATGTGAAGAACACGCAGGATCTATGGCCTTGTGAGAAACATCCAGCATTCTTTCAGCTGAGAAATGTAATGAAATTCTCTTTCTCGCACCGTCTTTCCAGAGTGAACCTATTGCTGATGTCTGTATGCAGAGAGTAAACCCAATAAGTCCCAAGTTTCTAAGTATTCCTTGTCAGTTCTCTAGAAGAGCCATTCTGTCCTGAGTTCATCCGGTTTCTTGTAATACCTTGCTGAAAGCAGCCAGTAATAGCCAGCACTCAGTGTCGTTATGTCCTCTCCCACCACTTTTTAACCTTACTGCTCCAGGTCTGCCTAGATGAAGTTGGAAGTGGCAGATTAGCAAATGTTGTGCACTACAATGCCCCTCTCTAGCCTCTGCCGTCAGTTTCCTGGCACCTGGAGCCCGTCCAGCTAGTGCTCACATTCTATGGCAGGAACTAGTAAATGTCAGAGAAACGCAGCCGAGTTAGTGCTCAGCAAGAACAGGAAACAGTTTGGATTAGCACCTAGAGAGTAAGGACCTGGTGCATTTCCTGCTGGCTCCAAGTACTTTAGAAGTTTCCAGCATTTACTGAGTAGCTTGTCTACATAGTATAAAAATGGTAGCCTCTTAAACTGTTCCTCAATCACAAATCATAAGATAGTCATATTTTAGAGCCCTTGTGGTTTACTGGTGTTTAACCAAATATAAGACATTCCTTGGAAATATAGTTCCCAAAATGTAAAAATAAATAAATAAATGATGTAGCCAGGCATGGTGGCACATGCTTTTAATCCCCAGCACTAGGGATTTAGAGACAAGCAGATCTGTGTGAGTTCAAGGCCAGCCTGGTCTACAAAGTGAGTTCCAGGACAGCCAGGACTGTTACACAGAGAAACTCAAAAAACAACAAAAAAGTGTGTATCAATGTTCTGCATATATTTCAGTGCACCATGTGCTCCCTGATACCCATGAAAAGCCAGAAGAGGGCACTGACTTCCGTGGAACTGGAGCCACAGGCAGCTGTGAGTCACTCTGTGGGTGCTGGGAATTGAACCCAGGTCCTCTCTGAGAACAGCAGTGTTTTTAAACACTGAGCCATCCCTCCAACCTGTTTCTGACATTTTTAATACTTGTCTAATTTGTTTTAGTTCATTAAATGGTAAATGGTTTAATTTTAAAATCCTAGTGATTTTTATGATTTTATTTTGAAATTTCCCTATGTTGTGGTTATTTCTATGCTTTTGGTATGATTTCTTGTCATAAATTATAGTCACTTTGGAGTCTTACAGAAATATATAAAAAATTCCTCTACTTCGAATACATGTTGATATAGTCCAGGCAGTAGTGGCGCACACCTTTAATCCCAGCACTAAGGCAGAGGCAGGTATTATCTCTGTGAGTTAGAAGCAAGCCTGGGCTCCATGAGACCCTGCCTCAAAAGAACAGAAAAAAAGTATAAACAGTTACATGATAACCTGTGAGTATCCTAGGCTAATGGTGTTGTGTTGTATGACATGTTTAACAGTGTAACTTCGTTTGAATAGTTACAGTTCATGTCTGTACAAATATGAGTGGATTACTGAGGAACTTGAGGACTTAGGTTGCAAGCAGTTTTTACTGTGTTCTACTTTGTTCTGTAGCCTTAAGAAAGCAGCTGACAGTAAAGAGGGGGAATCTAGGAACTGTTTACCTCTTAAGATGAATGGAAACACTGTGTCTCAAGACCCCACTCACGAGAGCCAATTTCCCCACAAACACGAGGAGGATGTGGCTTTACCCAAGACAGCAGGTGAGAGCGTGGGTGGCGGCTGTCCAGCATCAACTGCTATGGAAGATCGTTTGGACAAAGTGTACCTTGAGATTTTGAAGAAAAAAACAACTGTTAACCCTTCACTATTACCTCAGGATGACAAAACCAGCCAGGTAAGAAGTATGCGCTTAAGCTGTGGGGCTGCTGACATCAGCTGTGGGTGGGACTTCTTACAGAGCCCGCCAGAGCACTCACTTCCTTTTTCTTTTATTCTTCTCCCATACCTTACATCCCTACCGCTGTTTTCCCTCCGCCACTCTTCCCAGCCCCCCTCCCAACACTTCCCCTCTCCCCCAGATGTACTTTTTCTCTGTTTTTCTTCTAAAAAAGAGCAGGCCTTTCAGGGGTATAACAAACTCGGCATAACAAGTTACAATAAAACTAGATACAAACCCTCATATCAGGCTGGATGAGGCAACACAGTAGAAGGAAAAGGGTCCCGTGAGCAGACATAAGAGTCAGCGACACCCCAGGTCTCATTGTTAACAGTCCCACAAGAACACCCAGCTACACAAGTGTATATATATGCAGAGAACCTAGCTCAGCCCCATAAAGGATCCATGACTGTCTCTTCCGTCTCTGTGAGCCCCTATGAGTCCCGCTTAGTTGAATCTTTGGACCATGTTCTTCTGGTGTCCTTGACCCCTCTGGCCCCTGAATACCCCCACCCCCATCCACTCCAGGGTTCCCCTGACTCAGTCTAACATTTGCCTGTGGGTCTCTGCATCTGTTCCCAGGGGTTGCCAGATGGCACCTCTTCTGATGACAGTTGGGCTAGGCACTGATCTATGAGTATAGCAGGATGTCCATTTCCTCTTGCCCTTTCCTTCTATTTCCTTTCGTTAACTAGTTTAAGACTTGGATCATTTCAGAAAACATTCTCTGCATCTCTGCATAGCTCAGGGCTCATTCTCCTCAGTCTGCACCATAAGAGAGTTGGCATTTATAGGATTGTGATCAGCCACTGTGACGAAATGCACATTTCATTGTTCCTTCTTTCTCTGTATAGCTTGGTTCCAGTATTCTATTTTTACTGTCTAATTTAGTATTTGCTATGAAGCATCTCATTTTTGTAGATGTGCTGTGTAACTATATTGTTACTGTGATAAAATACTCTGAAAAAGCCAGTTGAGAAAGAAACTTTGTTGGTTCATAGTTGAAGATACAGCCTGTCATGGTGGGAAGTCAAGGCAGCAGACATGAGAGAAGGCAAGAGCAATGAATCCCAGGTGCAGCACAGTTCCTTTCCCCTTCTATTAAGTTCAGGACCCCAGTCAGGGAAGGAGAGCCTTCTCACCACAATCTGGGTACCCTCTTATCACAGGTTCCTAGGCCCAGCTCCCACCCAGATTCTGTAGGGTTGACAATCCACTAACCATCACAAGTCTTGATATTTTTAATATACCTTAAATCCAAAGAAAATTAGGTGCTGTTTTGGTTGTCATTGCAAAATACCTTCCTCCTTGATGTCTTCATTATTCCAGTAGCTACACCTTACTCTCCAGCTTGCTTATTTTTGCTTTAAAGTACTTGGTGCCAATGCTAACTGTGAAGATAGGCTTCAAAACACTGGAATTCTAATAAATTAGAGAACGTTGCTGTAGTAGTTTGCCCTTCACAAACCTCGTTATTTGCCAGTCACGATCTTGCCATGTGTTAATTTTTTTTTAACAACAGTAATTGAAATTCATTCCGATACTAAAGAGTTTGTTCTTGTTGTATACAGACTTCAAAGACTCGGTTCAGTGCTGGGGAAGAGGGACCTGTAACTGGCAAGCAGGTTCCATACAAGAAGGCCAGAAGTGCACCTCCTTTGCTTAAGAGAAAGCCGCAGAGTGGACTGTATGTATCAACTCGGAGCTCAGGCTACAGCAAACCCAGTTCGCCACTACAATTATTTTCTGCTTTTGAAAAGAAATCTTCAAAGGACAATATAAAAAGTAAAAATGTGAGATCCATTCCCACGTCAAGTCAATTCAGGAAAAAAGGTAAGAATACATTCCTTTCAAGGTAGAGTTTGACATATAAATAGCATATGATTTCATTTTTTTTTGTTTTTTCTGTGTATTCCTTTTAGAATAAGTGTGTAGTGTATAGCTATTGAGCTAGGATAGTAGCAATGAAGATAGTGAAAGGTGGTTGATGAAAATATGTTTAAAGGTGGAACCGATAATGTAAAAATCTAGTTTGGGTCACTGTAGTTTTTGGTCCAGGCAACTGAAGGAATGGAGCAGACGCTCCCTGAGGTCAGACAAATGGAGGTAAACTCTGGGCTGAAAGGAAGGGAGATGACAGCTTTGAGATGACTGTTCTGACTTGCAAACAGTGATAAAGAGTAGGCATTTAGATTGAAAGTCTGCCATCCAAGAGGAAGTGTAAACTGAAGATACCATTTGAGAACTTACTGAAGACCAGAAGAGGCGTTTTTATAAGCACTGACAGAGCAGGAGGATGTTCTTGTTACCTCTTTTTGTTGTTATGATACAAAAGCAACTTGGGGAAGAAGAATTTGCTCTCACTTATAGGCTGCAGTCCGTCCTTGTACAGGGACTTGAAGCAGAATGCACACAGGTGCACAGCTTACTGATCTGGTTGTCCTGGATTTCTCAGCTACCTTTCTTACACATCCGGGGTCTCCCTGCCTAGGGGTTGCACCCCCCACAGTGGACCCTTCTACTTCTTAGTAGTCAAGGAAATGCCCCTCAGACATGCCATCCACAGACCAATCTGTTGGAGGCAACTCCTTAATGGAGGTTCCTTCTTTCCATTTGACCCTTAAGGCTGTGTCTTTTGGCAGCTGAAGCTATGACAGGCTTACTAGAGGGTAAACACAAACAGGCTCACTCTAGCCGATCAGACAGAACAAAAGGGATCTGCAAGGCAGGCAGAGTGAGGGAGGAGAACCCTGACAGAACCTTCAGTCTAGGGAAGATGTAGCTCAAGGAGCGTCTCTTCTGCCATTTGCTGCCCACAGGGGAAGAAGCTGAACTGAGAACAGCTCTTCAGTTTTAGCAAGTTGGTGGCCATCAGCGGTGGAGGTCAGATTCCTGGCAGAGCTGACTGCAAGGCAGATTGAGTAGGCAAGAATGTGGATAGAATTAGTGCTTCAAGTAATAGGACATTCTGGAGGAAAGTTCCTGTGAAAGGCAGAAGATGGAGCAGAAGCTGACTTGGAAGGAGTTGAGAGACAGTTAGGGGGCCACCATAGTAGCACTGTGGGTAAAGATATTTGCCACTCCAGCCTTAGCATCCTAAGTTAGTCCTGAAGGAGAGAACTAGCTCCTAAAAGTTGTTTTCTGGCTCTACACCTCCACACACTTACACACATACTGCACATGTCTGCCCTTAAGAAAGACTGAATGGAAAGAGAAAGAATGGACAGTGTGGTAGATAGAGGGAATAATTGCCAGGGCAGTGTCCTTGACTTAGAACTATAATGGTGCACAGTAGGACTTCATTACCTAGGAATGTGGACAGTTCTGAGTTCTAGGAAATGTGGAAGCACAGGAAGAGAGCACCAGCTGGCAGCCGGATAGATGTGAGAGGGAGGAAGTGTGACTGTTACCTCTGTCTGCTTCATTCTTCTCAGAATCAAACACCGTGCCATCACAGAGCAGTGAAGAGGGAAAGATATGAAGTAAGCTTCCAAGTGATTACTGAGCTGGAGGTTAGAAGGTCATTGCATGATTGGAAGTGAACCTAGGTCACACCAGTGTGAGTGAGCAGCTAAGAGCAAGGAACATTAAGGAACCAAAGTCAAGGAGTTGGCAGAGTCTGAGTATGTTGAAGTCACTGCAAATGAAGACAAGTGTCACAGTGGTTGAGAAGCTATCAGTGTAAATGATTAAAGGCAACAATATTTTTATGAGTAGAGTTAGCTAATATTCTAAACTTGTTTTCCATATTTCAAAATCTTAAAGTATTTGCGACTATCAGAATCAAAACACATTACTCATTTTTGTACTAAAACATGCAGTGGTGGACTGCACCAGGCTTTTTCTTTTGAGCTGCCAACCAGTTCCCAGATCATGACACAGAGACTTAGGAATGCTTGGCCTTAGCTTAGGCTCCTTTCTTGCTAGCTCTTATAACTTAACCTATTGTTCTTCATTTACATTTTGTCTCGGGACTTTTTACCTTTCTCTCTGTATGTCCTACCCTGTGTCTGCTGACTGCCAGCTGCCTCGCTGGCCCAGGGCATCTTCCTCTCTTGCTCCCCATTCTCTCTTCTTTCTTCTTATACCTCTCTGCTTGGCAGCCCCGGTTATCCTTCTCCTGCTTAACTATTGACCATTCAGCTTTTTATCAGACCAGTCAGGTTCCTTTGGCAGGCAAGGTGAAATAAATGTAGCACCTCTTTACATCTTTAACAAAGGCAGCAGAAACAAATGTAACACACCTCCACATAGTTAAAGTAATATTCCACAGCACAGACAAACGTAACACATCTTTGCCTGGCTAAAATAATATTCCACAACAGTGGACCTGTTCTTTCGCTGAACTGTAGTATCTCGTTAGACTGTTCAGTATGGGTTTTTTGTATTTGTCTCTTTATTGATAATCTGCCCAGAGTAGCTTTAATTTTACTCATAACTGTAATTCTTTTGGAATAATTGTTACAGGTTCGGTTCCTTGGGAAGCACAGTAGGGCAGTTCAGATCATCATTGGTTAGAATAAAAATTAAGCCCAGTTGCTTAACCAAATGAAAGTTTTTTGTCTTTGATGTGACTGTGAGCCCAGAGATAGGGAGCTGATATATACAGCTGGGAAAGGAACCAGATAGATCCCATCTTTCCTGTTGCAGAATCCATACAATGTAACTTCTGTCTTTTTTGTAAGATGTATTTTTGAGAGAGAGAGAGAGAGAGAGAGAGAGAGAGAGAGAGAGAGAGAGAGAGAGAGAGAGAGAGAGAGAATGAGAATATGCCTATACCAGGTTATATGCATGTGAGAATACAGGTGCTCATTGAGGCCAGAGGTGTCAGATGCCCTGGAGTTGGAGTTACCAGTGATTGTGAGCCACCTGATGTGGGTTTCGGAAAGCAAACTTAGGTCCTCTGCAAGAAAAATAAATACATGCTCTTATCCACTGAACCCTTTCCCCAGCTCCCTCTGTCTCCATTCTTACACAGTGATGTCTGTGTCCACGTTCTGCCCATGAGGTGGAATGACAGTAGAGCAGCCAAATCTATGGTGCTTTCATTAGAATCTCTTCCCTGAAACCCTTCACCTAGGAACCTTTTGCTTCCATCTTTTGACTAAAACTTGTTGCCACCCCAGTTTGCATACAGTTTGGGGTGCAGTCACTGTGAGCTAAACACATTGCTGCCCATGTAGAATTAGGTGTCTGTTAGAGGGGAGGAAGTGGAGGTTAGTGGCTACAGACTTGTCACGTGGGGGCTGCATGTTTATTCTAGCTACCTTTTACTTAGCATTTCATGTTTATGCTTTCTTTTGTAAAGTAAATACTGTTTAAAAAAACTTGCTGATGAGTAAAAATTCAAAAATAGGGGAAAACAGGAAAAAGAAAAGGTAACAAGAAATACTGTGCCGTGCTAAGTGCTGAATCAGGCTTTTCTCTGTGTGTGTTTTAAACAAGAGAACAAATGGGTGGGTGGACAGCAGAAGTAGATAAATGGACTGAATATTTTCTAAGAGTAATACCTGAAAATGCCAGATGAAACCCATTAGTCTACATACTGACCTAAAACTCAGTTTCTAAAAAAATGATGTTATCACACTTTAAGTTCTTTTTATTTTTTTTAACTTCTTAATTTATTTTATATGTTTAGCCCACATGTGTGTATGTGCATCATTTGCATGCCTGGCACATGAGGGGCCAGAGAGGGCATTGGACCTCCCAGAACTGCAGTTAGAGACGTTTGTGTGCCACCAGCTGGGTGCTGAGCATCGAACCTGGGCGCTATGGAAGAACAGCCAGCGCTTTTTACCACAGAGTCATCTCCTGGACCCTACAAGTTCTTAAATATATTAGATGTAGATTCCTTAAATCTCCAAGGAGATAAACTTCATCCTTAAAATTTACATGTTCTAAGACATCCCCTTAAGAAATAGATTCTGATAACCGCTGAGAGATTGCTAACGCCATGTTATTGTTTCCTGGCTTTATTTTCAATTTTTTTTTTTTTTTTGATTTTTCGAGACAGGGTTTCTCTGTAGCTTTTGGTTCCTGTCCTGGAACTAGCTCTTGTAGACCAGGCTGGCCTCGAACTCACAGAGATCCGCCTGCCTCTGCCTCCCGAGTGCTGGGATTAAAGGCGTGCGCCACCACCGCCCGGCCACTATTTTCAATTTTATGTATTGCCAATCACTTCCTTCCCTTCTGTGAAATATGAAGTAATATATTCTGCATCCCCATGCCACCCAACCAGGGGTTTTACTCTTTCAAGGTATATTTTCTCTTGCAACCATATCTCTCTCAGTTTGGAGATTTAGTTTTTGCTTCTGGTTATTAAGTAAATTGAATGTCTGTTACTGACAGTGACGTCAATGTGGAATTACTTTGGTTCATTTCTTCATGGTTGAATGTGATTAATGCATTGTTTCTTCAAAGAGGGCTTTAGAGTTCTAATTCTGCAGGGTTTTTCTGTTTGAATTTTCATATTAAGAAATTTTCCTTTCTTAGGTAAGGGGGGAAATAGCAGATAGATGCCTTACAGAGGACTTGGTTCCATTGCCAGCATGTAGCTCACAACTGTCTGTACCTCTAGTACTAGAAGATTCAGTGTCCACTTCTGGCCTCTTTGGGGCACCAGACACAAACATGGTACACAGATATATATTCCATAAACACCCATACCTATGGAAAAAAGAATCAGGAATGGAAATTCTGTTGTAAGAAGACTGGCAGATTGAATGTCTACATACAGAACCACCTGTTTGTAGCTGCCTAGTCCTCAGAGAGTCGTGTGTTGGCGGGACACTCCTAGCCCTTGTTATGGAATAACCTGCTGGTGATTGGAAGGGATCATATGCTGCATTTGCAGTGATTCAGTCTTTTTGGATGCTTTAAGACATTTATTATGAAACACACTAAGTATGATGACGATTGTAAGGAAAACCTTTATATGCCTACAAAAAAGGTAGAAATGAATCTTTCTGTGAGGAAATATTGAATTATTTCTTCTTTTAGCTTTTCTGTATTTTCCAAATATCTGAAGATAGTTGATGTGGGAGTGTCATATATCAATCTGTTGATTTCATTGGTTAAGTAATAAAGAAACTGCTTGGCTGGCCCTCATAGGTTAAAACATAGGTGGGAGGAGTAAACAGAATGGAAGGCTGGGAGAAAGAAGCTGAGTCAAGTGAGTCGCCATGATTCTCCCACTCCAGGCAGACACAGATTAAGATCATTCCTGGTAAGCTAGCTCGTGGGCTACAGATTATTAGAAATGGGCTAGTCCAGGTGCGAGAGTTAGCCGAGAAAAGGCTAGAATAATGGGCCAAGCGGTGTTTAAAGGAATACAGTTTCCGTGTAATTATTTCTGGTAAAGCTAGCCGTGCAGGCGGCCGGGTGCCGGGGATGCAGCCCCGCCGCTCAGCCCGCCACTCATATTTCAACAGATAGTTTTAATTTAAAAAATACATTTAAACAAATCTTGAGGAAATAATTGTAAAAAAAATGAGGCTATTTATTTACCTTTAAAGCAGCTGGATAACATTCATAGAGTGTTAAGCCTGACACATTTGAATGTGGGCTCTAAGATTCCACAGAAGCTCTCACCTATTCCCCTTCCTAGGGCGATGCATTTGTGTCCCTCTTAGGGTTCTCCTTGCCACCTAGCTCCTCTGGGACTGTGGGCTGTAGCCTGGTTATCCTTTACTTTACATCTAATATCCACTTAGGAGTGAGTACGTACTGTTTGTCTTTCTGGGTCTGGGTTACCTCACTCAGGATGATTTTTTCTAGTTCCATCTATCTGCCTACATGATGTCAATTGTTTTTTACTGCTGAGTAGTAATCCATTGTGTAAATGTACCACATAGTCTTTATCCATTCTTTGGTTGAGGGGCATCTAGGCTGTTTCCAGGTTCTGACTATTATGAATAATGCTGCTATGAATATAGCTGAGCAGATGTCCTTGTTGTGTGATTGAGCATCCTTTGGGTATATGCTTAAGAGTGGTATTGCTCCTGGGTAAACTGGGGGGGGTGGTAGAGAGGGAATGGGGGATGAGAACAGAAGGAATGGGATGGTCGAGTTGGGGGAGGGATAGAGAGGCAGAACAGTAAAAGGGGCATCTTGATAGAGGAAACCATTGTGGGGTTAGGGAGAAACTTGGTGCTAGGGAAACTCCCAGGAATCCACAACAATGACCCTGGCTAAATTCCTAGCAATCATGGAGAGGGTGCCTGCATAGGCCTTCTCCTGTAATCAGATTGGTGATTAACCTAATTGTCATCATAGAACCTTCATCCAGTAACTGATGGTTTCGAAACAGATGCAGAGATTCATAACCAGGCACTGGGCCAACCTCCAGGAGTCCAGTTGAAGAGAGGGAGGAGGGATTATGTGAGCAAGATGGGGTAAATTAGATCATGAGGGGGAAACCCATGGAGACAGCTGACCCAAGCTAGTGAGAAGATCATGAGGGGGAAACCCATATAGACAGCTGACCCAAGCTAGTGAGAGTTCATGAACTGACAACTGGTACCTCTGCATGTGACCAAACTAGGCCCTCCGAATGTGGGTGACAATTGTGTGGCTTGGTCTGTTTGTGGGACCCCTGGCAGTTGATACACGAACTGGCTTTTGTGGAGCCCATTCCCTATGGTGGATACTTGCTCAGCCTTCATGCAGTGAGGATGGCTAGGCTTAGTTAGCTCCCCACGGGAGGCCTTAACCTCTCTGAGAAATGGATGGGGGGTTGGGGAATGTGGGGAGAGTGGGAAGAGACGAGGGAGGGGGAACTGTAGTTGGTATATAAAATGAATTTTTAAAATATTCCATAGAAGCATCTGCCTACATTGCTTGTTGCTAACCGAATAGTATATACTGGCTTCAGAATTTCATCTATCTTTGGAGTTTAAAAGTTACTGTAAAAGCAGAAAATTAGGCCAAACATATATTAGTCACATTCTTTTCTAATTTGCTAGATGATGCTACTGGGTTAGAACAGTATTGTTAGTCTTTGAAATCAGACTTAGATTAGGCGTTACGGTATCCTCTGCAGTGTGCATTGCTCCATTGGTGCTGTGATTCCCTCTCATACACCGAGTATCAAGAGTGCTCAAGACAGTGACTCTGAACTAAAATTCTTCATGCTTACCAGCTGCTCTTTCTGATCCATTATGTGGCCATCCTGACTGTGATCCTCTTACAACATAACTTGTTAAAAATGGTAAAGTTTTGAAGTTATCCTGATTCATCGTCTCCTCACACTTATTTAGCTCCATCTGTGGATGTTGATTGTGGGTGACTGCTGGGGTGCAGTGACCACAGCGAAAGGACCATGGCGGGGGGTGCCTCAGCCTGTGTTGTGATCTATGTTTTACCTCCACATTGCCACTGTCCTCATTTATTGCCCATCATTGCTGAATGCACATTCAGCCTTACTTTTATGATGCTTCCTTCTGTTGTCTATAATATTTAGAAATATTATCTGGAACAAAACTCATCAAGCCTGCAGTTTTGAATAAGCCATCCCTGCAAAGTAAAGGTAGCCTAGCTACACCTAAGAGGCCAGATGACTCCACAGCTGACTCCTCTGTCCAGTTCCAGACTGTAAGTATTGAAGTTCATATTAATATTTCTAATTTTCATATTTTAAAATCATTTTAAAATTAGATTATAAATGTGTTAATTGCATACTTAAGAAAACATCGTAATTGAAGTTGATTAATGTGTACAGATATGAAATTTCTTTTCCTCATTCACATCATTCTCACTGGTTCCTTTGTACTAGAGCATTATTACCATGTCTTTGCCAGTCTCTGTCTTTCTGTTTGGGTTCTGCTCTTAACCATGCAACTCATGTAATGAAGTCATGCTTCTTTTTTAAAGGAGCCTTCAGGATCCTCTGGTGAGAACAGAGAGAAAGAATTACTTATGTTGAAAAGAGCTCAGGATGCAGAGGAAAAATGGAGGGGTGCACAAGCCCTAATTGAGCAAATTAAAATCACATTCTCAGAGAAGGAGAAGGAGCTGGAGAACACCCTGGAAAACCTTAAGAAACAGCAGGAAGGAGAGCTCTTCAAACTGAACCAGGAAAATTACATTCTTCAGGCCAAGGTACCAAATGTACTGTTCTGGGTTTCTTTCTTATATATTAAAATAAATAAATAAAAGCAATTATGCTTCCTTTCAAATTCCTTGATATCCTGGTACCGGGAGCTGTTCACCTTGATGTATTTGCTGTATACAATACAGACTTGGTTCTTGGTTCTCTCCAGAGTGAATTGAAATCAAACATGGCCCATTTTGATGATTTTCCTGTATTAGCTATTCTTTTGAAAACAAGTCAATGAGTTCCTTATACCCTTCAGAGAAATGAGAGTTCCAACAAGAGCTGTAGTAGAAGATCTAGAACCAGAGTCACAACAGTGTTTGCGAGTTCCTCTCTCACCAACAGCACTGTGCTGACTGGACAGTGCTCATGGCACTCCCCAGGACAGCCAGAATGGAGGTTGTGTGGGTCTGAGAACCTCTATCTTCCTCACTTCTTTCTTCATTCTCTGTTTGCAAATAAAGCAATTTATTCATTTTCTTAAAGTTAAGTAGCTTTGAAGAAACAAGCAGAAAACAGAGGTGGCTACAGCTTGGAGAAACATCTGATCCCATCACTGGAGAAAAACTGAAACAAATCCAAAAAGAAATACAAGAACAAGAGACACTTCTTCAGGGATATCAGCAGGTGAGACAGTTCTTCAGCCTCTGACGGCTTTGCATTTGACTCTTTAATTATAAATGTAAGGTATATTAAAATACTGCTGTGGTCATTTCACATGCAGATAGAAGTAAGGTAGTAAGTAATTTGACCAGTGTTCTTCCCCTACCTTTTCCCTCTCCTCGTCCTTCCTTCCCGCCCTCTCTCCTGTGCTCTGGAACTCACTGTATAGCCCAGGTGGTCCTCAAGGTTGTGATCCACCTCCCAAGTGCTGGGTGCAGGCATGCTCTTTCCTGCCCAGTTGTCCTGCACATTTATTAGCCAGAGTAAAGTAACTAAGAGCATCAATTCTGGTTTAAATAAAAGCCTAGTTTTAAATCTTAACTCTAACACCTGCTGTGGGGCCATGTCCAACCCTCTCACCTTCCTCTGTCTTTATGAGTAGGGATAATAAGACAAGGGAATAGTGAAATTCAAAATAAAACAATACAAACCAGCCCCCTAACCTGGAATACAGTAACCAGTCAGAAACTGTTGCATGCTATTTTAATAGCCATGTTCCTTAGAAATGAGCATATTTCCCTTAGCTTCTACACAGTTTGTAATAGGTTGTGACTAGTCTTGCTATTGTTTTCAGCCATCAATCTGCTCTCAAGTGCTGCTGCCTCAAGGATGAGCTTGTTTTTGTTTAGTGTGAGCTGTTGAAAGTGGCAGGTTTAAGATGTAGCTTCCTTTTCTGCCTCCTCTCGTCTTCCACCTCATTGAAGTTCCCTTTTACAACTATAATCTGAGCTTTGCGCCTCTCTTCATCAGCCAGAGAAGCCTGGGGAAACCATTTTCACCACACAAGATGTTCTGCCTCAGTTTAGGGAGACCATTGAGATTCTCATCCCCTGTCTCATCCTGCCATACAGAGAGGGACTTTAAGATTTCACAGGCTCTAAATATGTCAGCTGTCCCCTCAGAAGACAATACACAAGTTCCTTGTGTGTGTTGACATGCCATCTGCCAGGCAGTAGTTCACACATGCTGTGATAATCCATAGTTTTTGTTACCACCTCAAAAGCCTTTAGTTTTCAGAAAATTCTCAATATAAAGTGAGGTCAGTGTGTCAGAGCTCTAATCACAGATTCATCTGTTCCCTATCTAATTACCCCACTGTTAGAAGTCAGGCTCCTGGGATTTTCCTCTAGTCCTGATGTTTTTCCTTTCTGGCCAGAACCAGAACTGGTATATAGTCCTGCTGGGCTTTCTCACCTCAGCCCACAGGTAAGGCTAGGCTAGGCTTCTCCACTCTCTCTTTTGCCTTTACTCTGGTCAAATTCAGTGTATCGCTCTGACATTAGACTCTTCAGTTTGGGGAATTCTGTAACTTCTTTGCATGTTTCTAAAATTTTTAACATTTTAGAAAGAGTTATGTCTAGAGAAGTTGCCTTCTAAGATAATAAAAAATATGTGAAAAGGGTTTTATAAAATTAAAATCTAAGGAAATTGTAAAGACCACCTAAGTGACTTATCTACGCCTCTTCATGTCACAAAGTACTGCTAACTTTTAGCTGAAATCATTTTTCTGTTTTTAAAAAGGAAAATGAAAGGTTGTATAATCAAGTAAAAGATCTCCAGGAACAAAATAAGAAAAACGAAGAGCGAATGTTTAAGGAAAATCAGAATTTATTTAGTGAGCTAGCCTCTTTAAAGTAAGTTCTTTTGAATTTCTGACACTTAAATATACTTAACTCTTTCTAAGCATATTGGTACCATATTACTAATGAGGTTTTTTTCTTAGAAATGGTAAATACTTTTACATGTATCTGTTTTCATTTGTACACTGATTTCCCGTCTCGTAAATGTTACATTGCATACCAGAGGATTTTTTATTTCAGTAATTGATAGCTAGTATATACTCCAGTATTCTCAGTGTATCCATATGTGAGTTTGACGTTGCTTTCAAAGAACTGAAAATAGAGCACTTGCCTTTGTTGGTAAATAACTGGTCCCTAAACAATGATTTGACTAATAATACAAAAGTAAAAAATAAATCCACAGTATCAGCTTGGCCTTGGGTTCTGTAGAAACAGAATAACTATAGAATAACTCTGGAAAGAGAAAAAAAACATAATTCTAGAAAAAGAGAAAGAAAGTGAAAAAGGAGAGGGAGAGGATGCAAAGAGTATGATCTCAGCTGGAACCTGAGGCCGCGAGGGGGCCCTAGAAAATAGACCACGCCACAGTTTGTACCTCTGACTGGGATGTAGCTGGGAGGGAACTCAGAACATCTTCTGGGTCAAAGGCTGTTGTTTAGATGAACTCATTTGTTCCAAGTAACAACCTATGAGTTGTTACTATCCAACAATCTGACACTCACCACAGAGCCGTGGCCACCAGAGAGAGCCTGCTTACTCATGCCCAACCCTGGTCTATTACCTTACTAGTGGAAGAACAAACACCAAACCTACAAACAGGGACATATGAGGGCACTGTCTTCCACTAGGAAATGACTGTTTAGTACATCATTCCACATAAATGTCCAATTATTCAGGATGCTACCAGAAGTTCTGGTGACCATGAATATCACGGATACTAACCATATTGATTAACAGGCTTTCGTTTTTAGATGACTTATAACATGAAAAGTGTAGCCATTCACATATACTGACCTTTCGTGTAAAAGAGAAAAATATTCACCCTGTAATATACAGAAGTGACAGCTATACAGATTGGTGAACAGAGGGAAGGAGAGAGAGAGAAAAAGAGAGTGTTTTAATGCCCCTTTCTCTTATTCAGAGTGGCCCCAAAGCCAGGTATGTTGTTCTGATGCTTGAAGATACTTACATCTTCTTGTATGATGCTTCTCATAAGATCCGATTTGAACTGGAGATGTAGCTCAGTTGGTGAGGTCTGGGTTAGGTTCAGTCCCCAGTACCACATGCACTAGTCCTGGTATGCATGCCTGTAGTTGCAGTACTCTGGAGGGAGGCAGGAGGCTTGGAAGTTCAAGGTCATCCACAGCCATAAAACAGCCTAGTCTAGTTTGAACTCTGTGTCAGCTATTAGATAAGTAAACATAACTTTTAAAATACCACATTTTTACTCCCTGGCTTCTAGAAGGAACTATTCCTAAATCCCAAATTAAGTGGACTTCCATTATAAAATAATGAACAGATAATTATTTAAATAATTTATTTAAAACAAAGATTTTTCTTGAAAAAAGTCTAAAATTTGAATCTGAGGTCCAGATATGTTTCTGGTTTTGTTTCTATGTATTAAATTGAGATTTGTATTTGTCAGATCAAAGGAATCATTCAGCAGCAGTGAGACTAGGAGTACAGAAAGCTCTAGAAAAATGGTAACACTTATTTTTTTTTTTTTTAGAATTAAAAGCAAGTATTTTTAAATTTCAATTAAACCAAAAATCTTAGTATTTCTGTTCTTCTAAAGCAGAAAGTACAGGCTTTTCTCTCAAGTCTGCTTTCCTTTAACATGTCCATACTTTCATCTTTTTCCTCTAGTGATACATATAGTGTGAGTTCATTAGAATATTTTGTATTAAAGAAATACCTTGTCTTATAAAGCCTTTTTTTTTAATTTTGAAAATCAGAGAACAGGTGCACAAAAATCATTTCCTGTCTCAAGTAGTTGAAAATGTAGAACCCATGAAAAACCAGAGTTTCACAGATCTGCTAGCAGAATTACGGGCGGTGCAGGTAAGTTGAGTAAGGATTTAAACTATTGAGGTTGGTAAAGTTATCATAGAAATTCCAGTGTTATAGAAAAGTCTGTTTGTAATAAATATATAAATAAAAAGATATTTAAAGATATTTAAAATTAAGAAGTAGGGCTGGAGAGATGGCTCAGCCGTTAAAGGCTAGGCTCACAACCATAAATATAAAATTAAGAAGTATCTAAGATTAGCATTTAGTATTCCTGTGACTTTAATGTACAGAAAACCTTGGAAACCGGTTGAAATGGCCCCCACAATACAGTGTAACCTCTCCTCAGGCATTTATCACGTAGAGCCAGAGCAGAGTCATTGCATTTGGAGCACGTATACACTTTATTTCAAACAGATTCCTAGGGCTGTAAAGATGGCCCAGGTGTTGGTACAGAATATGTGGCTACTCTTGCGGAAAACCCAAGTTCAGTTCTCAGTACCCACTTCCGGCGGTTCACATATCACCTCTAACTCCATTTCCAAAGGATCCAGTACCCCTGACATCCAGGGGCCCCTTCACTCATGTACGCACACACTTATACATGTAATTAAAAATAAATCTTAAAAAACAAATTCTTCACTGTGGTAATACACTGTGTGCTGAAATAGGAAAACAGTAGGGAGGTAATTTCCTTTTCATCTTTTTCCCAAAGTACTCAGTGCATGTCTGAACAGCAGACTGTATTGTAAATATTGTATCCCAGATACACAAGATAAAAGTGGAGACTGGTTGGTGGTCTTAGTTCCCGGACAATCTCCTTCCTGAAGTCCTTTCCTGTGCCTGTATGTTGAAGAGCACTGCCCATGTTTTCTTACAGCAGTTTCAACGTTCCAGGTTTCAGACTGAGATCTTTGATCCATTTCAAGTTAAGCAGGGTAAAAGATATGGTTTAATAATTTCCATTATTCTACATGTGGACATCCAGGTTTTTTAGTACCATTTGTTGAAAGCACTTTCTTCAATGTGTATTTTTTGAAATCTTTCTCAACTACAAGAAGGTTCTAGTTATTTGTATTCAAATTTGGGTCTTTTATTTTGTACAGTTGGTCTACTTGTCTGTCAGTTTATGCTGGTAACATGCTGTTTCTATCACCATGAATCTGCGTGTGTTTTGAAATCTGGAATGGTGATCCTTTCGTGGTTCTTTTTGCTCAGAATTGCTTTGGCAATCTGGGGTCTTTTGTGGTTCCATGTGAATTTTAGAACTTTTTTCTATTTCCGTAAAGATTGAGTATAGGCAAAGACTGCTTGTTCATTTCCTAACTGCTCAGACCTGAATTATCACACAGAAACTATGTTAATTACAACAGTTTGACATATTAGCTCAGACTTCTTATTAAGTAACTCTTACATCTTAAATTAACCCATTTCTATTAATTTGTGTATTGCCATAAGGCTGTGGCTTACTGAAAAGTTTCTGAGTCCTTCTCCTTCAACAGCTACATGGCATCCCTCCAACTCTGCCTACTTTATATCTCTATTCAGATTTCCCATGTGTCTTTACTAAGTCATTGGCCAGAACAGCTTCTTTAATAACCAATGGTAATAAAACATTCATAACAAAAGAGGGTAACCCCACATCATCTCCCCTTTTCTGTCTAAATAAATAGGAAGGTTTTAACTTTAACATAGTATAATTATATATAACAAAACAGGCATAAAGCATAAAGTTACAATATTTATATCTACCTTAATTTTCATCATAACTAAGAAAAACTATAACTATCTATTCTTCAACTCTATAAAAGACCCCAGCAGGATATAATATTACCTAAGTTAACAGGAAGTGCATTGTAAGCTACTTCCAAAATTCTAGAATTGACAGAGACATCTTGCTGCCGGGACAGTCACTCAAAGTTCTTGTGTAACATTGGGGCCTCCATCTTCAGCCTACAGGCCCATAGTATCTGGCAGACATTTCCATGAAGCAGGAAATTTGAAAGAGTGTTTTTCCTCTATTGGCAGTTTATCAGTCACTTTCTTCTGTATCCTAAAGAATGTCTGGCTGACTCATGAAGCAGGGACCCTGAAGGACTGTCTCATCTTTAGGAAACTTTTGCACTCATTTTTCTGTTAGTCCTGCATGTCCACTTCACACAGCGTACCAACAAGCAGTCCAGGCAAGAGCAGTTTCTTGCCCACATGGCTAGCCTTTTCATATTAAAAGCAAATTCCATAACAAGTTTCTTCAATGCCCATAACCTTTCTGAAGTAATTGGTGCTGCCAGAAGCAGACATGTCTCACTGTTGAGAAAATTCTAAGTTCTTAAAACATTTTAAATGTCATATTCTGTAGGTCTTTGAAAGGGTTGAAGAATACTTATCCATCTGAAATATATCTCTGTACATCTAGAAAACCTAACTAATATGACTTACAAGTTTGACTATTATAGATGACTATTTATTAATCTGTATTTCTTAACTATACATTACATTTTTAAATGAGCTGCACAAACATAATACCTTAATCAAGAGCAGAAACATACATATAACAAAATTGACCTTAAATTTGTATCAGTAAGCCAAGATCCATACCATTGTAAAGAATTCATCTCTATAGCACAGCCTCCTTATTTTTTATAGAAATTGACTGACCATTAATCACTTAACAATCAACCCCCTTTAAAACAATGAAAACAATCATTTGTAAACAATATTTGGGAATTTGGGTGTAGTTTTTTAGTATTTCCTGCTAATTGGGTACACTGTTAATCAGGTCTTTCGTGGGGTAACCTGTGTGCTAGGACCATCTCAGCCAGCAATTCTGAAGCTATCGTAGATGTTGGACCATCTGGACATTTGCTTCAGAGGTCTTGTTTGATCAAACCATATTAGCCAGTAAGGAATCCACAGCTTCCTATTCTCTGTGGAAACAAAAGCAGAACCTCTTTTCCAAAGCAACATATCTTAGACCCAAATTTTGAAGTCAAGATACTTTAAAATATATATATATATGTTGATTTAGCTTAGCAGCCCATACAATGAAATGTCTCTCTGTACTTAGCTCATTTGTATCAAAAATTCAAAGAATACACAATAATATTCATAATCCAGACTTTCTGTGTATATTCCATCTTTACATGGCTTATTTTTCTTTATTCCTTTAATCTATGACTGTCTGTACTTATCTCTTTAAAGACTTTCTTTTATTTTTTAAACTATTTTTCTGTCTATACTCTTTCTTCTCTCTCTCTCTTAAGCCTATGTATATTTTTAAAATACATTGTGATCTGTTCAGAGGTTTATTTCTGTCTGAATCTGTCTTTATTGCATATCTGTAATCCTTTTCTGACCAGGAGTGCTTTAAAATGGTAAGCAGTGTGGTTGCAGCAGCCCTAGATGCTATCTCCGCCTCTCTCAGCCTTTCAATATGGCAGAGGTGCCTTTACTGCCAGCTCTGGAGCCTTGCTCACCACCTCAGCTCTGGTAAGCAGTTGACCCGTGCTGCCCACAAACCCCATTCATGTGCTCAGCCTCCTGAAAGAGCCAAAGCTGTTCATGCAACTACTACTAACCAGGAAGTCTTCTTAAAGGAGCTGCACAGTTTTTGCTGCTACCACTGAGTCAGGACGCCTTCTCTTAAAGGAATCATGCCTCTGCTTACTTCTAACAAATAGAGCCCACCCAAGATAATACTGCTACCAAGAAGCCATGCTTAATTCTGTGTGTGTGTGTGTGTGTGTGTGTGTGTGTGTGTGTGTGTGTGTCTAGAATTCCTTCCCAAGCCCTCTCAGGTTTTTTGTGGATGTAGTAGGCCCGTGTTGGCATGCCATTTTGTGAATAGAGACTTCTCATTTATTTCCCAGCCGACAAGACCTGAATAATCATGCAGAATCTATATTAATTGCAACACTGGCCTATTAGATCAGGCTTCTTATTAAGTAATTCTTACATCTTAAATTAGCCCATTTCTATTAATCTGTGTATTGCCATGAGGCTGTGGCTTACTAAAATGTTTGCAGGTCCTTCTTTGGCAGCTACATGGTGTCCCTCCAAATATGCTTACTTTCTCTATATATCTGTGTTCAGATTTCCTCCCTGGCTTCCCTCTACTAAGTCATTGGCCAAAACAGCTTCTTTAATAACCAATGGTAATAAAACACATTCGTAGCATACAGTGGGGAATCCACATCCACTGAGATGGAGACTTTGATTGAGATTACACTACATCTGTAAATAGCTTCTGGTAAAAATGGCCATTTTCACAATATTAATGATACCAACCCATGAGAATGAGCTGTCTTTCCATTCTCTAGCATCTACCTCTTTAGAGGTTCAAAGTTTTCATTGTATGCACAGTAACTCACAGGGAGGGAAAGTCCTATTTGCCAGGTAGAACCCCTCATACACCGTACTGACATGACACAGGCCCTGTTTCTGCATCTACACAAACCCAGAGCAGAGTCCTTATCCATTTAGGTATTTACTGTGTGGTTGAATTCAATGACACTTTAAATTCTGGACTACTATAATGAAGTAAGCACTGCTAGATAGCATTTCTAAGTCAGAGTGATTAAACACACAGTATTTTCAGAAAGGTATATGGATTTTGAAAACTTGAAGTTCATACCCTTGAAAAGACATCCATGGACTACACAGATTAAACAATGAAATGAGTCTGAGATGGCTATAAAATCCAAAATGACATTATGCTTTATGAACATACTTACTTTCTTTTGTCAGACTTAATTTAAATCATAACATAGTATAATACAGGATTTGTGAGAATCTGTAGTTTTATTACTGTGAGAACAGTTTTAAGTCTGATGTAGTGTGTGTGTGTGTGTGTGTGTGTGTGTACACGTACGTACACACAGAGTACGTGCCATGCCATAAAGTAAGCAGAAATTATAAGCCAATTTCACAGAAAGTGAGAAGAATCCGTACATGGAGCAGTGTTGTATAAAACAGAGTTTCAAGTTTGTGTGGGCATAGAAGGAAATACTGGGAATCTCTTTCCTGGCTACACACTAGACTCTGAAGGATAGGCGTGAATTTTGCAAACGAGAAGAGTGGACATAGTCCAAGTATTGACAATGGTGTGGAGCACAGGATATTTGGGGATTCACTTAGCTTTTATTTTAATTTTTAAATTATTCTTACTTTATTTGCATGAGTGTTTTGCCTGCATGTGTGTCTATATAGCACACATATATCTGGTGCCTATCGAGACCAGAGAGCATCAGATCCCCTGAAACTGGAGTTACAGATTGCTGTGAGCCACTGTGTGCATACTAGGAATCAAACCTGGGTTTCCTGAAAGAGCAGCCAGTGCTCCCAACTGTCGCACATCTCTTCAGCCCCTTAACCTTTATTTTATGTAATTGTTATTTGAGTTATCAAAATAATTCAGGCATGGTGATCCAGCACCTGGGAGGCAGAGGCAGGTAGATCTCTGAGTTGGAGACCAGCCTGATCTACCTAGCGAGTTCTAGGGTTGCATATGAGAATCTGCCTTTAAAAAAAAAAATCTGCTTTTAGTTAAATAGGTAATAGGTCAGGTAGTGATGAGTTTTAGTCAGAGGAAAAGCTTACATTTTCAGAGAAAGTGGCCAGGCAAGGTTTTGCCGAGGCTTCTTTTGAGCAGTCATGACAGGAAGGAGCAAGTCACCTTGCAGAGGGATACCTGGCAGACGTGGGTAGGAGTGCTCTAGAGGTAGTGGGTGTTCAGAGAGCAGCAAAGAGGCCTCTGTGGCTCCTGTGCTCAGTCACAGCCAGGTTATGTGACACTCAAAGTCTTGGTTCACTTAGGATTCACCCTAAGGGAAGAACCACCAGGGGGTTCAGCTGGAGCACTGTAACTAGACCAGCTAACTGCTACAAGAGCAGGCCTGGGGAAATGCTTAGATATAATTACAGCAGTCCAAGCAGAGGCCTTCAAAAAGAACACATTAGGATAATAGAGTGTGGATCTCCAATGCAATGGTGAGAAGACAGGAATCAGTACTAGAACCTGGGATGTTAATGGTTTAGGGGTAGAGCAACCTCTGACCCTTTTACATAAAATGTGACTTGAAATTCAGGAAATTTCACAACAGTATTTTTGATGGGTTGAGAGGAGAGAATATCCCATGATTTATTGTGTTTGGAAGTAGCCCACTTTTATATTCCTTCAAATATTAAGAAAGAGAAAAACCATCTGATGGAAGATATCAAAAGAGTGAAGCAGGACAAACAAGCTCTTGAAGTGGACCTGGAAAAAGTGAAGAAAGAGAGAGACCAAGCCAAAGAGCAGATTGCTTATGCCACAGGTGAGCGCGGCTGAGACTGCTCTCTTTTGGTTCCAATCATGAAGTAAATAGAAATTGAATGGTATCATTAAAATACTTATCTGTAGGTAACTTGTAATCTTTGAAAAATTTAAAATGAGTGATAAAATGATATCTACTTCTTACTTTTAACTAGAACAGTTGTAACATCAAGGGAGAATCCAGCATTAATTTAATTCATAGCTTGTGTTGAGTTGTTTAGAGGCCTGTGGTCTTGGCCTGGCTGAGCTTCCTGAAGGCAGGACTGAAACATGCTTTGTCTGTTTGTTTGGTTTTGGTTTGTTTGGTTTTTTTTTTTTTGCCACATGAACACTTAACATTGCATTATTTTATAGGAATGAAAAGAAACATGGCATGGCACCCACCAGTAAACATCTGGGGAGAAAGATAAGGATAAACAGAATTTAATAGGGAGGTGGGGGTACAGACAACAAGAATTTGGAGAAAAATGGCATTGGAGTCAGGCCCAGACAGTGAGATTTGGAAGTAGAGGAACAGAGGGAGGCTTGGGTGTGTGCCTTGAGCACATTGCAGAGTAGGTGGTCAGGGCAGCAGAGCACAGCTGCAAAGATCGAAGGACTTTGGCTGTCTGCCACAGTTAGTCTTCTATCTACAGTGCCGTCGGCTTCAGTGTAAACGCCATACAAAGAAGCCATTAACTGCGTATAAGAAAACAGTGTTCCCTTCCCTTATCTCTAAAGTAGAGGGGTAAACTACTTTTCAAAAATTCAAAAATGTTTTCCATATAAATTTGTTGTGTTAACTAAAATGAGCCACTTACTAATGTATGCCATTTTTACTAATTATAAACATTCCTTATTTTTATTTCTTGAACCTATTTCTCCACTGGAAACAACTCGATGTTCATAGTATGTTAGTGGGAAGCAGTCACACATTTCTAGATAGCCATGCTTGTTATGAAGTAGAAGCTTCGGATTATAAACACAATCTCTTGTCTCTATTACTAGAAGATTCAACTAGATGTATATATAGATTATTTGTTCATTCCTCTTTTTTAATAATGCTTTCATTTAAATAGACATTGGCTTTTTATTTAAAACATTGGAATTTTGTTGTTTCCCTATTTTAAAAAATTACCATCAGATTATTGAGTTACTTTATTGTTTAGGTGAAAAATTATATGAAATAAAAATTTTGGAAGAAACACATAAACAAGAAGTCAGTCGTCTGCAGAAGCGGTTACAGTGGTACGCCGAGAATCAGGAGCTTCTAGATAAAGATGCAGCTCGTCTCCGAGAGGCCACTGAAGAAGCTGAGAAGCTGAAACTAGAGGTACTTTTTACAGGAGCCCTCGCGCTGTGGTGTCCTCATGTCTAACCTTGTCACTGCCCCCTCGGTCTTTGTGCTTTGTCTCCTGTACTGGAGATGCTCTGCTGTGCCGCCGCATCCCTAACTCTAGACCCCTTACTCCTAGGGTCTGGATTTATAGCTAGTTTGAGCTTTGGTTTGAGTTTAAATGACTAGTCATTTTAGATGGACTGTGGGTAAATGCCAGCTGCTTATCACAGCCTGTAGGGACCATCTGGCCTGATCACACCTCCTCCGCGCCACTCGGTGAGTAGACTCTAGCCACACAGCTCCTCCAGACTCATTCCGCTTGCTGCCTTGTCCTTGGGTTTTCTCACGCCTCACTCCCCCTCTTCCTGTCAAAACTCAGCTCCAGTTTGTACTCTTTGAGCTTCCTCCCCAGCCTGTCCCTGCTCTTTGTCTTTCACTCCACCCTGTTTGGTTGATAGCACTGTCTCTCTGTACAGTGATTTTCTTTACCCGTTGATTTACTTAGCTGGTCATCCATCTGCCTCTACAAGCCAAGGACCCAGATTCTCTCGTTTGCTGCCATCTTCTGCCTCCAGTACTGTACTTTGGAGACACTTGGAACAAAGGATTTGCTCAATCAGTGTCTGTAACAGAGTGAATTAGTGAATTAACGTTGTGCAGCCCCCACCTTTGGTGCTTTCCTGTTCTTGTAAATGCACTTCTTACATCACCATGTTCTCCCCTTGTCAACAGATTGAAAAACTGAAAACTGAGTCCGGGAGCCCAACTACTCAGCAAAGGTTACGCTCAAAGGAAAGAGCTCTTGATGCCAAAAGAATTCAGGATCTGGAGCGGCAGGTAGGTGTCAGAGATGAATTTTTATTGAAGCACCTTTAATGTATACAGACTGAATTATTCAAGAAATCCTTAAAGTGCCAACAATAAAGTGTGTAACAGATTGCATAACTCAGGGCTCAGACCTGCAGAAGACAGAGATCTATTGATGAGAGGTCCTTCTGCTGCCCAGCGTTAGGAAGACAGAAGCAGAAATTTGAAACCTTGGGTATTGAGTTTTAATTCTTGTTTCTTGGGAGGCTGAGGCAGTAGGATCACTCGAACTCAGGAATTCAGGACAATCTCAGAAACATAGCAAAATTCTTTCTTTTTTTTTAGATTAACCCATAATATCCTGACCAAAAATAGGTGGGAAGGGAGTATAGGAAGAAAGGTCCTAGAATCTGGATTATGTGGCTAACACTTGGGAAATATTACAAAACAAACACCGTACACAAAGAACATTCAATTTCCCATCTGCTGGCCATCAGCTTGGACCTTGCTCATCACATGTTTACTTCAGGATGGCTATAGCAAAGAGACTTCATTAAACTCTTACTGTGGAGCTTCTCAAGAAGAAGAATTTTTTATTGAAGTAGTTTTTGAGGGATACAGACAATTTTCTTTTATTTTTAAAGCATTCTATGTAGCATTTATATTCATAGCTGAATATTAAAGCATGATTTTCCAGCCTTTGAGGGAGCAGGACTTTTGTAATTGCCTGCGGGTACTTAAACAGACAGCTATTATTTCATCACAGATCCAAGACTGTGAGGTCATCACAGAGCTGAGTGGTTTTATGAGGAAGTAAAATTCAACTTTGTTACCTTCACGGAACCTTTTCTGGGTATTAAGAGGTATGACTTAGTAATTTGGCTAAAGAAAAGACCAGGACAGAAGTGGCTTGAAGAGTGAGAAGTATTTGAAAGTGTTCAGGTTGTCTTCAGGGCTTAGGGTTTATGTTGCCCAGTGTAGAAACAGCTGTCCAGTACTAGGAAGGGATAGAGGCAAAGGAGTAAGTCCATTTGATGATCTCCTAAAGAGAGACCATGTCAGAGTGGATGTGTGGGAGAAAAGGAGTGGTAAACTTGACCTGTGTATGAGACTTCAGATGGTGGGCTGGAGAGATGCGCAGTCATTACAGTGCTTCCTGTGCAATCCTGAGGACCTGAGGTCACTCCTTGGGGCCTCCAGAAACAGTCAGCATGGCAGCATATGCCTGTCATCCCAGTTCTGGAGGGGTTTACTGGGCATCTAGCCAACAAGCCCAGTCCACAAGTTCCAGACACCCATAAAATATCCTATAAAAATCCTGTCTCCTGAGACTCACCTGAAGACCAGCACTCAAGGTTGACAAGGCTTGTGTTTGCCAGTGCAGGTCTATACACACACACTTTCCTTACCTCCCCATCCCCATGTGGGGCTCCATATTGGCCAGAAACACACTATTTATAACAGTTGCACTCTGATTGAACATTTGTTGATTATCCATCTGAGGGTAGATCCTTGAAAAAATACTCTTTGATAATATTTTTAGTTAGGTTGCTACCTGTGCATGTCTGATATGCTTACTTAATCTGTCTCCTTGAGCACTTCTTTTGTAATGATTTTATGCTTGAACATCTGCTTTACAGCCAGAATATATCACAGTATAGTTAGAATCATTTCAAGTCATGTTCTGAAATGGATCAGCTGTAAGTAAAATGTACTTTCTAAATAGAACATAAGTAAGAATGAGGCTAATTGTATGTACTTTATAAGAAAATTTAATTATCTTTTCATACTTTTATTTAATGTACTATTTCATAGTTTAATTGTCTGAGATCTTTTTAAAAGTGACCTTGTATACCAGACAGACATTAGCCAAAGAATAAAATTTTAACCAAAAATTAAAGAAGATACATACAGACAAAATTTAATTTTTTCCCACAGAAGTATTATGTATTTCATTATATGACATTTTAATATTAAAACAAATCTATTAGTTTAAAATAGTTTAATCTAGTTCTCTTTTTAACATATATGTCATGTATACCTGCCCTAATTAGTAATTCACTCTGATTACTAGGTTGTTAATACCAGAGGAAACAGCTCTGAATGCTGTTCTGGTAAAGTAAATTTGTGATATGTATCTGGATAGAGCTCAGTTGATAGTGTGCCACGAGCAGGCAGTTTTAAGAAATAGAAATGCTTACTGCTGGCTTTGCAGCCGGTATGTCCCAGAATTTCTACTGTGAGTTGTGTTGTCTGCTCATAGGTTTTTGAGCTCCAACAATTAGGAAATTTAGTCCCTTTTTAGACAAATTCATACTAAAAGCCAGCATTTATCAGTGATAACTATATACTGATACTCAGCAAAAGCTTATCAAGATAGAAGTTAGTTGATTCTCCCTGTTTGAATCCTGGGGGTTAATATTGCTGATATCTTTGTTTTACCCATAAAGCAAGAAATTTGGATTGAGGAGACCAAGGTCCTCTAGTGAGGAGCACAGTAACCAGACATGACCTTAACCACTGTGCTCTATTGGGTCTCAGCTTTGTATTATTGCATGCTTGTGAGGTAGGGAAGTGTTGAGACAAAGACTGTTGGGTTTAACATATAGTTTACAGAATGCCATGGCTGTCGTAATACCATTTTAAAATAGGTGCAGGCTCTGGCTCCTGTAATACCAAGCTGCAGTTTCTGTGCATTGAAGCACAGTACTCTCTTACAGAAAAGTCTTAAAATACATCATTGGTTTGTAGACTGAGTGAAGGTAGTCGTTGATGAAGACTTTAAGAAGGTCATTTTAGGAGAAGGAGACATGGCTCTGCAGTTCAGAGCCCTTGCTACTCTTGCACAGGCCCCAGGTTTGATTCCCAGCACCCACACGGTAGCTCACAACAGTCTGTAACTCTAGTCTCGGGATTCTTCTGACCCCCATAGGCACTGCATGCACATGGTACTCAGGCAGAACACCCATATATTTAATTTTTTTCTTTTAAAGGATAATGTTAACTGTCCTCGGCAGGGAGGGCTGATGTCCGAGAAGGGCAGGTGCAGGTGCTTAGGGTGGTCTGTGTCTGTGGTAGTGCATTGCCTGCTCTGTGCAGGTCGATTCATTTTCAGCCAGTAGGTACCAGGAATGCTGTCACATGAAGGGGTCAGTGAGCAGAACAAGAGCTCTGTACTGCAGACCAGCTATTAGCAATAGAATAGCAAGGCTGAAGGTGTGCTTTTGAGTGAGTGTAAGATCTCTAGGTTGAACACGCTAATTAGACGTTAGAGGGTGATCTTTTGAAATAACTGCGTTCCTGTGCCTCTGATTCAGAATGGAGGTTGGATGTCAACATCCTTGACATGACTGGTGTGGCATAATCTAAGCCTAGACATTAAACTGCTTCTTTATGTATATTTGTCAATTTACAGGTATTTAACACTTTTTCATAGGTTAAAGAAATGGAAGGAATTCTGAAGAGAAGATACCCCAACTCTTTACCTGCTTTGATTCTGGCTGCTTCCACAGCTGGTGATTCAGTAGATAGAAATACAGTAGAGTTTATGGAAAGGAGGATAAAAAAGCTAGAAGCTGATCTGGAGGGCAAAGATGAAGAAGCAAAGAAAAGCCTTCGCACAATGGAACAACAGTTTCAGAAAATGAAGGTAAGTGCTTCAAGGTAGCAGAGACGGAGTATGGGAGCAGGTCATTCCCAGCCCTCACTTTAACAAACATCTCAGAGCATCCTTGTCCGCCATTGTGGTTCCATATAAAAGAAGTCTAGATCCACTGTGTCTTCTTAGGCTCCATCAGCAACTCCTTTCTGTTTCTGACAGAATAATCAAGTGCAAGATATGTTTATTTTAAAATAATTATTTTACATCCTGGTCACAGTTTTCCCTCCTCCCAGTCCATCACCTCCACCCTGCAATCCACTCCTCCGTTTCTGCTTAGGAAAGGGAAGGTCACCCATGAGTATCAATAAAACATGGTATATCAACTTGCAGTAAGACTATGCACTTCCCCATGTATTAAGTGTGAGCAAAGCAACCCAGCATGAGGAGTAGGTTCCCAAAAGCCAGTAAAAGAGTCAGAGACAGCCCCTGTTCCCACTGTTTAGAGTCCCACAAGAGGACCAAGCTACTCAACTGTCACATATATACAGAATTACTAGGTCTGTCCCATGCAGGCTCCCTTCTTGTTACCTCTAGTCTCTTTGGGTCTGTGTATTATGGCATAGTTATCCTTTATTTACATCTAATACCTACTTATGAACTAGTATATACCATGCTTGTCTTTCTCAGTCTGGGTTACCACACTCAGGATGATTTTTTTCTAGTTCCACCCATTTGCCTTGTTTTTAACAGCTGATTGAGGGACATCTATGTTGTTTCCAGCTTCTATTACAAGTAAAGTTGCTGTGAACATAGTTGAGCAAGTGTTCTTGTGATATGGTTGAGCTTCCTTTGGGCATATGTCCAAGAGTGGGTCTTATGGTAGATTGATTCCCAGTTTTCTGAGAAACCATCATACTGATCTCCAAAGTGGCTGTACAAGTTTACACTCCCACTAGCAATGGAGAAGTGTTACCTTTGTTCCATGTCCTCTTTAGACTGAGGTGTGATTTTTGTTTTTTGGTTTTTCGAGATAGGGTTTCTCTGTAGCTTTGGAACCTGTCCTGGAACTAGCTCTTGTAGACCAGGTTGGCCTCAAACTCACAGAGATCTGCCTGCCTCTGCCTCCCGATTGCTGGGATTAAAGGTGTGTGTCACCACTGTCTAGCATCAACTGTGATTTTATTCTTAGCCATTCTGAAGGTGTAAGATGGAATCTCAAAGTTGTTTTGATTTGCATTTCCCTGATGGATTTGGATGTTGAACATCTCCTTAAATGTTTCTCAGCCATTTGAGATTCTTCACTTGAGAATTCTCTTTAGATTTGTATTCCCTTTTTAAATTGGATTATTTAGTTTGTTGAGATCTAGTTTCTTGAATTCTTTATATATTTGAAAATCAGCACTCTGTTGAATGTGGGGTTGATGAAGATCTTTTCCCATTCTATAGGCTGCCACTGTTTTGTCTTATTGACAATATCCTTTACCTTACAGAAACCTTTCAATTTCATGAGGTCCCATTTTTTGTCAGTTTTAGTACCTGTGCTATTATTGGTGTTCTGTTCAGAAAGTTGTCTCCTCTGTAGGAGAAGGGCCTGCTTGTTTGTCCTGGTGCACCGAAATAATCACATGGAAACTGTATTAGTTAAATCACTGCTTGGCCCATTAGCTCTAGCCTCTTATTGGCTAACTCTTACATCTTGATTTAACCCATTTCTATTGATCTGTACATCGCCACGTGGCAGTGGCTTACCAGCAAAGATTCAGCTTGTGTTACTCTGATGGTGGCTCCATGGCAAGCTCGCCCACCCCCCCCCCCCCCGCCTTTGCTTTCTTCCTCCCTGAAATCAGTTGCATCTTCTCCGCCTACCTAAGTTCTGCCCTATCAAGGGCCCAAATCAATGAAAGCAACACAAAGACTGAAGGACCTCCTACACCACTCCTCTGCCAAAGCATTCAAGGTTATTTCCCACTTTCTCTTCTGTCAGGTTCAGTGTATCTGGAGGGGGTCTTTGATCCCTTTGGACTTAAGTTTTGTACAGGGTGATAGACATGAGTATATTTTCACTCTTCTCCACGTTGATATCCAGTTATGCCAGCACCATTTGTTGAAGATGCTTTCTTTTTTTCCATTGTAGAATTTTGGCTTATTTATCAAAAATTAGATGTTCATAGGTGTGTGGATTTATGTCTGGGTCTTTAATTCAATTCCATTGATCCACCTGTCTGTTTTTATGCCAATACCATGTGATTTTTATAAGTATAGCTCTGTAGTAGAGTTTGAAATCAGGGATGGTGATGCCTCTGGAAGTTCTTTTACTGTACAGGATTGTTTGAGCTATCCTGGGTTTTTTGTTTGTTTTGTTTTTCCATATGAAATTATTGTTCTTTCAAGGTCTTTAAAGAAATGTGTTGGAATTTTAATGGGGATTGAATTGAATCTATATATTGCTTTTGGTAAGATGGTCATTTCTGCTATCTTAATCCTGATCCATAAGCACAGGAGATCTTGCTATCTTCTGACATCTTCAATTTCTTTCTTCAAAAATGTGAAGTTCTGCACAATATATCATTATGCAATCCTGTCAGTATTAGAGTCAAAGGAAAATAAGTCAGGAAAAATAGATTAAAATACCTCTTCTGTGTGTTCAGAAGCAGAGGAGAGAAGGCACTGCCATTGTTGAAGTTCATCTAGTAGTGGGGGGTAAGGAGATGAGACAGAGGCACCCGTGTTGGAGGTGGGAGGGGTTACTAAAGAGCATCCTTGCTCAGAAAGTTTTTAATTCCTGAATTTTCCATTCTTTAGTGGAACAGAAATGAATCAGAATGTTCACTCTAGCTCCATTAGGTTCCTCCTGCCCCCTCACACCCCCCTTCTGTGTGCACATACTACCCCATCCCTCTTTTAAGTGGTAGCTTTGTGTGTTCTAATCAGGTGCTCTACCACTGAGCTACAGCCCAGCCCCATGTACATCCACGTTTGTTGATACCCCTTAAAAAATTTCTGTGTGATCACATTAAATATCCAGACTACATATTTAATAACTATTTAATCAATTAGCTACTAATTATAAATACTAGAAGATCAAGTGTCACCCTTCCCGTATGTGCTTAAGTACATTCCTACTACCACACAAACATTTGACTAAATGATTATAGTTACTGTTAACAGTTCACTGAACAAGTGGGGACTCTAAAGCATGAACTCTAGCCTACTACCGTGTTTCTGTGTCTATAAATCTACCTACACTAATTTTCCTCCTCTTACAATTCCCTACCACCTTTCCCTCCCTCCCCTTCCTCACATTACCTGCCACTTGCTCCTTTCAGTTCTTATTTTCAATAGACACTAATATTCAGTAACCTTTGTCTATCCCCCTTCTCCTCCTAGGTAACCCTGTGTCTACTTACCCCGTTTGTTTTCTTTTTTTATTGTTTTCATTGAGCTATAGATTTTTCTCTGCTTCCCTCCCTCTCCCCTCCCCTTCTGCCCTCTCTCATGGTCCCCACGCTCCCAATTTATTCAGGAAATCTTGTCTTTTTCTACTTCTTGTAAAGATTAGATCCATGTATGTTTCTCTTAGGATTCTCTTTGTTGTCTAGGTTCTCTGGGATTGTGAATTGTAGGCTGGTTTTTCTTTGCTTTATGTCTAAAAGCCACTTACGAGTGAGTACATATGATCTTTGTCTTTCTGGTTCTGCTTACCCCGTTTTTTTACTCAGCCTTGAAGATGAAATGTAAATGTGATGTCTCGGTGCAATCTTCCCAACTTCCTTGGGTCTCCAGGCATCAGCACTGCCTCAGCCCCTGTGCTATGTGTCTTTACTGCAAGTGTCCTAAAACATGGCGGCTGCCGTGTTGCTCTCCTCCTCTAGACCGTTATCTATTTGAAAACACAGCTAAAGATCATTAGAACCAAGCACAATACTTGGTTGTAGCTCAGTAAATGCTCATAAATGAGCAAACATTGGTACCTGACTCCAAATAGAATAAACTCTTTATTCTGTATATTTCATTTTGCACTAAAGGTCCAATATAAAAATTCTAAGCTGTTGCACTCCCTGTTTTGAAAATGTACTGTTCTCTAGAGTTGGAAGCAAGAGGATGGATCACAGGTTCAAGGCCAGCAAGACCCTCTTTTTAAAAACCAACACAAATAGAAAATGTACTGTTTCTCAATGTACTTCAGTACCTCCAGTTGCTTTGCATGTTTATCCTCAGGGTATAGCAGCTTGCATGGAGAAGCAAAATTATAGGCTAACATTAATTTAATTAGTTTAACAGTATAAAGTATCAATACTATTATTTTATTAAGCCTCAACTATTTTCTTTTTGAGACAGAGCCTCATATATATCAGGCTGCCCTTGAGCTCACTGTGTAGCCCCAGTAGATCTTAAACTCCTGACCCTCCTGCCTCGGGGTTGCAGGCATGTGGCACTATGCCCGGCTCTTAAACTTAAATTTTAACACCTGAGGGCTGAGTCAGCACATGTTACCTACTGAATCAATGTTTAAATGATATAGTTACACCTTTCAGAGACTAAAATCAATACATCTGATTTGCAAAGAAAGCTGAAGACATAAGAATATATGAGTGTTTGGACAGAGGACTCGTGTGGACACAACAAAATGCACAGTTTCGGTAAGTAATGGTATATTTAACAGGGTTTTGATAGGACCTGAATTCTCTCCTCAGATCCAGTATGAACAGCGGCTGGAGGAGCAGGAGCAGCTGCTTGCACACAGAAAGGAAGCTCCGCAGAACCAGCACAACAGTTCATCCAGGCTGAAGGCACTTGAGACAGAACTTGGGGAAATAAAGGAAGCCCATCAAGTCACTGTAAAAAAGCTAGAAGATGAAATTGATGTTCTTAAACATCAGAATGCTGAGTTAGAACACAAGAAGAATGGCAAAGAGGATCAGGACCTCCAGTCTATAGAATTTCAGGTAGAGCAGGCACATGCTAAAGCAAAACTGGCAAGACTCAATGAAGAACTGGCAGCAAAGGAGAGAGAGATACAAGACCTTTCAAAAACTGTGGAGAGGCTCCAGAAGGAGAGAAGAATGATGCTGTCTAGGCAGAGCCCCAGGAGCAGAGAGGAAATGTCTGCCAAACGGCTGAAGAAAGAGGCTTTGCACCCAGATCGAGGGAATGCACATTCCTTCCCTGAAACCCTAGATGCCAAACTGTACCACCCACACACCTTTACGGACTCCCATGTTTCAGAGGTTTTACAAGAAAACTACAGATTGAAGAAAGAAGTAGAGGGGTTGATTCTAGAGAGAAGTAAGCTGAAGATGGACTCTGAAGCAGCAGTACAGCAATTTGAAAACTCCATGAAAAGGTAAAAGGTTAAACTTCATAAATATATGGGAACACAGTTTAATTATAAGGCATATTTTCTCTATAATATCTTGACTTTGAAACACATTCATACATTTTAAGAAACTATAGTTGATCGACTGCTAGAATGCTTGCCTAGTGTACATGGAATCCTGTGTTTGATCCCCAAAACCACAGAAACTGTGTGTGGGGAGCATCCACGTCCTCCTAACACTCAAACACTTGGTAAAAGCTGGAGGATCATAAAGGTCATTCTTGGCTACATAGCAAGTTACCTGTGACTGGTCTTAAAAAATAGTATTTATTATATTATGTGTATGTAGTGGAATGTGTGAAGATAAAGGATTTTCAGTGTAGGATCCTCTACCTGATGAAGATTCTGATGAACTGAAACCTCCGTGCCAATCCAAGCCATGTCTTTGGGGTTACTGGCAAGTTTCCTCTCTTTACTCATAAATTAGTTCTCCCTCCCCCCGAGGCTCCCATTCCTACCCATGATTGCTAACTGTTAATTCCAACTGCCAGTCAGTTTTATCTCCTTTATTGCTTGAGTTCATTGTCTATAGGACACTGCCTATCACTGTTCCCACCCATACCCCCCTCCTTTCTGTACCTAACAGGACATCATACTTCCCACCCTGTCATTCTTCATTTCTTTCTCTCCCAGTCATCTTGGTGTGTGTGTATTTAAATGTTCTCATTGTCATTGGATCATTATGTCTTTTAGTAACTACCAGTACTAAAGTTCTCTGCCTCTCTTTTCAGATTCTGTGGCTCCTCTCATATTAATCTCTGTGCCTAACTGCCATGTTTCTTTGTGCTTCTTGCTCAGTTGTGTTTGAAGTTCTGCTTCTTTCACAAAAAATTTCTTGGCCCATCTCAGAAAATTACTTGCTTCCACCCACAACGCCTACATAAGCATTAATCATCACCAGCCTTGTAGCTCCCAAAGAACAAAGAGAAGATCGCACTGCTTTTGCATGCCCTTGCCTGCAATTACCTGATTTCACTCAACAGGATGAGCATGGCAGTAGCACCCACAATGCTTGTTTTATTTTTTGATTGACAGCAGTGCTGGCAATTAAATCATCATGGCAGCACCATATTGAAATTGGTTTCTCCAGTACTGAATCTAGTTGTTATCTTTCCTAGAAACAACTTAAAATTCAGGTTTGTAGTTTCAGGTTTCTTGCAGGAAATTTTTCTTTAAGTTTTTGCTAGTGTTGTTAATCTATTTCTCTCATGTTAAGAGTTTTCCTTGTCCCAGATTGAGGCTGTTCTTTACTATCACATGTACCTTCCAAATGAAACAAATAATTCTGAGAATTACCATAAAATTATTGTATTCTCATAACATGCAACTATCCCAGTAATCATTTGCATGCCCGAATATTGATGAGCTGCCAATAAAAACCATTGAAGATGTTATGGACTGTGGCTATCCAAACAAGAACCCAAGTGAGCAATCTGAGTATACCTTTAAAAACAGTGACTAAACATTTGCTTGAAATCCAGGGAGGTGCATTGAAGCGTCAGAGTCCCTTGGAGAATACAGCTTCAGATAGAGGAGAGTGAAAGGCCCACATTTTAAACTCTATTTGTGCTTGACTTGATCTCAGGCTAGGCAGTTTGCAGATCTGCACCCTTGGCAGTACTCTTACAAAGCCTGGGACATGCTAGCCTGTGAGTGACTGGAGGAGCTCACCACATGCTGCTGAGCACACCGGACATGCAGCCAGGAGTAGCTGCCCTCTGCTGCGTTCGTTTCCAGGTCTTGACTCCTGTCTGGGCCTCCTGAGTTAGAGGTGTGAGAGCCACTTCACATGTTCTCGTGTTTCTCCCACAGGGTCAAGGATGACACTGCGGCACACATCGCGTCCCTCAAGGCGGCTCATCAGAGGGAAATAGAGAAACTCCTTTGCCAGAATGCAGTAGAAAATTCCTCTTCCAAAGTAGCTGAACTGACTCGCAAAATCACAACTCAAGAGGTAGCTGGTCCTTCTCAAACATCACTAGTGTATTTTTAAGACTATTGATAGAACAGGAGTTAATTTGGAAATGTTTTAACTTCATTTTTTTCAGGTTGGTGATGCAAATGGAAAATAATTATTGACTTAATTTTTATAATACAGAGGGGATTATCATTACCATATTTTTAACATTTACCTTAAAATTATGTACTATAAATAAGTGTTTCTACAGACCTGTCCCTACACTTCTCAGCTCTTCCTCTACATAGGCTGTCACAGACAGCTGTCTATGTCTAGCTGAGTGGACCTTATCACTTGAACTTGCGTGAGTTGACCTCCCTCCCTCCACTGCAAGTCCCAAATGATCAGTGCTTATCCTCGTGCATTCTTCCTGCTTGTTACTTTTCACTGTGGAGCAACTAAAGGCTCCAGATGGTGACGGTGAGGCACTAGGGCAGAAGTAGCGAACAGAGACACACAGCTCCAGCCATGGGAAACACAGCCTTCCAACAGCTGTGACGGGCAGTGCTGACAACCCATCAGCATTTCCTTCAATCAGTGGCTTCCCTCTTGGGTAACAGGTCCATCCACTCAGACTATGTGAACATAACTCCCCTGTGGCCATTTCCTGTACTGTTAGGATGAAAATAACTTTTGCTAAAAATGGGAAACATAAGCAGTGCTAAATGAAGCTGAGTGTTTATTTTGCTCCTCATCCTTCCTGGAGGTTTTCACTGTGATAAGACAAGCTTAAGAGGAGGCTTCAAGAAGCTACTACCATCGCCCTCCTGTAATATATTACCAGTAGAATTACAGACAAAGCCTTAGTTGGGGAAACTTAAAGAGGGGTGGGTTATTAAATATTTTTAAATCATTGTAAATTACCAGATGTAAAAATGTTATACTTTTTGAGAAATGCCCTATTACAAAGAGGTACATGTTGAAACATGGGGGATGAGATGTAAGGAACTCAGTGCAGTTCCTATAATATAGTTAGACGTATCTTAAATGCTTTTCTAAAGTATTCTTCAGGTTATCACCTGACCTAGCCCTGCAGATCCTTCCCAGGTGTCAAAAGGCATTGCACCACGTGATTTGCAGGGATAATCTGGGACAGTGAGAGGGCAGTGTTCTTCTAAAACCATAGTAACGCAGATAATGTTTTCCCCAGATGACAAATGTAATAGATTTCCATGGCAGTCATTGCCGCCAGCTCTGTAGAACAGTGAAGGTGTTGCAGAGAAGAGAGCCAGGCCTTCCACACGTCCTTGGAATGTCTGATGGAAATCTGTTCATGGTTTCTATTCCTTTGTCTAAAATTATGGTGTGGCATTTTTAGTTCAGAGATTATGACTGTTATCTTTATTTAATAACCTAACATCCTTCTTAATCACAAAGTATAAAGATAATACTGCCCACTTCCAAACTTAGACTTTGCAGAGGTTTACATCTAAAGGCCTTTTCAGTCTTGAGTTGGGTTATATTGTCTACATAATATTGAAGGGGGAGCCTTGTTAACCAAACTCATCTCCCACCCAAGTCCTGACTAGGCCCAACCCTGCTCAGCATCCAGGACAAGACAAGGTTGGGCACATCCACGGATGTGCAGCTGTCGACTAACCTTACTTGTCCTATTTCCCTAGGTACTTATAAAACATTTCCAAAGTCAAGTTACTGAGCTTCAAGGTAAACAAGAATCCCTTGCAGTTTCTCAGGTTCGAGAAGAAATCCTACAGAACCAGGTAAGAATGTAAGAAATAACCAAAACATTGGACTAAATAAGTTTTTCTTAGGGATTTCAATTATGTTAATATTTATGTATAGATTTTTTTCAAACAGATGCAAATACTAGCATAACCTAGAAGTCTGTCACATATAGAAAAATTAGTAGTAACTTAATGTATCAGTCTAGAAATCTGTTTTACAATCAGCCTTCATATCTCTCTAACTGGTAAGTCTTGTAGTTTGTGTTTAGTACAGGCTTCCTGGGCATAACTGCTCAAGATCCAAAGTCCCCTCCCAAAATGGCTGAGACATCACAGACATCTGGGCAGTAACATACTACACTGTTGGTGAGAATGGCATTAATGGAGATATTGTTTCAAGTTACTGTGGAATGTAGGCCACTCCAGTCAGATCACACTGTAGATACAGTCACAGCTATTCCTGGTTGGCAGCACCATCCAACAAAGGCAGAGAAGCCAAGTCCACTGATGGACCCAAAGCCAGCAGCTAGAAGGGACTCTACTTGGTGGTCTAACCCCAGTCCCTCTAGTAAACTGCCTGACACAAGCTAACATTTATACCCCTCTAGCTAGCAGAAACTAGTGTTCTCACTAGTCACAAAAGCCAAGCTGTCAGAACAGAGAAAAGAGGGAGGAATGTGTCAATTTGCAAAATCTGTTGACCCCATAGTCCTTTATCCTGGCTTGAACAGTAAGACTTACAAGACCTGGTATGTGCTCTACTTATGAGTCTCTTCCAGCACATGGCAAAAAGACAGTGAGTACAGTGGCCTCTCTGGGAGTCTCAAGGTCCACAGCTGATAACCACATGCAACTAAATCTATGGAAGACACTTATCAAGAGCTGAGTTTATTTCCTGCTGATATTCGGAATTTGTAAAGGAAGGGCCAGGGAAAGATGAACCTTCCTCTCCCTCTCCCTCTCTCTCTTGTGGGAAGCAAGTCATGTGGCTCATGCCTATGATCTTAGCATCCTGTAGACTGGGGCATGAGTTTAAGGCCAGCCCAGGCTATAGTGTGAAAGTCAGAGAGAGAAAGAGACAGATGTGGGGAAGCTTGCTTTAGTGAGAATTCTGTTATACTGGCTGCTGCCAGTTTCCTAGGATCCCATCCCTAGGTTCCAGGAAGGGTTTTCCAGAGAGCCCTGTCTAAGTCTTTAGAAACTGATGTGTCAAAGAAAATGATGCTACTCAGCTCTGAGTTCTCAGTTGGGACAGTCTCCTGTAATGAGCCAAAGATTAATTAGACTTGAAGAAAGCAGACGAGTTGATTGGCACTCACAGTGCTCACCAAGCAGGAGAAAACTCAGTAGAAAGTGACGATGCAGTGACTTGGAGCTCTGCCTTCAGCAAAGAAGAGGAAACCTGTGTGGACCCAGTAGGACACTGGAAAGCCAGAGTTCCAAAGGTGGGAACTGTGGGAAGGAATAAATGGGAGAAAACTTTCAGAGTGAGATTTGATTTTAGATTCATCTGGTGTCTTCTTCGCTGTGCTGATAGGAGCTAAACTATTGCCAGTAAAAGGACTGTATCCTGCCTTAGACAGAAAAGGACTCATAGGAAGCTTTTCTTATTTGTTATGTCATAGTTATCATCTACTGAAAAACATGTCAAAGAAATAGTCATGCTGTGTCACCAGCAGCAATATCATCAGACACAGGCTCCTCCGGAAAACCACCATTGCTCATCAGCCTGAGAGCCATCCCATTGATTCTAGGAAGATGTGTGTGTGTGTGTGTGTGTGTGTGTGTGTGTGTGTGTGTGTGTGTGTGTGTGTGTGTGTGTGCGCGCGCGCGCGCGCGCGCGCGCGCGTGTGTGCTAGCTTACATTTCAGCACTCAAGATGCACACAGAACCTTTTTAGCCTTAATCAAGGTCCATGTTAACCTAAGTTATAGTCTTATTAAAAGCAAACCTTAGATTTGATAATTAATCAAAAACCATTGTTAATTCAAACATTCAAGAACATTATGCCAGTATCTGATGAGGGCCTTTATACTGCATCATCCCATGGTAGAGTGTAGAGAGGTAGGAAAGAGCCAAGCTTGCTTCTCTAACAGCCTCTTTCCAGAATAACTCATTCGCTCCTCCAGTGACAACTTCAGTCCTAGCTTGGGAGGACGCACTGGAAGCCAAAAGCTGCAGTGTGTTGAAGCCTCGTCCCTTTACGACTGTGTGAGCCACTATCTGCCAAATAGAGATGAGTGCCTAGTCTGGGTACCTGCTGCTTAATGCGGGGTTCATTTTCAGGAGCTGCATTAGCGCGGCTGATATAGTCCTACCACTGACGGACGCTGGCTGCTCCTGGACATCTCAATTAGAAGGGAAAACTCTTCCCACTTCTGACCTCCAGGAACTAGTAGTCTGTTTTTCTGAAGCTGAACTGTTGCCATGATAAACTGGGCAGTGACAGAGCCCTGTTCTCAGGAGTCACAGTCCAGTGAGCTGTTACCCAGCATCTGAAAGCAGTTGATTGGTCTATTTTACTTTGTGTTCTGGTTCCCTGTCACTTCGTATAGCCACAAATGAAGGTGCACTAACAGTGGTGAGTTCTGTTAGATCTTTTGTTTATGCATTTTTATAAGGACCATCAAAAAGCTGTGACTTAGAAGTTTTCAAAATTTAGTTAAAGCAAATACCCTCAGTGTCCTTGGGAATTTACTTCTCTCTTACTGTGCTAATGCTGGGAAGGACTTTTCTGTAGACTGCATGTTTTCCAAACCTTTTTATCTAAAATGTTCTAAATCACACAGCTCTTTAAGGTCACACCTGCTGCAAAGGGTGCAGATTTTTTAGTCAACCTCTGCTATGTTGCCAACCAGTCTTTGCAAACTCTGGCACGTATTAGCTTCTGTCTTGGGATTTATGATTCCTTTCACAAAACGGTTCATTTTTCACGAGTTAGTAGTCATTACAAATTTTCAGTAGTTACTTTCCTTGCACCCTGTAGTTGTAGAGAAAGGATTTGAATCTCTATCCAGACTTCCTAAAGACAGATGCAGGGCCGATTACAAATGTCATCATTGAGAAAAAGTCTATAGTCACTTCATAGAAACCAAGCTGGGCATGGTTCTGCAGATTCATGACAAAGGCTGCCTTTGCCTTGCCCCATGGGAACAGGAAAACTCTTTCCCATAACCCATGGCCCCGAAGCCTTGGGATTGCTACTGATAATTTAGAAACCCCTTACAGCACCTTTGCCTGACCCTGAGGAACTGAGGAAGATTCCAGCTGTGTCTCATGGCTCCAGGAATGCTACCACCAAAGTCTACCACCTGTTACCAGAACTGAGGAAGATCTCCCTAATAACTCCCGCCCACCAGTGGAGCTAGTGGTACAGAAAGTTCACTGTCACCTCACTATGTCCCCTCACACCCAGGGGACGTTTCCATCCATGTCATCTAATTCCTCCAAACTCAGAGTGCCAAATGCCCCAGCGCTGGGCTCATGTGTCACTTCAGACCTGGGGAATATCCATCCAGGTCCAGCAGCTGCCAGTGCCACAAGCCTCAAAACTTTGTCATTGCCCCACGAGACCTAAGGAAAGTTCCCTTTGTATCGCATCGCCTCGGTTCTGTGTTACTAGTGCAGTAACCTCAGCATCACTTACCTTCACCCCTCAGTGCCTGAATCTGATGGCTGATCTTCAGGGTGAGCTGGCTGGATTTGGAGGCACACTGTAGGCCTGCCTATCTGGGGAGATGTTTTCAGAGAGGCATAACTCCCACCCTAAACATGGGCAGCACATGGGCTGAGGTCTTTAAGCTCATCTACAACAGCAACTAAGGCAACTACCCCTACTGACACTTTATATCGCATCTGACTGGAGAAAAAAAAAACTTCCTTATAAAATCTATACCCCAAAACTGGGAGAAACAACCACAATGGGTATAGAAGCATCAATGACAGAGTATAAGACACATGAAATAGTATACCTAAAGAGGGAAACTTATGAAATGCCTGAAAAAAAGTCAAACTAATGATCCTAAGGAAATTCATGCAAAAGAATATAAGAAATCAGAACAAAAAAATAAGAACAATTCCAAATATGAATGAAAATTTTACCAAAGAAGTAGCGATTATAAATGAAAGGGGGAAGTCTGTGAAGCTAGTGGGGCACCACAAAGTGAGCCAATGTTTGCATGGTGGGAGTTGTAGAAGAGAAAGACAAAGGCATTAAAAATTTATTTGACAAAATATTCAACTGTATCCCAAATCTTCCAAGAAAATGGAATTCCAATACCAGAAGTTCAAAGGACCCAAGCTAGATTCAATAACAGAGACCTTCACTGGGCCATATTACAGTCATGTACTAAAAGTGCAAAACAGGAAATGCTAAAATTCTGAATTCTCCAAGAGGAAAGCTTCAAGTTATATTTAAAATAAGGCCTAGTAGATAGAGTCCATATTTCTGATAAACTCTTATAGACAGAAAGAGAATAGAATGATATATTCAAATTGCTGGAAAAAAATTCTATACTCAGCAAAGCTACCTTTAGAATAGAAGAAAACCCATTTTTCTTAGATAAGCAGAAACTTGAAGGGATTCATCACCACCAGAACAGGCCTACAAGAAATGCTTAATATTCTACACTAAAAAGAATAATAATCATAGTACTTATAAAACTTATCAGGAAAACATACCTAAAAGAGAATCAGATTAAACCACTAAGGTAAATAATTAGAGGTAGAAAGGAACAGAATACACAAAGCATTTAACAAAATGACAGGAGGAAGTTGATACCTATAATTAATAATCTTCACTTTACATAAATGGAATAGATTCATTAATCAAAAGACACAGACTGACAAAATGGACTTTTGCGGGGTCGGGGAGTAGCACTCATGTGCTGCCAACAAAGCATTTATTTTACTAATAAAAGATGCACACACATACACAAATGTAAAATGAAGAACTTGGAAATGATATACAAATGAAAACTAGACACAAACAAGACTAGCTCTGCTTTATCATAAAGAAGTTTAAGTCAGTAACTAAAGAGAGACCAAGCGGTCATTGCATGGTGATAGAGCAGCCTGGTTTACCAGTTGTAAAGGTTTAGGTACTCAGCACAGTACCGCTGGAATACATAAAGCAAATAGTATCAGCTCCAAAGGGACAGACTCCAATACTGACACGTCATGTAAGCAGAAGACCAGCAAAGAAACATGAACTGAAACGCCGAGGAGCAAAGTCATCTCATCCAACAACAGAAAGAACATTCTCCAAGATAGATCATGCATTAGGCCCCAAGTCAAATCTCAATATTTTCAATAACTATAATCTTACTGTATATCCTTAGACAACAGACAGGATTAAACAGTATGTCAACAAAAAGAACAACGGGAAATACGCAGTATGTAGGAAATGAACAACCTTCTCCCAAATGACACATTGCAAAGTGAAGAAGTTAAAACAGAAATCAAAAACTCAGTTTTGAACAGGAAAGCGAAAGGACAACATGAAAGTCTGCAGCCGCAGCAGCACTGAGCAGAGCTTTTTTAACAGCAGATATTCACATCAGAAGACAGCAAGCAAACCCAAGCCGGAAGATCAGAGTCTGCGGCACAGCCAGAGCACTGAGCTTGTAAGAGAAGCAAAACCAAGACAAAAGATTCAGAAGTGCTTGCTTGGCAAGACACAAAATTGACAAACCTTTAATTAGACTAATCAAGAAAAATAATAGCCACAGACCAAAAGGTAGACATTTTTACTGATCTGACTCAGTAATAAAGGATCATAAGAGATGGTTATGCATAATTATATGGGAAACTGGTAAGCCCAAAAGAAATGGATAAAATCCCACATACACACTTAGCAAAATTGAATCAAGAAGCATGACATATAAGTAGAACAAATGGTAATACAACTGGAGCAGTAATTTAGTCTACTGTCTAAAATCAGAACTCAGTGACCCAGATCTCTACAAAAGCTTTATAAAGAAAATTATTCCAGTTCTTTTTAGAATAATCCAAGAAACCGAAATGAAAAGAACTCTGCTAAACTTGTTAGAGGCCACCATTACCCTGATACCAAACAAATAACAAACTATGAAACTGTAGACCTGTATCTGCACTGAATGCAGATTCTCAACAAAATGCTGACAAACTGAATTCAGGAGCGCACCACAGTGCTCATTCAGTGATCAGCTGAAACTTCTACCAGAGATGCAAAAATGGTTAGACTTGATTCAAAACAGTAAACGTGATCAAACACCCCACAGAACAAAAGGATTACCCTTAAGGTCTAGAACAACAAAGCAAAAAAAAAAAGCCACTACTCTTGTTTAGTACTATGATCCTGGCAAAAGAAACAGAAGGCATCCACATTGAAAAAGAAGAAGGTAAATGATTTATATTTGCAAATTTTGGGGCATTATATGTTGAAAACTCTAAATTCTCCATTTTTAAAAAGGCAGTTAAGTGATTTAAAAGAATTCAGAAAAATTTCAGAACTCAAAAATCAGCATACAGGGACTGAGGGACTGGAGTTAAGAGCATTGGCTGCTCTTCCCGACCTGAGTTCAAATCCCAGCACCCACATGATGGCTTACAAGCATTTGTAACTCCACCTCTGCTGATACAATCTGTATGAAATCCCTCTTTATTAAAATAACTATTAACTATTAAGATAACTGAGTCTTCTATTGATACTATTAAATACCTTCTGAGCATGGATTTAGTGGTCAGCATATTATTATATACTAGTGTTAGATGTTAGAAACAAGAAGCTGTAAAATCAGCTGTAGTCCCACTACCCCAAATGTATTCTGCTATGTCTTTTCCTGTTCACACAGGGGTGCAAACACTGTATAGGTGCAGTTATTTGTGTGTGGATGCATATGATTTTTAAACATTGAAAAGTCTTACCTAAAATGTTTATTGAGATAGACTTTTCTGTTGGTGTATAGCTCCATTAGCTGTTTAACAAGACTGACAATAGTAGAATCAAGTATGGAATGTTTGGTCTGAATGCTAAGGACATGGATTAGTGTATCTGATTCTAAACATATCCAAGGAGTGGGTACTGGTTTTCCCATTATAAAGGTGAAATTTATGTCAAGAAAATGAAATAACTTTACCATTGTTACTGACCAGCATACAGAAAGAAATGCTAGCATTGGACTCATAAGTAGTAGAAAAACCTAGGTTCTAGAAATACTGAGGACAAAGTAGTCAGCAAGTCCTGCTCTGTGACCCTTACATTCTGTGGAATAACAGAGTAAACAAACGTAAATATAATAAGATGCTGGTATCTATAAAGTTCTTAGCACGAACTCACTGCAGTTTGTTCACTAAGACTTCTTTAAAACTCAAGCCAGCGGCGTCCGCCTTTGGATCCTGCCACCCACCTCTTAGGAGTTCTCCCCACCCTACAGATCCTTGGCCATGTTAGAATTCTCACTTACTTGCTGGCTTCAAAAGACCAGGAATGCACTGTGGGTGTTTACACAAGACAGCAATAACTTAGAATGACAAAATCTGAACTGGTGATGTATTTCAGAGGTCTAGTATACCGTAGTATGCATGAAACCCCTGACTCATTCCTCAGAACTCACTTCCAAAAATAAGTTTACAAAAATAAAAATATTTGACCATCCATTCTGTACATGATTATGACTCCATCAGCTTTTTGTTCTGTCACCATGCCTGGATTTTTTTTTCCTAAATAATTTTTAGTAATCATTGCATAGTGTATACCATCTTCATCTTCATGCCCAGCAATTAGGCTCTCCCTGGGCTTTCTGCAAACCACCCCAGCTCAAGACAGCATGTTTCTGTGGCGACTGTGATACCAGCAGGATGTTTCTCATTTAAAATAGTTTGATTGTCTCTGATTATTCAATATGCTTTTGTATTTACTTTCCCCTACTAATTCAGGTAAGATTGAGAGAGTAGCATTGTAACTATTAGATAGTGGGTATTTTATATATAAAACATGATTAAGTGTGGTAATGTATCCATCTTCATTATTATTGCCTTTGATACAGCAATTGGTAGAATCAGATCTCTGGTAGAATGACTCACTATATGATAGAAAATGCAGTTATGCAGATAGAAAATGCTTCACTGAGTCTAAGATGAAAGTCTCCCAGCCCCTCCATTTTGCTGCCAGTGCTATAAAAATAGCTCCCTTTCCCTGTGCTGAGAAGACAGATGCTGCGGTACTAACCCATGAGGGCAGAGACTGTGCCTTTCATCTCTCTGCATCCTGGGGTCCCAAAGAGCAGTCAACCAGCAAAGACATCTTTCCCTCCACCTTCCCCACCCTGGCTCTGCTCCATTCTCCTCTGCCCAGCAGCCTTTATCTGTGGAGCAAATTACTAAAATTCTAAGTCATATAGGGGTCACTGGAGAATTACAAATAAAATGAGTTCTTTCTGTGCACTGAACACTCAGTGCTGCATGACTGAGCTGTACTTCGAATTCTAAAAACAGTTACTAACACCTTGAAGCCGAAGAAAGCACCCACCTCACTTGAACCCCGAAATAGTCATGGGAGGAAGGTGGTCTGGACATCTGGAACCAATTAGAATGTGAGGTCAGCCCAGCTAGAGTGATTCTTTACTTCTTAGGCATAAGAATGGAAGCTGTTAATTTCTAGACGAATCTAAGGTACCACTTGAGAAATCTTATACAAATATTCTTGATTTTCAAGATTATCTCTTTGAAAATAATTGTTTCCTTGTGATTGTGGTTTTTCCATTTCAACTTCAATTTTAGATTACAAAACTCTTGGAAGAATTGAAAGAAGCCAAAGAAAACCATACACCAGAGATGAAACATTTCATGGGCTTAGAAAGGAAAATCCAGCAGATGGAAATGAGGCATAAGCAGAGAGAGCAGGAACTCCAGCAGGTAAACACAGCAGGGCAGGGGGCATTCCTGCAGCACTGTACTCTAAGCACCTTTCCTTGCTGCGACTTCTACATCCCTACCAAGCACTCTTCCAGTGTTTCCATTATCTTTTATTTGTGTATTTTATGTATAAGAATATTTCGTCTGGGCCGGGCGATGGTGGCGCACGCCTTTAATCCCAGCACTTGGGAGGCAGAGGCAGGCGGATCTCTGTGAGTTCGAGACCAGCCTGGTCTACAAGAGCTAGTTCCAGGACAGGCTCCAAAACCACAGAGAAACCCTGTCTCGAAAAAACCAAAAAAAAAAAAAAAAAAAAAGAATATTTCGTCTGCATGTATGTCTGCACTCCAGGAAAGACATTGGATCCCATGGGAACTGTGAGTCACCATGTGGGTGCTAAGAATTGAACTCGGGACCTCTTGAAGAGTAGACAGTGTTCTTAACCACTGAGTCATCTCTCTAGCAACTTCCCCATTGTCTTTTTAATTCCTTAAAAGTATAGTTTTGAATTAAAAATAAGACTTAAAATCTCAAATACTTTAATATTGATTTTCCTTATATTTTGAGAGGAAAAATTTTTATCTTGTCCTTAAGCACTGATAGGCACCTAGTAAGTTTTATGTTTATTACCCTGGGTATAGTACTTGATATTCAAATCATTTAACGTATTTATAAAATATATGTTAAAAGATGGTCATTGGTGTATTACATCCCTAGCACTAGGAACAGGCTTCCTGCACTGAAAGACAGAGAATGTGATGTTCTAGGCCTGCCTTGGTGCTAATGCCCAGCTTTCCTTACGCGGTTAGTCAGCTCAGACTATCATGACAAGTCTCCTAGATCAGATGTTGTCAAGTCAGGATTATGGCTTGTTGGTTTCTAATGAGGCTGTCTTCCTGGCTTACAAGCTGCATTCTTGAATGACTTTTACTTGAGGCAAGATAGCTCTCTGATGTGTCTCTTCTTAGGAGGACACTGCTCCTATGAGCTCAGGGCCCCATCAGTACAACCTCATTTAACCTTATTTCCTCACTCCAAATACAGCCACACCAATGGTTAGAGTTACAGCATGTGGACATTCAGTCCATAACAAGTAGTAAGAAATTTACATAAACCTTTGAAGCCAAAAAAAAAACAACACATAAGCTTGATGGTTGATCTGAGTTTGAGTTTCCCCCAAGAAGCCCTGGGTATACCTATTCAGTATTCTCCTGTTCTTTAAAACTGTTAAGTGTTTCTCATTTCCACTATGAATTGGAGTAATAATGTAAATTTTTTGTTTTCAGATAATACAGCAAACACGCCAAGTAGTAGAAACTGAGCAAAACAAGGAAGTTGAAAAATGGAAGAGACTTGCACAGCTGAAGAATCGGGAGCTGGACAAGTTCCGCACAGAATTAGACTCCATCTTAGATGTGCTGCGGGAGCTGCACCGACAGGGGGTGGTTGTGCCGGCTGCCCTTGCAGATGAAGTAAACACAGCAGGGTTTTAGTCGGAACTTGGATCTGTGTGACCTCACCGATGAAGATGTGCCACTGTCGGGACAGCTTTGGAAAAATAAGGATCTAGTACAGATGTGTGTGAACAGCACCAGAGTTACGTCAGAATAAACCGCCTGGAACCAGCAAGGAAAAGAACATTGGCCATGGTGTAGTTTACTGAAAACCATTAGCTAGTCACATCGGAGATGACTCAGAGCAGGTTCCCTAATGTCAGAAGACCATGACTAGCGAGGTTGACTGCAGAAGGGCTCGCTCCCAGGCTACCGGGGAAGGAAAGCAGTGCCCACCCTCAGCCCCATTTTATCCATACGTGTGTACTGTTCGTCTTCCGCACGACAGAACATCTGCTCTTTCTCATGTTCTGGGAAATGTCCCTGGAAAGGAATGTGGGCCGAGTGCTGGGGACAGTCTCATCAACTGTCAGCTGAGGTAGCACATCCTCGGTAATTTAGATGACAGTTGCAACTTCTGTCCAGGGAAACAGCAGGTTTTCTTGGGCTTTGTGGACCTGATTTAAAGTGACAGCTACTGGCACAGTTTGATGTATCCATTACTGTCAGGTCTGTAAATGACAGTCCTAATTTTTGGCAGCTCTAAAGTTATAAACAATATAAGAAGTTTTACTTTTTCTGTTGAAAAAGAGCTATTGTGTCCATTAGGGTGAAAATCTGATAACAATAGCTAGCTTATTTTATAATCCCATCTTTAAAAGCAAATCAGAGATATATAACATATGGTGAATCAAAGTCACAGCCTTTCCATGTCTCTCTCAGTCTGTCGTACAGCCCTTGTGGAGAGTGCTGTCCACGGAGACAGACCTGGTGTCTGTACTGGGTCCTCCCTGGTCATCCAGGACATCTGGTTGCTCTTAGTAGCCCCAGGCAGCATAAGAGCTGCATAGTAAATTTAATTTTTAGTCACTTTAAGATATAAAACTGTGAGCTAAATCTTTCGAATATAATTTACATTAATAGCACATTTTGACTTGGACTACATTCCAACTGCATATGCCAGTAACTGCAGTTCTGAGGTAATACTTGCTAAGTAGAATGTTCCATAAGGGACAAGTGAGTGACCACGTGAGCAAAGGTTGTGAGGTATATATAGCACCTGCTAAATGCAAGAAGTGTAATTACTGTCTTAATGCCAACATTTTGTAATGTGTTTTGTTTCTGAGGAGAGTAAAACATTTTCAATTTTTTTCTTGTACAATATTTCAAAGTTACTATACAAATAATTTATTATTTATGTGTCTTGTGTTTATCAGTATACATGCCTATGAATACATAGCTTCCCACCCCACCCCAGTTGTTTGTTTTTTTTTTTTTTTTTTTAGCTGATTCTAGATATGAGCCTGAGCCACTCAAAGTACAAAGCTGGTTCTAAAACAAGGATATTGCAGAAAAGGTCAATGTTGACTAGTAAGCCAAGTTCAAAGGCATTATTTCTGTTTGTATATGGATGGCCTGCACAAACTTGAGAAATGGGGATTAGCATATCCAGGAGCTGTAGCAATGCTGCTGGCTGCATCCAGTTTCAACATCCTTGCCTTGTAAGGGGGGCTGCTGCAGTGGTCTAGAGAATACACAAGACAAGGTGCCATAGCTTACACAGTGACTCTTAGTGAAGTAATGGGGTTCAGAGGGCCCTACTTACTACTGTGTGGTCCTTAAAAGTCTAATTATCTTTTTGAGCTTCATCTGGCCTTATTGGTCCAGATGTGTTTAGAGGCTACGATAGCTTAGGAGCCTGAGAGAGAAGTGAAGACGCCAGGATGGAGGAGTTCCTTGGAGAAGAATGTGAGCCTGCAGTGGAGTGACATGGTGTGAAGACTGACCGGGCTGGGGATGTGGAGCGGCTGAATTTCCAGTGAGATTTTTTTTCCCTTTATGACAGTACAGAGCATCCAATCCAGAGCGCCATACGCACGCCCCTTTGTTTTGAGACAGTCTTGCTTTGTGGCCCAGGTTTAACTCAAACTTGAAATCCTCCTACCTCAGCCTCTTCAAGGCTAGGACTGCAGGGTGTAAACATCACCCAAGTGGGCTCCCAATGGTTTCGTTTCTGATGGTGCTGGTAGTGGTGTTTTAGTTTTGAGACAGTGCTGGGATTTGAACCCTTTGGGCATGCTAGTCAAGCACTCTGTTGACTGAGCTGCACATCCCCAACCTGGTGAACTCTATTCACAAGTGGGCAATAGCAACTTTTCACCACCAGAGGGCATCAGCCCTTCATTGACTGAAATATTAATGACCTAAGTCAGGTGCTAAGCAAGGCATCTAAAGCTGGTTTACTTTGAGGCAAAGAGCCACCAACCCTGGTTATTTCTACACCTATAAGTAGACTCGAGTCCCAACAAGCTCCCAAAGGTGAGATATGAACCTGTAACCAGAAGGAGTTGTGGGGTTTCTTATTCAAGTAGAATTTAAGGAATGTAAAAATTCATATGAAGGAACATTAAAGTCAGATCAGACCAAACATACAGATACATACCCACAAAGCAGATTCTGAATAAAGAGCTCATCAGATTGGGAATGTGATTGGTGATGTAGCTCTGTCAACAGAGTACTTATCTGGTATGCACAAAGACCTGGGTTCAAATTCCAGCACTGGACTAGATGAGATCCTGTCTCAAAACTAAACTTTGCATTTCAAGAAGTTATAAAAGGCTCCTAACAGCTTGCCTGAAACAGGATCGAAAATGACTGATAGCAAATTGCAGAAGTTTAGGGAGAGGATGTTACCATGTAATTGTCACGTAAAGATTAAAACACTGCAAGGGTCCTGGGCCAGTCTACATGTTTAGGTGGACTTTCTACTATTTACTTAAGTTTTTGTAACAGACAGCTTCTTGCAGGACATTTCCATCTTGATTACTGACAGGCACATTTGAATTAATTCCAAAGGAAAGGATAATGACATCTTTGCCCTTTACCAGAAAACTTCCTGTTCAACAGTATTCTGATAATCTCTCTAGCAGTTCCGAAAGTCGTGTCTCCATTCAGGGTTTGAGAAACAATTCAGATCCCTTTCTTCTAACCAAAAGCAATGTTAGCAGGGTTAGAAAGAAAGAAATGTATGTTTGAAGGTATGAGAATAGCGATGCTTTGCCAGGAGGGAAGGGCCTTCCAATGGGCCTCGGTAAAGCCCTTGTTGCCTCCACCTTCCCTCTGTATGGTATCTTAAAGTTTAAAAAGTGACATTGTGATCTCTCTCTGTCCTTTGGTATTATAAATTATAAGAAGATCCAAATATAATACTTGGCCCATCCCTTGCAAAATTGGTATTACCAGGACATGAGACAGGACTCTGGCTCTGACACTTGATTGGGTTATGTTGGATGACTTTCAAAGCCTCCTAATCCCTAATAGTGTCGTGACTCCTAGGAGAAACCCCCGCTAGCAAAGTGCCACAGAAATAAGCTGTTCCAAAGCAATGGCTAAGCCACTATAGTGATGTATAAAGTTTACTAAGTTTTCTGAATTTTTTTTAACAGCACTTGCTATGTGATTCAGGATGGCTTTGAATGCCTGATATTCCTCGTCTCAGCCTCCTAAGTGCTGGGATTATAGGCATGCCATTCTGGTCTTAAAATCAGAATGCTCTGGGTTTCCCAAATCATTATCCAAAATTCTGGGAGCACTTTTCTATTTATAAAGCAGCCTTTAAAATCATGATGCTTTTCTAGGGATTAATGGGTACTGCAAATAATTAGGATTTCCATAATATCACCAGAAGTAGTGAGAGTGAAAGGAAAGAAACCAAGTGAGAAGCCTTCGCAAGTGACCTCAGCTTCACATAGCTCACGGGAGAAATCGTCCCCGCAGTGAGAGTCACCTGGCACACTGAGTATGGTGGGAAGGCCGATTCCCTCATGCAGTTGGTTCTGCTCAGACGTAGTTGAAGCCACACAAAGGGCGGCTGACACACATCACTGAGAAAGGTAGGACCCAAATTCCAGACAGCAGCAGGGGCACATGTGCCTCCCACAGGAGAGCCTGAACAGGGCTGGGAATGCAGCAGCTCAGAGGCCAGATGCTGCTGATACTGTTCAGGATCTGATTCCTCCAAGAGTACAGGGATGAGAGGAGAGGTCCCTGAGATACAGCCGCACATTGTCATCACAAGCCATTTAGAGTTAGGAACATTGGCAAATAATTATCCCGTTATTCCTGAAAGTGAAGCAGCAGCAACGAAGACAGAAGAAAAGCTGGAGAAGTTGAACAATGAATTAAATAATTCCAAATATGTTTTAAGTGCCCCTTACATTATGTAGGAAGTTGACTGAATACACTAAAGTGGAAAAGAGAGAGTAAGGTAAAATTAATCACCAAGAAGCAAGCTGGTAAATACTCAGTTAATGCCACATTCTCCCGTTGAAGGACAAAGGACCATTCCATAACAGTCTGTTGCTGTACCACCGTGATTGTGCCCCATCTCATCTGATCCGGGAAGCTCAGCATCAGGCTAGGTCTGTTCTTAGGAGAGAGGATGTAGTCACACCCTACATTGAAACCTAGCGGGATGTCTCCCTTGAGTTTTGAAATTTAACGGGACCTATGACCCATGAACAGGAATTTTATAACCTCCATCTTAGACTTTTCACACCAGGGGACCAAAAATATTTTCTAGTTCAACAGGTCTATAGATGGGGATGACTTTCTACCCAGGACTGCCACTGGCTGAAATGGTTAAAATAATAACAATATGTAGCTTCAAGCTGATATGGGTTGAAAGTAGCATTTTGAGGTGTTTTACAAGGAAGATGACTGGGCAAAGAAGACAGGAAAGGCTACTGGCTGTCAACACATCCACATCCTCATGGAATCCATCCTCTAGAAACTGATCCTATGTTACTTTCCATGACAAAAGAGAGACTTGGAGTAGGTTGTCCTCAGTATCCAATGGAAGTAAACCCGAGTCCTTGTCAGGGGAAGGCAGGGCAGTCAGAGACATGGTGAAAGACGTCACAGTAACATGAGATCATGAGCCAAAGATTGAGCCACTTATAAAACTGATAAAGGCAAGATGGTGGATTCTCCCCCAAGCCTTTTATGTTAGTCTCTTTCTCTTCCTGTGCAAAATACCTAAAAGAAATTAAGGAGAGTGTATTTTGGCTCATGGTTTCAGAGGCCTCAATCCATGGTCTTTTGGTTTTATCCTTCTGGACACATCAAGACAGCAAGAGCATATGGTGGTCAGGGAACAAGGGCCAGCAGCTTCCCAAAGTATACTAACAACGAGGTTCTCTACCTCCTAAGTTTCTGACACCTCCAGTAGTTAATTAAACTAGGAACCCACTATCTATTAATGAGCTAATAGCCCCCATGACCCAATCACCTCCCAGAATCCCACCCTGGCCATTGCTGTGCTGTGGACCAAGTACTCAACCCAGGAGACCTTGGAGGACATTCCAAGTCCAAACCACAACTTATCTAGATGAAACACGGCACTGTTAATCCTTTGTTTTTAACTGTCTGGGGCTGATTTTAGACTTGTATGCTATGATGGTAAGAAAATACATAAGCCACTGTCTGCCCTCATTTACTACAACAGCCATGGAAAATTAACTCAGGAAGCCAACATCTACATGATTTACCTGCAGCCTGCTGGGCTGGAATGAAGTTCTTGGTCTTGCTCAGAAACCTTGTATCTTCAGGAAGCATCCAGAAGGCTGAGAGAGCCTAACCTGCTAACTTTTCAGGGGTTGTAAAGTCTTAAGATTTTCATGGTCCTTAACATTCAGTACTTAAAATTAATATGCAATCGGGAACATTCCTCCTACTCATTAGTACTCCGAGTTCTCTTCTGGCTAATCAAATTCACATGATCTCAAATACCTTTTGACCACTATTATGAAGAAGCCCATGATTTATATTTAATGGAATAAATTGTCACTACTCGTGCAAGTTAATAAGATCAATCTTCTTGTGTTGTATAAAGATATACATGAAGGTACCATGTATCTGTAAGGATTCAATAAAGTGTTTTAGTTATATTAAATAGTTCATGCTTTGTTCTGCTACTCTTTGTTAGTCTCTTAAAGAATCAAACTTCCCTTCAAAGTCATTTTGGGAAAGGAATTTACTTGGGTGGAGTCATCCCCAACCCCGCTCCCGTATGACTGAGTCTAGGATCCCTGAGATGACATTGCCACCACACACTCTCAGAAATCAAGAGACATTGCAGACATGGGATAGCTTTTTAGAGAAATGAAAACCTGCCTGTGTAAAAATCGAACCAGAGAATGTTTTCCTGTGCAATAAATGCATTTATTTTGCAACTGAAGCGAGACAGATGGTGGATGTAAAGACGATGCCACCCAAAGATTAGCAGCTGGCCATGCATACAACTCACTGTGCAGAATTGAGTTGTTTTCGACACCAGCAAAGTAGGGTGGATTCCTTTGTGGAATGAACATCATGTTGCTCCCCCACCCTGAACAGCTGTTAATGTACACACAACCCACTGGCCATCTCAATTCCATGCCAGGCAGTCAACACCTACACACCTGCCAAGCAGACAGACCACATGGCATACAGTATCTTGTTCTGAAGCAAAACAATCCCACGGCGTAACCACAGGGACAGCCAGAAGAGACTCGCATCAGTCAAATAACAATCTGCCCTACCATTTTTTGAGAGCTGAAATGCTTGTGAAATACTTTAGGCTGTCATTCATGGGGCCAGAGCTGTCCCAGGTTTAAAGCACAGACAGATGGAGTTCCTCAGGTAAACTGCCTCAGCGTAACTCGGCAGAAACACTGTCTGTCACTGTGTGTGTGATTCTCCTGGCATCCTGGTAAAGGTTCCCCAACTAAAATATGACTTAGTGAAGGACCGGGTGGAGGGAGGGTACCAAGACCTGGCGAGCCTGCCATCAGAGCCAGGATGCCGTGTTCTATTTTCTACTGCTTATATATACACGAGCTCGTGTTGGATGCTAAGTCTGAAAGTCACAAAATACTAGAGCTGGGATGGTTCAACTACTGCAGACATGCCACCTGACCTTTAAAGCCACGGCAGTCCAGAGAGGTAAAGCAGCTTGTCACAGGCAAAGAACGGTGGCAAAGGGCTAGATGAGAATGCAGTGACCTAACCTCACCTAGGGGAGCTCGACTGCATATGTGGCCAATCGTTTCAATAAGGAAACTTTAATACTGTGTGGGGTGTTTTTGGCTCAATAATAATTATAATTAATCACTTAATAATACTGTGTGTTTTTAATCCGAGAAGAAAAAAATAAAGTCACCATCCCCACAAAACAAAATGGTGTCTTCCATCTCCAGACTCTAGATGGCTATCACTAAGTCCCAACCCTAGCCTAAGCCTTAAACTTTAAACATCATTCTCTCTCCCCTCTACACACACACACACACACACACACACACACACACACGGGCGGGAGGGCAGGGTGTGCAGTGGGTGGAGGGTTCTTGCTATACAGAGACAGAACACATCCTCAGGAAAGCGCCATTTCTCAGCCCAGGTCTTTCCGTGAGGTCTGAGAAACTGGCTTATTTTCTAGAAGAACAGGTGGTTCCGAAATCAGAAGGTCATCTTCCCCAAAGGAGGAGTTCTGGTCCGTGTTTACGAAGTTGGGGATGTCAAACTTCATAAACCTTCTCAGCTGCTCCTCAGCCTCCGCACTGCTTCGGATGGCTTCCTGGAGATGGACATCACTGTCGATGGCTGTTGTCTGGTGGCAGACTTTCACCCGGTCCAAGTGTTCCACTTCGTTGATATAACAGTGGAAGAGAGACCTGGACTCCTCGTTGCCCTGACGAGAGAACACCTTATCTGACTCCGGTGGCTTCCCAAAGTCTGACACGAAGCTGTTCATTCTGAACCTCTTCTCTGACGACTCTGCATTGCTGTAAAGACAAGAAGGGAAGGGCACCATCCTCAGCTCACTGGCTTGCTGGCTCATGGAGGAGATTCCCATGAAGCACCTCCTGGGTGTCCCTTAAGGGCATGCGGACCACCAACAACGAGATACATTGCTCCTAAGCACAGGACTCCAAGGCAAAAGCCTCCAGAGGACAGCTGCTGGATTTTCCTGAGGGCAGATAGGGTACAGGAACCTACCCCCTAGCATCCTGTAAGCACTCCAGGGATTCTTAGAGCTCCTGAGTTGGAATCAATTCCTAATCTTGATTTTGTGCTTATGTATATGTGGTGTTTATGTGTATATATGCATTTGTGTGTGCGCACCCATAGAGACCAAAAGTCCATATCCTGTCTTCAATTGTTTCTACACCTTCTGCTTCTTGTTCTTTTTTGTTTGTTTTTGGTTTTTTGTTTTGTTTTGTTTTGTTGGGTTTGGGGTTTTTTGTTTGTTTGTTTTTTTCTTTTATGAGGCAGGGTCTCTCACTGAACCTGTGGCCAGTAAGAACCTGCCTCCACCTTCCCAGTCCTGGGAATACAGACACACACCACACACTGGTTTTCATGTGGGCTCTGGGGATCCAGAATCAGTGTCTGAAATTTACATGGATGTCACTTAAGCAACTACGTTATCTCCCATCCTTGCATCAAAGGCAATCTGAAGAAACAAAGTCCAGTCTTGCAAACCTTCAGGACCTCTGGAGATGCTCAGTGATCAGCATTGTCATAGTACTCCCAACGATCATTGCTGGAGTGATGTTCAAATTCACAGGCCTACAGCATACAGCATGGGCCTCTAGCAGACGTCACAGGCCTACAGCACTTCCTGGTTGGAGCCCTGTTAGTGTCTGCCAAGTTGTATCCTTCCTCTAAGCCTTCTTAGGCATCTAGGAGCCATCTCTGCAAGAAACCTTTTCCGGTTCTTATGACCTGGGGTAGCTGCCCTGCAGGGACACCGGGTGCTTCTCATTCATCTTCCTCTGTGTTATGCCCATTTCTTCACTTCTCTGTTACCTCCTTTATGTCATAAGCGCTCCAGGGTGGCACTGTGTGCTTCGTGCCTACCACATCCCCACTTCCAAGAACAGAGGTAGGCATATAGATACTAATGGTGTAGGTATATAGATACTAATGGTGTAGGTATATAGATACTAATTGTGTAGGTATATAGATACTAATTGTGTAGGTATATAGATACTAATTGTGTAGGTATATAGATACTAATTGTGTAGGTATATAGATACTAATTGTGTAGCATATTTTTGTTGGATGAGTGAATGAATGAACACATTGGTTATGAAGATATCTGAAATTAAAGCAAATCTTGGCTTGGCAAGATACCTCTTCTACAGATCCTACAGGCTGGAAAAAAGTCAAAGGCATGCTCGGCTAAGGCCTAAAACTGGAAGCAGATGAACCTGAATGGAGAGATAATTGGTACTGAGTGTAGATTCCAGAGACAGCGATATGGAAAGTCCATCAATCAGCCCCATGCGGGTCTCTCCTCTCTCTGTATCTGGCTACAGGAAACCATCTTGTCTTTGCTCCCTGCATCTCCAAGAGCTGCTCAAGATTATGCCATGGGGCTTCCTCCCCAGGGTGCTAGGCAAGCAAAGACCATCTGGTATTTCCACAACTGCCTGGCCTGGGTGGTTTCACAGGCTGAGATACCATGGGAGCAGGCTGTCTTCCAGCTATTAGTGCAAATGTCCCTCAAGTATGTTCAGTGTTATAACACAGCATTGCTGTTTACATAGTTCACATTCAAGGACCTTGGGTTACTGGTTAGAGAGAGGGTACAGTAGCCAAGATAAGCGCTGACTGTTCTTCCAGAGAACCTGAGTGCTTAGGACTACTTATTGCTCCAGATCCCAGGGTCTGACACCCCCTCCTGGCCTCTGTGGGCACCTACACACATAGGGCATACAGATACACACACACAAATTCTTAATTAAAAACCTCAAGTTACAAAAACTATGTTTTAAGTTTATGATCTTGTGAGCCATATATATAATCTCAATATCCTTGGCAACATACAGCCCACAGGCCTCAGTTCACACAGACATGCTAAAGGGTAGTCATCTTAAAGCAGCTTGCTCCTTGTTGAGTCATACCTGTGGATACTCTCAGGTAAGTGATGCAGTGACTAGCTAAAGATGCTCTCTGGTAGGCAGTGGGGAGCTTGCAGCTATACCCTGCCTTCAGTAGTCAAGAATGAAATACACACATTATTGCTGGCTTCATAGAATGTGTGCCTATGGTGGCCTGGGTACCACTCCTCTCATGACCGAGGAGGCCTAGCTGCAACTTCAACCTCTCAAACTTGGGAGGTCCTGGGGGAAACTAAAGCTTACAACATCTATAATAGCAGTTTAAAAGGAGTTTAAGAGCAGACAACTCTTCCACAGTTCTGGTTATGCCCGTGAAAATAGAAAATTACAAGGTCCAAACATCTTAAATTCCACCTTGGCTAAAATGGTATCTGAAATCAGAAACCTCAAGATTTAAGAACTAACTTTGAAAGAGTGGGCTAATATCTGGTACCGTCATGATAAGAGAGTGCTCAAAGAATCTTGCCAGGAAATACTATGCCCTGGAATCCCAAGTCAGTTGTGACAGTTCACACCCAATCTTCACTGCTGTTCTGAAGCCAGAATCTGGCTAGACATCTTCCTACACCATCCTAAGGGCTGAGAAATAAATACTCTTTTATTTTGCTAGAAACCTGAACCCGTTTTCTCATTGTTTGGAGAATGTGTATTCTTTATTTTTAATTTGGATTTCACTAATCATCTCCAACATCCTGCTTCCCTGGCTAGACCTCACTGTCCTGAACCTTGGCTTTTTCTCCTATAGTCTCCAGGCCCATGGCGTTATCTGCACCAGAATAGACAACACCTCCCAGAAGGGCCCGGCTAATTCTCTAACCCACGCAGTGTCGGTCCTTACTTGACGTGCCTCCCCCAGTTCTACTCACCTCAACTCCCACACCCTCTGCCTGATATTCTTAACCCTGCCCCCCACCTTCGTCCATTTCCATGTCCCCTCACTCCACAGTAGAGCCACAATGGACCTGATTGCCCCTCTTCAAGCATGCATTTGTGATGTCCAGCAGGCCTCTGGCCTGATATGGTCATTGCCTCCATGGCAAGACTCAACAGGAAGCCATGTGTCCGCCCACCCCTATCCTGCTGTCTTTCTTCTGGTTTCCCACAGGTTATGCTTTTCTGCCTTCCATAGGATGCATTTGCTTCTGGTCTTTTCTTCCTATACACAGATGTGCACACTGGTAAATACTGTGTCATTCAAAGGGCTTTGCAAGCCATGGCCTCGACAGCTGCTATAGAAAACACTGAATCAAGACTGCATCTATAGGCTTGTCCCAAACCCTAACTGCTATGAGACATACAGCCATCCCCAGATGTGTCTTGTTGTGATAGAAACCCAAAGAAAGTCAAACCCACCCCTAACTGCAGAGGACGACACAGGTTATGCCCTGAGTCAGCCCCTAAGAATTTCCCCGATTCCCTGCAAATGAAATGCTTGTTGCTGGGCTGAGTCACCACAAACCAATTACCCTCATCATCTACTCAGGGAAGGAGGCGAGCTGAGCAGAATGGGGGCACCTGCCATTTCCAGCAGCCACTTCCACGGGGCTCTTGCAAGGTGAGAAACATCCTCCTAAGAATGAGAAAATAGCCACCACCACTCAGGGAGACACAGCCAGTGTCAAGAGTTTATACATGGTGTAAATCAGCCCGACAGGGGTGCCAGGCACACACTCCTGTGAAAGCCCTTCTGTGTACACCTTCTGCTGATTAGCAGGGAGATGTCGGGCTGTGTGGGCAGAGAAAGGAGAAGGTCTACCCTTAGAATTCTTCTCAGCACGGCCCTGGGCAAGCAGTTGCACACACGTAGTAAAACCTCCTAATTGATGGTAAAACAAAGGCAACTCAGCAAAGGTTTCTGGGGTTGGACCCAACACGGCTTTTCTGCCTGTTGACAGTGGTCACTGGCATCTTGAGATCCCAGGGTTCCCTAGCAACCACTCACCATGTCTGTTCCCTACCAGCTGCTCCAAGGCTGCGGTCAGCACCAATGGCTCCCAGCGCTGACATTTTCATGCTGTCTGCTCTTGTTACACACCCCGTCCTGTACTGAGTGCCATGTTCTGCTAAATTACAACCTGAGACAAAATGTCATTGCCCGTTTTATAAGATCACGAGCAAGCCTGTATTCACCCTTAAATAAGAGCTACCTCTACCAGGATATGGGTCATCTAGCAAAGGCTACAAAAGGAGGCCATTTATGATAGATGTCCCAGGCTTGGAATTTTTTTAAGAAGTCTAAAATATCTAACATAAAAATGGATCTAAGACCTTTCCAACCCACCCCTCTCTCTGTCAGATGTGTGCTAATGGGCTATAATGCTTCAAGAAACCACTCGGGCTCCCCACTGACAAGCAGGACAAAGTGGCTTCTCACTGTCTCCACAACGTCCAGGTAAGAGCTTCCCTGCTACACGCAAAAAAAAAAAAAATACTCCTTGGGAAAATTATCACCATCAAAGCTGCTTCTGCGGCCTAAAAGGTTTTAATAAAGAGGAGACCATCTGGATCCCTCCCTCCAAACCTTTCTTTCCTCACAACCATAGGCACCTGGCTCTCCTCTTCTAGACAGGAAGCCCACCACAATTCCTGGCCCCGAGTTAGCACTTGGGCACAGCTGGTTCTGATCTCTGAGTGGCAGGAGGAAAGGATGTGTACCTACTCCTAGCTAAAGGACAGAAAGGTCAGAATCCCCGTGTATGCTGTCCCAACTGGGGAGCCTGAGGGTTAGAGACCTCAGTGCTCTAGAGCAGTGGTCCTCAGCCTTCCTGATGCTGTGCCCCGTTGGTACAGTTCCTCGGGCTGTCAGCCTTCCTAAGGCTGTGTCCCGTTGGTACAGTTCCTCATGCTGTAGGGGTCTTCTCAACTATACGATTTCATTGCTACTTCATAACTGTAATTTTACTACTGTTACGCATCCTAATATAAACCTCTGATATGCAACTTCTATGAAAGGGGTCATAACCCACAGGTTGAGAACCACTGCTCTAATGGAAGCCACCTCTGCCAGTCACTTGAAGGCTCAGCCTCTGACTTCCTTCTTACATCCCATAACCCAGATTAGCCCAATGAGTCCCTACCAGTGCCACATCATAACGTGGCTTCAGACTTTGTGAACAAGTATTTAAACTGTAGCTCTGGGTTGATCCAGTTTCCTGAGAGTGAAGGACATTCCCGTTCATTTTGTTAGAAGCTCACAGGGTCCCAGTGACTCCTGTTCTATGACTGAGCACACTTTGGGATGACTCCTGAGGGAAGTAGACTAGTCAGGGTTCTCCAGAGGAACAACAGAATTCAAACCTACCCCTCTCTTTCTCTCCTTTCCTCCTCCTTCTTCCCCTCCCCTCTCACCCTTCGCTCCACTGCATGCATGTGTAGAGAAATTTCACTCCAGAATTGACTCATTCATACTCTGTAAGCCCCGAAGGCTGTAGACTCAAGGAAGAATTCTTGTCTTGGGTGTCGGTGTTATTCTTGAAAGGTGCTCACCTGAGTGAATGAAGCCCACCCACCTTCCAGAGGGTAATCTGCCTAGCCCACCCACCTTCCAGAGGGTAATCTGCCTAGCCCACCCACCTTCCAGAGGGTAATCTGCCTAGCCCACCCACCTTCCAGAGGGTAATCTGTCTAGCCCTCACTTAAAGTATACAGATTTAAGTTTTAACTTCATCTTTTAAAAAAGTACATGTACAGAAACTCCTAGAGTAGTGTCTGTCCAAATAGCTAGAGATCATGGCCTAGTTAGGTATATGCGCAATGTTCTGCCAGCTTGTATGTCTGCCACCTTCATGCCTGGTGCCAAATGAAGTCAAAAGAGGGCATCAGATCCCCTGGAACTGGAATTAAAGATGGTGATGAGCTGCCATGTGGGTGCTGGGAATCAAACCAGGGTCTTCTGGAAGAGCACTCAATGCTCTTAACCACTGATTCATCTCTCTGATCTATTTTGTGTTTGTTGTTTGTTTGTTTTGTTTTGTCTGTTTGTTTCAACTTTCCCTTCTCTTCCTAATACAAATGTCACCATATGTTTGGATTTCCTAGAACAATTCTATGAAAAGCAAAGGTGTGGTGTGTGTGTGTGTGTGTGTGTGTGTGTGTGTGTGTAAAGAGGATGAAGAAAAGGGAGGAAGAAGAGGAGAGAGGGAAAAGGAGAATATTTCTGGTGACATTCAAAGGGGTCTCCAGCATATGTCAGCTTAGACTTTAACATAACAGCATTGCCCACCCTTTGGAATGTTTGTATTTAGAAGATTTCTCTAGCTCCCAATGTCTCAAGCAAACCGAGGAATGGGCTGAACAGTTCCCTTTCTCTGGGATCTCCATTACAGTTGAAGTCTAGATATAAGAATCACAACATGCAGGAAAGACCACCAGGCTCAACCTTGTAAACACATCAGCAGGTGCAGCAAATTTCCTCCATAGAAACCCTTTCTAGGAAAGGGAGAAAAATGCAACATAAACATCAGATCTGGGATCAGCATGAAGACAGCAGGGAAAGATCAAGAAGCCTGAATTGATAAGGGCGGCAAGAGACAAGAAGCCAGGGAGAAAGGGTGATCTCTCCTAGATAGCACCCAGATCTGGGTAGGTAGTAAATCCATGCCCTGCTCACCTCCCCATCCCTGGATCGGCCCAGCACTGGTCCTCCCTTTGCCCCCAACACCCCGTCTAGTCCTATGTGAAGCCGAGAACTGCCCAGACTTACTCTTGGTGTGGGGCGCCAGTCTTCGTCAGCAAAGTCAGCACAAAAAACATGAAAATCACAAAAACGGCGAGACCAACCCAGAATCCGATCACAATGGAATCTGCAAGACAGGGAAGGTGAAATTAGTGTTTGGCAGGATTTGAATCAGCTTAGAAACATGTCAGGATGCTGAGCTTCCTTGAGATTTCAAAGTGCACAGAATATAACAAGTCAGTCAACCATCACAATGGGGCATGAAGACAAGTCATAGGTTGGCCCAAGTTGCTGCCTTGGATTAGATTGTTTTCTTTCAGAGATATTTAAAATGAGTTGACTCTACTCCAGCTCATTCATGTTTATATTGATGCAATTCAGGTCTTGGCCACTTTCTGGAAAGGACATATAACCTAGCCTCCTGACCAATACAAAGGAGTGAATCCCTTCTACTTTCCCTGCCTTGACCCTTTTCTGCACAAGCGGCTTTATCCCAGCTCTGACGCTGAGGCTGGCCTACACTGGCAGGTTGAAAGAGCCTCTCACCATAGAACCTTTATCCGGCAACTTATGGAAACAGAAGCAAAGACCCACAGCGGAGCACTGGGCTGAGCTCCCAAAGTCCAGTTGAGGAGTGAGAATATGAGCAAAGAGGTCAAGACCATGATGGGTTCACCCACTGAAACAGTCTGCCTGAGCTAATGGGAGCTCACCAACTCCAGCCAGAGAGGGAAGGAAACAGCATAGGACCACACTAGTCCCTGTGAATGTGGGTGACAGTTGCATGGCTGGGCAGACTGCGGGGCCACTGGATTTTTCCCTACTGCTTCTACTGGCTTTTGGGGAACCTATTCTCTTTGGATGGATACCTTGCTCAGCCTAGATATAGTAGGGAGGGCCTTGGGCCTTCCCCAAAGCAATGTCTTACCCTCTCTGAGGAGTAGTAAATGGAGGTGGGGTGAGGGAGTAGGTGGAGGGGATGGGAGGAGGGGAGGGAGTGAGGAGGGGAGGGAGTGAGAACTGAGATTGGTATATAAAATGAAAAAGGATAGTTTGTTTTCTTTAAAAAAAAAAGAATTAAAAAAAAAGTGCTTCTCAGAACACTTTACCCTGCAGTCAGGAAGATATCCCGTAGGGCTGGATTTTATTACAATGGCCATCCTTGTCTCCTAATTTCTCCTATTTGAAATCCCGTTTGGGCAGGGGACACTCTATCCCTGTGTTTGTGTTAGCTCCTGGCTAAGCCTTTTTCACACCATCAATTGAACAGAAGTTTCCACCCCTCTGGCGCTGGTCAAAGTCTGCCCTGCAGGGTCCACCCTGCATAGTTAGCACTCTGTATGAAAATTAATGACTCATTTCTAGTATCTTAATTCTAGGTGCTAAAAACCCAGCAATTTCTTTAGCCCTTGCCTTTTAATCTAATGGAAATAAGGCAGAAGGTAAAGAGGGTGCGGGAGGTATCTTCAGGATGGTTCAGCAGGGCAAAGCACTTGCGGAGGAATCCTGACACTGAGCTTGTGTTCCAAACCCACGAAAGCTGCCATGAGAGAACCAAACCCACAGAGCTGTCCTCTACAGGAACACCAGGGCATGAGTGTGCGCCCACCCACACATCATACACACACACAATAATAAGTGAAAACATATAAAGCAAATCACCAAAAACATATGTACTCAAGTACAGCTGATTTGAAATTATAAATCTCAGTACACCTGGGCATGTGCTGTGATAAAATGGTGTACGGTTATCTTCAGGTCGACACATTGTATTTTTAGCAACTGCTTCACAGAAAGAGCCAACTTTAAAACTGTAACAGGCTTTCTGTTGGGCCACCAACCAGCTCCCAAATCATGATGTGGAGACTTGTTCTTAGCTCTTGTTTTAATCTGTTTCTCTTTATCTACGTTTTTGCCTCGGGACTTTCTATCTCTCATTCTGCATATCTTCCTTTCCTCTGTATCTGGGCCTGGCTTCGGGCCCCAGTGTCTCCCCCCCTTTCTCCTTCATTCCTTTGGGCCCCAGTGTCTCCCCCCCTTTCTCCTTCATTCCTTCGGGCCCCAGTGTCTCCCCCCTTTCTCCTTCATTCTGTCTTCTCTCTCATCCCTCTAACCTAGATTTCTCTGCCTACTTATTCTCTCTGCCCCACCAGGCTTGCCTATCTCTCTCCTGCCTACCTATTGGCCATTCAGCTTTGTAATAGACCAACCAGGTGCCTTAGGCAGGCAAGGTGAAAGAGCAACACACCTTTACATAACCAAACAAATGCAGCACAGACGCATGTGTAGCACATCTTTACATAGTTAATTTTCCATAATATTCCACAGCATAAACAAATGTAACACATCTTTGCCGACTTAAAGTAATATTCCACAACAAACCCTCAAACTACATGCCAGTGTCATGTTTCAGTCCTAAAGTTAGCATGTAGTCCCACTGTGAGGAGTGGCATTTACAAATATGTTTACTGATGTCACGGCCACCCTCGTCCCGCAAGGATGACGTGACACACCGGAGCTCTTCTCACTGCAGTTTATTCCAGGACCTTTATTCACTCTCTTTCTTTCTTCCTCTCCTCCCCTCTCTCTCCCTCTCTGTTGACCTCTCCTTTTTTCCTCTCTCTCTTTCCCCTCTTTCCTTGACCTCTCTCCTCTCTCCTTTTTTCCTCTCTCCCTTCTCCTCTCTCCCCATTGACCTCTCTCCCCTTCCACTCTCCTTGACCTCTCTCCTTTCTCCTCTCTCCCTCTCTCTGACCTCTCTCTCTCTCTGGGCAAACCTCTCCCAGCCCTTAAGTAGGCATGGGCTGCCAATCCCGGATTGCCAGGTGAGCACTGCCCATAGGTTCACGCATATGCAGGCAGCTGATAATCATTGCGTGATCATAGCATAGGTCAGACTTTAGCCATAGAAGTTGATTATACATCTCCATCAGTTGTGATTCCACTCAGCTCGCTACATACTGAGAAGGTCTCTCCTGAGGAGAGTGAACAGGGGTCCCTGAGAGCCAAGGAAAGAAAGAAACTAGTCTCGTGGGCTGAGCAATGTCCTGAACTATATAAAACTTGACCATGTCTCTCCTGTAACCCCCTTGTTGTTTAGTAAGCCTTCCCAGAGACCTCAAAGGAAGAGCAGAGTGACTGCCCCTGGGGTTTCCTCTCTATTAAAATGTGTATGTCAGATACTAGTCCGTCCTGGAGCATCCCTCTCTTCTACACTCAGGCCATTTTTAGACTCCCACCTTAAGGATTTAAAATGGTCAATAAAATTATATGTTTGCAAATATGGCAGACAGAAAACAAAAGTCATATAAAAAAGGCCCCATTTTACTGTATTGGTTGTTCTGGATTTTTGTTTGTGTTTGTCTGACCCAGAATTGCCATGGTGATTAAAAGCTGCTTTCCCAGGGAAGCCTCAGTATCTGGTCTCTTTGTTCAGAGCCCACAGCTGCAGCTTCCATAGGGATCAGTGGACTGGTTCGCAGCACCCTTCCACTTTCCTAAGCAGGGAGTGGGCAGAGGAGAGGGGAAGGGATGCTAGACTGACGCTACAAGCCAGGAGCTGAAACTGCCATTGCTATCTGTAGCCACCCCAAGGTACTGGGCATCCACCCTACGGTACTGGGCATCCACCCTACGGTACTGGGCATCCACCCCACGGTACTGGGCATCCACCCTACGGTACTGGGCATCCACCCTACGGTACTGGGCATCCACCCCACGGTACCCGGTATCCCTAAAACCCTCGAGTGGCCACTGCTTCTGAGGCCACACCTTCACCAGTGGCCTCTCCTCGGCTCTCCTCAGAACTCAAACTGCCTCACGCTGCCAAGTGTGAGTTTCTCTCCATGACCGCTTCACTCCTGGGGTTTTCACAGCACCTGCATCCATGGCCTCTCCTGAGCTCCTCAGCCCTTTTTCTTGATTCCTTCATGCCTTTAAAACCAGTACCATGTGGGAGACTTACAGATTATCAAGTTCAGCTGCCAACTTGGAACTCAGCCTTTGGGCCCTCGGGACCAGATTTTACCTCGAAGAAGCCAGTTTCAATCACAGCTGAGTTCTCAGCTCCAGCTCACCTTCATCCATTTCTCCAGTAAAACAAAGGTTCCGCTTCTCTAGTCCTAACTGAGATATATCTCACAAACAGCGCAATAGAGTCTGTGCTTCCCTCTGAAACCTCACAGTCCAAACTTGCGTCGTCTGCGCTGTGCACAGCATTACCTTCCGGGTTCTCAGAAGAGCTCATGGAGCTCTGAGCACTCAGCCCAAAGCTCCAAATTCCTCCTCCATAGTCAGGTACAAAGCCACAGTACTCCATTTCCCTGGTACCAACTGCTGTGCTAGCTTCCTTCCCGACTCCCCACCCCAGGATAAACACTGACCAAAACCACCCTGGGGAAGGAAGAGCTTGTCTCACCTCACAGTCCAGCAGGAGGAGTCCAGGCAGGAATTCAAGGTCAAAACCTGGATAGAAACTGAGGCAGAAGCCACGGAGGAGAAACGTTCCTTACTGACTTGGGCTTGCTCAACCAGCTTTCTTCCACAACTCAAGATCACCTGGAGGGGGTGGAACCACCCACAGTAACCTGGCCCCTCCCACATCAATCCCTAATCAAGAAAATGCCTTCAGACTTGTACAAGGGCCAAATCTGATGGCTGAGAGTCTCATCTTCTCAGGTGACTCCAGTATGTGACAACTTAACAGACACTAAGTTACACAGATGTCCACCTTCTGATGTTAGCTGTATCCTGGGGTTCAATCCCAGGACACCCCCCCCCATTTCCTATCACACCCCCTCACCAACCGCTTGGCCTTGAAAGGCATTTAAACGCCAACAACTATCAGATTTATGCCTTCTTCATCATCTCCCCCCCGTCCCCCCCGTCTTCCTGGATGTCTGGTAAGTGTCTTAATTTTACAGGTACAAAACTGAGCGCCAGTGTTCCTCTCTGACACCCGTCTCTCCCTTACTTCCTCATCCAAGTTAATGGCAATTCCATTCTGCCAATTACTCTCTCTGGTCACAAAACTTCTAAGCAACCTTACCTGATCTCTCTCTCTCTCTCTCTCTCTCTCTCTCTCTCTCTCTCTCTCTCTCTCTCTCTCTCTCTCTTTCTCTCTCTCTCTTTTGGATTTTCAAGACAGGGTTTCTCCGTAGCTTTTTTTGGTTCCTGTCCTGGAACTAGCTCTTCTAGACCAGGCTGGCCTTGAACTCACAGAGATCCACCTGCCTCTGCCTCCCGAGTGCTGGGATTAAAGGCGTGCGCCACCACCACCCGGCTTACCTGATCTCTTAAACCATGTCAAGCACTGACAAATCTGGAGAGACCCCGCATTTCTAAACATGTGAAATGCATGCACTTCTTGCCAGCTTACTTTAGCCTGCACCTTGGCACATCAATGGCTGTGGTCCTTGCTTCTAAGCTTGCTCGCTTCAACCTCAGGCACAGTAACACCAGCAGAACCTAAGGCAGAGGCTTTTCCTCTGTTTCAAAGCCTTATCTGACTCCTTAGAGAAAAGCCAATAGTCTTAGCCGGATCTCTATGCTCCACCCCCACCCCGTCCTCTTCTCCTTTACACTTGGCTTCTGCCACTCTGTATGGAATTTTACTCCCCTGGCACTGGGATGACCTCCTTTTTCCTTGCATGTTCCAGTTCATTCTGGTCTTGGAGCATTTTCTGGCCTGTTCTTCCCTCAGACACGGCTCAATCTCACAGTTCCTTCAGATCTCTCCCCTTCACCAAAGCCTTCCATGGCATGACAGAAGCCAAGCTGTGAGAGGAGGGGCGTTTGGATGTTCAGCTCACTGCTGTCTCTCCAGTGCATACCATGATTCCATTCACAATAGGTGCTCAGGAAATATGCTGCAATCACAAATGAATGATTTCCACACTGAGCAGTAACCATGCTCTTTGTAGGCTGAAGAAGGTCATCTAAGGATGCACCTGCTCTTGCAGAATGTGGTCCACGTAAAGGGAGTTGACCAAGATGGCCACTCTTGCCCACAGTATACACTTCCTCTGGAAATGGTCTGTTGTCATTCTATTTGCCAGACCAGCTTTCTGTGTCACCCAGTAAAACAGCATGTCATTAAGGGTTACTGCTTCTTTTAAATGGAAGTCCAGGAGTCAGATAGATGGCCGAGCAGTTCAGAGCACATGCTATCCTTGCTGAGGACAAGGTTTTGATTCCGAGCATCCATATGATGACTCACGATTGTCTGTAACCCCAGTCCCAGACAACCTGGTGCCCTCTTCTGGGCTCTGCAGGCACTAGGCACACATGGTGTACAGACATACATGCAGACAAAACACTAATACACGTAAAGTAAATAAAACTAATAAAATGGAAGAATGTACAGATGGTCACATTCCCAGAGTGGACATTCCTGTGGGTTTCCTGTATATCAAGGGGACAGGCACAGCTGTTTATGTTCCGTTCCCTCTCAGCCTCAAATATTGCCAGGTTCCTGTGCCAAGAGCCCTTTCCTTCGGTCAGAGTTTTCCCATAGGCGCAGCGAATGCCTGAACATTTTTGTATTTTCACGACGTTAGTGTTTAAACAAAAGAATTATCATTAATAATATGCAATGTGCCACAGCTTTGCCTTGGTTTTTAAAGGAAATTCTTTTTTCAAACAATAATCATTTCTATAACAAAAAAAAAAAGAAATGCTCAAAACAGAGCTGCACTGGTTGTCTCTGGCAACGTGCCAACAGAAATTAGAGCAGCAGGGCTACCTGTGGAGCCCCTTAGACTAAGGAAAAGAGACAGGACCAGACGGGCATAGCGCTGATGGAAAGGCTCACATGACAGGGAACATGGCGCTCCGCCAGTCTTTCCGATTTCCACAACAGACAAGTGTTCTTTCCTAAAAGTTATCCTATTAAAAACAACAGATTAAAGGACTAGCGATTTTAGGAGGGTGATTTCATACTCAGGCCACAAGACCCTTATTCATATGATTAACGACTGCATGTCCTAAGAGGTTCATGCGCTTCCCCTTCATCCCCATAAATACGAGCAGATGTCAACAGAGGAACAAGAAAAGCACTTCATTATTACTGCAAGAGTGAAAGACACATGGTTTAGCCAGTGGCTTTGCTTAAGGAAGAAAAGTAGAGATCCCTCCTTGCAGCGCAAGAGGGAATGGGTGCTGCTGGTGGGATCACTAGGATCACTGCTGCCCACAGGGAAGGGAGGGAGAGGGAGGAGGGAGGGAGGGAGGGAGGGAGGGAGGGACGGACAGAAGGAGGGACGGAGGGAAAAGATCATGCCTATGATTCTGATCTTTCACATTTCCCAATGTGCCATTTGGTCTGGATTAATTTAGAGCTTAAAATGGAGAGCTGAAGAAGGGGCTCAGCAGTTAAGAGCACGTTCTGTCCTTGCGTCAGATCCATGTTCATTTCCCAGAACCCAGATCGGGTGACTCACAACTACCTGTATCTCTAGCTGCAGGAGAACTGTGGCCTCTGAAGGAAATACACACACACACACACACACTAGATAGATAGATAGATAGATAGATAGATAGATAGATAGATAGATAGATAGATGATAGATAGATAGATAGATAGATAGATAGATAGATAGATAGATAGATAACAATGAGTTGAAAATGTTTATAGGATTTATATATACATTTCAAAACAACTGGACGTCATAGGGACAGTTACAGCATGCCCCTGAATGGTTGCCAGTGCCCTCTTACGGGACTGCATTGCTTTGTGGCAGATCACTAACCACACCAATTCCCTGAAATGCAACTGATGCCCACATCTCCACAGTATATGCGGGGAGGCTGCTCTCGTCTGTCTCTGTGAACACCGCTCTTCAGGAATCCAGCCGTCCAATGGGATTTTTAAAATGTTGTTTAATATTGATTTGTTTTTATTTTATGTGCTTTAGTGCTTAGCCTGTAAGTATGTGTGTGCCATCTTTGTACAGTGCTCATGAAGGCCAGAAGAGAGCACTGTATCCCTTCAAACTGGAGTTACAGGTGGTTGTGAGCAGCCCTGTGGGTGTTGGGAATAAAACCTGGGTCTGTCTGAAGAGCAGCCAGTGATCTAAACTGCTGAGCCATCTCTTCATCATTCTAATAGGTTTGTAAATGATACTACTGTCTATTACAAAAGAAAAGTCTTCATGCAATCATTGTAGATCCTATTTTCTTTTTTTAAAGATTTATTTATTATGGATACAACAGTCTGCCTGCATGTATGCCCACACGCCAGAAGAGGGCGCCAGATCTCATTACAGGTGGTTGTGAGCCACCATATGGTTGCTGGGAATTGAACTCAGGACCTTTGGAAGAGCAGCTGGTGCTCTTAACCAGTAAGCCATCTCTCCAGCCCCCTAGATTCTATTTCTATACACATTTTTGTTGTTGCTCTTCAAACACTGAGGCTTTGAGTGGGTAGTTTTGGGTTTTTTTAATAGTTAATGTATTCTTTTTAAAAGATTTTCCTAAGGCTAAAACACAAATCCACACTCTTCCACCAAGGGGGAGTTGTTTCAGGTTCCTTGAAAATCAGAATTACCAATGCCCCCATATCATACCATTCCAGAACAATCAGCTTTTGTGGAAGGGGTACTTGGTATTTAGAGATAGAAGGCCATTCTGTAAGAAGATAGGATATTAGGGAAAGGCAGTCACAGGGATTTCACAGGTTAACAGAAACATAAGACGGTGACCCCATGGGGCAGCACAAGACTTACATTTATGAGCCTTCAGTCCTTCAAAGGAAACTGGTCCAATCTCATAGTACTCATACTCCCAGGTGTAGTCAGAATTAGAAGCTGACTGCAGGGATGTTCTGTTAGAAGCCAACCTCTGGGCAGACATCTCCACCCTGCGCACACGGAAAAAGGCAAGTGCAGAATTCATCAGTCCATTCTCAGTTACCCCAATTGCTCTCGGAGGCACACAAGAGGGTGGGGCCAAAAGTCTCTAGGTCTTAACCACTGGGTCAGCAGCTATCTAGACCTCACAACATGTAGCCACTATTTCCTTTCATTTCCACTAGCCGAGAACATATATGAAGTCAGACAAACTGTCTTTGCGAGTGTGTGAACTGTACCGAATGCCTGGCATGCAGTCAGTGTGACGATGGAAGCGGGGAGGGAAAGGAGAGACTGTGTCAGCACCTCTGAGATTTTGCATCAGCCTCATCACCTAGACCTGTGTGCAGTAACATCAGCGTCAGGACCGAACTGCCAGCACATCTGTCTTGAGCATCTGCGGTGTAGCAATGCAGATGTACATCCAGTGCGGACACACAGCAGGGACATGGACTACAGCAACTGCACAGGGCGGGAAGATCCTCAGTCGACGCCCACACCTCACCTTTGCGTATTCCTAAAGTAGGCCGTACTTCCAGGATTCCCCAAATACCTTTGTTGTTGTTTGGGATTATTTTAAATATTTCCTTTGGGAGGTTGTTAGAATGTGTATCTGGGAAGCACACGGTCATTGCAGCTCATGTATGATTACTGTGAAGTGTCTCATGCAAGTGAGACAGCCTGCTGGGGACAGAGTCACGAGATGCATAGACCAGGACCCCACAGACAAATGGACACACAGAAGTCATTTCGGGGAATCTGGCTAAAACACCAATCCAAATCAAGATTTCTTAAGCAATCTGCACCATTGCATGTCGGTCTATAAAAGAATTTTCTCAAACTTGCCTTCTTCTGCCTGCCAGGGGCTCAGAGTCACCCACAGCTAACATTAGGATACAGCCACAGGGCTAGCCAAGCCAAATCATCACCACCATTCTGTCCCAAGGCACACACATCTCTCCCTTCATACTCCTTCCACTCTGTGAGCTGAAACCCGGAGTATCCCATGCCACAATGTCCAAAGTGTAAGGCACTGGGGCCCACAAATGCCGGCTAGTGCTAGGAATTAAGTCACTCCCCTAAAGGCAGGCAGGCAGGCAGGCAGAAACAGAGATGCCAACCCTTACGTGGGGAAGAAAGCTCGGTAAACTAAAAGAAAAGCTGAACTTTATCTAGGTTAAGGTTTCAATTACCCATCCCATGTCAGTTCAAAACCATTACATGTGCTGGTGAATCTTCTCCACTTGCCTGGATTTAGAATCACCATGGAAACACCGCTCTGGGTATATCGATGAAGATTTTTTTCAGACAGACTTAACTGAGGAGGGAAAACCAATCCAAGATGTAGGTGATGCCCGGCCATTGGTGGGGTCCCAGACTAAATAAGAAGGAGACAGAGCCGAGCCCCAGCCTGCATCTGCTTCTGCTCCCTGACTCGCGATCTTGCCGCTGTGTCTGTCCCTCTTCCGCTCTTGCTCTTGTCCGGTGTTTTCCACACCGCCAAGAGAAGTAACTGATGCCGAAAGCTGGTGCTGAAGAGCGGGGGTGGGGGGGGGAGCCTGCGTCACTACATTTTCTGGTTGCTTCTACCTCGTCTGCCCATTATAGCTTTGCGCCTTTCCGCTGACGACTCCATAGGGGGACCAGACTTTCAGGGGGCCTTCCCCACTGTTTCCTGCCTCAGGAGCTGTGTGCTGCCCTGCCTAGCCCAGGCTGCAGCTAGCCAGCCACACCGTTCCCAGTCACCATGTATGTTTACAAACAGACGTTTCAAACTTCCCAAACTGCCTCCAACAATAACTTGGTTTTTTATAACATATTTTGCAGATTTTTGTGCCTCACAACCGGCATTCTGTGTTTGGATTTTAATGTAACATTTTTATTCAAAAAATTTGTTTTCAGGAAATATGACCAACCCGCTTTTCTGCCTTTCCTCATAAGGTAATCTATATGATTCAAGGCTGATAAACACAGCTCATACAGCTCTTACTAAAAACCTAATGTGGAGGGAAAACCTTTTTTTTATCAGGTTGGCAAATTAAGTTGTTAATGCTACTATGTCTCATGATATTAACAAACAAAATAAACTGAAAAAAAACCAGTAAGAACACAAATGTCCCAAGGATGTGACAAGGTGTTTTTTAAAGGACCTCATGAGCTATGACTCTGCCCTAAGCTAAGGCTGGAGACAAAGCCAGAGAGCCCTGACTGGCTCAGGCTCCAGCCAGCCGGACCCACACTTCCCAGCCCCCAACCCAACAAAGTATGCTTACACACAGATGTTTCAAACTTTCCATTTTCCCAAAGATCTGAGTCAGTCCCATGAGGAACGTGAAAGATGAAGCAGAGCAGATATGTTCAATGACAGACAGCTGTCGTGATTGCTCACCGGAGCAATATTTACAAACACTGACCAAAAGGATTGTTTCCAACCAAAATGACCTGGGAAACTCACAGGCTGGTGATATGGGAGTCCCCTCTGTATGCTGTGATTACCATTGGTGAATAGAGAAACTGCCTTGGCCTGTTGATAGGGCATAACTTAGGTAGGTGAGGAAAACTAAACAGAATGCTGGGAGAAAGGAGGCAGAGGCAGAGAGAAGCCATGTAGCCCCACCAGAGCCAGATGAAACTTTACCCAGTAAGCCACAGCCACATGGCGATACACAGATTACTAGAAATGGGTTAAATTAAGATGTAAGAGTTAGCCAATAAGAAGCTAGAGCTAATGGGCCAAGCAGTGTTTTAAATAATACAGTTTCTGTGTGATTATTTTGGGGCTGAGTAGTGGGGAACCAACAAGCCGCCTCCTTCAACAGACTGGGATGTGTTTAAAACTGTTTAGGCTTTGTGCCCATACTGTATCTAAACGTCAAAAAAGGTTACTAATTTTGCCGGGCAGTGGTGGCGCATGCCTTTAATCCCAGCCCTCTGGAGGCAGAAACAGGCGGATCTCTGTGAGTTCAAGGCCAGCCTGGTCTACAAGAGCTAGTGCCAGGACAGGTTCTAAAAGAGAAATCTTGTCCCCCCCCCAAAAAAAAGTTATTGATTTTTATAAATGCTGGGAGCATTGAAGCCTACAGGTGTCAGCAGGAGAAAACAAACCTGAGGAGAACGTTCATCCCCTGGAACCCTGGTCCCTAATACACTGTAGCAACTATGGGAAGTTATAAACACCCACTTCTCTCCATCCCTGCAGTCCTTGGCCCTGAGTTAGGTCAGGTTCCTGATGCCTTTAAGCTATGTATTCCCCCTGTGAAATGTTACAAAAGTGAGTCATCCTCTTAGTTCCCAAAAATGTTCTTCCCTGATGTGTTAGTTCCCCAGGATGTGGGCCTCCCTGATGGCTCCCTCTAAACGGGATGCCTTCCTAGAGACACAAGGGAAACAAGAACCTCTATTTTCTCAGACACTCGAATTGGAACGTGGCTATTAAAGCAGCTCTCTCTCACACACCTGCTGCTTCTGCCATGACTACTTCTTCCCATATAACAAGGAAGATATGAAAATGTGCGGTTTGGTCAGGGAAGGCCAGGGGAGGCAGATAAAATGGTGAGTGGACAGCGTGGGCGCATTATAAGCAGGCTACTGCAACAAAAGAGAAGTCCAACATCACCCGGAGCTGGCAGGACATGGCAGCATCATCCACATGATGGTTTGACAGGCATGCAAAATGTAAGAGTCATGGAGCCTCGCACCAAAGTCCCAGGAAGCCATTCAGCTAGGCACGAGACAGCAGGGTCAGGGTCCTTGTAAAGCAGTCGTTGAGAGGCTACTGTATGAAGCAACGGAGACTCCCACGCATAGACAATGTTGAGATGCAGCGATAGAATATCTATGGCCTAAAGCCATCTAAGGCACAAAATTCAGCTGGCCCAAGAGAGAGGGTATATGTGCTATAGGCAACAGAAATGGGGAACTGGAGCTACCCACGGCTGCTGGAGCCCACCAGATGCCACCAAGAACCCCAGATGCTGGGCATGGAGCTGAAGGTTTGGTGTTTGCCTTGCTGGATTTCAGTCCTTTGGTCTAACCTTTCCTTCCTGTGTTCCTATTCCTCCTTTCTGGAGTGAGAATGTTTGTCTCACTCTTTTGTATACTGTAAAAAAGGTGACTTGGATTTGGTTTTCTAGGAGCTCATAGTTAGGAGACTGCCTTGAGTCTCACAAGACACTCTGGTCTTAGCTTCTCAACAATGTTGGAACTTTTAAGACTGGGGAAGCCCTTGAAGACAGACCCCCAGCTTTTAGGAAGCAGAGTTGGTAGAAGAGCAGTCACGGGGGCTTGTGTGTCAGTAAGCTAAGGAGATCTCGGCCTCTCTTCTCTTTTCACTTCTGGGTCACCATGAGCTAAGCAGCTTTGCTCTGCTGTGTGCTCCTCACTGAGATGCCATGTCTTCTCGGTGGCCCAAAACAACGGGCAAAGAAACCGTGTACTGAAACTCTGCGTGAGAGCCTTTCACCCTCATAAATTGATTAAGACAAAAAGCCACTGCAAAGGACATGGCACGGGCCGCACCCGCTCCTCTCACTTTGAGTTACTTTGTCTCACAATTTGTCACAGTTTGGAAACTGTACTTTTTAAACAGTCCCTCAGATACTTTATACCCTCTGCCCCCTGCACACAGGACATCCCCTATGACGTGAAGTCTCTTCACCCTCTCAGCACCTCCACCCCCTTCCTTCCAACTCATGAGTTAGCAAACCCAATGGCCCCGTTCTTACACAGCTTGCCAGAGAAGAATGCGTATATTTCTAAATGATTGAAAAAAAAAATCTAAAGAGCTATCCATAAGCAATATGAAACTCAAAAGCAAGTACCAATTTTTAAAGTTTTATTGTAACTTAGCCGTCTGCTTGTTTCCTGTTTTCTCTGGCTTCCTTGGCATTCTAACTGCAATAGAGATAGCCCCAAAGCCTACATTATTTATTTTCTGATCTTTCGTAGAAAGCATTTGCCCGCCTGTGCTACAGAGACATTAGAGATCTGGGCCTCGGCTTTCCCCCTAGATAACTAAAGATGAGGACAATACTTACTTTGCAGAGTGGCCATAAAGAACGCAATGGCGTATGGGAAATGAATAGGCGAGGGGCTAGAGAGATGGCTCAGCTGGTAAAGTGCTTGATGTGCAAGCATGAGGACCAGAGTTCAGATCTCCAGTATCCATGTAAAAAGCTCATGTCTGTAACCACTGGCATAGGGAGATAGGAGGAACCATGAGGCTTGCTGAACTAGTGAGAGCCAAGGTTTGAGACCATGTCTCAAAAATTAAGGTAGAGAACAATTGAGTAAGACATGGATGTCAACCCCTAGTCTCCACATGCACAGACATATACATATACACACACATAAACATACATAAACACACAAAGATGAATAGTGAGGTAAGATTCAAGGTATGCCTACACTGTTACTATTACCTAAGAACTTTTCTGAAAAGAAAATCCTGTTTTTATTCTTCAGACACCTTCAACTCCTTGGCCAGCAGGTTCCTATCAAACCAACCTGTGGTTAATAGATCTGGGTAAATGAAGAAAATTAAAAATAACATATATGGGATGCCCCTCAGTGCTTGTCTATCATGTGTGGTAAGCCTGGACTCAATCCCCAGAACTATGAAAATGAAAAAAAAGGGAAGAAGAAATGGAAAGAAATTATTCATAAAAATAACTCAAATGATAGCCATTTGGATGTTTAAAAGCTGTAGTTATCAGCATTTACATCTCAGGGTTCCTGCGACCAGCTGACTTACCAACTTAGAAATACAATAAAAGCTGTTTCTTTTTAAGGAAACTAAGATGAAGTCTCCTTGGATCACTGCAAATTGACATTGCAGCCACCAAAATAAACAGAGCAGAGGGAGACAAGAAGATAATGATAAGAACATGAAACAAAGGAAATAAGACAATGTTGTTTCCGCTAAACCGCGAGGACCCAGCTACCCTCCCCATAGCTCCACAGCAATACACAGCGGAGACCACCAAGACTGGAAGCAGCTGCCTGGCATCCTTACAGCACTCCAGGCAGTAAACACTGTGCTAGTCTGGAGACAGCAAACGTGAACAAATACTCCTTCTCTCCCGCACACCTTCTACCCTACTTCTCCGTGAGTCATGATCCCAAAAGAAAGACTCCATGATAGGAGGATTCAGAGCAGAGACCTGACAAACGTGGCAGTGAAGGATACTGGGAGCGGCCGCGTGCTTCTGCAGCGAGACAAAAAGAAGAGCCAAACGCATCTTCCCTTTTAGGTGCAGTTTCAGTAGCCTGGAGTGTGTGTGTGGGGGGGGGGGAATGGGGATGAGGGTCTTGTTCTCACCGCCTCTCTCCTCTCTGCTCTTGACTCCCAACAATAAGCCAGAGGACAGAACCTGTGCCTATCATTTAACTCCTTTCAAAGCCCAATAGGCAACGCTTTTCCATTCAAGCCCCTGGGCAGATGCTTGGGATTTGGAGCGTGAGGACAAACAGGTAGAAGGCAGAGGGAAGCACCGTCTTACCCCTTCACGTTACAGACACCCAGGGCTGTCTCTGAGCCTGGCTGAAAAGGAAGCCGAGATTGTTGGCTGTTTATATTGCCATTCCCTTCTGTCTGGGAAGCCTGCCCTAGAGACTGTCCACGATGCTGGCTGGCTCAGAGGCAGTGACACTCTGACGCTCACACTGGGGAGCTAAAAGCTGATAATGTCTCTCTGGTATACAGATGGGGAACAGGGGGCGCTCCCCCTCAGCTCCCTGCTACTCTAAATATCTAATCTAGGTCAGATTGGCCCCCGACCTCGCTGACAGGAAACACATCCTAAACCAGCTCCTTGGAGTGGCAGAAAGAGAAATTATTCTTTTAAGCAACTGAAAGTGCAGTTGCCAACAAATACAATAACAAACATTAGGACTACACCTTAAAACTATGTAGGCGGAGGGGTTACCTGCTTCAGGTGAGCATAGGTAGTTCCAGAAGAAGCCAGGGTGGGATAGTGTGGTTAGCAGGCTCCAGACATATTTCCCTGTGGTTAAAACGCCAATCACCTCTGCTCCCGCCCACATTCCAACACTTCCATTAGCTCCCTGACTCTTTATCCTTTAAACCAGCTCCCCTAGAAGGGACAGGAGCCCACTCAAGCTTGTCTGGCAGGCCTTGCCCTTTCCCCCATTACCTCTGCCTTGCTAAAAACCATTAGATTCCATTTTTAAAGCTAGGCACCAAGTTCTGTTTCCTTAATTGGCCACTTCCTCCTCCTGAGGCTATCAAAAGCTCCCTTTGGTTCACCTAATTAACATGCCCAATAAAAATTTAACACCTCATTCTACCACAAGGCTTCCCCCCCCCATACCTTTATTAGACCACCTAAGGGCCAAGTCTTCCCTCTATCCAGAGGCAGTCCTTTATTCCTCCAAGACAAACACCCCTTCCCCTTTCCTTTGTTCCCTTCCTCTTGTGGAAGATTATTTGAACTGGGCAAAGATGCTTTAGATTTTTTATGCTACATTTGTTGCTGTTTCTCCTTGCCTGCCTAAGGCACCTGACTGGTCTAAATAAAAAGCAGTTCAGCCAATAGCTACCCAGAAGAGTGATAGGTGGGGCTGGCAAGTGAAGAGAATAAATAGGAAGAGAAATCTGGGCTCAAGACAAACGAGAAGACAAAGAGAGAAGAGAATAAGGGAGAAAGAGAGGGAGGCACCTGGGGCCAGCCAGGCAGCCACCAGACAACAAATACAAAGTAAGACATACAGAGAGAAAGGTAAAGAACCCTGAGATAAAACACAGATAAAGAGAAACAGAATAAAATAAGAGCTAACATATGACCAAACATTCATAACTAATAACAAGCCTCTGTCATGATTTGGGAGCTGGCTGGTGACCCAGAAGAAAAAGCCTGATACAGCTTCCCCTCTCCTGCATCCCCTACCACCACATTGGAACACAGACCTCCCCCTTTCCTCTTATTACACCTGCAAGGTCATTTGCTGCTCTTTCCTGCCTGAGTCAGAAAGCAGCCACTTCCACTTTTCTTCCTCACTTAATGAAGGATCTCTCTGTGAAAACAGGGGTTTGGGTGAGGTTTGTGTAATCCAGGGTCCAGGAGGAAGCGCTCACTGTCCAGGGGTCTCCTTCACTCCTGGGCATTTCTCTTTCTTAAGAAAACGCATTTCTCCCCATCTCCTGAACATGCAACTCCCCTGATGGATTGGAACCCTCGCCCCCCAAAAGAGGCTCCTTATCTCCACCCTTCTGCCATGAAGATGCTCATGCCAGAAAGCCAGTGAGAAACCGTCATTTCACTATTAAAGGGAAACACAAATACAGACCTTTTCCAAGTGAGTGCCAACAAGCACGGCACGGAATTCCGTATGGAGGCATCCTGGGCAAAAAGCAATCTAATTCACTTCTGTGTGAGTTTTTCTCCAATTCTGAGTCACGCTTCAGGGACCACAGGGTCATGGGCTCTGATTTGTGCATGCCTCACTTTTGAAGTCACACTAGCAGTAGTGATATCACATATCTGTATATGCCTGTACACACACTGGGTTCTTTCTCCTTTCTCGAGAGGACACCCCACACACATTTATCCACACCGTCAAGCTTTCTGCCATCTCCTGCTGTTTCATAGGAAGTACTCTACGATGTGATTGACAGCTAACAGAAAGCATCTCCGACACTGCCCCTATTTGCCCAGGGTACAGCTGTGACTTGTTTCAGAGCACACTATAGAACAAAAATCATGTCCCCCAAGACTGATGATGTCCCCTTAAAATCAACATTAGGGCCAATATAATAACTTGGCAAATAACAAACAGAGCTGAAAATTGTATCCAGACAGGTACTAAGCCACTGCATTAAATAGACTCAGTCAGTTAACACAAGGGCATCCTTTTTCTAACCCCTGGTGCCTCAAAGAGAATTCCCTACACTCATTACGCTTGATGCACCTTAATAGTAGCAAACAGACCCAATAGTGATGGTTAAGTTAGGGTCTCCTAGCTCTACAGTTCTTAGTTAAGTACAGAACATGCTTCTCAACTAAACTCTACGGGCTGAAACATGACAGTTGTCCTTGACCATTGGATGGTGACAGACCTTTCCAGAATTCCCCAGGAAAGGTTAGCATGACACTAAGCTAATCAGTCCTCCCCTGGCCTCCTCTCTCCCTGTCTCCTTAAGCCATAAGACAAGGGTCTCTTCTACTTGGCTCACTGCTGGAGTTCCAGTCACTTACGAGTCACGTTCTCAATGTTCATGTCCCCCTCTTAGTCACAAGTGCTCTGTCCTCGTGAATGGGAGTAGCACCCAAGAGAAGAAGTACCCAGTGCACTGCCTGCCCATACAGTATGAACACACAGCAGCAAAGTCAGGCTGTGAGGCTCAGAGCCCCTGCCAGACACCTAGGGTGCTGGTACCTTCACATTGGACTTCCAGCCTTCCAGAATTGTGAACAGTAAATGTCTATGGTTTATAAACCTAAAACCAAGAATGAACTAAGTGCACATAGGTAAGATGGCTCACTGGGTAAAACACTTGATGTACAAACCCAGTGGCCCGAGTTCAATTCTCAGGACCCACATAAAGGTGAAAGGAGAGAACCAACTCCACCAAGTTGTCCTCTGACATACAATAATAATAAAGTTAAAAAAAAAGACGAAGATAGTCTCCAGGCCAAGATCATAACATTATGCTCTATGTATTATGGAATCTCATGATGTCAGTGCATTATGGAGTTAATCTTTGTTTCTTTCAACCCTGAACATGAGAGTAAATAAGAAGGGTTTCTCAATCAGGGCTCTGTGGGAGGGAGCTGAGAGGAGCGAGGGAATGGCTGACAGCGCTGAGCCAACCAGGAACCTGAATATCCTCCCAGCCACAAGCACACAGCCTTGCTTCTTTCCAGAGCTTGGGGTTCCAGAGTCTTTGGGGGGATCAGGATTCCCTTTCTCCATCTGGGAGTCTTGGACAGTTGGGAAGTATCTGTGCTCAGTCTAAACCAGTTCTGGAAACACATATAGAGTTTTAAATTCATTTTAAAGTTTCCACTGCATTTGTGTGAAAGCCTCCTATGGCTTAAGTCCTCACCCCCAAATGCAAAGGGCTTAAAGGGATTTGGTGAAATTCCTTCTAGGAATTTCTGTGACAAAATACTAACTTGCTTTTTACTTATGTCAGTAACTCTACATGTGTGCCTATTATCAAAAGTTATGGGTGTTATAAAACAGCACAAAGGTGGACCCTGGCAGCAAGAGCCAGAGGTCTCAAAGCAGGAAGGAGACAAACATGCCATGCAGACAGAGTTTGAGTGTGGTGTTTATTGAGATAAAAGGAATGGGGAGGGCGGGGGGGCAGGGGGAGAGGGAGAGGAAGGAGGGAGGGATAAAGAAAAAGAGAGACAGAGAGCAGCTTGCCTCTTCAGAGAACAGTGGGAAGAAAGCAGGAGTAGGAGGGGCTTGTCTCTTAAAGGGACCTTTGCACGTGCATAGTCAGGGAACTGCTTGCCATGGGCAGAAGGGTGACACACTATGCCAGGTTTCCAAGAGGCAGGGCCAAGGTGTGCCTGGATACTAACAATAGGTATGTATGTGAGCACATACACATGACTGTTTATGTATACCTAGATACATAATCGACAGTGATAAGTAGTTAATTGATAGATGGTGATAATGGAATTTGACTGATAGATGAAAAAGATACACATGGACAGACATGGGCACATAGATGAATAATAATCAGATATGACACTTATAGACTGAATTTTGAACACCTTATAATTTGAAGCTCTAACCCCTGGCACTTCCGAGCGTAACTCTATTTGGAAAGAGGGCTTCTAAAGGGGCTATAGAATAGAAGCTATCTGATAGACATCCTGAGAGAGATGGGGACACACAGAGGGACTAAATGAGAACAGGTGGCAAAAGGGCACCCGTCAGTGAGCCTAGGACAGGGCCTTTCCTTGTGGTCCTCAGTGGACGAGTGCGCGTGTCTGTTTAAGCTTCTCTGCCTGCCTGCGGTAACTTGTAGTTCAAGCAAACCTCTGTAAGTGCTGAATAAATCCGAGGAAAACAGCGTTCTCTTTAACGAATTAAACTGTTATTAGAAATGAAACTCATTTAACTTTAACCTTAATTTGAAAGTTCATTACATCTGGCTTATTTTATCCCAACCTTTCTTGCACCCATGAAACAATAAATATACTTTTGAAAAGAAAGCTATTTCCGAACTGTCATTAATCCACCCTCTCCTGTGCTACCTTCAATAGGTACATAAAGTTCCCACAAGAATGCTCTGTGAGAAGGAGGAGTGATTGTTCTAAACAAGGTAAAATTAGGAGGAGAGATTTCAGATCAAACACTGTGAGCAGAACCATGAGAAACTTAGAGGAGATTAAAAAAAAATAGTCCAGGCCTACACACTCTAGATTCTGGCTTATATCAAGGATCTTTCTCACTCCTGATGAGCCTCATGTCCCAACACACACACACACACACACATAAACACACACACACACACATAAACACACACACACACATAAACACACACACACACATAAACACACACATAAACACACACACACACACACAAGGGCTCCATAACAGCATGATGACGTAGATGCAAAGCATCTTGAAGAGTCTCAGTTTAGCACAGGAACTCCCGCTTGCCACAAAGACGGTCCTCAAAGTTCCTACCCATCCTCTTCCATCCTCCAATCTGGACTTGGCTCTTCCTCTTTCCAGACTCCCACTTTCCCTTCCCTTGAGGGCGGGCCTCATGAAACAGTTTCCTCCTCTCAGATTGAAACAAGCAAGGAAGCTCCTTCAACAGGAAGGTAGACAACTCAAAACTGCTCCAGGAAGTCCCTGAAACCCACCAGATTCATTAGACCCCCTCCCTGCCAGAGTAAACAATAAAAGCTGGGAGTCACCCTCAGACCCTAGAGAGCCAAGCTGGAGAGACTGAAATAAAATGAGCTCCCTGGAAGAAGCAGAACGTACTGAGCTGTCTGGAAGAGGTCTAGACCAGTCGCAGCAAGGGTACTCTCCAACCTGTTGAGCTGCCTGCAGGCTATGCAGTATGTTCTAGGGTTCCTAGCTTTTATGAGCTGTCATTCATGCTGGGGTAGGCCTTGGTGATGCAGCTGTCTTTGAGTCATTCTGCTCCTAGAAGTAACTCCTCACCCATACTCCTGTAAGTATCCCTCATAAAACTCATTGGCTCACCAAGCTAGACTTGGTGGTATCTGTACTTTGGGTTGTTATGGGTTTCCTACCTACAATGAGTAGATGTGGGTTTTGCATCTCCCCAGAAGAGTTTTATCACATGATAGAGGTTCAGTACCACCTCCACTCTACCGTGGTACCTTGTCCAACTACTCTAGCACATGAGGACTCTTCTCAAATTCCATGGCATAAATTACTTGAATTTCTTACTTAAGAGAGTGGTAGTTTGAATGAGGAATGGCCACCATAGAGTCAGGTGTTTGAGCACTTGGTCTCCGGTTTGCTGTCCTATTGGGAGATGTAGGAGGTGTGGACTTGGTGGAAGAAGTTTGGCACTTGAGTTATGCTACCTCACTCAATTTCCAGTTTGTTCTCTCTTCTTTGTGTCTCTCCCCCAATGATGGAACTCCGGCCACCATGTCTGCCACTTGCTGCCATGTCCTCATGCCATTACAGACTCTTATCCCCCTGGAACTGTAAGCCTAAATAAACTCTTCCTTAAGCTGTTTTGGGCTCTAGTATTTTATTACAGCAACATCAAAGTAGCTAACACAAACAGCGTGACTCCCAAGAGATCAGCCTGTCACTCACAAAGTACTCGTGCTGATATTTATGTCGCTGTAGTTCTAAAACATTGGGGCCAGGTGAAATAAAACTTTAAACTTCAGGCATTTGTGTCACCCTGGGGAACCACTTTGTAAGTTTTAATTACCGGAGTTTATGAAACATTTGGCACAGACTACAGTAAGTGGAATAGGCTGTATCTTAAATCATTTGGGAGGTGATTTGTCAAAACCGGCTTGCTTCACTTCTCTCCAGTGGTATCCAGTCTCAAGCAGCACACACCCCTCCTACAGCCCTGCGCTAAATCATTCTGTGGACATGCAAGAACAAAGGGAAGGGGTCAGTCGGATCTTGTAGTTACTGGAGGTTGAGACAACGCATCAGGAAAGCTCAAACACAAGGATCATCTTGTCAGTCTGGAGTTTTGACACAGGGGCAGCCATTGTTCACTCTGTCCATTTGTCTAGCCCTCAGCCACTCTAGTGGATCTGCCGATAAGAAGCAATCCGGAGTCTGGCAGAGCAAGGGCACTAATGGCCCCCAGCAACCTACCGCTTCACCCTGCACAAACAGCCCGGTGAGAACAGAGCAAGGAGGGGCCTTGCAAAAGGAGGGGTGGATGGTAGAACCTGTCCCTTGCCTGAGGATTCCCAAGCCTCTAAAAGTACCTAGCTCACCTTCCTTTGGTGGCGGGCGGCTAGGGCGAATAGCTAACTGCAGACACTAAGGATAACTAGAAACATGAAGTGATTGTCCGTGGTAGCCATAATCTCAGAATCTCACTCCTAGCACCCTGAGCTCAGCCTCAGATTCAAGGGAATACAGGGTGACCTCCCTGCATCATTAGGCTGGGGAGAAATTTCAAAACACTGCCAGGAATAGGACACAGGCTTCTGTAAGGCTGTGCAAGGCTTCATCTGGAATGTTTGCTTCTTTAGTGGACTTGTGTTACCATGGATGGGGCGGGGAGACAGGAGAGGTGTACGGTCACATGTCTCTTTCAGGGTCCCCCAGACAATGCGAGTCCCCTGTGGGAAGCAGGTCCTCAGCCCGCCCCGCCTCCCCTGGCAGTTGCTTTGCTGTCACAAGGCCATGTGTGGGGAAAGCAAAGGCACTATGTGAAGGCCAATTATCTGAAGCTTGTAAATCATTTTCACCTGAAGGCTGTGGCATTTTAGTAACGTTCACTAGTCAGGGAAGAAATTATATAGGTCTCGGCAGCAGAGGCAGAAGCGACAATTAAACCCACATGCTACCTTTGGTGTTAGCATCTCATACAGAGATTTTCAGCCTCTGCTTTTTTTTTTTTCTTCACATCTAAGCAACATTATCATGGGCTGAACAAGCATGTTCGCAAGGCAGGAGAAGCAGAAAATTAATGTCTCACATGCTTTCTCCATCTTTCTAATAGCAATAAATGCTTTTCATACTCGAGTAGAAAAAGAAAAAAATCACTTTGTACCTTTGCCCAAAATAACAGTTACTGAGAGCCTAGGAGTTAGACACTGCCCCCCCCCACCGCCCTCTGTCTCCCCTCTTAGGCAGACAGACAGGGAGCAGGGTTATGGCTAGGTAATGAAGGTGGTGGCATTTAACCTCCTGGACCTGAAACAAAAGCTGTCAGGTCCATGCCAGCAGGCCCCCTGATGATGGACTGGTCATCAAGAACCTGTCACACAACAGTTGGGGACTGTCAACTACCCTGTCTTCAGACTGATCAACCCAAAAGGAAGGACTGACTCTTCAAAGGTTTTTAAACTCTCAGCCCCAGAGAAGAGGATTTTTTTTTTGCCTCCCCCTACTTTGCAGGTCTTTTTCTCTGTATGTTTGTGCCATGTTTTGCTGTGGGACAATGGTCTGTACCCTGTCACTTGTATTTTAAATAAACGCTGATTGGCCAGTAGCCAGGCAGGAAATATAGGCGGGGCAACCAGGCAGGAAGTAGAGGTGGGACAATGAGAATTCTGGGAAGAGGGAAGTTTAGATGAAGCCAGACACAGAGCAAGCAAGATGTGATGGCCTAGCCAAGCCACAAGGCTAACACAATCAAGTATTATGGGCTAATATAAGTTATAAGAGTTAATAAGACACCTGAGCTAATAGGCCAATCAGTTTATAATTAATGTAGACCTCTGTGTAATTTCTTTGGGACTAAACAGATGTGGGACGAAGTGGGACAGAAAACCTCAATCAACAATGTATGTGTGTCCTCACCCCTAATAAACACCTTCCTTCAATTGCTGATTTTGACTGTGGCATCTGAGATTTCTCTGCTGCCACCTGTTATGCTTCAGATTTTGCCTGGCAGAGAAAACAAATTTAATCCCCAGGCCCTTAGACTGTATTAGCATCATCTTAGATGGACCCTAATTCTCCCCAAACAGTGAAACCTTAACTATGTTCCACCTCCTAAGGAAAATACATCTCCCCCTGCCCCACGCCAGTTGTTTGCTATGCTGAGGTCTGAAGAAAAGTCACAATTTTAGGAAAATAAAATGCATGTGAAAGTCATTTTCAACCACAAACAACAGACAAATCAGACAAATTTGTCAACTTACAGCTAGGGAGATACTCTTGGGTGCTGACAGCTCTTGCTTAGGTGTTCAGTTCCCAACACACAACTAAAGGTTGTGGTATTGTCAGTAATTTTTCTCAGTACTTCTCTTTAAATGTTATCTATCTATCTATCTATCTATCTATCTATCTATCTATCTATCTATCTCATTCTGATGAGTCTCTCTTTCCAAGTGTGAGTCTTGGAATGCCGGCTAAGTAAGCATTTTCTTGTCTAAATGCTCCTACATCTAAATCTTCCTCCAATTCAGTAATAAATATAGAACCAAGCAGACAGCTTGCTACTCTTTCCTATTTTAATCTAAGCATAAAAAGCCCATTCTCTGAGAAATACAATTCATAGGACCTCCTCAGGTATTTGATTATTTTTGCTTTCCAAAGCCCCTTGAAATGCATTCATTTTTCCTGCAGAGTCCATAACTCTTATATTCACACAAACACTTCAAAGACCCCCCGACCCCCTGCAAAAACATGCACTGTCCAGCCCTTAACCACAAATCCAACTCTGACCTCTCAGCATGCTCCTGACTGGAATCAGGGGAACTTCTTTTCTCTTTCTCCATTGTCCTGAGTTGCTGGCCAGTTTCTCTCCCATTCAGGTCCAAAGCCAGAACATAGGACTGCCCTGTCCTTTTCTCTGGGCATGCTCAGTGATGGTAGCTCTTCATCACTTACTCTACTCAAAACCGCTTCCTGTGCCCTCAGTCTCCAGCTGGTTATCTCTCCCAGGTAGTCCCCCTTGGTCCCAGGAAATGTTCAAGCACTCCTTTCCTCACCAAATTTGAACCAGGCAGGTTTATTTGTTATCCAGGACACCTCCGAATTGCATATGTTCAGTGTGTTCCCTTGAAGGCCCAGTCACTAGGCTTAGCACAGAAGTGACAGATCCCCTAAGGCATCTCTTCAACAGCCTTTTCTCTTAACCGTTATATTACAATCCAGCACTTGCATTCATTGAGTCTCTCTGTCTCTCCCTCCCTTCCTCTGTGTGTGTGTGTGTGTGCACATACATGCGTGCATATTCTGCACGTGCCTCTGTGTGTGGAGGCCAGAGATCAATGTAACATGTCTTCCTCTATTCCTCTCCACCTTTATCTTTTGAGACAGGGTCTTTCATTGAACCAGAAGCGCTCTGACTGAGCTAGACTCGCTAATCAATGAACTTCAGAGATCCACCTGGCTCTACCACTACTCTGACCCAGAGAACTAGGGCTACAGGCCTGCACCATTGCATCTAACCTTTTCCCTGGATTCTGGGGATCCAAACTCAGGTTCTCATGCTTGCAAGGCAGGCGCCTTGCCAATGGAGCCATCTCCCCAGTACAACCCTCACACTCTTGGAGTGGCTGGTAGGTACAGCCTTCAGATAGAGACCTTAGCCTTTCTACTTGACAGTTGAGAACTTTCATTTGGAAGTTCTCAGAACTTGAAAGTGTGTGCCTTAGGCAGATAACTTATCCTGGTACCCTTACTTTTCCTACAGGGATGTTTTTGTGACTGGGTGCTAACCTTTGATTCCTTCTCTTCTTCTTTCTAGCAGAAATGAATGTGAGCACTGAAAAACAAAATGTGGCACCCGCTAATCCTGTGGGGACCCTCCCCGACAGTCCTGACCACTGACCTTAGGAATGACGTCCCATCCTGCCGATTAACTCTCACAGGACTGGCTCAAATGCTGGCCACGTCTCTCTCTGCCAGGCTAACATTGTCACTGTCTGTTCCTCTCAATGATCTGGTCTTCAGATCTTGCTTCCAACCACCTTCCTCCAGATTCTTTGACATGGCCCCTATGCTAACTGGGTGCTGCTCAGAATTGACCATGGAGTGCAGTGGACTCTGGGCTCCTCCAATCCTAATGCCTCATGGAGGCTTCGAAGAGGTGACGGACGGTGGTTACATGCCTCGTGTTAATCTCCACTCTCTTGTCTATTGGTTATGTAACCACGAACAAGTACCTCATTCCTTTGTGCTTCTGTCTCTTCGTTTGTTAAATGGGCACAGCAGTAATTATGTTCCCACTTCATGGGTTTGTTACAGGTATCGCAGTAAAAGAAAACACTCCCATTATCCTGACACGTAACAAGCCCCACCCAAATGTGTGTGAGGAATGGGATGCCCTTACCAAGGAAATCCAAGTCTCTTCCCTAGGCCTCACTTAGACTATTGAAACTCCAGATATCTTTCAGATGAATGTAGCTCATCACAGAGGCACTATCCCGCCATCTCATCTCATCTCTTCCTACTCGCCACTGCACACCAACACACACACACACACACACACCTCTTCGAGACAAGGTCTCACTAGCTGGCCTCAAACATATCCTCTTACTTCAGTTTCTCATACAACGGAATTTATAATCATGCAACTCTGCCCATGGGGGGTGACGTACATGCGTGTGTGTGCGCATGCTTGCATGGGGAAGCAAGAGATTGGTGTCAGGCTCTTCACCTTGCTTTTTTTTGACACAGGATCTTTCTCAAGTCTAAAGCTCATTGATTCAGAAAGACTAGCTGGACAGCTAGTCCCAGGGACCCCCGTCTCCACCTCTGTAATATCAGGATTACAGCCATTACATCTGACATTTGTAAATGTGGGTGCTGGGGATCCAAATTCAGTTCCCATGGCTGTCTGCCAACTATTCTCCTAACCACCTGTGTGTAGTACCCAGGAGACGTGTCGGATCCCCTGGGACTGGCTTTGCACACAGTTTGGGTGCCAGGAATTGAACCCAGGCCCTCTGGAAGAGCAGCCAGCACTCTTAAACACCTCACCATCTCTTTGGTCCCCTGTCCTCTATTTTAAAACTGTCTCTGAACTTCAATGCAGAGCTAGAGCTTGAACCTGACTGTGAGCCCAACATTCTAGGATTAGTATCTTTTTCAGATACGTTCCCCTCAGATCTGTAGCGATTGTAACTTTGTCCAGTCTCCCACAGCCGTACATCTCTGTCCCTGGAAGTGGCACCAATAAGAAGGCACACAAACAGAACCCTGCTCATGTTAAAGACCGCGCCCCATCCTTTGATATAGCAGGAGACTGCCTTCCAAGTCTCCAAAGCCAGGCACACTGTATATTGTCCAGAGCGGCCAGGGCTAAGAGAGTGACGGCCGGAGATACAACAGAAACACATGCACAGGAGTGCACATCTCTCTCACAGTAAGTGCTGACATTTTCATGTTTGCAAAATGCTGGTTGCCACCTACTAGGTGGCATCATTACCCTCATGAATCATAACTCACATTTGTAGGAGCCTGGAGATGACACACCCCCATCCACAGCCCAACTTGCCATGAATGGCCTCTGGGAATGCTTTCCTGGGTGGTCTTCAGCTGTCTTTTAGAAGAACCTGTTCTGGGAGGCGATGTTTCCATCTTTTGAAAAGTCTGGCTCTATTTTCAGGCCTCACGCCTGTGCAAAGGTGACAGCAAAACACTTTCAATGCTTCAGAGCCCGCCCATCAGGCAAGCTTCAAACCCGGATTCCCCTTTGGGCTTCAAAACCTCCCCACGCAGTCTGGACTGGCCTCTGCCTTACCGAAGCAGCTACTTATTTTTGCTCCCACCCCCACCCCGTCGTCGATGTCACCTCCCTGCTATAAACACTGCAACAAAACCAGCTGACAGTGCCCCACCTTCCCCGGATCCCTGCAGCCCAGGCCATTCTCTTGTACCTGTTTTTGCTGCTGTACTCCAAACCAGGAATCCCAGCTTTCGTTTCCAGATCTCCCTCCGCTCCCCACTGTTAACCGGTGGAGTCAGGGTGGAAAATGATATCTCATTTTCACCTGCGCGCTGGAAATACTGCCACTTACCTTGGGGAGAGGGCAGTGCGTAAGGATTAATTTGTGTTTGGCAGTTCCTCTGTCTTCCCTGGGGCTACAGGGGCACTTTCCTCCAAGCTTCTTTCGCTCTCAGAACAGCCCCGATTTAATCGTTGCCAGATTAAATCGAGTACAATATCCGGTGCTCCATGTCTTCTAAAGCGCTGTGGAAACCAAAGCTTCAGAACAGTTTTCTGTCGCACTTGTTCTCAGAAGGCCTTCCTCAGTCCCCTACCCAGAACAGGACAGAGAGGAACGGAGGAGGGAGTTGTAATTGCGGCCTCAACAGTAAGGTGGCACAAGACCCGCTCCCTAGCTCCCTAGTCTGAACAAACCTGTCAACCTCAGGGTTAGTCAACCAAAAAAAAAAAAAAAAAAAAAAAAGACTCACTGCAGGGGGTGCGCATCTGGGGACCACGCCCTTTGTCTGGAGGCGCAGGTCCCCAGCCTCTGGGCTCTGTGGATGCGCCACGGAGGCCCGCAGACCCTGATGGCGGGAAAGTTTCTCACCTGCAAGAGAGGGTGTGGTCTGGTAGAGACGCTCAATGAGCCCACTGAATGCTCAGCCCAGCACTAGGAGCTGTATCTAGGATTTCCTGACTCCCTCGGGCCGGAAGATCTGATTTCAGCAGCAGGACAGGCTTCGAACTTGGGAACCCTTCAAAGGGCCCCACAAGCTGCCCTCGTACCGGTACCGTCCAAACACGAATGGCTTTTCCCCACCCTCCCGTTCTTCACCCCCACCGATCCTGATCCCGGGGCAGACTGAACGACCCCCGGCCCCCGGGCTATCCCCATGCCCCTTCCTGCCCCGATTACCGCAGGCTCTACGGTGTCCAGCTCCTCCGGTGCCCAAACCTCACCACCGCTGCTGGCTGGAGCTGTGTCGGTCGCTCCCTGCGCCGCGGTGCGGTGCGGTGGAGACATGCGCCCGCGACCTAGCCGAGGAGGCGGAGGCGGCGTTGGGCAAGGAGGCTGGGGTTGAGCTCCCAGAAGCCTCCCCAGTCCTGGGGCGCTAGAGGACTACGTGAGTGTGGCTATACACCTGCATTGAGCAAAGGAAAGATGCCCAGGGATACTTTGACCTCTCGGGCTCTGTGGTGGGTCTCTTAGACTAACTTTGGGTACCTGAGCTGAACAAGGAGAAGTGGGGTTGCATGAGCGGGCTTGCCAGCCATTTTCAACCTCGGGTTCAAGTTCAGAGATGCTTGACCCCTCCATAAGGCACTGCTTAAATTACTATCTCGGATTTTGAGTGCCTCTTCCAACCTAACGGTGCAGATAGATGTGATGCAAGGGGCACCAAACACCCTCCAGACAGATCCTGAAGAGTCACCAGTGGAGGAGCAGGCTCAAGTTAGCAACCATGACTATTCTGCGCACATTTGTATTTGTTCATCCAGTCTGTATCGGGTGCCAAACACCAACTTTGTAGAGCTAGTAAAGAGTCAGACAATAAAGATTACCAGTAAACACAACTCAGGGGATGTGAATGGAGTGTTGTGGACAGAAATACAAAGCAGAAAATAGGACAGTGGGCTTTGTGTGGGGGATGGGGTCAGGGCTGGCTTTATTGGTTAACAAGGAGGTGAGAGAACAACCAGGCTTTTATCTGGGGAAAGATGACCCTGGCTGTGAGCCAGGCACTAAGATGTCCCTTAGCATATACTTATCCCAAATGCCACACGAGAAAGTTTGCATGGCCATGCCGATTTTACAGATAAGAAAGTTTAAGCTGGACGGTGGTGCTGCATGCGTTTAATCTCAGCACTCATGCGACAGAGGCAGGTGGATCCCTGAGTTCAAAACCAGCCTGGTCTACAGAGCAAGCTTCCAGGACAGCGAGGGCTACACAGATAAACCCCATGAGGGAGGGAAGGGGGGAGGGAGGGAGAGAGAGGAGGAAAGAGGGAGGGAGGGAGCTACATAGGAAGGCATGCACCGTCACAGCTGGCAGGCTGGCAATGGTCTAAGTCAATATGATGGTGCCAGAAAAGGATTCCTGGAAATGACATCTGATTCATGGATTTTTTTTAAAAAGTAGTTTCATTATCACATGTAAAATGAAATATTTTGAAAACCATTTTTATAGCATCTCTGTGTGTTTCCCTGGCTCATTGGCAAGCAGCTTGATTCTAAGTGATAGATTTTAACAATCTGCAGTGAGAATTGTCGGTGGTTCGCAAGACTGTACGCTGACTCATTCCCTTTGTAGGATTCTGTTTGTGGGAATGTGACCCATCACCCATGATATGGCACCTCTACCACTGTCAGGGCTTGGTGACACTGCAAAGAAACTGCCACTGCTGAGTAAAACGGGCCAGTGTCCACCTTAGCTGTGGACCGCAGGGGCTCTTTTACCTAGTTAGAGGCCAGGGGTTCACAAGGTAGACAGTCTAGGAACACTGTTCTTGTTCGCAGGAGGCTAACCATTAGTTTCAGAAGCTAAAACTCTAGGCTGTAGACATGAGGAGGCTAATGAAGCTCCCATGTCCCTTTTGGGTATGTGTCCCTGGTGACACACAACCCCTTCTTTCCCCCAGAGTCACCAACATTTCTACCTTCCCTCTCGGTCCATCTCAAGAACCACTTCTAGAGAACCTCCATTGCCTTGCCATGAACTCGTCTATGCAGAAGGAGAAGCACCGCTGTGTGCTTGTCCCTGTGTGACTGCAGTTTCATGCAGGGCACATCGACTGAGTGGAAGTGAGGGGACAGCCCCAGGCATCTGTCCTTACCTTCTACCTTGTTTAAGGCAGGATCCCTCATTGCTCACTGTCTAGGGGCCTGCACTGTGTCCCGTCTTGCTGTAGGAGCAGAATTACAGACACACACTGCTGGATCCGAATTCAGATCCTCAAGCTGGCACAAGAACTTTATCCAGAGCCTTCTCGCCAGCGCTACCAATGAACTCTTAACCTGAAATCTAAAACCTCTCTTTTCCCTTTCTACTTTAGAGTTCAGCAGGTTTACCCTCCCCTCCTCTCCGACCTGTTTCAGTTTCTTTGCAAGATCATGTTTTTGCATCCAGTGGGCATTTAAGGGGTTCACTTTTTAAAATATTTATCTTTATTTCATTTGCATTGGTGTTTTGCCTGCATGTATGTCTGTATGAGAGCATTGGATCCCCTGGGACTAGAGTTACAGACAGTTGTGAGCTGCCACGTGGGTGCTGGGAATTGAACCTGGGTTCTCTGGCAGAGCAGTCAGTGTTGTTAACCACTGAGCCATCTCTTCAACACAAGGAGTATATATTTATAACAGGTAATAAAAGAATGCAGACTCACTGTCTTTTAATTCTGTCATGTCAGTCCAAAGATAACTAGTGACAAGGCACAGCTGCATGTGTCTATAGATGCTGTCCATCAGTCAACATTGACACCTCTTGAGGAAAATTCTGATTTTTCATTCTGAGATTGGAAAACTAAGGCTTAAGGGTCATTTTCCTACGGTCATGATTATAGTCAGTGGCACAGCCGGGATTCACGCTCAAAATGCAGAAATTATTTTCATCAGGAACTCATACTTCCTCTCCTTCAATCGTTCATTTGTTTCTTGTGTCTATAGATACTTACAACTGTTTGCCTCTGCTCTGTAACAGCTGCTAGGAAAATCGCAATGATTAGCACATAAATCTTACCCTCAAAAATCTAATAAAAGAGGAAAATGAGCACGGAAGTAGTCGAAACCCAGGACTGTGAACTTCACCAAAGAGCCTTGTGGAGAGCCAGCCTAAAGGAATGCTTTGTTTTCCATCCGGGGCTTGGAGAGGGGACTTGGCAGTAGAGAAGACAGCACCATAGAAGTCTGGTGGAGAACACGGAAGGAAACTGCACAGGAGCCTGAGGAGGAGCAGCCCTGATGAGCGGATGAGCGAGATGAGGTGGGAGGCTGGCTTTGATTGCTGGGGAAAGGGTAGGGTGGGAGATGGGGTAGAGGGCGGGAGGGATGTGAAGCTCTTGAGATAAACAGCAGATGCGCCCAGCAAGGCCAGTGGGGCCAGATCACAGAGGTCTATACAGTTCTTTCGGGGACTACATTGTCCTTGAATATGTATGAAAAGTTGTTATATCCGCGTATCATAGTCAGTGTTCTAGTGCCGTGAGCAGACATGTGACCACAGCAATTCTTATAAAGAAAAACGTTTTACTGGGACTGGCTTACAATTCACTGGTTTAGTCCATTGTCATCATGGCAGAAAGCATGGCGGTATGCAGGCACCTATGATCCTGGATACGTAGTTGAGAGCTCTACATCTGGATCAGCAGGCAGCAGGAAGAGGATTGCCACACCAAGCCTGGCTTGAACACCTGAGACCTCAAAACCTGCCCCCAGTGCCACAAAGTCACACCTACTCCAACAAGGCCACACCTTCTAAAAGTGTCACTTCCCTATGGGCCTATGGGGGACATTTTTCATTCAAGCCAAACTCTGCATGCCAGAGAAGATGTTCCATGACTTTAGTCAAATTTCCAAAAGAAGACATCAGCTTCTTTTCTTGAAGCCTTGTCTGTGGACCTAAGAATTGCACCATCAGTCAGAATAGACAGGACACTGTTAAGTTTCAAACCTAGGACAAGTGGCTGAGGTGATTATTTAATATATTCCTCAGTCCCTCCTATCACAGGGTATGGCTGGCATACCCCACCCTCTACCCTGACCTTTGCAGCCCCAGGCTGGGCCACCCTTTCCCCAGAGGTTCCTCTAGACATTTTGGTTACCTGCCCTCTTTTGGACCTTTGATCTCCTGGTGGTTGCACCCATTTCCCCTTTCCCCTTCCTCCTCTCTCTCTTTCCCTCCCTCCTATCTCCACATGGCCCAGCTCAGTCGGGTCATGTTCTCTCTGGGCTCTCCCAGATGTCCCTGCCTCTGACTATTTTCTCCGTCACTTACCATGAACTTTCTCCTCTAGCACACCTCGGAGCAATCATGGCCTTTCTTTTTTATTTATTTTAATTTTATCCTCACATACCTAGAGTTTAGAAGGGCGCAGGCTGAGCCCTGCCAGATGAAGTGGTACTGCCAACCTTGGACAAGAATGATCGGTCCCTCCAGCACCTGACCAGTACCTCCTAAGCGGAGTGAAGGGTGATGCTAGCTGGCTGACAGGCTTAGAATTATGGAGCTGATAGCCAAGAACATGTCCCTGGAGGACATGAAAGGGAGCAGGAAGTAGGACCGCAGTTTGCTGAGACACTGAGCCTCCATCTGACTTCACTAAGCACTAAGTTGTGTATCCCCAGGGTCATATGTCCCGGTCCCCAGTACTTCAGAGTATAGGATGTTTAAAGAGACTGTTAAGTTAAATGAGGTCATGTTAGGTAAGTCTTCATCTATATGACCAGTGTTCTCATAGGAAGATCAAATTACTACACAGAGAAACAGTGGGTACAAATGAGCACAGAAGGGTGACCAGGTGACAGGAAGAGAGTGGCCATCTACAAGTCAAAAAGAAAGATCTGAAACATGTCTGTGGCCCCGAGGGAACTTCCGGTCTCTGGGAGGAGACACATTTCTGTTCTTAAAGTTACCCAGAATGTGGTATGTTGCTATGGTCAGATCCAGTAGACCAATGGGCAGAGCACCAACTCAAAACTCAAAGATAATGTCTTTATGAAAGTTAAGATGACAGCCAAATAGCTTTAACTCTCAAGGGTGTAGAACATAGGGGAGATGTGTGATAATGTCCAAAGCCAAGGATGTGTGATGATCAGAGCCTGTGACCCTTAGCAGGGTTGTCATGAGAGGGGAAACTGGGACCAGACTGCTGCTGGTGCCCTTACAAGAAAACTGAGAAGAAAGAAGAGGAAGGAACCATAGGCCTAAGAAAAGCCATGGGACAAGGAGGGCCAGCCACTAAGGCCAAGTCATCTTACTTGAGGGACCAGTGACAGGTCTTCCAACAAAGACACCATTGGTCTAGCCTTGGTATACAGCCATAGCTAGAGCCCTTTGTGTTTTCTGGTTCACTAATTCGACAGCTGCTCTTTCTGAACCTGATGGGAAATACGCAGTAGGTACGTCCCACAACATGAGAAATGAATGGGGTACACAGTGCCAGGCTGCACTGCTCTTTTCTTAATTTTCAGGTAGACTCTCAATCTTCCTAATGCTGAAACCCTTTCATACAGTTCTTCATGTTGTAGTGACCCTCAACCATAAAATTCTTATCGTTGCTGCTTCATGCCTGTAATTTTTTATTGAACAGTGTCCCAGTCCCTAAGTCCATTGGAAACGTGTTTTCTTATGATTGGGCCCCACAGGTTGAGAACCTCTGGATTAGAGACAAACATTTCTAAAGATAGAGTAAAGGAAGAAAGAATTCGAAGCCAGAGTCAAGGGAGAAAGCAAAGGATAGAATAAGGCACTGGGCAAAATAATAAGAAGATAAATCAAGAGAATGCTGTAGGAAGGACTGGGCATCTACTTACTAATTCATTTAACGGTGGGTATTATATATTGTCCTTCTGAAGATAAGGAATTTTTCGAAGAGATGAGGCAGATATGGAAGAAAGCATCTAGTTTGTTCCTTTCTGCTTGCTTAAAATGATACCATCTATTAAGAAGTTTTTCATGAAAAGAATAAGAATAAAACCAGCAAGGAAACACATCATGGATGCATCTAGTCATCTAAGTAAACAAGCAAGATTTGGAGACAGATGAACCTGGAGACCACCCAAAGGCAGCACTGCGGAGCTGGAGAGAAGATAAGGAAAGAGAAAATGGGATGAAATGTCCCTGGCCTGCTGGCAGGGGACAGCTGGCAGCTCTCAGGATGCCAGGAGCAGAGGCTCATTGTTGGCTGGAGACTTGAGGTGGCAAGGTTTATTTTCCAGCTGATTAGGACCTATGTCAGCCAGCCCAAGAGGAAGCAGTAAAACCAGAACTGCCTCTGAGGATCCACCACAAAAATTTAATGTGTCTGGCCTGAGGATCCTGGCTGCATCCCAATGTGTTCAACAGGAAGGCAAGAACCAGCGGGCAAGACAAACTGCAGTGGGGCTCAGATCTTAGAATGCATAGAATGATATATCTGCTGCTCTAACTTGGTTGTTTTCTTTTCAAAATAGGATAATCTATCACCTAGCTAAACCAAAGGCAGAAGCACACCTCTAATATGCTGCCAGCAAAAGTCCCCTAAGGGAACAATGTACCATTCCTCAAGGACGGTGTCCTCTTCCATCACTGAGGCTTCAGGAGCCAAGGAAGAGTGAAGCACGATCAATAAAAACTCAGAGACAGAAATTGGGGTTCAACCTAAAGGTCAGAAAAGTAAAGCAGCCAGCCATTGGCTCTTAACCTCTGCCTCGGTTTGAAATGGCAGTCCTCCCTCCAGGAATCTCAGAATGAGACTGGGCCTGAGAGCTGTCTCCTCCAGTTTTATCATCCTCTCTTGGGCTGGAATTAAATGTGTGCACCACTACCGCCTGGTTTCTGTGGCAAACTAGTGTGGCTACTGGGATTAAAGGTGTGTGTTATTACTACCTTGTCAAGAAGGCTGGCCAGGGTAGCTGTTTTATTTTTCTGATCCTCAGGCAAGCTTTATTTATTAACATAGAAGTGAAATGCTGTTACACAAGAGGGTGAACATCCCAGAAGGCCGAGCTAGACTATGAGAAGCCCGGGCTCAGCGCCCTCCTGCCAATCAGGACCCTCTTCTACCCTCTACCTGCCGTAGCTCCCAGTTTTCCATAGCTAATTTGAAAGTTACTGGTTATTATATTTTTCTTATTTTTTGTCCTAAATTTGGTTTAATTTGCTTTGTCTTAGTTTTCTGTGGCTCTTTTCAAATCAGCACCATCGTTCCCAAGTCTGTGCTCTTTGCTTTCACTGGCAAGCTGCTGCTCTTCATGCATAACCCAGCCGGAGCTCCTACACAGGCCCTGTGCATCCCAGCTCTCCCTGTCCACTCTGGAGTAGTTACTCAAGCTGTCCCTTTAGCGTCTAGTGCCACTGTTCCTCCACTAGAACCTTACAGACAGCCAAGCACAGAGTGCGGCACCAGCCAGTAAAACAGCTAACATCTTTCCGTCCATGCTTGATATTCAGTCTGGAAGATGGAGCTTTGGCAAATGGAATACATTTAATATACACACACGTGCGTGCACACACACACACACACACACACACACGGGACAGTGGGTGGAGGGAAGAGTTTTCTGCAGGGGAGGGTGAGTGAGTTTCTCTGATGGTGTTTGAGTGTTCACTATCACACAGTCATGGGGAAGCTTCAGTTGACTGGCTCTGGGCTCCTCTACTTCCTGACAGCACATGGCAACCAAGCTGTCTTGGCCTGGCTCTTTGCTTCCTGTTAGTCTCTCAACCGCATCACAGCCAATGACAAGGTACACTAGAGCAATTCCAAACTGGAAATTTCAGTTGATTCCAGCTAACATGGGTGGTTAGTTGGATGGTGTATCACTTGTATTCAAGCCTGGTGAGCACGGCTGTGAGGTGAATGAAGGCCTTTGTTCCCAGCAGGCTTCAGCTTGCACTCGAAGCCCACCTGTCCTCTCTTGTACTTGTAGAAGACTTCTGTCTAAGGGTTTCCATTGCTGTGAAGAGACACCATAACCACAGCAACGCTTATGAAGAAAACATTTCATCGTGGGGGGAGCTCATTTATAGTTTCAGAGGTTCCGTCCATTATCATCATCGGTGTAAGCATGATAGCGTGCAGGCAGACCTGGTGCTGGAGAAGCAGCTGAGAGTCCTACATCTTGCAGGCAACAGGAAATGGTTTCTGACTCTAGGAGTAGCTTCAGCATAGGAGACCTCAAAACCTACTCCCACAGTGACACACTTCCTCTAATGAAGCCACACCTACTCCAGCAAAGCTACACTTCTTAATAGTGCCACTCCCTTTGGGGACAATTTTCTTTCAAACCACCACATTCAACTCCCTGTCTTGTAGTCATATCATAATGCAAAAATGCATTCAGTCAAACTTCAAAAGTCCCCATAGTCAGGCACAGTCTCAAACTTACTTACAAGTCTAAAGTCTCTTCTGAGATTCCTGCAATCTCTTATCTATAACCACCTGTAAAATCAAAGTCAAAGAGTAGATCATATACGTCCAACACATAAATGGCACAGGATTACATTACCATTTCAAAACACAGAGCAAATAGCATAGTGAGGAGATACTGGACCAAAGCTAGACTGAAAACCAGCCGGGCAAACTCCAAACTGCATTTCCATGTCTGATGTAAAAAACGCTCTTCAGATCTCCACCTCTGTTCAGCTTTGTTGACTGTAACACATTTCTTTCTCTTGGGCTGGTTCCCCTCCGTGTTAGCAGCTCTCTTCAGCAGGTATCCCATGGCTCTGGGATCTCCAACATCTTGAGGTCTCCAAGGCAATCCAAACTTCACAGCTTCATGCAATGGCCCCTCTAGGCCTCCATGTAGGGACACCCCCGACACATGCCTGTCCTCAGTGGCTTTTCTTAATCTCAAGGGCAAATTCCATAACCTGTTTCTTCTATCCTTAACTCTAAAGTCAGAATCACGTGGCCGAAGCTGCCAAGTTCTGCTGTTTGCTGGAGCTGGAGCATGACCCCCTTATTCAATTACATCTTCACCAGCTTTCTGTCCTTCACTGCCTAAGATTGGAAGATCGGCTGTCCTGAAACTTGTTCTGTAGACCAGGCTGGCCTCAAACTCAGAGACCCACCATCCCCATACCCAGCTCTAAGCCTTTTTTTTTTTTAAGTTTCTTTCCACAAATTGAAAACTTGCCCCGAGGTCTCCACTTCCTTTATTCCATGTCTTAATCTGTTTATCTCCTTGAACACAGGATTAAGTTCCATTCCACTTCCTGGTGTTCCTTTTCTCCTTAATTTTTACATTTTGTAATTTACCCTGCTCAGCTTGTTCCTTTTCATTTGAAATCTTCATTAGAGTTAACGCTAATAACCACACAATGGAGTCTATACTAGGCTGTTGTGAGATTTCCTCTGCCAACAGAATGAATTCAAAAGTCTTTTCTCTAGCCTCAGGCAGACTCTTAGGACAAGGGCAAAGGCAGCCACTCTCTTCAAAGAATCACAAGAATGATCTCTAGGCAACATACCAAAATTATTCTCCTCTGTAACCTCTTGATCAACCCCTCCCAACCCCACCGCAGTTCATTGAATTACACTCAACACCACTGTTTTCCATACTCCTGTTAGCATGGCCCTTAAAGCATTCAGCTGTTTTTCTAATCCAATGTGCAGTACCAATGCCTTCCTTCAAACACAAACATGAACAGGCCCATTACAATAACACTAACTGATACCAACGTCTGTCTTAATTAGGGTTTCTATTGCTGTGAAGGGATACCATGTCTACGACAATTCTTATAGAGGAAAACATGTAGTTTTGGGAGCTCAGTTATTGTTTCAGAGATTCAGTCCATTATCATCATGGTGGGAAGCATGGTGGCGTGCAGGCAGACACGGTGTTGGAGAAGTGGCTGAGAGTCCTACTTCTTGCAGGCAACAGGAACTGGTCTCTGACATTGAGAATAGCTTCAGCATAGGAGTCCTCAAAGCCCACTCCTACGGTGACACACTTCCTCCAACAAAGCCACACCTCCTAACAGTTCCACTCCCTCTGAGGGTCTTTTTCTTTCAAACAACCACTGTGTGTGTGGGGTGGGGGAGGTATGTGAAGAGGGCCATCTGGGTGATGCAGGATGAGTTTGAACTTAGGAGTCCTGACTTATCACCCTTAGAGAAACAAAGGCCATCTCTACTCTCCCCTCTCCATAGCACCTCATCAAACCCTGCTGTGAGTATCTCATCACAGGATCCAGTCCGTTGTTTGCGCAGCTTCTTCTTCATTTCTGGTTTCAGCTTCTGACCTTTTCTGTGTGCCTCTGCTGCCATCTTAAATATGCACCAATCCAGCTGCTGTCCCCAAATGCCTACCACAGAGCTAAACCAGGAGACACCACCAAACACCTGACGGTGTCTTAGCACAGCCGATCTGGAGCCCATCCAGCAAGGTCCACATTGTCCTCATCTAGCCACAGCAGCAGGGAGCCAGGCTCTAGAGTACTCTCCCCTCAGGGAAGTTGCCTGGTTCCTCTGCACAGTCATCGTCTTTGGTGCAGTTTTAGAATTAACTTGAGTAGAAGACATTTACACTCTGCACTGCTCCACGCTATGCTGGATGCTTGGCAAACAAATGATAGTTATTCAGAGAACTGTTATCATCCTCCCCTTTATGTAAAGGAGGGGCCTGTAGGCAAAAGTTTCTGTCCCACCTGATCCCACAGTCATTCAGATCCAAATAAATGCACAGAGGTTTATATTAATTATAAACTGTTTGCCCTATTATTCAGGCTTTTTACTAGCCTTCTCTTACAAGTTAAATTAACCCAAAATTCTTATCTATGTTTAGCCATGTGGCTTGGTACCTTTTCTCAGTTAGGCATTCTCATCTTGCTCCCTTTGCTTCTGGATGATGATGGAGTCTCTGCCTAGTCTGGTTGCCCTGCCTATACTTTCTGCCTGGCTACTGGCAAATCAGCGTTTTATGAAAGCAGTACTAGTGACAAATCTATACAGTGTACAAGAGCATTATCCCACAGCAGGGGCCAGTACTTACAAGGACAGGAGCATCAGTAGTGTGGTAAAAGCAATGAGCACACTTCTGACTCTCCCCAAATTATCTCTAAGAAAGATGACTCTTCACACTTTTGGCTATACTAGAATTGAATCTTTGTTCTGTGAAACCAAATGTGAAGATGAATACCAATGAGATGACACATTCTCTCTCTCTCTCTCTTTCTCTCCCCACCCCTCGTGTGAATGTGTGCATGAAGTCTCAGAAATAGTAGATATACTGACATTGAATCTTTTACTTTAAGGATAACACAAACATTTTATAGGAGAATAGACCATTTATCCCTCACTGTCACAAGATCACCAGTGACAGGCAGCTTCTCATTAGTCTTATATAACTGTAAGACAGGACCATGTCCATAGGGCCTAAACAATGCAGATGTAGTAGCCATAATTTAGAATATTAATTTTTTCACGTAATTTCACTCTATTATATTTTATGTTTTATTATATAATGTGAAATTACACTGGTAATATTTCACTGAGTGTGTACCATGGTTTACTTAACTCATCCGTGGTAGAGCATTAGGTAGATGCTAGGCTTTTTTCCTTCACAGCATTGCTAAATTGACATTTGTCTTATATAACTCTGGACATGACAGACAAAATACAAAGCAATTGTTTTCTCTGTCCCTTTATGTTTATTTTATGCTTATCGGTGTTTTCTCAGGCTTTTGCCAATAAGTGGGGCCAGTCTTGTCCATGTTTGCAAGCAAGAGGCTACTGCATAGAAACAGACACGCATAGTCAATTTTTTAAAAAAAAATCTATTTAACAGTAAGAAATCTAAGGAGGGGGAAAGGCAATGATTACATTCAAACACTCGAAGACTGAGGACCTGAGGAGAATTGTTCAGTGACTTTAGATAGGGATGAGTATCATATGAGTAAAAGAAAATTCTGCTAGTGACTGTGATCTGGAACACGCTAGACATGCAAGCACATGGCAAGGACAGAGTCAAGGGCACTCAAGTCACCCTGCAAGAATGGACATTACGCTTTTGCAGATCATTTCCACCCCTGTGACACACACTCACACATGCACACAGACTCGCGGGTAAACAGCAAAGAATCAATTTGCCGTAGTTTTGAGTTGTTTATAGTGAAAGGGCAATTGCTCTTGTTACCCGGGGCATTCATTCAGTGAATACATACCATGAGTATTGTATCAGGATTCAGGAATTCCTTTAGATGACAGGGAGCCAAAGAAAAGAGACCAGATTCCTGCTTTCGTGGAAATGCCTGGCATGTCCTTCAGACTCCTTTCCAGGGCTTTTCTCACTTGACCCCATGGTGAGTGCCTGAGGCCAGCAGGCCATCCAAGCTGTGAATGAAGAAGTCAAAGCTTCAGGAAGGTCACTGACTTGCATAAAAGCACACAAAGGGTGTGAGAGGGAAGAGAAAAACCTCCAGTGCTTCAGCCTGCCTCGTGGCCTGGCCAGCACCCCCTTGCATGCAGGAGAGCTCTATTCCCAGAGTCCTGTCTCAGACTTCCAGAGTGGATAGCAAGTCCTGGTTTTTCTAAATACTACCACATTTTTGTTTTGTTTTTTGAGACAGGGTTTCTCTGTAGGTTTTGGAGCCTGTCCTAGAACTAGCTCTTGTAGACCAGGCTGGCCTCAAACTCACAGAGATCTGCCTGCCTCTGCCTCCCAAGTGCTGGGATTAAACACGTGTGTCACCACTGCCCGGCTAACACTGCCACATTTTTATGTTGCAAATAGCTTAAACCTCAGATGCCACTCTGGCCACAAACCTAACAGATTTTAATTACTAAACCATGAGGTGGTTTTTGGGGTTGTTTTTGTTGTTGTTGTTTGTTTTGTTTTTTTCAAGACATGGTTTCACTGTAGCTTTGGAGCCTGTCCTGGAACCAGCTCTTGTAGACCAGGCTATCCTTGAATTCACAGAGATCCACCTGCTTCTGTTTCCCGGGTGCTAGGATTAAAGATGTGTGCCACCACCACCCAGCAAGAGTCATGAGGTTCTTGAAGACAGATTCTATATCCTATTCAATTTTGAAAACACCATGTCTTGTGCATGACATGTGCCAAATAATGGGTGTTGTATGTGTTTGTTAAAAAGTAGGCATAAAAATATAAAATGCTACTCTCATATTATGCTGTTCTCAAAAGCACAGTACAACAGAATGGGAAGCCATGGTATTTAATATGGCATCAAAAGAACAGGCAGGTTAGATCATGATGTGTGTGTTGGTTGCAGAAATGAACTATGCACACCCGATGCCACACAAAAGCAAGGGTCTGGTTTTATCTTCTTTCCAAAGCAATTGAGAACATTGTAGGGTTTTTTTCCTTCCAGTACATTCCAGTATTTTCTGTTTAATAAAACCCTGGCCCTTAGTTTTCTAGTACCTTACAAGGCCTTCATGATAATCACCAGACTGTCTTTAGGCAGATGAGTCCTTTTGTAACACCAAGTCATTCTCAGCACCTGGAAACTAAGAAAGGTGGATGGGATGTGTAGTTCTGTGGTGGGGTCTGGCAGGTTAATGAGAAGACGACAGCATGCTGTCTTCAAGTTCTCATTGCCTGAGAGAATGCCTCATATCATTGGAGGCAGAAGAGTTATATGCGATCTTCTCACAAGAAATACTGACTGTGTGGAGACCTTGGATTGACTCCATAGGCTCATAGATTTGAATACTTGGTCCCCAGTTGGTGGAATTTTTTGCTTGGGAAGGATTAGGTGGCCTTCTTGGAGAAGTCATATAACTGGGGTTGGACTTTGTTGTTTCAAAAGACACATGATATTCCAGAATCTCTTTCTCTGCCTTCTGTGTAGTTGTGTCCTAAGATGTGAGCTTTCGGGTGCTGCTCCAGCATCATACCTGCCTGCCTGCCTGCTGCCATGCTCCTCACCATGATGCTCATGGGCTCTAACACTCTGGAACAGTAAATCCCAAATTAAACACTTGCTTTTATAAGGTGCCTTGGTCACAGCATTTTATTACAGCACTAGAAATGTAACTAAGACCGAGGACGATCAGCTTTAATCTCTGTGTCAAGATGCTAGTGACTGATATCCAGCCGAACACAGCATGGCATTGCTGTTGGGAGATTCCCGGAAAACTTGAGCTGTGCTCACCAGACGTCCTTGGATTGCTTTTAGTGGGCAAACTTGGGACCTGTGAATTCTAGAAGGTTGCTTGTCACAATCCATGCAGCTAGCCCAGTCAAAAACTGAAACATTTTGCCTGGGGATATTGGCACAAGCCCTTAATCCCAGCACTCAGAGGTAGGGAAGGACAGCAAATTAAGAATGAACAAACCCTTTCTTCTTCCACTGTCCTTATATAGGCTTCCAGCAGAAAGTGTGGCCTGGATTAAAGGTGTGCCTTCCAGTGTCAAGATCTGAATTAAAGGCGTGTTATCTTCCAACCTCAAGATTCGAATCAAAGGTATATTGTCTTCTTGCCTCAAGATCTGAATCACAAGTGTGCCCTCCATTTCTGAATTGTAGTTCATTTCCGATACAGTTAAGATGACAACCAAGAATAGCCATAACATAAACTAAATGGTGACATTATGAGTCATAGTGGATGTTATTATCTGTCTTTATGGCCCTGGCTTGATTGCGTAAGTAAATAAGATAAGTTCAATGCTCACATCACCAAGCTTTTGAAGGAGGACTGCCAATAAAAGGTGATGTGGGATTCCCCTCTGTATGCTGTGAATATGATTGATTAATTAGTAAAGAAAACTGGCTTGGCCTGATAGGGTAGAGTAGAGCTAGGTAGGGAAAACAAAACTGAATGCTGGGAGAAAGGAGGGGGAGTCAGAGAGAAGCCATGGAACCATCACTGGGGACAGACACTCGGGAACTTTGCTGGTAGGCCATAACCTTGTGGTGATGCACAGATGAATGGAGATAGGTTAAATTAAGATGTAAGAGTTAGCAAATAAGAAGTTAGAGCCAATGGGCCAAGCAGTGATTTAAATAATATAGTTTCTGTGTGATCATTTCAGGAGTCTGGGTGACCTGGAAATCAACAAGCTGCTTCCCCACAACAAAAAGGTAATTACAAATATAATAAAAAGTGACCCGGTATTGTACATTATACCCTAGGGCAGATGGTATTGAACACCAGAATGCCCTGATACAGTAGTAACTTTTTACAGTAGCTCCTTATCCATTCTGACTGCTCCTCATTTTAGAAATTTACAAGGCACACAATACTGGACACTAGGAAACTGAATTGTGATTTCCAGACAGTCTTCAGGAGAGAGTTGGTGGTTTCCTAGCTGATGTGTCACGGCAGGGCATGCCAGAGAGCCAGAGGCAGAGTTAATTCAGTACAGATGGTGGGGAAAAGAGCCACTGGGGCACACACGTGACTCCAGGCTGTTCTAGGCAAGCTGAGAATCATCTTTCCGTGAGGAGAATGTAGTAGTAGCTTAACCCTACAGTCTTTGGAGATTGCGTTACTTGAGCACAGTGAACCTGCACATTCTTGGGGACAAGGGACTCTCGTTTCTTCTGTCATTTCATGTATGCATAGCTGTGGAAGGTGCGTCCTTCCTAACCAGAATTAGCCAGACTAGACAGGTAAGAGCTGCTAGGAGATGTTTCTCCCTGTTTGACTAGACCTGAGCTCTGCACATTTAGCTCATTCAATAGTAAATTAGTAGATGTTTTGGAGAGAACCAAATCTCAGCAAAAGCAGACCTTTCTTTTTATGCCAAGCTCTGTGATTTTTGTGTCAGAAGAACACCTTGGTTCTGTGAAAGATGACTGTTTTTGATAGCCCTGAATATTCCTGTATTCCTTAAAATCAGCATTTCATTATTGTATTCTCTAGATAAAGCCATAATGCCTTTTCTAGGATGATTCATACTGGATGTGTCCTACTGTGTCTGATAATTGTGCCCACTGGTGTGCTAGGCACCGTAACTGAAGATGCTTCTGGTGGGTTCTGGTATCCTGCATAGTATGGAAAGACCATCTGCAGCCAGCTACAAGCTGAGGTTTACAAAGGGCTAGTTAAGAAAAAGCTTGAGAAGAGGTCCTGGCAGCTTTTCAAGGGTCAAATAAACAGCCCCCAAGGCAGTGTGAGATATTAGGTTTGCTACTCTGGGGTCACAGCAGCAGATGGAGAGGGACAATCTGAACAGTGCTCTCAAGTAATCACTGAGAAATTGCCAGAGTTATGCCAAGGGCAACATTCTGAGATGCTCTTGTGAGGAGAACCAGGCAAAACTGTTCAGATCCAGTCTGAGGCACAAGAGACAACTTACATAGATAATTTTGTCTTTGATTTTTATTTAATTTTTATTGGTTTTTTTGAGACAGGGTTTCTCTGTATAACAGCCCTAGCTGAACTAGAACCAGCCCTGTAGACCAGGCTGACCTCGAACTCACAGAGATCTGCCTGCCTCTGCCTCCTGAGTGCTGGGATTAAAAGAGTACGCCACTACGGCTCAGCTAATGTCTTTGATTTTTAAAGCACTATAGCCTACATGGTGATGATGTTAGCCACTTTACTTCCAAATGGACCAATTTGCTCCCATTCCCACACACCCACAAAAAAAAATCAGCTGCCTCTAACAGTATCTGATTAAATGGATTAATAAGGAATGTGTTCAGAGACAAAATAGACCCTGAAAGAAAAAAAAAACCTCATTATAGGACCAGAAATTGATTGTTTTGTGGTTGTTGTTTTGTTTTGTTTTTGTATTTGTATTGTGTTCCTACAAGCACAACAAGGGTTTCCATTCTCAATATGCAAGAAATCAGAAGACGGGGAAATATTCCGAGCCAATGCTTTTCAATCCCAGTATCCGTACAGGATAAGACTTAGGAAGGGAAAACCTAAACCATTATGTCTTCGTTACTTTTTCTGTTGCTGTGATAAAGCAACTTCAGGGAGAGAGGTTTTGGTTCAGCAGTTAGGGGTGCGGTCCATCACATCGTGGCAGGGAGGTCAAGGTGGCAGGTGAGAGCAGCTGGCCTCGTGGCATCTGTAGTCAGGAAGAAAAGTGATGGATACCTGTACTCGGTTCACTCCCTTTTATACAGGCCAAGATCTGAGCCCAGGGAATGCTGCTAGTCTTTGTAATGAGCATAGTAAAACACGCCTTTTAGACATGTAAAAATAGTTTAGTCAGGATCCCCACTACACCCAAGGCTGCACCTGCTAACCAGAACTCAGGGACATCACTCACTCGTGATAGCCAGACACAGTCCTAGAACCCCATGACGCCCATGGGACAGTCTATAAGCAGAGACCAAGAGCAATGCTCTGCTCTGCACATCTGGAGAGATGCCACCTTGATCTGCCCTGTGGCTGAAGAGTCTCCCTGGATCCTGACTCTCGGATAAGAGATTTCTGTTAGACACTGGACCTGACCTTCAGCTAAGATATGTCACAGAGGTGAGCAGCCTTGAGGAGATAGGCTTAGGGCCATAGGTAGGAATTTAGAGTATGAACCTTATATGATGACCATCAACATAATAAAATATAACGTTTGTTATACTATGTGTACCTACCTTCTTAACCCTTCACAGTCATGCCCAGAGGCCTGTCTCGTAGGCAGTTTTACATCTTATCCAGTTGACTATTGAGATTTACCAAAACACTGTAATTGGTTACATAGCCTTTAACTAAGCATTTGTGATTCAGAAGACCTAGTATTAATAGCTCATGTAGATTACATATGTAAAGTATCTACGGTTCTTCTGATATCACCTAATGTGGTCATCAGCATCCCCTTGTGCTATAACGGTGACCTGTTCCCACCCTGGCAGAAATGTTATTCTATGGGCTCATGTGGTTTTCCTAACTACTGTTTCTAAGCACTGTGTGTATTCCCTTAGGGCTCCACATGCCTCTTTAAAATGGAATGTCGGGCTTTACAAAACAAAAAGAAGGCGGAAAAAAAAATGTCCCCAGGGGTTTTGATGCAGTGATTCAAAGGACTTGTATGGCCTTTGAAAGAGCGACAAAGGTAGAAGTTCCCAAAGATACATCTTCTGGGCAACAGAGAAAACCATTTTATAGCAGTTCTAGAGACTTGCTAAGAAGGATTGCAGCACTTCTGGTGCTGGTAATTCTGTCTCTGCCATTGATCAGGATGGCCCTGCTTGTGCTGAGCCGCAGTTTTACAATGTCAGGTCATTCCAATTATTTCCTTCTAGCTGGTTGGTAATTTGATGTACCCAGATGAATAGCAAGTGACCCTAAAAGTCTCAGAAAGTTCAAAGACCACTCTCTCATTTCCTGTTGCACTGAAATACAAGTTTCCTACTCTGTGCATCTCAGAAGGAAAAACTGAAATGGGTAAATTGCGAATGGATTTTTATTCTTTCACTTCCTCTTGCAAAGTCAGATGTTAAAGGTCTACCACAGAAAGCATAACATAATGGAAAAAGATTATGTTCCTGATTTCAAATGATTAAAAATCAATCTCATGCTCTGTAATAACATGAACTTATCACGTTTGATGCTCCCTCTCTAAACCCAAGCCTGGGATAATGTGAGCTGTGTGGGGTTAAAAAAAAAAAAAGAAAAAGGAAAGAAACTCATTAAAAAATGATCCGGAAGCAGCCATAAGTTCTGTTTGCTTTCTTACGGTGAGCCTTTGCACGACTTTTCTACTAGCTTTTGCTCTTGTAGGAAGGAGCTGCTTACATAGCTTAGAGAGAACGAATTTTGCCATGGGAACTCTAAGCATCTTCTGAGCAAAGCCAAAATCCTACCCAGAATGCATTGCCAGGTTAGCATTAGTTCCTGCACCTACCTGTGTTTTTAATTAGCCTTCTAAGGAAAGGTGTAAGTTAAATGTAACTTAATTTATTAAATGTAGAGAATTCATAAGGATATGGGGTGTGGATGTGATTGACCCCCATAATATTATTGGGAGTGGCACTATTGGGAGATGTGGCTTTGTTGGAGTAGGTATGGCCTGTCTGTGAAGAAAATGTGTCACTATGGGGGTAGACTTTGAGGTTTCCTATGCTCGGAATACTACCCAGTGTCTCAGTCGACCTTCTGTTGTCTGCAAGATTCTCAGCTACTCTTCCAGCATGCCACTATGCTCCCATCATGATGATAATTGACTGAAACTCTGAAACTGTTTAAGTCCCCAACTAAATGTTTTCTTTATAAGAATTGCCATGGTCATGGTGTCTTTTCACAGCAATAAATGCCTAAGATATGAAGCTAGTCATGAAATTTAAAAATCGAGCGAATAATTCCCTGACTGTATTGGTAATACTTTGCTTCCCTCTGACAAAAATATCTGGCAAAATCAACTTCAAGGGAAAGGGCTTATGTAGGCTCATGTTTCCAGAGGGTTTAGTCCATCACCCCTAGCTCCACTGATCTTGATTCTGAGGACAGGCGGTAGCAGATGTTATTCACGTCATGCTAGATAGCACCAGAAAGGGACCAGGGGCCTGAGAACAAGCATTACCTTCAGGAGCACCCCTGCCCCCAGTGACCTATTCTCCTATAGGTCAGCCCTTATCCTCTAAAGTTTCTACCAAAAGAGTATCAGCAGCTGGGGACTATTAGGTCCAAAGTGGGAAACCAAGCACCAAAATAACAGTCTGGGCTCAGCTCAAGTTGGACTTTGACCTAGGAAACAGGATTACTGGTAGATAAACAAAAGCCTGCGATCAGCATTCCTCAGAAACTCATGAAGCAGGATTCTGTTTGTCACTTTTCTCATCTCCCCCTACAGCTGATTACCTCCTATAAATGGGGCATCTAGTTCTCTGTTGGCACACACCTGCAACACATACCAAAGCCCAACGGTGGCTCCCAGGCCTTTCTGGCCAGTGAAGCTCCACTGCATCCACTCTAACTCCAGGCTGTCCCCGCTTGCAGACTCCCTCCCTGGCAGCTGCCCCTCCGTTGGAGACTGGCAAGGCTTTCCCTATCTTCTGCTTTTGTCTCTACCATCTGAGATAGTCATGACAGCCACCATTTGGATATTCTTTCTCTCTGCCTCCTAAGAGATAGCCACGGCAGTTGTGAATTTTCCAAAATAAACCTTTCTTTCCATCGATAGAGTGGTTTAGTTTGGTGCTTTCACTGTGCCCTCACTTAGAAGGACCCCTCACTTAGAAGGATTCAACATGTGACCCTGTGGGGTACATTTCATATTCAAGCTGTAACATTCTCAAAATTCATAAATCAAAACCCAAAAGAACTTAAGACGGAGATGGCAAAGTGACAGAAGGAAATACAGCAGCAACTAGTAGGAACTTGCCAACGATCCAAAGGAAGAAAAGGCAAAGCTAAACATCATGCTGCTGCATGCTTGCAGTCCCAGAACTCAGGAAGCTAAAACAGAAGGATCAATGATTCAAGGCCATCTTCAGCCACATAAAGAGCTTGGGGCCAATCCGGTCTACAGGAGACTCCGTCTCAAACCCTCTACCAAACAAAACAAAACATACTAAACAATAAAAATAATAAAAGCCAAAGGTTTTTTTTTTAAGTTGTAAGACATTAGGAGAAAATGAAAAGAGATGGATGACGTGAATAGAGCAGGAATTGGCAGTTACAGAATGAGGCGAGAGAGCAAACAGCTTAGTCCACACCTCAGAAGCAAAATAGTGATAATGACATGCCTCAGGCAGTGGAGAAGCGGAGAAGGTTGTATGCCTGGCAATAAGCAATTGATTTAACTATCAGAGATTTGACGTAGGAAGCTGGGAGTAATAAACTCTACTGGTAATTTCCGCATCAAGGATATCATTAAAGACTAGAAAATATATACAAATGGTACAAAGAAGAATGCAAACTACACTGTCAGCGAACATTGAGAGTTGTGGAAGAGGGAGTTAGGGGACAGACATGGAAGGAACCCGTTTTGTCATTATTCATGGTAAGAAACAATAGGTCCATCTCCAATGACGTGCTAAGGGCATTGTGTAGCTATATTATAAAAATAACCATGAAACCCAAAAAATTTGCTAAATATCAGATAAATAATCCATATGTAAAACAAAGTAAAGAGAGTAGATGGGGTCCAGCAAGATGAGAGTTTAATCCCCAGACCCTCACAGGGTGGAGAACACGCACTGGTTTGCAGAAGCTGCCCTCTGATCTCCAGAGGATAATAATGCACCTGCATGCCCATGTATATTAAAAAAAAATAAATATTATTTTAAGAAAATAAAAATCTAGAGACATAGCTTCCCTCTTGCTATCCCTTCGACAGGGCTTTATCTTCATTCATGTTTTGCATAAACCTGAATATGTTTATTTCTTGTCATTTTATATTGTAAACAGGCTCCTTTATTCCGTCATGCCAGCGCTACAGTGTGGAACTTTATATGCACCCGTATGCTTTCTGAATAACAATCTTCCATTGCCTTACAGGGACCGCAGACACATCTCATTGGGCGTTGCTGCTGTCTGCCAGGAAATTGTAATGACTGTCCCAGCACCCCTTGGTCCTGAGGGATGTGATTGGCAGGGGAACCTGGGGAATCCTGCACAGCCTCCCAGAGTGGAGTCCATTCATCTGCCTCAACATGCTGGAAGACAGTGGGCGGAGCTTTTAGTATCGCCTCACATGCACAATTGTAAACTGCATACAGGGAAAAGGTAAGCTAATAAAGAATGCTTTTCGGCTTCCAACCCCCACAATAGAGGAGAGGGAATAATAAGGGGTAGGAGTGGATGTTGGTTCCCAAAAACATGTGCAGAATAAATACAAAATTTATACCAAGTTCATAAAATGTCAGAAAGGCACTTGAGGTTGGACAAAGGTTATAAATACTTTATAGAAAAGTAGTTGCATATAAAATAATATAAAAATTTTTAAGCAGGATTTTTTATGGTCTCTTAAATATATAAAACAGTTGTCCATATTTTTACGCAGTAGTAGAAATGCAGATTGAAAGTTCACCTACATGCCAGACTCATGAGACTGGAAACATTGTAGGGCTTGACCCCATTCTTCTGGTGAGTGTGTGAGGACCCAGGAATTCTCAGAGCCTTGCAATGGAGAATGCCTTTGGCATTACCGATCACAGCTACAACTGCACTTGTCACAGAAGCAGAAATTCCTTTTCCAGAGATTTAGCAGTAAGATAATACGCATGCATATGCACTGTCATCGCAAACACCTGTGTACATTCTTAACCACGCATCAATGGAGGTGGGAGGCTGGGAGAGTGAGTAAGCAGATTATCGTTTAGTCCTACACAGTGGGATGCTGCGCTTCGCAGAAAACAAGGGCAAGGGGCTACAGAGGTAGGTCAGAGGCTAAGGGCACTGACCACCTTTTAGAAGCACCCAGGCTAAATGACCAACTACTACTTGTAGCTCTAGTTCTGGAGGATTCCGTGTCCTCTTCTGGCCTCCATGGACAGCACGCATGTGCATGGTGCACAGATTTACACGAGATAACACACACATACACACACACGTTGAGAAAGAAGGAGGACGAGAAACAATTGTACAAGCTTCTTCAAAAATACTTTTCAGATATTAAGTAGGAAATAAAACAAGGTGGAAACAGTATAAAACTTAACATTTGATAGATTAAAAAAAAGGAGAAAAGCCACGTGTGTTGGCACATGCCTTTAATCCCAGCACTCAGTAGGAAGAAGCAGGAGGATTTGTATGAGTTTGAAGCCACCTTGTTATAGATGGCAAGTTGCAAGCCAGTCAGTATTACATAGTGAGACCCTGTCTCGAAATAAATAAATAAGAAAAAAGCCATACGTTTAAAGTGCCTTTGTGTATGTAGAGATGTATGTATGCATACATGTTTATGAAGATGTGTATGTCCATGCACACTCTTGTACAGGCCAGAGGTTCACAAGGGATGTACTTCTCTATTGCTATCCGACTTAATTTTGTGAGGCAACATCCCTCACTCAACCCAGAATTGTCAATTTGGCTAGGCTGTTTGGCCAGTGAGCCCCTGGGAACTGCTGCCCTTCTTTCTTAGTTCTGGGGTTCTAGGCATAGGCTGCCAACAAAGCTTTTACATGGGAGCTGGGGATCCACACTCAGGTGCTACCCAATGAGATATCTCTCCAGCCTCTGAGTTAACTTTTATATGTATAGAATCCTGGAGCAGCAAACAGGAAAGCCACACAAGTATTTCTCCTTGGAAAGAGTATGAAAGGGCCCCATGGAAGGCAGGGTAGGGTTGATCCTACTGGGTTTTATGGTTGACTTATACATGCGTTGCTTAGTAAAGAACAAGTCATTTTATTTAAAAAGATCGGGGAGAAAATAAATTTACCAGTAGAATGCTACAAATCCAATATCAAAAGGTTTTGAGGATAAGCCCCAAGAGGAGGAAGAGGGAGGAGGGAGTCCTTTATATAGCTCAGAGGAAGGAGAGGTGACAGGTGACAGAAACAGAAATTGTTTTCTGCTTCCTCATGTATATTAAATTGCTTTGGATTGAGTCAACACACACTTTCTGCCTTCTTCCACACAATGCACCTAAGGCTTGGCCTGGTGCAACTTCCTGTTTCTTTCAAACCTTTGTAAAATTGTTTTGTGTTGCTTGAGCCTTTTCCCATACTGGCCTCATTTCCTGGAACATCCTCTGGCTTGTCTCTCTAGAAAACTTTTCTTCACTCTTAAAATGCAGGAGGTCATAAGGCTTTCAAGACACTTAGAGATCCACCTGGGATGTGGCTTTAATTTCTGTGCTCTTCCGAGACTTCTCCTGTCACCTCACTGTGTCTCTGTCCTATCGGAAGAAAGCTTTAGTACCTCATTAAATTCTGGCAGCTGCCGATGTCTTGTTATCTGTCAAAGCCTGTGTGGTGAGGTGACCCACAACCAGCACAGTGCCCGGCTTCCAGCTCTGCTCACTTCATGTAGAGCGAGGGGACATACAGAAGGGGGAGTGAGACAATCCAGGCGCTCATTCTGAGCTTCTATAATCCAAATACAGTAAGGAAGCAGAATGATTGAGTCTGCTCAACTGGGGAGCTGGACAGATGGATCAGCAGTTAAGAATACTCGCTGCCCTTGTAGAAGACACAGGTTCAATAACCCAGCACCAATATGGTGGTTTTCAACTATCTATAACTCCAGTTCTAGGGGATCCAACAAACAGACGCATGCATGCAGGCAAAACAGTCATACACATAAAATAAATAAATCTAAAAATAAATGTCACCTTTATTGTGTTTACTTCATCAGGGATAGAATCCACCGCAAGTCCTGGAGTGGACTGACTAGGTTCTGAATACACAGACACATGCATTTCAGAAGATCCAGTGACCTTGCTGTCACCACAGTCCTTCAATTGGTCCAGATGAGCAACGCAGCTTTGAAAGTACAGCTTCTTCAGCTGTCCGCCATGCTTGCTTGAAGGTGATGGTGTGAAGTGTGTTTACTCTTACATTCAAAATTTGCTTCATGGCTCATTTATCTTAGCATTTTGCTTTATGTCATTCAGAATAAAAGGAGAAGAAAAAAGCTTCAAAATATTTCTACCTCTGCCTCGCTAACACCAACCTATGCATCTCCAATCATAAAATAATTGTGAATAGCACCTCTGTGTGAAGCCTTGGTTCTGCGACCTGGGTGTGCCATGTGTCAGAAAAAGATATTTTGATTTATGCCTCATTTATCATTTCCCTCCCCTGAATCCAATTTCAGGTTCATATTTTATCTCCAAAGCCTTGTTCCGACACCCGAATCCCGTGTGTGATTATTTCATTTGCTATAATTGTGATTTACTGGGACAGTGAGTCGCCTAGAAACGCTTGTGCCTTCTCTCCGCCCGGCTGATTTTGCACCTGCACGCGAGAGGCAGCACGACACAGCGCTGGAGTCAGGCTGAGCTGGGCTGTGCCTGCCCTTTACTCATAACTGTGGCAGCACAGAGAAGAATGCAGTCCCCCGAAGCCTTGCTCCTCGCCCACACAAGAGAAGAAGTTGAGCTGGGAATAAGAAATTTGTTAACATGCTGTATCTGGAGAATACTAGAATATCAAAAAGCTGGTTTTAATTGATGTTCCATCTGCTGTCCCAACATTCTGCTTTTCTTTGTTGCTGTTTGTGTCCTTGTTTGGATTGCCCTGACATATTGCTACCTCCCCTACCTCCCAGTCTCTCCTCTCCTCCCCTCCCCTCCCCTTCTCTCTCTCTCTCCCCCTTTCTCCCCCTCCCTGTCTCCCTCTTAGTTTTCCCCTTAACATTCTCAATCATCATCCTTATTATACGCAATCATTTCCTTTGCTTTTCCTTTCCCAGAGTATAAATTCCCTTCTCCACACAGTCCAAATGAACCAAAACTCTACCTGTGAATGGCATTTGACTGAGAACAGTGAGAGAACCCTGTTCTGGGCACACATCCAAAGGAACTGAAATAGGTTCCCAATCTTCTGATTGTGCTAAATATTCTAAAGATACAAAGTCCTGATGTATCCATTGCCCTTCTTCAAAAGGCTAAGACAGGGTTGTAATCCAATGTGCAGGTCTGCTCTAAAATGCAGATGTTGGAAATCGGTCACTGAGATAGCATTAATACACAGTTTTTACGAGTTCATTAAGCCATGAGGGCGGAGCTCCCACAATGGGATTAGTGACCTTATAAAAGCAGTACATGAGAACTGCCTTTCTGTCCCACCACACAAGGACAGTGCCCTCAGCTGTCCCTCTCTGCTTCTCCCCCAGGATACGGCCATAAGGCACCATCTTGGAAGAAAAGGCAGTCCTTACCAGATACCAGATCTACTCATATCTCCATCTTAGCCCCCCTCCCTTCAGGGCTGTGAGAAATAAACTTCTAGTGTTCATAAATAACCTTGTCTGTGGCATTTCGTTATAGCAGCTCAAACAGACTAAGATAACAAAGAAGCAACCTAAATGCCCATTGACAGATAGAGAAAACATAATATACGCAGTAAAATATGTCTTCAGTCTTTACGAAGAAGGAAACCAACTGCATCATTTGTTATAATATAAATGGAACTGGAGACCATTATGCAGAATAAAATAAGACTCAGAAAACAAAAACCTTGTGATGGGGTGTAGAGGACATTCCAAAGTCGGCTCATGGAAGTAGAGCAGAATGATGTTTAACAGATCCTGGAAAGGGACCGAGAAACAGAGGTAACAGCTGGAGGGGACAAGTTCTGGCTGCACAACATGAATTGATCCCAGAGCTACTCTGTGCACTGAAGTGTCGATAGCTAATATACTCTTTTTCATTGTTAAAACTCTTCTAAATAGTTAGACATTAATTATTCACGTCACACGCAGGAAGTAATAACAGCATATTGAATGATGGGAGAAAACCCTCGGAAGTGTGAGCAGATTATAGGAGACAAAATTATCTCTAAATTCATCCAACTACAACATCACATATGTACCTTTTAGAAAGCCAATTACAGCTCAAGATAAACAATTTGGGAGAAAATTTTCTGTTGTGCCAAAATATTTTAAAAAATTAAGCCCCAATTTAGTCATTGCCATTTTTTAAAATTAATTAATTTATTTATTTATTAAAGATTTCTGCCTCCTCCCCGCCACTGCCTCCCATTTCCCTCCCCCTCCCCCACCAGGTCCCCCTCCCTCGACAGCCCAAAGAGCAATCAGGGTTCCCTGCCCTGTGGTAAGTCCAAGGACCACCCACCTCCATCCAGGTCTAGTAAGGTGAGCATCCAAACTGCCTAGGCTCCCACAAAGCCAGTAAGTGCAGTAGGATCAAAAACCCATTGCCATTGTTCTTGAGTTCTCAGTAGTCCTCATTATCTGCTATGTTCATCGAGTCCGGTTTTATCCCAGGCTTTTTCAGACCCAGGCCAGCTGGCCTTGGTGAGTTCCCAATAGAACATCCCCATTGTCTCAGTGTGTGGGTGCACCCCTCGCGGTCCTGAGTTCCTTGCTCGTGCTCTCTCTCCTTCTGCTCCTGATTTGGACCTTGGGATTTCAGTCCGGTGCTCCAATGTGGGTCTCTGTCTCTGTCTCCTTTCATCGCCTGATGAAGGTTAATATCCAGGAGGATGCCTATATGTTTTTCTTTGGGTTCACCTTCTTATTTAGCTTCTCTAGGATCACGAATTATAGGCTCAATGTCCTTTATTTATGGCTAGAAACCAATTATGAGTACATCCCATGTTCCTCTTTTTGGGTCTGGCTTACCTCACTCAGGATAGTGTTTTCTATTTCTGTCCATTTGCATGCAAAATTCAAGAAGTCATTGTTTTTTACTGCTGAGTAGTACCCTAATATGTATATATTCCATACTTTCTTCATCCATTCTTCCATTGAAGGGCATCTAGGTTATTTCCAGGTTCTGGCTATTACAAACAATGCTGCTATGAACATAGTTGAGCATATACTTTTGTTGTATGATAGGGCATCTCTTGGGTATATTCCCAAGAGTGGTATTGCTGGGTCCAGGGGTAGGTTGATCCCGAATTTCTTGAGAAAGGATGGATCTGTTCCATTAGTTAATCGGTCTCGCATTCTGAGTCTAGTGTGCTGATATTTTGTTTGTACTTACAAATACAGCTTGCCTGAAGATCAGAGGGAGGGGCTAGCCATTAATTAACCATAGAGGTCTGGAGGTCTGTACAGACAGACAGGAAGTGATGTGGTTGGTGGAGACAGGAAGTGATAAGGTGGAGTAGAGAGAGGAGCTAAGTCTCTTTTTGGGCTGAGAGTCATAGAGGTAAGAACTAGTGGCTAGCTGCTCTGCTTCTCTGACCTTTCAGCTTTCACCACCTAATATTTGTCTCTGGGTTTTTATTATTAACACCAATTAGAACTTGTGCAACAGTCTAGTGTTTTTCTCAATTTTCATAGAAATGAACCAAAATACAAACCTGCCAGAGGCATATTCAAACATAGTATGAATACTGATGTCTATCACTTGGGTCTTCGGCACTCACAAAGGCCTTACGTTGGAGACTTGGTAATCTATACTCCTGGGAGGTGGTATAACTTTCAGGATGTATGGAAGTGAAAGGAAGTGAGATTGAAGATGTGTTCTGGGGGGTGGGTATTGGAACTTCAGTCCTTCCTGTATTCATTTTATTGGGTCACATCTTCCTGTACTGCCTTCCACAGCAACCCAACAACCAGCAATAGACTGAGAGCTACAAGACCATGGGTCCAAATAGATCTTTCCTCTTTATAATTTATCTCAGGATCCTTGTCACTGTGGTAGGAAACTAACTAATAAACAATGCCCCTAATGATTCTCCATAGCATCCAAAGTCCACAAGAACACATCAACAAACCTATAGATGAGAGCAGAACTAATGAGGGACTTTATTTTTTGGTGAAATATTGAAGGGGGTTTAATGAAGAGGTTTACAAGTAGATTCTAATAGTATTTAATTCTCCAGTAAACTATGCTTAGGAGTGGCATCATACTGGGCACAGAAAGGTGGCTGGGAAAATGCAAGAGTCATCAGCATCTCCTCAAAAAATATTTCTTCATGCAAATATTTCTCCAATAATAATTAATTTAACCATGAAGATCATCTTTCAAGTCGGGAATACTAGTGTGGGATGGAGGAAGGAGTAAGCCAACCAACCATCATAATGACACATAGTAGAGTCATGCTGGTCCTAGCAAGGATTCAAGCCGACCTCACCCACAATGAAAAGAAAACTTGTGTCTGGGAGACTATTACCTTCACCACTTATGATACTGATGTAGAAACTGTACTCAGATTTTCTCATGGCAGGAATCTGGAGAGGTGATCCACGTTAAAGACCAAGAAAACTTAGCTTTAAACAAAAGACACACCGAGACCTGAAATAACTCATTTAAACACACACACAAGCATGCATGCATGCATGCATGTACACATACACACACATTCGTCATCTAAGATAGGAATATACTGGTAGATCTTTTGTTTGTACAGCACAAATAAAGCCTCTGCCGTCTGCAACATGGTGAGTGCTGACTTGTCTCTACAGGGACTTGTAAAGATGGATGCTGTAGGCATCTCTGCAGCTTAGCTAGCAAGTCTGTCTTCTAAGGTGGGGACATGGAGGAAGGGCAGAGGGAAGGAGGTTGGAGAAAAGGTTCAGTTGTGGCTGCAACGAGACTCTTGAGGGAATAGTGTCTACATAGGATGGAGGTGAAAGGTACCGAACTCTGAGCTCTGAATCACCTTCCCCACTAAGCCTCAGTGAAATGTCTTTTTCCTGTTGGTGCTTGCTGGAGAGATTTTTTTTTCTATTGGAAGAATATGGAAACACTTGGAGCTCTGTATAGAGTGAGATAAAAGCTTGCCATAGGACACTGTTAGGCTCTTAGTTTGTTTTTAAACCCCCAAAAGGGAGCTATTAATTTTTACCATAAGCAGCACTCAAAGGAAAAGATGAACTGACCTCAGCCACCATAGGCTGAACCTCCTGCAGGGCTTTGCTTGTGATAATGGGTCAGAAACAGTGCGGCTCCTGGTTCCTTAGAGTCAATAATAGACAAGTCCTTCAGAAACCTTAAAGTAGAATGTAACCTGTCATGCTACCGCCACCACAATGACAGGAGCTCCGCTGACAGGACTGTAAAGATTTCCCTTTGAAATAACAACGGTCCCATGTAGATTGTCTCCACAGACAAATTCTCCCTCCTAGCTCCTGGAATCGGTTGTTATGGTAACAAGAGTTCACAGCAGCCAGCAGCAGAAAAATCATTTTTCATCCCCAGCAAGATGCCTTCTCCATTTAAAAAAGAATGCTACATTAAATCAGGCAAAATAACAACAACAAAAAAAAAGCCCTAACCATGGACACTCTTGAATTCACAGATTCCTTCTTTACAAATCCACCCCCCTACTCTACCTCAGCACCAAACCACATCCACCCCACCCCTTCCCTATGAACTGATGTTGGCAATGACACTGTCATCTCTGGTTCTTCACAAGATGTCCACAGGTAGCCAAAGGCCAGGTCAGCCTCAGTAATCATCATTACAGTTTGTGCTTATACTCTCCAACACCAATTGCAAACAATCTCAATAAGATTCTGTGGTGATGTTTTGCATGTGCTGTTGGAGATCAGAGCCAGTCATGCTAGTTAGCCATCGAGGCCAGGCAGTGGTGGCACACACCTTTAATTCCAGCACTCAGGAGGCAGATGGATCTCTGTGAGTTCAAGACCACCTTGGGCTACATGAAATTGATTCAGAGAAATAGAGCCAGGCAGTAGTTCTTGGGAGTCACAGACTTTTAATCCTAGCACTAGGAAGGTGGAGACAGGAAGGGATATGACTGGGTGGAGAGAGGAATATAAGATGGGAGGAGACAGAGAGGGACTCAGGGCATTCAGTCTGGGGACTTGTAGAGAAAGGATACCCCATTCGGTCTGAGGATTTTGTAGAGGTAAGAACTAATGGTTGGCCGCTCTGCTTCTCTGATCTTTCAAATTTCACCCCCTAATATCTGACTCTGGGTTTTTATTATTAAGATCAATTAGATTCACGCCACAGGAGTCCTACCCCATGAAACCAAGCACATCATCTTCTAACTGACTCTCCTGGCCTCACTGCCCATTTCATAGGCCACATTTCCTAAAAGTTCCAGATACGTAGTTCTGGGGACCCTTTTAAAACTATTCTATTTGTGTATATACAGTGACTTAAATGGAGACATGGGTTGGGGGCTTTCGTAGGAACTCCTTCAGCCAGTAGCCTTTAAAATACCAGCCCACTTGAGCGTGGCCTCTTATACTGTAAATGCCTAAGTAAAGCATGTGTTCGCTCCCTCTCCTGGCTTCTGGATTCAGTTCCTGTTCCCCTGTTCAAGCAGAGGGCTGTGATCTGTGAGTCTACCTCTAAATATATAACCCTTTATTATACTTAATTCTGAGCTAGTACGGATGATTTTATAACTTCCATCTTCAGGGGAACTGAGAAAACCAAGCATGGCTGCAGTGCAAGACATAAGGTAAGCGTGCCCGTGGGGGATGGAGATGAAAGAGCTGGAGCGTGCCCGTGAGGGATGGAGATGAAAGAGCTGGAGCGTGCCCGGGAGGGATGGAGATGAAAGAGCTGGAGCTCTGAGCCGTGAATCACTCTCCCACCGAGTCTCGGCAAAATGCCCGCTTCTCATCAGTACTGATGGACTCAGGAAATATTTTCGTACAAGTACATCTTGTATTTTGGCCACTTTCACCCCCTCCCATCCTTCCCTTCTCAGCTCGCATTGTGTTCATCCATCCCCACATTCTGTCTTATACTTTCCTGTGCTCCACACATCAGTGATTTTATGTATCTCCGTAAAATTGAAAATCCACAAATGAGTGAAAAGCATGCCATATTTACCTTTCTGAGGCTGAGTTATTTTACTTGTAGAATGATCGATCTCCTCTCGCATCTGCTTCCCTGCAAACAACAGAATTTTGTCCTGCTTTATGGCTGCATGTAGCTCCATTGTGACTATCCATATCACATTGTCACTATACATCTGATCACAGACACTGGGGCTAATTCTACAACCTGGATATTTTGAAAGTTCCATAGTAAACACAGATGTGCAAAAATTTCTGACGTATCTCAATATAGAGCCTTCAGGTAAGGACTCAGGAATGCCAGAGCTGGGTCATATGGTAATCTTACGTTCAGTTTTTGAGGCACCTCCACTCTGATTTCCATAGATACTGGTCTTACATTCCCACCAGCATGTATAAGTGTCCCCCTTGCCCCACAGCTTCACTAAGACAGGTAGCCTTTATGCCTGGTATGAGATGGACTCTCAATGTCATTTTATGTTCCATATCCCTGATTGTCAAAGGATGCTGATGTTTCTTTCATATGCTTACTGGCCATTTGTATATCATCTTTTGATAACTGTTTATTTTACTAGCCCATTTATTGACTGTTTGGTTTCTTGGTGGTTGGTCTTTTAGGTTCTTTATATGTTTTAGATAATAGTCCTTTGTTAGACGTGTAGCAAGCAAAGATTCTATCCAATCTGTAGGCTGACACATCACTGTATCTGTTACTTCCTTTGATGTATAGGAACTTTTAAATTCTATGTAATCTCTCTCCAAGGGACCCATTTTTCTTCTCCATCTGTTCTGTTCTGCTGATCTGACAGACAGTCCATGCATTATTAAGATACACTGGTTTTTGTTTTCACCTCAAAGTGAATAAGAAATGGTTTATTCTGGAGCCAAATATGGGTGGTTCTGATCAGGAATATGAGTTTAAATATTTGCCCCAAACTCTATGTCCTACTACAATAACAGATTCGTGGCATTTTAGTTATAGATAAAAACAAAGTTATAAATTTAGAAACTTGCAAATACTTTGGTGGGAACAACAGGCACACAGGTTACAAAGTAACATCTCTGCTAGAGGTTTCAGATACACCTGATGGCATTCTTCGTTTGGAGCTGTGGAAGCTGGTGGCCTATTAAAACATCCCACAAGGTTCCACATGATGATCACAAAGATGTTAGGTCAGACATAGAAGGGGACAGCAAATGGTTATTGCGGCGGTTTGAATGTGTTTGACCCCCATAAGCTCATAGGGAGTGGCACTAATTGAAGGTACGGCCTTGTTGAAGGAAGTGGTCTTATTGGAGGAGGCAGGATGATGTATACCCTTAATCCAGACATTGAGACTGGAGGGCACATCTTTAATCTGGGCCACACCTTCTCTTGGAATGTGTCACTGTGGAGGTGGGCTTTGAGGTCTTTTTCTCAAGCTCCATTCAGTGTGACAGTCAACTTCCTGTTGCCTCTGAGTCAAGATGAAAGGACTCTCGGCTTCAGCACCATGTCTGCCTGTGTGCCACCATGCTCCCCCATGGCAACAATTAACTGAACATCTGGACCTGTAAGTGAGCCACCTCAATTAAATGTTTTCTTTATAAGAGTTGCCATTATCATGGTGTCTCCTCACAGCAATAGAAACCTAAGACAGGTATTATGTGGGCTAAAGATAGCCCAAGATAATTTGACTATAGATGTATATAATATCCAAATTTATTAATTTCTTTTTTTTCTTATTTTTATTTTGTTTGGTATTTTGAGACAGGGTTTTGCTGTATAACTTTGGAGCCTGTCCTAGAACTCACTCTGTAGACCAAGCTGGCCTTGAACTCACAGAGATCTTCCATGCTTCTGCCTTTGGAGTGTTGGGATTAAAGGCATGTGCCACGACGGCCTGACCCAAACTCATGAATTTCTAATCAATCAGTCCTGTAGAATCTTCAACATAAGCGTGGTATTTTTTTTTCTGAGAACTTTAGTTCAGATTCATTGTAATGTTGTATATCTCATATCCTTTACCCTCTGTTGACAGGAGTTGTTCATTCGTTCCCAGAACTCTATTATTTGCAATACTGTTTGGCCAATAGTTTAAGCATATTCTTTTTACCTGGCTCTTGCAGTCTGAACTAATCCATCTCCATTAGCCTGTGCATTACTGCAAGGCTGTGTCCTACCAGCCAAGTTTTAGTGGACTCCTGTGGAGGCGTCTGTCTCCTGTGGCAGCTACATAGCTTCCTACTGACTCCGTCTTCTTTCTCCCAGCGTTCAGTTAAGTTTCTCCATCTAGCTCTATTCTGCTAAGCCCCTGGCCGAAACAGCTTTATTCATTAATCAATAAGAGCAATACATATACAGAAGGAATTCCCACACCAACTCTCCACAGCAATGTTTACAGAAACTTCACGATACACACTTGTGTGCCGGCACACCTCCTAACATCATACTCCACTCTCCAACTAATTCTATACCCTCTTATTTTATCGTTAGAAACAAAATACTTTTCTCAAACACTGAAAACAGAGAGCCCCTTGTAGAATGTAACTTGTTCTTATTCAGAAAATAGTATATATTTGAATATTCTAGATGTATTCATATGTATTCACACATACATACACATTAATATAGGCCTTGGATGGAACTGCTGTTGCATGATGGGAGAGGTAGAATTTGTCTGTTACTCAGCAGGTGAGAAAGGAGCTGAGCTCCTGAAAGACAGTCTCCAAAACATTACTGAAGGGAGCAGAGTCACAAAGTACTAGCTTTAAGTGCCTTATTTATTTTTTAAAATCTATTTTGTGGGTTTTATATGTGCCCATATTTGGCAAGCAGAGGAAGCACTGTGCCTATTTCCAGTTTGACACACAGTCAACCTGCCCTGTGAGCCAACAAAGGACCTGGGATGGAAAGACTGAGTAATTTGCAGCAGGTAGAAATACTCCCAGTCTCAGCTCTGGAGCCCATCTGCAGCATGTTCAAATGTTTACACACATCTACATAAATCATGAAGGGAACAGGAGGGCCCAGTTGATGCCTAGCTTATGTTTTATTGAATTTATAACATTTAATAAATTATTTTTAATACTCTCTGGGCCAACTGAGCACATAAAAATAAGTAATTTTTAATGAATGTGATAAATTCGACTCCTCAATGATTGTGATTACAATCATAAAAATTATTCAGTAGGAGAAAAGTGGCCTTCAGGCAATGCACCAAAAAAGTCCAACTGTTTGATAGAGGATTATGGGTAACTTCCTATTTTATTTTTTGAGGACATTGTCTTGCAGTTACATTAGTTTACTTTCAAATTTATTTGTTTACATTATTGTTATTTGAACTCAGGACTTTGCACATGCAAAGCTATGTTTTACCAGTCTAGTCAAAATTGTATAAAAGTGATCTTTAAAGGCTATTTGGTGATGAGAACTGTGCATGAAGGAATGTCACACTCAAAAACTAGAATAAAAGCCACACATTAATATGTCTGCAATAACGTAAAATAGAAATATGGCCAGGTATGATGGTGTACATCTTTAATTCCAGCACTTTAGAGATAAGAGTATCTTTGTGAGTTCCAGGCCAGCTTGGTCCTCATAGTGAGTTTAGGTCAGCCAGGGCTACAGAGTGAGACAAAATAACTACAGTCTAATTCATCTGGGAAGCAGACTCCCAGAGAGTGACTTGGGACTGTCAGGGAGCATCCTTGATGGGAGGAACAGAGATCAGGACCACCCAGGGTTTCGCCTCATATGGCTGGAACACCTGGCTAGTAAGTCTAAGCCAATCAGCTGTCGGGTACAGCCACACAGGGAGCAGCTGCCCTATTGTGGGGCTGACCTCTCTCCTGTAGGGGCTGCTGTACCTCCAGCAGGGGCTGCCCTCTCTCTTGTAGGGGGTTACCCTCCCTTCAGCAGGGGCTGCTCTCTCTCCTTTAGGGGCTGCTGTACCTCCTGTAGGGGGTTATCCTCCCTCCTGCAGGGGCTACACTTCCTCCTGTAAGAGCTGCCCTTTCTCCTCCAGGGGGCTACTCTCCCTCCTATGGGGCTGCCCTCTCTCCTGTAGAGGCTGTCCTCCCTCCTGCAAGGGGCTGCCCTCCCTCCTATGGGGGCTGCGCTCTTACAGTAAACTTAACAAGACTCCTGTAGCTGAGGCAATGGGTCCTTTCTTGAAGATAGATCTAAGGCACATATGTCCATATCTGGGATAAATATGCAAATGGTATGTACAGAATGTCAAGATAAAATGTCATCCAAAACCTGTTTTAAAAGACTTCTAATTTTGCTACATCTTTTTATTTCTATAAAATGGAGTTTCTAATCATATAGCACTGTGGTGAGGATTAAATGAGACAATGGGAAAGAATGGTGCTTGTCACAAAGTATTCTATAACAGTGCTTGCAACAGAGTGCTCAGTAATGTGCTTGTCACAAAACACTCAATAGTGTGTTTGCAACACAGTACTTACTCAATAATAGTGCTTGTCCCAAATACTCAGTGGTATTGCTGTTCTTTGTTTTCACCAGTTTCCTAACTTGTATGCCTCTGAAGAGCTGGGCTGGTCTCTCCATCCTGTTTCCAGTTACCTCCCTCCACCTCGGCACCAGCACCAGTCCTTGTATCCTGTTTGCTTTCACTTTAAATCAAGCAAGGAGGGGATGCTGGGACCTGCAGGGTTTTTGTTTGTTTTTTTGTTTTTTGAGACAGGGTTTCTCTGTAGCTTTGGACTCTATCTTGGAACTAGCTCTTGTAGACCAGGCTGGCCTCTAGCTCACAGAGATCTGCCTGCCTCTGCCTTCTGAGTGCTGGGATTAAAGGAGTGTGCCACCACTGCCCGGCTGAACGAATCTGCAGTTTTGTGAACCTATCATGATAACTAAGATGACAGATGATGTAAGGAAGATGAAGCATGGCTAGGCCAAAGGATCATGGGACTTCTTGGTATGTAACAAATATCTTTTTGATCTAAGCCTCTGACTTGGGCCTTGCTGCTGGCTGCCACAGATGCTGCTGGCGGCCACAGATGCTGCTGATGGCCATGGATGCTGCTGGCGGCCACAGATGCTGCTGATGGCCATGGATGCTGCTGACTGGCATAATGAAGGCTGAGACAGAAGGAAGACTGGGATGGAAGCGCTGAATGAAACAGATAAATTGGCTTCAGTTCTGTAAGGCACATGAGCTATGTAAATATGAGGACATAAAATCACCTAATGATGAAGTCAGTCTGATGGTGTCTTTTATCAAACTGATTCACGGGTTTAATCTTCAGGTTATCTCCCTTCCTGTGAAACAAAGGAAATGAGCCTCTCCTTGGCTTTGAAGCTGTTTGGAACAGAACTGTGAGGAAAGGAAAGGTTTCGAATGAGATTTCTTATTTGCTGCTATCTGCCAAGGTGATGGTTTAAAAATGAACAGCAACCAAATAGCACCTTAATTTAGTGAACTCTGGCTCTCACGACTTCTACAGAAAGACAGGCACTCTGAAAATCTCCAGAATTCCCGATGAGTCAAAATGCAAACTACTTTTCTCTTCTAATATTTAGTAAGTAGGAACCTCTTGGAGCCATGAGTAGACAAATTGGTCTCCGTTTCCAATAAGAGTCGTGCGAATGCGACACCCACTGACTGGCTGCAGACGGCAGGAACAGAAATGCGGTGACCAGCGTGAACATCACTGTCTGGGATTCTCCCGGTGGGAACTGGAGGTAAAAGCAAAATTGCAGGGCATCTCAACTTGTTTTTCTTTATCTTAGTTCTCAGTGATGGTACTTATGGGGGTAAATCCCAGCTATCTATTGTCTATCCCATATTTTAAAAAAAAATGAGCAGTTATAGAAATAAGAGTTTGCTGGCTTCTCATTGTAGGTGCATTTGGAGGACCATAGCGCTTTCCACTGGAAATTTATGACTACTGATGCCTGATTGGACTTCTCAGAATGGGCAGACACAGGTCTGGGAAGCTAGAGCTCGTGCTTCTTGTACCACAAGCTCAGCAAGGGACAAAGGGTTAGACCTCCCATGCGCTCCTTTAACAGAGAACTGCCAATCCCAGGAGGCATCCAAAAGGCAAGACGACAACAACAATAAAAGCACTTCTTCCGGGGCTGGAGAGATGGCTCAGAGGTTAAGGGCACTGACTGCTCTTCCAAAGGTCCTGAGTTCAATTCCCAGCAACCACATGGTGGCTCACAACCATCTGTAATGAGGTCTGGTGCCCTCTTCTGGCCTGTAGGCATACACACAGACAGAATATTGTATACATAATAAATAAATATATTAAAAAAAACTCTTCTTCCTTCTCATGGCTGCAACCATCAGGCTTTAGAAGGAGGGGTAAAGACAGAGAACTCAGCCTCGCCCTCTGCTCAGGTGGTCACCACGTTTTCTGAGACCCATGATGGCTCTCTGGATTCAGGTACTTCTTGGAATGGTGAATCTAGTTAGCGTCAGCTGGTATCAACACACACAATCAGAGGGAGTTGTGGGTCATTTATGTTTTCTTCTGATTGCCAGGCCTTTGGTTACTTTGAAAATTGTGTCTTAAGTCAAGGTTCCTTTAAATATCCCTGTCGATGGGAGAGTCTTTGTACACAATTATTTAAGGTGATTTTTAAAAGCACATTTAAACCCTGGTGTATCTGTGATTTGAAGTATGTGTGGATCTAAATGTTACATGTTCTACAAAAGTACAATTGTAGAGTTAAAGGCATATACATTCAATACATTCAGAGTGACCCAAAGCACTCTCTTTGATCACACATGCATTCAATCTGGACTCTTGACATATAAAATGACCAAGTAAGTTCCTTTGACATTTCTGCTGTTTGCAATCAGCATCATTCATCATTCAGATGAGAAGCCTGCCGTGTAGGCAGTCCTGATGTGAGAACCCCTGCTCTACATCTATGGCTATGATGGAAGAAGTATTTTATTTTTGTCCATATGAGATGTGTCTGTGTCAGCAAGTGAGTCTCTTTGTCGTAATTAGTGCCATTCATCCCGTAGCTTTACAAGAGGACAACGGCTTTGCTTTTTTTTTTTCAGTGCTGTAGATCCATTGTTACATTGAGCTAAAGATTTAAAATTTTAAAAAGTAGAAGCTAAGGTATGGTGTGAAGGACTTCAGTGCAGTTCTGCTGCCGTGGGGTGCAGCTGTTATTGGCTTCTTTGTACGTTCCATGCACGTGTGTCCTCTATGTATTACACAAGCTTCTCCTTGCAAGAACACTTTGCTGAGCTGATGCAATACAAAGTAGAATTGCCAGTGATGCCAGCCTTTCTAAGACCCATGTTCATGTGATCCCAGCTGTATCGTGATTATTCTCTTCAAGAAAAAGTATCCACACTTGCCGAACATTGTGCACTCTACGCCACGCTTGCTAACACAAAAGTGTTGGAGTCTGGCTGAGCCTAGCTCGTCAGAGCCTAGGCTCTGACCCCAATATGTCTGCTAACACAGCCACCCACGCACCTGTCGGTAAAGTCATTGCTTCTTTGCCCTGTCGCCAGTGCCCATAAGGAGAGAATAGGTATGTATTTGCATCTTTCCAGGAAAAGTAACACTTACCCAGAGACTTATCCTATCTTTCTCTCGGCAGCATGCCCCTCTGTACACAAACTGTTGATGCTTTCTGTGTGGTTACACCGCCAGGAAGAGAGAGTCAGCTGCTTAGATCCGCGGATTGCTCCGCCCACCGTCCATTGGCAAACACAGCACTCCTTTCCCATCTTGCTAATGGTAACCCATTCTTAGAGGCTTTGAGTCAGTGGTGAAAAGAAGCTTATGAGTCTTATTGATTTTTTTCCCCCACAGTGGCAGGGCCCTGTCTCTAGGGCATAATAATTCTGGAGATTTCCTAGGCCTCTAGTGTTTATGTAAGATGATTGTTCCTTTATTCCTGCTCTGAAGAGCAACATTATCCCCACTAAGAGCCCATAAGAAATTAAGCATATCTACACTGTAGCTTCGAGGGGAAGCAGAAAGGTTTGCACCGAACCCAATTAGAAATGACTTGACGCTTCTCCTGAGATGATGTAACTATCTCAAATGCGTAACAATTACCTGCATCTCCTGCACAGACAACAGTCAAAGTCATCCCAGTCACATGGCCTTCACCCAGTCTGGAGAGAGTGTGCATGTGACTACAAGGGGGGGTTCCCTGGTCCTTTGGGCAGGGTAGCTTACCCGACTGTGCAAGACTGTAGTGTCGTTCAGAGATGTGCATTCCCGGTATAAACTTACTCTCAGTATCTCCCTCAGTTTTGATGAAATCAAAATTAAAACCAGAAATCAGAAACGAACCAACACATACACATTTGTAGTTTACTGAGTTTTGACAAGAGTGCCAGAACACTCAACAACAAAAGGATAGTTACTTCAATAAATAGAGCTGGGAACCTCGATAATTATTCACACATAAAACTGAAACCTTATTATCATCACTATATTAAAAATGTCAGCTCAAAACTGATTAAAGGCTTTACAGACCAGAAACCATCATCTTCTACAAGAAAATATGAAGACAAATTATGTGACGTTAGTCTGGGCAATTCGGTGTTTTGCTCTCTTTTGTTTGGTCGTTTTTGCTTGTTTGTTGAAAGTTAGTTCCTAAAGTGTAACAACTAAGAGAAAACTAAGCAAATGGAATTGCATCAGAATAAAAAGCTTCTATTCAGGAAAGGGAACACAGAGTGAAGACTGGGAGGAAGGATTTCTAAACTATGCATTATGTTAATAGCCAAAATATACAATGTACCAGAGCAAGTCAACAGCAATGTGTTTTCAGCATTCTGATGCTGTAACAAAGACAATCCGATGAGAAAGGGAAGAGATCATATAGCTCCAGTTTTTAGAGGTTTTAGTCCATGATTAGCTGGCCCTGTTGCCTGGACTTGGGGTCAACAGCACACCCTAGCTGTAGTGTGTGGCAGAGCAAAAATTTCTCACCTCAGGGGTAGTATACAAAATTAGGAGGGAATGGGTGTGCCCCACAAGCTCTGGTGGGCAAGACTTTGATGCTATACAACTCCCATCAAGTGCCTCCTCCAGGTTTCACTGCCTCTCAGTAGTGCTGACCTGGAGACCAAGCCTCTGACTCCATGCCTTTCGGGGCATTCAAGATCTAAACTGTAGCAGCAAGAAAAAAAATCAGCTTAATTAAAACAGGCAGGACTCTCAGTAGAAGCTTTTCAGAAGAAGATGCACAAATGACCAGGAGATTAAAAAAAAAAACTATGGCAAGAGCCAAGAACTAAGGGAATGTCGATGAAAACTACAAGGAGTTACTGTCTCCCACCTGCCAGAGGGTGAAGATCTAGAAAACCCGCTTCCATTTAACCAGGTTGCAAAGTATTTCCATCATCATGGAAAACCCCCAAGAAACAGAACAGATCTGCCCAGACCCAGTGGTCCCACATCTTAGCATCTACCTAAAAGGCTTAAAGTCTGTTTACCGGAGAGATTTCTTGACTCTCACGTTCATCCTGGCACCACTCATAACAGCAAAGTTAATCAATCAAACTCAGTGCCCTAACGCTTAAATGGATAAAAACAATATGGCAGTTATATACACAGGATTTGTATACACAGGATTTGTAATTTGTGACGATATGGAGAGCTGCAGAGAAGAGTATCCTAATAGAAATAAGCCAGGCGCATACCATGCGTTCTCACTTATATATAGAATCTCAAACAAATACACAAAGCAGAGAGTAGAGCGGTGTTCTCCAGAGACTGGGTGTGGGGAGAAAGAGCGGGTGATGGTCACAGTAGAAAATGGTAGGTAGACTGAGTTGGCTTCTAAAATATTCACCATGCTGGGCAGTGGTGGCACACACCTTTGATCCCAGCACTCAGGAGACAGAGGCAGGCAGATCTCTGTGAGTTAGAGGCCAGTCTGGTCTACAAGAGCTAGTTCCAGGACAAGAACCAAAGCACAGAGAAACCCTGTCTCAAAAAAACCCCCAAAATTAAAATATTGACCATACAGAGTGGAGGATATACTGAATGATGGCATAAGGGAATTCTGAAATTGCTGAAAGTAAATTTCAACTGTTATAAAAAATGTTAAATAGGTGAGGTTATAAATGTTAACATATATTAACTAGTTTAATATATTTAATTATTCCACATGAGTAAACATAACATCACTTATTCCCTCACTTATGTGTGCTAAAAACAATACACATTTTGTGTGTATGCGGTGAAACTTCACATAATGACTCTGCATATGGAGTCCAGGGGAAAACATTGAGTATATGTTCCTTAGATATTGCCTGCTTTTTTTAAGAGAGAGAGGGGGGTCTCTTACTGGCTTGGACCACTCTAGCCAGACTAGGCTAGCTAGCTAGCAAGCTTGAGGGATATGCCTGTCTCCACTACCCCAGTGCTGGGATTACAAGAACATTCCATCAGGCCTCAGGGATCTGTCTGTCTGCACTACTCCATTGTTGGGATTACAAGAACATGTCATCAAGCCTGAATTTTTAAATGTGGATTCCGAGGATTGAACTCAGGCTCCTGCAAGTACTTTGCCAGCTGAGATATCTCCGTGTCCCCTCCATGCAATTGTAAAAATAGAAAGTGAATCTTCTAATCTACCTTTTAATGACAATAATTCCTAAGTGTAAGACTATATTAAAATGTTTATAGTTTTTAAAAAAAGTAAAATAGAGATTTTGTAAACTATAAAATTGATTATAAAAGAATTGTCTTATATTGTTGTATGCCACATGCAATAAATCCTATAACAACAATACTTCACAAAATTATATGCATATGGGTATATTAATAGAGAAAATGATTGAAATGATCACATCTTAAGCATGGTCATCTCTGAGTGGAAGATTTTTATTCATTTCTATATTTGCTTTTATATTTCTGTGTATTGTGTGACTTTTAACATATAATATTGATAAGATTTTAAAGCTATTTTGTTTGTTTATGGAAGGAAGAGATCCCCTAATTCACAAGGGTGCTGTGGAATAGAATATCTGTTTAACTATGTAAAGATGTATTGCTCTTGTTTATGTTGCACTTGTTTAACTATATAAAGATGTGTTGCTTAGCCGGCTGGTGGTGGTGCATGCCTTTAATCCCAGCACTTGGGAGGCAGAGGCAGGAAGATCTCTGTGAGTTCGAGGCCAGCCTGGTCTACAAGAGCTAGTTCCAGGATAGGCTCCAAAGCTACAGAAAAACCCTGTCTCGAAAACCAAAAGAGAGATGGGGGGGGGGGAGAAGAAAGAAAGAAAGAAAGAAAGAAAGAAAGAAAGAAAGAAAGAAAGAAAGAAAGAAAAGATGTGTTGCTGTTTTACCTTGCCTGCCTAAGGCACCTGATTGGTCTAAAATACCTGAACAGCCAATGGCTGGGCAGAGGAGAGATAGGTGGAGCTGGCAGGCAGAAGGAGCCAGTCAGCCAGTCATGGAGGATGCAGGAAAGCAGGGTGGGCAGTATGTAGATAAGATAAACGAGCCTTGAGGTGGCACATAGATGACTAGAAATGGATTGATTAAAGTCAATTTAAAAAAAAGCTGGCTAGAAACAAGCCTAACCTAAGACCAAGCAGTCATAGTTAATAATAAGTCTCTGTCGTGATTTGGGGGCTGGTGGTCCAAGAAAGCCTTCTACATAAGGGTCAGCATGCCACTTTGCAAACCCCCTGGGGAATGTCAGGACTACCCAAAGGCTTGGTGCACTGTGCTGTGCTATAGTGGCATGAGATGGGATAAACTTATCTGCAAGTGCTTTAGGAGGCAGGACTTGCCCATACTAATCAGAACTCACAAAGGGAGATGTTAATGCCCAAGCACGACTATTTCAGTTTAATCTTGTGAAAGAACTATAACGGTCCGCTGGAATATTATCACATTCTCTTGCAAATCACAGAGCCAATTTGAGTAAAGCAATTACAGACTCACAGAAGGTCAGCACTGAAGCGAGTTTAGATATACTGGCTCAGCCCTGCCATATTATAGATGGGGACACTGCGCCCCAGCAGTGGGGAGAAATTAAAAACTGTGTGTGTGTGTGTGTGTGTGTGTGTGTGTGTGTATGTGAGTATCTCAGTTAGGATTTCTATTGCTGTGAAGAGAAATCATGACCATGACCACTCTTATAAAGGAAAAAGGTAGCTCATTTGCAGTTTCAGAGGTTTAGTCCTAGCCTGAGAACTTGGAACCAGGACAACATCTCAGAGTCATCAAACAGCATGAGAATAAATTTTGTTGTTGTTATACTTGTTTGTTTTGTTTTGTGAGACTGGGTTTCTCTGTAGCTTTACAGCCTGTCCTGGAACTAGCTCTTGTAGACCAGACTGGCCTTGAACTCACAGAGATCCTCCTGCTTCTGCCTCCCATGTGCTGGGATTAAAGCATGTGCCACCACTGCCTGGCGAGAATAAATTTTAATCTGAGAAACAGTTATCTCTGAGAAAGCCCCATTGGTGGATGGAACAGACCTTAGAGGATCAGTTTTCTTGCACCTCCCTCACCCCTACACTGCAAAGCGAAAGAGGTGGGCTCCCTCATCTACTCAGGAGGCACAGTCATGGGTAGGGGAAGCAGGGTAGGCTCAGGGGTCAAAGATCTGCTATGAACTCTGACTGCTAATCTTGCCTGAATCCAGAAGCATACACAATTTCCCATAGCATCTACTCACCTAGTCATCAAGTATGAAATACTAATACAGTGTAGCTCATGGGGATTAGCGAGAGCCACGTGAGATGCAGCCAGGTGTCACTTAGCTCCCAGGTGCTTGTGTGACTATCACCTGTCTGCCATGATAATCACCGTGGCCCAGAATCACACAAGAGGGAGCTGGTCTCACCGCACCACAGGGGTTTTCTCTTCTTAGGGCATGAGATAGAAGACTTTTTCAGTAGAATGTGTAGACATCCTGCCTTGTGGCGCCTCAGCACCCGATGGGTCGTCCAGCTGATGAACCAGCGTGGCTGTCATCAGCTCTCCTGTCCTTGAGCCTCTCTTTTTCTGACCCAGGAAGCCCTGGTCCTTTCCAACTGGCCTGCTCTATCCCAGCAAGGTTCCTGCCTGGAAATGGTGAGGAGGAAAGGCTGGCCACGGGCATGGTCTGGATGGGGAGAGAAATTTATTACCAAACGGCTGCTTTGTGAACACCAGCAGGTGGGGGGCCAGAGCAGATGCTACCGCTTGCAGCAGCTCTGCCTGTGGGCGGCGTGTTCTGCTTGGAGGTGGCAGCTGAGAGCTGGCTGCACACCTCTGTGCTGGACAGCACCGCCGACATCTAATTAAGATCCTCACCATGGTACTCCTTCTTGTCCTCTGCTGCCCCGTCTCCCGCGTCCCAGTGTTCCAGCAAATGAGAACATTGGCTCCTGCGTGGGCCTGGCCTCACTGCCTTCAGAGAGCCTAATCCGTCTCTTTCTCCTTCTGACCAGAGCTTCCCTCAGCCATTCTGACACATTCTGGAAAGTTTTCCATCTGTCTCATAATTCAAGCTTCGATTCTTCCTCCAGGTGTCTCGACAGACCTGCTTACTGCAGGCTCCACCTCTCCCTCCGCAGCCCTCTTGGCGTATCTCTAAGAATTATTTGTATACACCCAGACTGCTACACTACTTGTTTGTAAACTCCTGGTTGGCCCGGGAGCGTCTTTTAAAGTAGATTTTTTTATGAGCATATATTCATTATACATGGGAATGGCTTTCATAAAGACATTTCATAAGGTGTATCGTGCATTGATACAGCATTGAGCATATTCTTGATGAAAACAAAAAGATTCCAATACATAGGGATAGGGACATCGGCTCAGTCTGGTCACTATAGATAGACAAATGCTTCTAAATGCTTCCATTCTATTTGTGCTTGCAGAGGCTGCAGACGGGAAAACCTGTATCCCTTTGTGAGATGACTACTACACGCCGTGACTTATTAGTTAGGGGAACTGTCAGAAGCAAAATGAACTCCCTTGGCCTTCGAAAAGAGACCTACAGAGAAACAGCACAGCCGTTGCTTTCTCCTCCCCTTCACCTGCTATCCTGGGATTTAGCATCCACAAGCTTTGCAGTAAATCACAGCATTTAAAGCAAACAGAAAATTCTTTCCTTTGTGCCTGATCTTGCATGGAAATTTGCTACTCAATAAAAAAGATTAGTATTCCTTTAAGACATGCCCCTAGAACAGTGGTTTTCAACCTATGGGTTGCGACCCCTTTAACAAACTTCTACCTCCAAAAAATATTTACACTACAATTTGTAACAGTAGCAAAATTAAAGTTATAAAGTAACAATGAAAATAATTTTATGCTTGGGGTCACTACAACATGAGGAACTGTATTAAGGGTTGCAGCTTTAGGAAGTGAAGCACGATTAATGAAAACTCAGAGAGAGAAACTGGGGTTCAACCTGAAGATCTGAAAAGCAAAGCAGTCAGCCACTGGCTCTTACCTTGACCTCAGTTGGAAATGGCGATCCTGCCTCTAGGAATCTCAGAATGAGACTGTGTCTGAGAGTTGTCTCCTCCTGTTTTACAATCCTCTGTAGTTCTGGGATTAAAGGAATGCACCACACGGTTTCTATGGCAACTAGTCAGGCTACTGGGATTAAAGGTGTGTGTTACTACTACCTGGTCTGTAAGGCTGACCAGTGGGGCTGTCTTACTCTCTGATCTTCAGCAAGCTTTATTTATTAAAATACAAATGAAATGTCACTACAAAGAAGGTTGAGAACCACTGCCTTAGAACAAAGCTTGTAGGGCTTTCCAAACAGCACAAAAATAAACTAAATAACTTTTCCTTGAGGGACAGAAGAGGTAGTTCAGCAGTTAAGAGTACTGCTGCGGACCGGAGTTTGATTTCCAGCACCCACATGGCAGCTCATAACCATCTGTCAATCCAGCCCCAGGGGATGATGATGCCCCCTTCTGGCACCAAATGACACAGTGCACAGCCACAAATGCCAGCAAAAGACCCATATACAGAAAATAAATTAGAATGGAAAAAATGTAAAAAGAACGAAACAGTCACAACAACAAAAGAACTTGAGACTAGCCCTTCTCAGAGGAAATGGCAGTCTGTTTTCTTAGCTTCATCTCAATTCAAAACGACTGCATTTTCCCTTCCCCTCCCACGCTTCTAGCAGAGAACAGGTGTATGATGAGCAGCCAGTTAGCAGAGAACAAAAGTAAAGAAAGGGGAATGAGACTGAAAAATACTGACAAAGCCAGAGACTGAGTCTCCAAAAAACACTTACAAAGCTAAAACTTGGGTGGGATCAATGCAGACGGGGGAGGGGGCGTGTTAAAATGGCCTCGGATACACGGAGGCAACACTGTAACCAAAGCATCAACCAGCAGGTGCCATAGCACCAACAACACAGCTGCTGACTTCTCTGTCTGTGTGTATACACGTGTGTAATTCTGCCCGTGAATCCAGGGCCTATGCCTTGTAGGCAAGCACTCTCCCACTGAGTTACATTCTCAGCCTCTAAAAATAATAAAGCCCTTGGAATAATTTCCCCCAGTACAGTAGAAAGGTGAGGTGAAGCAAATCATTTTCTAAATAAATAATATGTCAGCAAATCTGACTCAAAGGTAGAAAATACAAAACCACGCAAAACCAGATAGACTTAAAAATACTAAAAAAAAAAAAAAAAAAAAAAACTAAGGTTAAAAAAAATCTTCCCTCAACATCAGGAAAATATTGATAATAGTTTTTTAGGTAATGTCTTAGGCACTGAATAAATGAGTAAATCTCTGTTAGGAAAACTATATTGTAAATAGAAATAAATTATTACATACCCCAAAACACATGCTATGTGGCTGATATGACTTTTGGTATCAAAATCAGGTTAGGATGGTAAAAGAATGAAAATAACATGCAGGCCACTTGTATGTTCACTGAGAAAAACTTAACATTACTAAATAATTCAAATGCTAAAAACAATTTACTGGGAATATTTGCACCCACCTGAGTTTATAGAAACTCATTATAGAAAAATACAGGTATGGGCTAGATTTTGATCAATTTTATCTTTATGTTTTATTATTAGGTTATTAGCTTCTCACAAAAGAGCACAGTGTCTACACACACACACACAATCTCCACATTGAGACCCTCAGTGGTGGGCTGTTCCGGAATGTCATTCATTCAGTTAGCAAAGTGTCTGCCTCTGTGTGTTGTTTTGTTAGACAATTGCTTCCCCAGGGCCCGCCTGCTGAAGAGCTGTTGAAACTGTTTTCCTAATCAAAAAGTATTACATAAACACTAGCCATTATTATTAAAGATTCCACAGACAAGAGGAGCCAGAAAGGAACATTTTGAACTGAACACAGCTCCCAAAAGGGCATTGCCCTACATCTTGGCAAGGCCTTGTGCACATGATAGGCTTGGGTCCCTCCCAGTTCAGTCCCCGTTAGAAGAGCCCTCTCTTGTCACTTTAATGTTTGCACTGTGTGCGTCCCCAAACACTGACGAGTGCAGGGAGCTCTGGCTGGGATTTTTCTTTACCCCTGGCCTGGGCATGAGCTTCTAACTGGACACCAGACACTGGACACTGCAGCTTCTAACTATTTGTGTGCAGAGGTCCCACCTCACATGGAGCTCGGGATAATAAATTCTAGGTTTTAAAACGTAAGTGTATATATTTATAAAACATGACATGTAACAGTGCAAACAAGCCCAGATGCTGTGCTGGGATTTTCTGATTTGTTTCTCAAGGCTAGTCTTCAGATTGCTCGTTGAAACTTCTGTATAGTAAAATATTAACTTTCTCAGAAAGTAGGAGTCTCTATCATAGCAAACACCTGAGTGTACTTCACTGAAAAATTCACAAGGCTTTTCCTGCGCACTCGTTTAAGCAGCCATTGTGAAGCACAGCTGCTCATCTCAGCGTGCTCTAAATGGAGGACAGCCCTGGAAAGGGGTCCACGCAGGCTGCCTCTGACGACATGACCGTGAGCATACCCCCTCGATGTCTAATCACCACGGACTAAAACGGCCAAGGACAGAGTCTGGAATCAGCCTCAACTCTGATAAGGAGCAAGTTGCCAGCTTTCTCAGCCTTACCTCCAAGTCCCCATTGCTCCAAAATAAAGGACAAAAACGTAGCACAACATTGACATGGTCTGTTCCTCCTGCCCGACCAAGCGCACACAAAGCTACCCAGTTGCAGGGTTTATGTCCTTCATGCTGACAGCGGTAACTTCTACTGCTTTGCCTGTATTTCACTGAACCCCAACTGCAAAGATCTGTCTCCCTCAAGCTTAAGCACTCTAAAATGTCCTTATTAAAAGTATAGGGAATATTTGGAATATGAATTCACAAAACTGAGTATGAATTAAAAATTAATAAACATTAACAAAAATATTGGAGTATGTGAAGTTGGTATTTTGGTTCATATAATATTATGATAGGTAACAACACTACTCAAGAGATTAACAGTTAGAATTTATGGTTTGCTATTTTCTGAGTTTGTTCACAACTACAGGGCCTACACTATGAGCAGAGCAGACACAGGCAGCTTAGTGACCTAGACTATAGATTTGAATGCAAACTTTATTCTATTCAAATCCTAGAAAACTGTATTAAAGCCACAAGGCTACCAGGAACCATGTTAATAAATTCAATTTGGGTCATAGATAACTGAATTTGTTCTGTAGTTTCTGGCCCATGAGAAAATACACGTTCCTAGTGTGTTGCACACCTGTAATCTCAGCCCTCGGGAGGCAAAGACGGGAAGACGGGGCATTTGAAGGCAACAAACAACAGGGCTACAGTGTAAGGGTGTGAAACGCACCACACCTGTGTGCATGCACGCACACTCTTTTTGCACCTGTGTGTATCTTTGTGGTCTAATCTGCAGACATTCTTGTTTTTGGTCTTCTCTCCAGTCCCTGGGGGCAGGGACATCTGTAGCGTGTGCTTCTATTGTTCACTCTGAACAACCATTTTTGCAAAGGTTCTCACGTATTCAGCTGGGAATTTCGAGTATGGGCTCATAACGCCATCTTTGGGAGCTAAACACGGAAAGATGAGTAAGTGCAGTTTTCCAAAGCAGGTTGTGATTAAAATGACAGAACATGCCATCTGCCATCGAAGAGAGGACTGGCTTTTGGTGCTGCCTCCTCTAAGTGTAGCTGTTTAAAGCGCACCTCTCTGCTAACCTGTCGCTCTCGTCCCTGCCACACTCCCCAGATGGCTTCTCTTTTGTATGGTTAAACTAACAGGGAAAAGGAACATTGTAGTAGGAAGCTGCTTGTTTGTTTTCCTGGCTGCCCAGAGTCCTGAAATAATCACACAGAAACTGTATTAATTAAATCACTGCTTGGCCAATTAAGCATATCGCTAGCTAGCTTTTACATCTAGAATTAACCCATTTCCAGTATTTTATATTTTACCAAGAGGTTTGTGGCCTACCGGCAAGGTTCCAACATGTCTGTTTCCAGCAGTGGCCCCATGGCTTCTCCTTGACTCTGACTCCTTTCTCCCAGTCTACTTTCCCCCACCTAGCCAAGTTCCGCCCTGCTATAGGTCCAAACCAGTTTCTTTAGTCATTAATGGTAATCACAGACACAGAGGGGAATCCCACATGAGAACACTTTATTTCTACTGGTGACCAAGTCAGAGTTGCAACAGTGGAGTATGAAACAAATCCAGTCCTCTGCTGTGCCTATTTCAATTGTGTGGGCACTGGTTAGGGCCGAGTCTCATGGAGACAGAGTGCACATGGGAGAAATCAATAATCTGATCAGGAAACAGGGGTGAGGGTGTGTGACTCACCTTGGCAGGTGCCCAGTACTGACCCATCCTAGTGACTTTGAGGAGGGCCAGGAGCAGTGCTTAGAGACCAGAAGACATGTAGTCAAGACAATAATGCCTTACAGAGCCAATGGGCCGTTCGTTACACAGCTGATGTACAAGCTACATCACCTAAGTAATTTAGCAGAGCTGGCCTCAATAACCAGGGAGAAGTCTTTCTTCACACTGCTTTTGGATAAATCCTACATAGTATTTTAAGTTTGCTTATTCTTGGAAAAGGAACAACTGGTCCAGACTGGCACTTAGAAACAGACGCAGTACATGAACCGCTGTCGCCTCTGCTCTTTGTTGAAAACTCCGTTTCCTGAATTTACTTGGTATATTAGAGGTTCTTTAGAGAAACAGAACTAATCACACACACACACACACACACACGAGAAACAACTTACTAAGTCAGTCTACATTAAAGTAACAGCTGAGTTATACCTGAGAGGACAATAACCCTGTAGCGGCTTGTTCCTTGAAGTTGGAGTTGTCCCACAGCAGCAGAAGGACAGCCTGGCAGTTTCTCAGTCCACAAGACTGGGTGCATCTGCAGTCTCCATCAGGCACCAAAAACCTGGGGGGTCCCTGGAGAGTCACTGATCCTGAGTCTGGACACGCAGGCTCTGACATCAGTGAAGGGCTCACTGCAGCAACAGGCCAAATCAACTCAGAATGAAGAGGAGGGCCAAGCTGGACTGCCAAAAGGTACAGCCCATACTTGGGTGGATGTTGGGCATCAATCAGTTCTGGAGCGGGGCCAACTCAGGTGATCCTAATTTGCATTGAGCTGCCACTGAAACCAACTGTAATGCTTTGGTTTTATTTAGTTTTATTAGCACAGATCGTCAGCATCATTACCTCAGGTAAAGTCTGTGTAGCCCAGGCTGGCCCGAAACTCACTATGTAGTCCAAGATGGCTTTGCACTCATGGGCCTCCCAGAGCTAGAATTACAGCTGTGTACCAGCATGCTCCACTTAGCACAGATTGGTTTTGAATGTTTTCTTTCAGGCCTCTCACTGTGGAAAAGCTGAAGGAATGAGCCCTGGAAGCCAGGACACTCTGCTTCTGCCCTACAGAGCCTCCCTTGGGGAGCACTGTACTACAGATGTCCTTTGCCCTGATTTTCTCCCCTTGGTTTGGAGACACTTGTTTTGGGAGTTAACAATCCTTAGGTGAGGAAGTGGTTGCCCCCAAGAGCCAGTGTCAGGCTACGGAGATAGCTCAGTGGGTAATGGCACTTGTCACCAAACCTGAGTTCATAACCCATATGCCGGAAGTGGAGAACAGAGTCCTGCAAGCTGTTCTCTGAGCTCCATGTATACACCTGCATGCTTGTGAGGGTGCGCGCGCACACACACACACACACACACACACCTTGAAGGAAGCAGTACAGTGGACCCTTGCCTACTGTCTTCTTAGACTTTTAATAAAAACTCTCAAAGTCGAATAATGATTTGATGGGCAGAACTAGTTTTAATCTACTTCACTACAAAGGTATTAAGTGGGAAATAGAGGCTGAGGACTAAAAGACACTAAAAACACAACAAAAAACCCAATTTGCTTTATTTAATATCTCAAAATCACAATATCCAAACACTTACTATGGGGATGGTGGTTTCTTTTTAAAGACATCATTCCTTTGTTTTTCTGACTGAATGAGATGTCTTGACCTACGTGGATGACCCTCTCTGACTGAATGAGATGTCTTGACCTACGTGGATGACCTTGTTCCTACATCCAGCTCCGGTGTCCTGAGATGACAGGAGAGTGCCACCATGCACTCCACTTCACTGCTGCAGGGGAAGAAACCCAGTGGTTTATATCTGCTAGGCAGGCGCCAGTCAAATGAACTATGGCCCCTGGCCCCAAGCTCATCTTTGGATTACCCTCCCGTGTCAGAGCTCATGTTTGGAGTCTTTCTTCTTTAACCTTCATCTAGCCTCAGTCCTGCAGGGTTAAGTACTCCACTGATGGAGGAAGGTCATTGGTTAAAAAATAAAGAAACTGCCTTGGCCCATTTTATTGGTTAGAACATAGGTGGGTGGAGTAAACAGAACAGAATGCTGGGAGGAAGAGGAAGTGAGCTCAGACTTGACAGCTCTGCTCCCTGGAGCAGAGGCCATGCTCCCCTCTCCCAGGCAGACGTATGTGATGAAGCAAGCCGCCAGGTTAGACATGCTGAATCTTTCCCGGTAAGACCGGTGCTACACAGTTTATTAGAGATGGGTTGATCGGGATATCAGAATTAGCCAGTAAGGGCTAGAGCTAATGGGCCAAACAGTGTTTAAATGAATACAATTTGTGTGTTGTTATTTCGGGGCATAAGCTAGCCAGGTGACCAGGAGCTGGGGCGGCAGGAATGCAACCCGCAGCTCTTACTACACTCCATGGCCTGTATAGAAATGCCTTCGTCTTTGTCCAACCCTGTCCATTTGTAGACACCTTAAGGGAGGCTTCTGGAACAGGGTTTCTTCATGTTCCACCCACTTAAGCTTTTCCACTAAAAAGCAAGCATTCTCCTGTGGCTCTTGAGGGTATATTTCCTTTTTTCAAAAGTTGTTTGCTGCTGCTGTTTTCCTGTGTGTGTGGCGTTGGGGAATCAAACCCAAGCAAGACCTTCTCCATGCTAGGTGAAGCTCTTCCTTGGAGCGCCAGCCCTGCAAGCACTTTGCAAAACAAAAGGCTATTGAAGAGCCAGACAACGATTGAAGGTTCATTTTTATTTCTCTAGATGATTAAAACTTTTCGAGTTTCAATCATTCTACTGAAATCACCTGGGTGTTGGTCTTGGAACATTCACTTCAGCGTTTCTGCCGTTGAGGTATTTTTTTCTTGCAGTATATAGTTTTTAGTACATATTCTTTCCTTTCAGTGATGACTGTCATGCCCTGGTAGACACTCCTCATTGTCTTCAGTGTTTACTGTTCCTTCTTTGACCTTCGAAATGTGTCCTTTTCACTTAATGAAGTTTGAGGTTTGCTCATTCTCATTTTCTTTCAAGTTTAAATTATCTAAACCATCCTGTTTGAGATATACTTCTCATACCATACAATGAGTACATAATCACAAATGTCAACTTTAAAAAAACCTTCCATTTTCCAGTGATCATAGTCCCTTTCCATCTCTATAAATATCCCTTCCTAGATATTTCATATAAAAGAAGCATAAATATGGCAACCTTTAAAAGCTGGATTTTTCCTGCATTCAGCGTGTTTTAATGCTCATCTAATATGCCATCTCTCCCTATGGTCATATGTTTCACTGTCTGTATATTATCATTTTCTTTATCAGTCCATTCACAGATGGATATTTGGCTTTGTGAGCAATGCTGGACTCGAGTTAGAGTCTCCGTTCCATGATGGGGATGGAAATGAAAAAGGGATTTTCAAGGGCTTGGGGAGCTGCTTCAACCAATAAGGTGCTTGTAGTGCAAGCATGAGGGTCTGCGTTCAGATGGCCAGCACTCATGTGAAATCTGGGCTTGTGGCATGTCCGCACCTCCGTGTTGGGAAAGCAAGGCAGGTGTGCCTGCGGCCTTGCTGTCCGCTCAGTGAAACCAAAGGCTCCCAGGGTCACACACAGACTTGGGCTCAACAAAAGCGAAACTACGGTGGTGAGTGATGCAGGAAGACACCCAAAGACGCTCTGGTCACTAGATACGCTTCTGTCAGACATGCCAACCCTCATATATACAACACGTGACTCCACCCCAATTGAAAATGTAAAGGAATTCTAACCAAGAAACAAAGATATTTTTGCATTTTAGATAATCACTCTTGCATTCTGGTTAGAGGTCTGCCCCGAGAGAAAATGACTTGACCTTATACTGAAGCTAAAAGACGAGGAGACTGGATGGGTTGAGAGTTCACATTCTTTTATAAACCACCAGCAATGATTCTAAACAGTGTGAACCACACAATCTGGTTCATTTGCCAAAGAGATCTGCGATATTAACAGTTTTGGCACCAAGTTGGTTTGGGACAAGTTTTCCCAGGCTTGAGAGGGCAGACCACAGAGAAGACAGCAGTTGGCCTGTATAAGGAACTTGAGTATGCATGCAAGAGCCTGTAGTGATAGCTACACAAAGCCTAAGCAACTTATCAGAGACAAACATGCTTCTTTATAAACCAATGGACAGTTCAGATCCAAAAGACTCCAATACCTTAAGGCATGCAACCTGTGGTTATGCTCTGTTACGTGGGGAAACAGATTACAGACCTTCAAAGTAGAGAGGCCACCTTGTGCATCTGGGTAGGTCTGTCCTAAATACAAGAGCTCTTTCAAAGCCACGGGTCTTCTCTGGCTGGGGAAAGAAAGCTATGGCAGGAAGAACTTAGAGTTTCAGTGTCTGAGCAGGACACTAGGCAGTGCTGGAAGCAGGCCGTGTGGAAAGCAGCAGGAATATATGCAGCTTCTAGAAGCAAACTGGCCGTGAAGGAAATGAGGGCGGTCCTACTGCTGCTGCAAGGAGCCCTGCAGACAGGGGGACAGATGCTCTGGTCACGTGTTAGTACTTGGAGGAGTTTGGGAGAACAAATGTCCTTGGAGCCTCTGGGGAAGAGCCCACCCTGGCTCACATCCTTTCTGGGCTTCTGCAGAGGACCCAGGTGAGTCACCCTGAATCAGGAAATGACACAAGCATGCAGTTTAAAGCCATTAAGCTTGTGGTGATCTTTTCTGGTAGCAGCAGTAAATTAAAACAAAAATGTGTTTGTTTTTTTTTTTTAAAAAAAAAAACGACATTCTTCATAGAAATAGACAACACAATCCTAACTCCATAAGGTACCCAAAGCACTGGTTACTTTTCTATTGCTGTGATAACACCATGCCCAGAAGCAGTTGATGGAGGGAAGGTTTACTTTGGCTTATGGTTGCAGAGGGCTGGAGTTCATCATGGCGGGAGGCATGACGGCTGCAGTAGGAAGCTGGGAGTTCAGCCTCAACCACAAGCACAAAATAGAGAATGAGCTGGAAATGGAGTGAGGCTATATACTCTCAAAGTCACCACCACCAGTGACATACTTCCTCCATCAAGGCCACACCCCCAATCCTCCCCAAATAGTGCCACCAACTGGGAACCAAGTGTTCAAATACCAGAGGTTCTAGGAGACATTTCTCATCCAAACCATCACACCCAAATAGCCAAGAGGACCTCAATACCTGACTCAACACTACACTGCAGCACTAGAGTAACACACCCAGCATGTTACTAGCACAAAAAAAGACACGTATGTAGCTGGGTCCTAACGTCTTCCTGGGGGGGGGGGTGAGAAGGCACAGCATGAGCGACACAGATGACAAGAGTCTGGTGAAAGGAATACAGCAGACTCATTTATTTAGCAACAGGGAAAACCTTATATACCCTCCCAGCGCCCCGGCATTCTGATCCATTGATGTCACATGGTTGCCCCTCACTGGCAAGGCATGAGGACCTCTGACAGTACCAGGCAGACTCCAGGTTGGCTCACTCTGCCTGGTAGGCTTTAAACTTCCTACCCACCAAGTCCCAGAAATAAACCCATGCAGCTACACACATCTGATTTACAACAGAGACACCAGAAACACACCCAAGAAAAAGACAGCGATTCTGGGGAAAGTAGACAGCTGCTGTAGAAAAACACACAAAATCAATTCTAAATAAACCAAAGGCTTTAATTTAACACTGAAAACACTGACAGTACAGGCAAGGGCTTCCTGAATAGGACTCCAATAGTTCAGAAAATGATAGCAAGAGTTGCCAAATGGAATGAAAAGATTCTGCACAGCAACCAAAACCATCAGTGGTGACAGTCAGGCATCCTACAAAATGGGAGAAAAACATTTCTGCCAGCTACTTCACTGACAGGGGATTAACATCTAGAACAGACAAAGAATTTTTTTTTTTAAATAAAAAGCACCTGAAAAATAAATTATCCACTCAACAAATGGGCAAAAACCACAATTTTTTTTTAAACTAATGTGCAAACCAATATGTGAGCAGAAATTATCTGCAGGGCTTCTGGCTTTTCTTTTGCTCTAAAGCACAAAAAAAGAGGAACAAAGAAGAGATCCAGCAGAGGGGAACTGGAACAGGAGTGGAGGACAAAGACGATTAGAAGAGATGGAACATCGAGGCACTCATGAAAGAAAGTTAATTGACAAAATACCAACGAATTACTGAAAGAAAAAAAAGAAGATGGCACACACCTCCCTCCAGGGGAAAGAGATGAGGGGTAACAAGGATCTGAAGTCCCTGTGAGCAGCACGGTTGCAGTTGAGCTGCTGGACTCCAGCCTCAGAAGAGGGAAGAGGAAGACACAGGGATAGGAATGGGTGTTCAAGCAGCCATTTGCCAGCAGAGATTACACATGCAGCGTGCTGGTGGTCCTTCGGGAAGTGCTAATGAGCTGGGCACTCATTCAGAGATGGTATCGACTTACAAAACCATTCATGGAAAACCAGGGACTCCTCCCAGCTCTGTCTGTATAAATACTGCTGCTGTGTGGATTAGGAGAGCAGCAGCCATTTATGCATCCAACGCGTCCTTCTGGAAAGCTCTTCATCCTCTGCTTGGTTCCAGGCTTGGAAGGATTTGAAGACTGCCCATACCAGAGTCAACAGGGCTCCCTGCTCATCTGCCAGTTGCTGGAGAAGCAGCCAGCCTGGAGAGGACCTCCGAGGACAGAATGTCCCTCCTCTTCCCGGCCGGTGTGGATGGCTGCAGAAGGATGAACGACTGTCCCAGGCCGTGGGCTGGATGCCACTCTCCAACCTTTGCCGACACCTTTGGTCTGGGCTTAGAAACAGTTGCTAGGGTTCTGGCAAGCTCTTTATACACCTAGTCCCAGGCTACAAGTGTGAAGGAAGCACTTCCAATATTTTTTATTGGTATCTTAAAACATTTTTAAAAATTATATTTATTTAGATTTGTGTGTGCACGGGCAGGGGTGCACTGCCACTCCGAGAACGTGGAGAATATCTTGCAGGCGTGCACTGCCACTCAGAGAACGTGGAGAATATCTTGCAGGAGTTAGTTTTCTTCTACCATCTGGGGCTTGGATATTGAACTCTACTGGTGTCTTTAAAATCTCCTTTAAACTTGGGCATGGGAGCACACACCTGTAATCCCAGCACCAGGAGGCGGAAGCAAAAAAATCACTGCAAGTTTCAGTCCATGCTGGGCTACATAGCAAATTTTAGCCCAGTCGAAGCTACTAAGTGAGACTCTGAAAAAATAAACAAGTAAGTAAATAAAATTCCCTTTAAGACAGCCACTCCATTTCAGTCATATGTCTAACACAGAGAATAAAAGTATGGGAGTATAATTTTATTCTACTCTGTACCAATGCCATGGACACCCACAGAACTAGATCACCAATAGTTACAGCATTACATGTTTTAAGAATAATAGTGACATACACCATCAATTCCTGAGTAAACAGTACAGTGTAAAATTTAATCTATATTGCTCAGAAGACATCTTGCAGCATAAAAAGTGATCAAAATGATTACTTACTTTATCATGTCATAAAATACAAGTGTTTATTGCAGAACAGTGATACAATTTCAGTGGTAAGGAAAACTTGCAGTTCATAACAAAGGCTCTTGTTTGTATGCGTCTGCTGCCATGATTGACGTTCCGGGTCAGGCATCAGTAGTAAAGGAAGTCATGGTACAAAATTAAACCAAGTTACCTATACTGAAGACACACGACTTCATTCCGGAAATGGAAGCCTGGTTAACCTTTCGTACATACAAAAATTCTTTTAAAAAATCCTAGGTGATCACAAATATAAACTAGTTGAATAAAAGACAATGGCAGCGTTTTATTATGCTGTGAATCCATGGATCTCATCATTGGAAAAGTTAAGATCGTGCAGCAACCTGAGGAACAGAAAGAGTATTGGGAAAAGTGCTTACAAAGAAAGCATGAGATCAAAGCTTCCTAACATACCTCCTCATCTTCTCAAGTCGTCTTTGTTTCTTAAAAATACAATGATCAAAGGCGTGAGCCACAGCACTCGGGAGGCAGAGGCAGGCGGATCTCTGTGAGTTCGAGACCAGCCTGGTCTACAAGAGCTAGTTCCAAGACAGGCTCCAAAGCCACAGAGAAACCCTGTCTTGTAAAACCAAAAAAAAAAAAAAATAAATAAATAAAATACAATGATCACATCAGAAACTTAACAATTCCTAACAGCACTGAGATCAAAGCTTGCTAACATACCTCCTCATCTTCTCAAGTCGTCTTTGTTTCTTAAAAACACAACGATCACATCAGAAACTTAACAATTCCTAAACAGCACTAGGTAGTTAATGAGTGTTCAAATTTTCACATTTAAATTTTCAGTGACTTGAGTCAAGATCCAGTTATAATTCGCTCATTGTAAATGGTGAACAAGGCTTTGGATACATCTGATCTCCACGGTCCTTCTTTCCCTTCTGCTCCTACCTCAGCACCGCGGACCCCCCCCCCCCCCCAGTCTACTCTGCTGCACCCCATGACACTCTTAAATAGCCCGGCCCTGGGTCCTCTTATTCCTCACACCTGACAAATGGATGGAGTCTAGGACTTCCTCACAGACAGGTTTACTTCTCTTCGGCTACTCATTCAGAGTGTTGTTCCTCTAAGAGGCACACAGCACATGGCTACCTCTCTTATTAGATGCTAAGAACCCCTGGGCGCCTAGGAATTGCTCGGATTGGTGAGATTCTATTTCCACCATTCTTTCCTCACTGACCACCTGAAGGACTCTATGAAGAAAACCTGCTCTGGCTATGTGGCTGCCCAGCAGCATGCGTACACACTGTCACAGAGAAAAAGGCAGAATAAAGGAACCCAGTGCATACAGAAAAGGCAGAATAAAGGAACCCAGTGCATACAGAAAAGGCAGAATAAAGGAACCCAGTGCATACAGAAAAGGCAGAATAAAGCTTTGCTTTCCTCCCTTTCCTCACCAGTTTTCAGAGTGAGGAGCAGAAAACAGACTGCTGAAATACCCTTCAGCTTGGGAAATCATACAAACAGAGACTGAGACCATAGAAGTGGCTGCTTAAAATACTGCCGAAAATAATCATTATTTATTCAGCACTTCTGTTCAGAGCAGGAATACCCACAGGAAGGCCATGTGGCACAGGGTTAGGGCACAGAGGTCAAGCTGTTCGCTCGGGGAGCCCACTCTACTTTCTAGACTGTATACTGTCACCCCCAGGCAAGGGCTTCCCTGTAACCAGTCTACTCTTTCGATGCCTTTAACACGCTTTCTCTGCTTTCTGACGGCAGGTGTTTTCAGGTGCTGTGAATGGCAATGAGAAGCGGATGTTCTTTTTGTTTTGGTCTGTCTTTTGAGATAGGGTCTCCTTAAATAGCTCAGTCTGTCCTGGCCTCCAGAACACTGGGATTACAGGCGTGTACACCATGCCAGCTCTGACTGCTGTTAGCCACCATGTGTGATATAGGTCCTTTATGACCACGTGATTCTGGTCTCCTCAAAACACACACCCCTAGGTGACAGCACCTGACTCCAAGTTGTATTTCAGCCACATCTGTCTCACTCTGGACAGTGTGAGCCTCTGAAGTTGAATCTACTTATCCATGTCTTCAATGCAAGGTAGTGAGTGTATCAAAGCATCGTTGTTTGTGTTTTGTTTTTTAAACTGCGGGCTTCTAACCCTTTATTATACAAATTGCCAGGTGCTCATGAGATGCAATGAGATGCAGGGGGTAAGCTTGGGATACAGCTAGTCATCCAGTTAGTATTGAGGGGCCTGGTTCTAGGTCTGCCCATGAGCACCAAAGTCTGCAGGATCTTACAACCATCATATAAAATGGCAGTGTATTTGTGTTGTATGTATCCCAAGATACTTTAAATTATCTCTAGATTAGTACAGTAAATAAAAAAAATGCAAACGCTGCGTAGCTATGCTGTGCTGCCCAGGGGCTGATGACAGCAGCTGTGCAGTCATCACAGGTTCAGTACCAGCACAATGTTAGAGGATTTCTAGTCCACGGCTTGAAGTGGAGCTGGAGGAGACGGAGAATGACTTTCGTGCAGCACGTAGCAGACAAGAGATTAACTCTGGAGGCCCGAGGAAAGGATGGCAGGGAAATTTAGTTTACAGAACAACAAAACCATGATAAAGTAAGAGCCTCTTGCCACTGTTGATATGAAAGCCGCATTAGCTCAGCATGAAGGTGCACACTTTAATCCCACACCCAGAAGGCACAGGCAGAGGCACAGCCAGGCATAGTTCTGAGTTTGAGGTCAGTCAGGGCTACATGCTGAGACCTGGTCTCAAAAAGAAAGACAGACACAATCCATTAAGATGGCAAGGACAAGAAATCAGGGAAATGAGTCTGAACAGAAAGTCACAAAGGAGATGTCATGAAATGCAAATGCTGATCGGGGCATGTCACCTTGACAGGCAGCTTGTGTAGCTTGCTCAGGGTAGGTAATCTCAGGGCACCATGGGGCATGGTTAAGAGACCTGCTGAGCCCCCTACATAAACCAGTTCGGCATAGCAGGATTAGTGTTGAGGCAGTTTAGAAAAGAGCTGTAGAGATTACAGTTGCCTTATAGCATTTAGAAACACACAGCCACGACAACCTACTCTGTAATGCGCACATCGAGCGGCTCCAGTGTGCACAGGAGTGGCTATGATGTGCAGAAAGGAATGAATGAAAATGAAGAAGACTTGGCCCCAAGCTTGAGAGGCCGATCGTGGGCAAGGGGTGGAGGTGTGCAGTATGGGTGTGCAGCTCCCTCTGCAGTCAGTCTGAAGTGTCCATCACCTAAGGATGGGTGTGCAGCTCCCTCTGCAGTCAGTCTGAAGTGTCCATCACCTAATGGTATCATTGCAGCTTACACAGTGCTCGGAGACACCGGGGCCAGCACTGTAGTGCAGCGAGGGTGCAGCACTGAGCCCTGTGTCCTACAAAAGCAAATGCTTCCTAAAATTTGGAGTCAGAAGATTTTATAAATACATTTTACAATAAAATAAGACTCAGACTATCTAGAAAATTTTATGTTTATACAAAACAAATTTAAGGAGTCAGAAATTAAAATAGAAAAATCCAGCACTGGGGGCATCTAACCACCTATTTTCAAGTGTGATTTTAGAATTAGATCATCTAAGGTGGTTTTCATTGTGTCGTCTAGCTACGGGTCTTGCTTACTTATGCCGTACAATCTAGCACCTTCACTTGGCCTTGCTGCCTGGATGGGATCACTGTATTTTATTCACCAACTCTAGACAGCTGCAGGGAATAAAGACAGAGCCACACTGAAATGAAAATGGCTTACTCATAATTACTTACATTAAAGTGGGCAGAAGGGGAGATAGAGCCCAATGTCCCGAATGAGACTGTGGCACTGATCTCGTGACAGATCATACTGACAGCTGTGGGCAGAGGACACTAACTGTGGCTAAGTATCACTTTTCTAGTTCATACTGACAGCTGTGGGCAGGGGACACTGTTGGCTGAATATCACTTTTCTAGCTGTATCTGACACTAAGCACAATCCAGGCCCCAATCCGCTCCTAGTATGTGGACTGAAAAACCACTATTTTCATAGCTACCACAGACTTTACAGTATATGTCAGCACGGCAGGAAGAACCACAAGGCTTCCCTAGTGCTCTCTATGTGGGCTTCCATTTCAGACTCCTGGTGCCCGACTGCTGCTCACCTTATCCCCTCATCTGTAAATGCTGTTGGTCCACAGATGCAAAGGAAGACTCTGGAGTTTTCTAAACTTCTTTGTAAAAATTCAGAGAGAAGAGCTGGTGACACATGCCCCTGTTTGCCATTCCATTCTGGAGAAGGCGCTGAGAGAACAAATTCAGTATCAAATCTAGAACAAGCAAAAAAAAAGAGTTTTCAAAGTCTGTATTTAAAACCTCTATTGTCAAAGTTCAGTAAGTCCCTTCCCAAAGGGCAGTGTAGCGAGACTGGATAGGCTCTACACCTGCATGTGAATGCGGATTCGTGAAGCATTGGCCTTGTTGTGGAGAGGGCAATCTAAGGATTAGCCTTGCTATGGGTGAGGGCAATCTAAGGATTAGCCTTGCTATGGGTGAGGGCAATCTAAGGATTAGCCTTGCTGTGGAGAGGGCAATCTAAGGATTAGCCTTGCTGTGGAGAGGGCAATCTAAGGATTAGCCTTGCTGTGGAGAGGGCAATCTAAGGATTAGCCTTGCTGTGGAGAGGGCAATCTAAGGATTAGCCTTGCTGTGGAGAAGGGTAATGATCTGCTTTTGGTTTTTGTTTCATTTCTTGAACTTACTAGCAAGAGACTTCCCTGGGATCTTAGAGTCTGTCACACCGCTAGTAATCATCTGTCCAACAGTCACTTTAATCCCCACTCAAATCTGCCCATGATTGCTCTGGACAATTGGATTAAAAAGCCTATTGACTTCTTGGACCTGGTGGTTCCATCTCCATCAGGCAGATGTAGTCTGGCTGCTCAGAGCCTAGCACTAACCCTGTGAGGGGTAGTCATTCACTCGGTTGTGTGAGCCAGAACCTCAGCATTCCTCTTGGGAGGCTCCCCTGCCACAGTCTGCATACACCCTATGAGCAGCCCTGGCTCCGGCCTCTCCATTTGGACTTCACAACGTGATACTGGCCACTCAGTCTTCCTTCTGTGATGCTCCTAAGAGCCCCACTCTGCTCTTAGCTCACGCTCATGTCCACCAGCAAGTGCTATACCCACTGCTCTTTCACTCTACGTACTGCAGAAACGGTGGCCTCTGCCCTTCCTTCATAGCCATTACTCCAGGTGGTAAGCATGTAGCCCGCAAGGGAACTTCTGTCCGCTATTCCACTGCCCGCCATTTCACCACTATTTCCCTGTCCGCTATTCCACTGTCCGCTATTCCACTGTCTACTTTGCCTTCAGACCCGAAACTCCACGAAAGCAGGGATCATGTCATCTTTAGTTACTGTATCCCTAGTGGCCAAAATATAGAAGTACTTAAACATTATGAAATCAGACACGTGGAAATTAGAGAGGGCTCAGAGTTTAGGGAGCTAAAAGCTAGAAAACCAGAGTCCTGCCACACCTGCTGTGCCGCCATCTCGACAGACCCAGTTCACTGTGCTTCTTCACGGACCGCTAAGCATCAGCCTAAGCCCTGGGAAAAAAAGCTTTTTGGATGAGAGGAGCAAAAAACCGAATGTGAGAATAGACTGTGGCTGACAGTGCTGCCTTAATGCCGCTGTCACAGCTGGGTTAGACTCCCAAGAACTGACAGGCCAGGCACAGCAACAGCAGACAAGTAAGAGCACCAGGCAGAGACCAGGGAAGCAGCCTAGCCCTGCACACAGGCCCTGCCTCAAAGGCTTCCCAGGGCATTCACTGAACGTGGTGAGGAAACTTCCCCATCAATCACAATCTCCACACAGCTCAGATCAGGCTTCAGTTCTTAGCATCAAGGTTTCCACATAAGTCTACATAGCAATTCTAACCCACATTACGAAGAACTCCCTCCCCAAACACAGCGGTAAGCACACCCACTTGAAACCCCAATTCAAAAAGTTCAAACATCATAAACATTCTGAGTGCCAACATGACACTATCATGTTCTATCAGATTCTGGAGCACCTAGGATTTCAGATTAGACATCTAGTCAGTGAAGTCTATGCAAACACTGGGAAACTCTCAAGTTCTAAAACTGGAGGACTTCTGGTTCCATTTGGATTTGGGAAACTGAACTGGCCTCTTGTTTCACTAAAACACTGTTACTATCTTTTATCCAAACACCTTTTTGCCATAGTGAATTAAAAGCCAAAGATGGCTGGATTTCCAATGATTTTTTCACTACAATACAATTGCTAAATTGAGAGTAAATAGGCTCTAATCTGAGATGGATACCCAGTAATTTAGTAAAGTAGTAAACTAGTAAGCTAGTAAAGTATCCTTTTTAAAGAAGGCTAACCAGTGGCATCGTCTCTACAAGCACCTACTTGGACCATGGTGAGGTATGAGCTCCTTCCGTACTTACTCCCAGACTGTTCCTGCCTACAGTCTGGTACTCAATGAACACAATGAAAGGAAGGCAGCACAGATCATGGAAGGTCACTGTAAGGGGCTGCTGTCCTGGATGAGAAGAGAGCTTCACCCAGAGTGGGAGCAAGCCCACATCTCTCTCACAAGAACAGGATCACTGGGCTGCGTGGGCTGGGGCCATGTGCAGACAGCACAGAAATTCAATGATGCCTGCTCTTCTCTCGGGCGTAGAAGCAACCTGCCCATTGTGAGCTGCCAGGCATTTCCTGCTCGATTCCAGTGGAAAACTAAAGGCACCAATGCCATCAAGAGATGCTGCTGGGTCACTCTGTGCTGAGGATTCTATCAGGAGGTTCCCGGCCTGAGGACACTTTCACCCGTGATTCTTCAGTACTTTCATCCTAAGTAATCAGGGGAGTACGGAGAACTTCTCACCATGACAAACAGCAGAGGCTGCTTAAAAAAATTAGGGCATGTTCACATGACAGAGCACAATGCTGCTATTATTAAAAATCATGGTATAATACAGGGCTTTCCTGGTCCACACTTCTGGCATTTTGAGCTGTTCCTGGCCTTTAATAACTACATGTCAGTAGCCCCTCTTTCTCCAGTTGTGACCATTGAAAAGAAAAAAAAAAGTCTCTAAGAGCTAGAGAGATGGCTCAGCAGTTAAGAATACTTTGGCAGTTCACAACCACTGTAATCCAATTCTAGGGAATCTAATGCCTTTGTCTGGCCTCTTTGGGCACTAGTCCTGCATGTAGTATAGTTACATATATGCAAGAAAACACTATACACATAAAATAAAAATAAATAAATCTTAAAAACAGTAACACCCGACCCTGTCTCCAAATGGAAGCATCCCCGAGGATGACTGATGGGGGGGGGGGGGGCTCAGCGTGACAGAAATACACTGTAATCAGATAGACTAGGTGAGGCTCACTCTGCTGCCGAGCACAATTATAGGCAGGACTAAAAACCAGTCCTCCACACTGTAGCCTAAGCAACCCACACCCCAGTCATGAAGACCAAAACAAGGACACCTCATGTGCACAGGTGCATGTCCCTTCACGTCAGCCTTTAGTACTAAAGGATAATGTCTAGTCATTCAAATAAATCTCTTAAAGTTTGTAAAATTTCTCTTTAAGGAACTTAACAATACTACTGTCAAAAATTTACTAGACCCAGGTGGTGGTGGCGCATGCCTTTAATCCCAGCACTCGGGAGGCAGAGGCAGGTGGATCTCTTGTGAGTTCGAGGCCAGCCTGGTCTACAGAGCTAGTTCCAGGACAGGAACCAAAAAAGCAACGGAGAAACCCTGTCTCGAAAATCCAAAAAAAAAAAAAAAAAAGAAAAAAGAAAAAAAATTTACTAGAAACATTTATTTTAAACCCTATCCATGTCCATTTAAAATCTTTTAAATGCTTGAGAAAACAGGGGTTCTAGTAAGGCAAGCCATTCTGTCCTTGACAGAGGGCCTCTAACCCATCCTAAACACTGGTCCCCAGAGCCCAGCTGTGTAGCAGGACGAGCAGGACAGGCACCACTGTTTGAGGCTGAAGATAAAGGCACAGCTCCGTGAAGCTAAGCAATTCCTAAAGAAGAGTTCAAGTGATCAGGCTTATTTTACATTAATTTTTAAAGATTATTCATTTATGCATTTTGGGGATTTGTTTGCTGTTTGTTTTTTGAGACACGGTTTCTCTGTGTGGCTCTAGCTGTCCTGGAAATCACTCTATGGGTCAGGCTGGTCTTGAACTCAAAGATCCACGAACATCTGCCTCCCAAGTGCTGGGATTAAAGGCGTGTGCCACCACCCTCCTGGCTTAAGCTTTATTTTTTTTGTTTTCTATGAATGAGTGTTTTGCCTGGATGTGTGACTATTGAAGAGGGCATGATCCCCTGGAACTGGAGTTAAGGACGGTTGTGAGACACCATCAGAGTCCTCTGCCACAGCAAAGGGCTCTTTCTCACTGAGCCATCTCTCCTTCCCCATGGAACAGTAAGGCTTAAAGCTGAGGATATGGGAACTAGGGTTTGGTCTGCAAGCTTCCCAGTCAATGTTTCCCAGTGTGAAAGCTTGGAATTTGGTGATCTGTGTTTCCTGAATTCATCCTCAGCTGCCTCCGCAGAGTAAGCATGCCGAGGTAGAGGCTTCAGCCAGGTTAAGAACAGTAGTGCTCCAAGGCTAAACATGTTCAAGTCACAGCCGTAACTTATGAGCCACTCCCTAAAGGAGACAGAGGATTATGGGAAGTAGCAGAGAACACAACAAAGAGCCAAAGACCTGCATCCTCAGCCCTAGGGATGGTGGCACCTAAGGGTGTTCGGGCTTTTCAAGGACTGGTAACTTGATTTTTATGAGACTATATGAACATAAGTAATCACCTCAGATATTCTTACAACTTAGAAATCCCTGGCATTCTGAGACTAGATGATTGCATAAATGCCTCAGAAAGTATGGTGGCCTATCTAGCTCAATGTTCTTGAATTTGTACTGCTTGCAGCTGACCTTGCTTCGCAGTTTTTCTTCTTTCTGTAATGACACAAGCTCTTGCCATGCCTTTCTTTCTCCCTGAGTTCGGCTTGACAAGATCTGCTTTCTATTGATAACACCAGCATAAAAAGAAAACCAGTGACGGGGTTATTAATGCCCACTAACTCCGTCAGCTAAAACTGAAAACTGCTGCTGAGATGGTGAGCAACGGCCCCATGTCCAGGCAGAGAGACGGCTCACTAGAGGACCCAGGACTCCACAACAGTCAGCTCTGCTCCAGCTTCCAGCACACTGAACTGTCCCAGGACACAGCAAAATTTAAATCTGAGTTAACAGGTGCAGTACCTTTTATCTTTAAATGCCAATTTCTCTAGTTCGCATCTCCAAATTATATCATCCTCTGTTTTATTGAAGAACATCAATTTCACCTTCCTTAAAAGGAAAAAAGGAAAACTCATTAAATGTAAGTCATTATTAGATTTAAAATATGCACAAGTGGAGATGTCCGAAGGAACTTGGTGACTGCTTTTAGGGTAGCCCAAATTATAAAAACATGAAATGAGACAGAGGAAGCCAGCAATACAGTCAGTAGGAGGAGCAGAGTAACATGGCCAGTGGGGCTCTGAGAGCAGACGAACTACCTACCACGGACAATGAATGCCTTGCACTAAAGCCTCCTGAGTAACAGTAATCAGAGAGAAGGGAGCGTACCTGAGGCTGGACACGCAAGTCAAAGCGTAGTTCAGCACGTTAACCATCGGTGTGAAGCCTGTTCCAGCTGCCAATAAAAACAGATCTTCTACTTCTTGGAGTTTAGATAGTTTAAAATTGCCCTCGGGACTGCTTACAGAAATAAAATCTCCTAAACGAACAAATGAAATAAATAAAATCAGAAAACAAAACAAAACAATACAAAAAAGCAGGAAGGGAAAGAGAGACAGAGCACTGATGAATGATAGGGTGGACATTTGACCCGTGAAGGCCACATCAGTCTCTACAGAATGAGAGGAGTTTCAGAGGCAATCATCAGATATCCAAATAGTGACAGGATGGACATTTGACCCGTGAAGGCCACATCATCTCCACAGAGAGGAGTTTCAGAGGCAATCATCAGATATCCAAATATGTTGGGATTCGATGGCGGTAATCAGACTAAGGAGTAAATAATATAAGGTAGGAGGGGAAGAGATATTTGCTATTTACACACTGGTTAGTAACCACAGGGCCCAGCTGGGCAGGCGAGACGGGAAACAAATGTATTCCGGAGCCTGACATTGGCAGTGCCATGACTTCTCCAGTAAGACTTAAAAAGATCTGTCAGCTGAAACGAGAAGAGCCATCATGAGCTTAATTCCTATGAAAACAGCAAGATCAGAAAGCAACTATTCTTGGGCAGTTGCCTAGTTTCTGTGGGGGTCTGCTGACAGGACTGTCCACACCTCTCATACAAGAACACCGCCACCAGGGTACATTCAGAAATCTCCAACATAACATGAAAAATAAAAAAACCAAAACTGTTCCTTATCTTGAAGTTATTTAAATACTATATACTAAGGTGCATAACACACTCCCACATGGAGATCTTAAATGTTTGGGTGCTTATAATTTCTTCAGTTTTACACAAGACAGTACTAACAGTCTAAGGAACAATCACACTACAGGATTCTAAAGTGCCTTTCAGAAGTAACATAAAGACTTCACTGACAGTCCACCCTGTGGCCCCACTGTGAGCTGACAGAGAAAGAGGAAGAACATTTTTGCCATTAAGGCAAAATGAATCAAAAGGAGGTAGGGAAAAATGAGAAAACACAGAGAAAGGGTCAGAAACAAGAAGGAAAGATTTTGCATCTTCAGAGACATTATAATCTGTTATCCAGTCTTTCTAGGTTTGTTTCCTGACAGCCAACTGTCAAGCTAGGTCCTGGAAATAAGACACTTTCTACCTGTAAATGTCAATCTTACAAACAATCGGTGTGCTCCTCTTAAAACAGAGCATGAGCAACTGTTCTTAAGTGATTCCGAGAAGGAGGGCTTCATAATGGAAGTGCTCATCTGTCGAGTCTTTGCAAAGGAAGGGCTGATGGATATTCTAGATGAGGGTCCTATAGGAACCTAAGAATGAGGATACCAAACACAAAAGCTAGAGCCTAGCAGCCCTTGTAAGCCCTGCAGGGAACAGTTGAGCAGTACAGGTAAAAGACCTGCTAGAGAGAAAAGTGAGTCTATTCTCAGAGGAACTGGAGAAGCTGCTGGGATATGCACGAAGAGAAAGACACCAGTTAGAGCTGTGTGAGAGATCAGTTAGGGGACAAAATGGAAAGGATGGAGGCTTGGGAGGAAAGATGACATGAGCAAGTCTCCAGAGCAGGGCAGAGATGAACAGAAATGCTGCAAATGATAAAGATGGAGGACATGGAGTACCAGACAGAGAAGACACGCTGAGTTTAAGGTGCATAACACACTCCCACATGGAGATCACAGAGGACCACTCACTGATTCAATCTACAGTACAAACAAGGCTACAAATCAACATTACTAACCAATCTGAAGATGATCAAGCTCTGGTGTGAAGAGTCCATCAGGATAGATTTTGATCAGAAAGTAGATGTATTTATTTGGGGGAGGAACTGGTTCTCTAAAGCCTGAGAGTAAGGAGGCAGACACGGGTGTGTATGGCTTTACTATTTCTGCACCTGGAAAAAAAAATCAACAAAGAAAAGTGTAATACTTAAAAATCTCTTAATGAAGATAAAACATAAAAATTTTATGATGCTATCAGTGTATGTTTAAAACTAATGTATATACACCTTTAATGAGATGTTCCACATCCATGTTTCAATTCAAGGATATAATCTTAACAAACCAATGCTTAACCATTATACAGACTTTTTGTCAAATTTTTGTAAAACTAAGTATGGTCTATAATAATGAATCCAGACAGACATATAACTTGTGAAGCAGGCCACAATAAAATGGCATCAAAGTTTTCCATGGAGATGTAATAATAAAGACAGACCAATTCCAATATAAACCACACACTTAGCAACAGGTAGTGGTCAACAATGAGAGCACTAAAGAAAAGGAGGCATTTCCCTTCTAATTTTATATATTTTGGATTGTTTTAATGTTCTAAAATTATTATTTTGGCAGCTGAATGAAAGGAATGCTAATCTAATTAGATCATGGAAAGTTTTATTTGTAAAAGCAAAATGCTTTGATCAAGTGCTAAAGAAAAGAGTCATGAAACATTTGAAAGAGCACAATTTCATCCGTGGTTCTCATTATTTCCTATAACTAAAAGCTCACTGGCTGAGAGCCATGCTAGGGAGACAACAGCTCCTGGCGGCTCGGCACTAGTGATGATGAAGAGCCTCATGGCACCATCACGGAAGAACACCTACACCAAGTCCCAGCAAGGCGTCTATAAGACAAACACAGACTGAAGTAAGGAGCCTGCAGCTTCAAGAGGCCAAGAAATGTTGGCTATCCGTAAGAACTGGAGTAACTGAAATAAGTAAATGAAGAGATTTAGGACGAAATAAGGGAAAAATAATCCACACAGCAAGGAACACAGTTTTGAACACCTTGAACTGGTAGCATACATAAGGAAACTATGTGCAATTATTCACTTGTTTTGAGTTTTATAGACTCAAATCTCCTGAGTGGCACAGCCCCTGGGAGATACCAAGGACACAGGTCTGTTTCTAGTGATACTCCCTGTGGGGACCACTGTGTGCTCTCTCCCTGTCCAGGTCATCAATAGCAAAGCCACAGTCCTCACACCCCTGCAGCCACAGACCCAGAGGCTTCCTGACATTAAAGCCAGGTGTTCAAAAGGGCCAGTAACTTAGACGACTGTACAAAATAACATGTTCCCCACTCCACCCCACCGTGGCTCTAATCCCCTTACCTGTGACACTGAGCTTGAGGTAAACATGGTGCCCAACTGGCACCTGAAGGTGAGTACTTGGAGGCAGCATCAGACAGAAAAGCCTTGTATCATGAGTAACATCTTCCTTGGAAATCAGCTGGCACCTTCTGTAGGACAAGCCTAGAAGGCAACAGGAGTAGGTCACTAGGGGAACCCACACTCCACTCGGCTCTTCCAGAACTCCAGTCTCATTACCGTGCACACAGCTCTAAAGCTCAGTAACTTTACAAGCCTATTGTATTCTAAGATATCTTGTAAAACATGTGAACACACCTATAATTTGAAAAATGGAGAATTAACAAGTCTAATAAAATGAGTGTTATCTCTTCATACCTGTAACAGCACATTAAAAACATGTCTCAAGAAATTAAAACCCAATTTCTTCTTATACATATTTTGTAAGCAACTCCGTATTTTAGGCTTTATATTTATAATGATATTGATTGTACATATAAAAATATTTGATAAACATGGTTACATTCTCAAGTTTTTTTTTTCTTTCCCAATGAAAAGGTTTTAAAAGTTGAGTACTTGGAATTTAACAGTACTATCACTGTCAAGCAGGCTAACACCACACTCTGATGAAAGAAAACTATGTTATTTCCTTAAGCGCCTTTCGGCCATTTGGGTTTCTTTTGTTGAGAATTCTCTGTTTAGTTCTGAACCCCATTTTTAAATTGGATTATTTAGAATTTTGATGTCTAATTCCTTGAGTTCCTTTTGTTAATGTTTCTTTCGGCTTTATTATTTTTTATGTATCTGAAAATAAAATTGGAAAGACATTTCAGCTAGAGAAAAGCAATATTGTTTAATAAAGATTTTATGTGACATGAGTACTTATATGACTTTCTTTATATTTTATGAAGAATAGACAGGAGATGTTTGTGAATAGACTAATAATTATGATCAAATGATGGCAAGGCAAGGAAGGGAATATCACAAAGCCCATGTGCTCAGAGTCTCTCGTTCCTGTCTGTACAGGAGCACGCTTCCTAAAACGAAGCAAAAACATTCCTGAAATCCAGAAGACACACTTTCATAAACTAGAAAGGAACAAACCATTTTATTATTTTTTAAACAATCTTCTTTTATTTTACATACTAATCCCAGTTACCTCTCCCTCCCTTTCACCTCCCATTCAGTCCTCAGAGAGGGTGAGGCCGTCCATGGAAAATCACCAAAGTCTGTCACATCACTGACACAGGAATATTTTATGGTCATCTTGTACACAGGAATTTGCTGCATTCAACTGATATTTCTAGTTCTTTTTTTGATTTGGTAGGTGAGGGCTTTTCTATTTTTATGACTCTCAGTAAGACAGAAACTTCTAGTTCTGTGGTTGTATAAAAGAAATCCATAAATGAACAATTGAGTAGACTAGACAATTCACAAAAGAAGTTCAATTGACTTAAGAGCACACACACATATTTTTAACATCAGAAGCAAAGTGCAAAGAAAACACACATACACACACACATACTCACACACACAAACACACTCACAGACACAAATACACAAACAAACTCACACACAGAGACACACACAGACACAAACACACAGACACACACAAATACACACAAACTCACATAGACACAAACTCACACACACAGACACACACACAAACTCACTCACACACATAAACACAGACACAAACACACACAGACACACACACTCTCTCTCTCAGACAGACAGACAGATACACACACACACACACACACACACACACACACACACACACACACGTATTAGTATTGGACTTCCTCCTTCCCTGCTTTCACTGATATTTCATGTCACAGTCATTTTCAATGAATAAGATTGATTCTCAATATAGATTTTCTTTGCATTTTGTGCCTTGAGTTCCTTATATATTTTGGAGATCAGTCCTTTGATGTAGCGTTGGTGAAGATCTTTTCCCATTAAGTAAGCTGCCTTTTTGTCTTATTGACTGTGTCCTTTGCTTTATAGAAGCTTCTCAGTTTCAGGGGTCCCATTTATTTATTGTTGCTCTCAGTGTCTGTGATAGTGGGGTTACACTTAGGAAGTAGTCTCCTGTGCCTATGCATTGAAGACTACTTCCTACTTTCTTTTCTATCAGGTTCAGTGTGGTCAGATTTATATTGAGGTCTTTAATCTATTTGGACTTGAGTTTGTGCATAGGGATAAATATGGATCTATTTTCATTCTTCTACATGTTGACATCCAGTTATGCCAGCACCATTTGCTGAAGATGCTTTTTTTCCCATTGTATAATTTTAGCTTCTTTGTCAAAAATCAAGTGTTCATAGGTATGTGGATTAATATCTGGGTCTTCAATTCAATTGCATTGGTCAACCTCTCTGTTTTTATGCCAATACCAAGCTGTTTTCATTACTGTAGCTCTGTAATAGAGCTTGATGTCAGGGATGGTGATGCCTCCAGAAGTTCCTTTATTGTACAGGATTTTTTGGCTATCCTGAGTTTTTTGTTTTTCCATATGAAGTTGATTATTGTTCTTTCAAGGTCTGTGAAAAATTGTGTTGGGATTTTGATGGGGATTGCATTGAATCTACAGAATGCTTTTGGTAGGATTGCCTTTTTTAAATGTTGACCCTATCTATCCAAGATATTTTTGTTATTTGTGGTTATTGGGAAAGGTGATGTTTCACCATCATGGAAATGCAAATCAAAACAACTCTGAAATAACATTTTACACCAGTCAGAATGGCTAAGATCAAAAACACCAATGATTGCTTATGCTGGAGAGGATGTTGAGCAAGGAGAACACTCCTCCATTGCTGGTGGGAATGCAAACTTATACAACCACTTTGGAAATCAGTATGGCAGTTTCTCAGAAAATTGGGAATCAACCTATCTCAAGATCCACCAATACCACTCTTGGGCATATACTCATAAGATGTTCAATCAAACTACAAAGACATTTGTTCAACTATGTTCACAGCAGCATTATTTGTAATAGCCAGAACCTGGAAACAACCTAGATGCCCTAAACCGAAGAATGAACAAAGAAAACGTGGCACATTTACACATTAGAGTACTACTCAGCGGTAAAAAACAATGACATCTTGAATTTTTCGTGCAAATGTATGGAAATAGAAAACACTATCCTGAGTGAGGTAACCCAGACCCAAAGAGGTGAATATGGTATGTACTCACTCATAAGTGGATACTACCTATAAACAAAGGATATTGTGCCTATAGTCCATGATCCTAGAGAAGCTAAGTAATAAGGTGAACCCTAAGAAAAACATATAGATCTACCTGGAAAGTCAAAATAAACAAGATTGCCTGACAAAATTGGGAGCATGGGGGTGGAGGGAGTAGGAAGAGTGGAAGACAAGGGGAGAGAGAAGAAGAGGGGGGAGGAGAACTTGAGGGAATGGGATAGTCAGATGAAGGAAGGACAGAGATGAGAGCAAGGATTGAGGGAGCCATTATGGGGTTAGCAAAAAACCTGGCTCTAGAGAAATTCCCAGGGATCCACAAGGATGACCCCAGCTAAGACCCTAAGCAATAGGGGAGAGGGGGCCCGAACTGACCTTGCCCTGTAATTAGACTGATGAATATCTCAAATATCATCATAGAACCTTCATTCAACAACTGATGGAAATAGAGGCAGAGACGTACATCAGAGCACTGGGCTGAGCTCCCAAAGTTCAGTTGGAGAGTGGGAGGAGTGAGAATATGAGCAAAGAGGTCAAGACCATGATGGTGACACCCACTGAAACAGTCTACCTGAGCTCACCAACTTCAGCCAGACAGGGAAGGAGCCAGCATAGGTCCAACTAGTCCCTGTGAATGTGGGTGACAGTTGTATGGCTGGGCAGACTGCGGAGGCCACTGGCAGTGACACCAGGATTTATCCCTACGGCTTCTACTGGCTTTTTGGGACCCTATTCTCTTTGGATGGATACCTTGTTCAGCCTAAATATAGCAGGGAGGGCCTTGGGCCTTCCGCAGAGCAATGTGTCTTACCCTCTCTGAGGAGTGGATAAGGGTGGGGGTGGGGGATTGGGGAGGAAATTTGAGGAGGGGAGGAAGTGGGAACTTGGATTAGATGTATAATGAAAAAATATAGTTTGTTTTCCTTTAAAAAATATAAAAAACATAATAAAATCACACCCCATTTTAAAAAAAGAAAAATGTATGTTATTCTATGCTTCTATATATGAATTGTACATGCATATGAATCATAAAGCATCCTGCCTAAATGACTAAACAATAAAGAACCTTTTACTAAGTGACAGCTGAAAACTGTAAGTTTATGACATATACTGACTTCTGTAAAAGGAAGCAAGAATTTCTGTAAATACTAGAAACACTATACTACACAAAACAATTGCCATTTATTAGAAGGATTTATTATAAAAATTCTAAAACATTGTCATTTATAAATTCTATTGAGTATAAATATACCCCCAAAGACTGATAATGGTTTATCTCCTCTCTCAGAAAATAGCATTTACAGGAACAGAATCGCTCAGTAATATATTCATTTTAATTACTTTTTCCTCTCTTTCCCTCTGATTCATTTAATAGTACGTAACTTGGTACAGAAAAAATTTACTCCAGATCACAGGAAGTAAAGGGCCTCCAAACTAGCAACCAGTGTTTAAAGGAAAACTAGAATTCATATACAACAGTTGATTCTCAACTTGTGGGTTATGACCCCTTTATGGTTGAATGATCCTATCACAGGGGTTACCTAAAGCCATTGGAAAACACAGATATTTATAATTCATAACAGTAACAAAATTATAGTTATAAAGTAGCAATGAAAATAATGTTATGGCTGGGATCACCATAACATGAAAAACTGTATTAAAGTACCGCTGCATTGCAATGGTTGAGAATCACTACCATACCACTTCCTGGGCCCCATGTTGAGAATACAACCAAAAACTAAGATGGTTTATGGCCAAATAGTAAAATATTATACATCAGTCAAAACTGTATTGTGTTCTATATTGCATCTTGAAAACATACGCCTTCATAATATCCAAGAAGGTTGGGCATTCTTAAGCTCCTAAGAGTATCACATATTGAAATAGCTGAGGCCTACAGCCCAATTCTCCCCTTTTCTGTCTTCATCCTCATCTGTCACCAAGTGAGGTTTACACAAGGATGGACAAATGAACTCATCCACGTTCTTCCAACAACAGTCCTGGGTATTCCTTGGATAAAACTAGATTTTGGTTTTATTCCATGCTTTTTCAGACCCAGGCCAGCTGGCCTTGGTGAGTTCCCAATAGAACATCCCCATTGTCTCAGTGTGTGGGTGCATCCCTCGCGGTCCTGAGTTCCTTGCTCGTGCTCTCTCTCCTTCTGCTCCTGATTTGGACCTTGGGATTTCAGTCCGGTGCTCCAATGTGGGTCTCTGTCTCTGTCTCCTTTCATCGCCTGGTGAAGGTTAATATCCAGGAGGATGCCTATATGTTTTTCTTTGGTTTCACCTTCTTATTTAGCTTCTCTAGGATCACGAATTATAGGCTCAATGTCCTTGGTTTATGGCTAGAAACAAATTATGAGTGAGTACATCCCATGTTCCTCTTTTTGGGTCTGGCTTACCTCACTCAGGATAGTGTTTTCTATTTCCGTCATTTTGCATGCAAAATTCAAGAAGTCCTTGTTTTTTACTGCTGAGTAGTACTCTAATATGTATATATTCCATACTTTCTTCATCCATTCTTCCGTTGAAGGGCATCTAGGTTGTTTCCAGGTTCTGGCTATTACAAACAATGCTGCTATGAACATAGTTGAGCATATACTTTTGTTGTATGATAGGGCATTGTCAGGAGCCAATTTCCTCCTAAAATCATTACAGGAACCATCACCCTGGGGAGTCTGTAGAGAACCCCACACCCCTAATTGTGTTAAGAATGGTTCTATTGACAGAGCCTACCCCACACCCAAATTGGCTGTTAATGAGAGCTATCTGTTAGCGAAACCCACCCCGCATTCTAAACTATCTAGAGAACTAGGTGTGTCAACTTCCAGGCCTACTGTGACTTGACCGAAGATAACCTCCTGCCTACGTGACCAACGAGGACCATGTGACCAACGTGAACCACGCGGCAAGAGCCCAGAACCCTGTGCCCATCCCCCCAACTCCTTACCCTATAAAAGGTTGTATCTCATCCCTAATAAACGGAGGCTTTGACAAACTTTGCATGGCCTTCTTCCTGTCTCCTAGCCCATATCTTCCAGGTAGTGCCTCTCCGGGACCCTGGAATAACTGACCTGCCAGGCGGGCTACTAACCCTAGACTAAGTGGCCCGCAAGGCAATCAACAGTGGCGCCCAAACAGGTTGGATGTACAATGGTTAAAGCCCTAGTTATAATATTCTTATGGAAGACCTTGAGCCGCTAGGTAAAATTCTTACAAAAAACAGTTTCCAATGGAAAGCTTAAACAGCTGCCTAACAGGTACTCAAGCAGGTAAAATATAAATCAACAGGTAAAGTATACAATAATCGACAAATACAGTATATTAATTATAATTCAGCTATGGCAAATGTGTATATTAAATGTAAAACTTATTCTACAACAGTTTTATAAAAAATGCTGTTTATGGCTAAACCTTCTCAGTTTTGCCAGTTAAGATATTAAACTCTTAATTTAAAACAGTAGCCTGTCTAATATAAAAGGGCAGGATAAAAGCTAAAAAATGGCTTTACAAAATATTGACTATAATCAATGTTTCTTATACTAAATAATAGATTCATTGATAATTTTAAGATTGATTCCTGGACAATTGTCTTTGCTCAATTCAAAGGCAAAAACAATAATCTTTTCCAAGATCATTGCTACAATTCACACAACTGTATTTTGCTAATGTTATAACAAAAAAATCCCTTAAAGGATTTTATGCTAAATTTTACAAATGGCTTTTCCAATGGAAGAGCTGCATATATGGCTAATAAAAAAGAAATTGTGGAGCGTAATAAGGCTCCTTGAAAGCAACTCATAAAAGGTTGCAAGCAGATCCTGATGCAAACGGATCTGATGTGATAACACCAAGCTGACCTTTGCTAAGGCAAGGTGGAAAAGCCCTTGCAATGCATTATGAAAAAACCCGACCTATATATATTTGGGGTCGAGGATATGTTTATGCTTTTTTCACAGAAAGAAAATAAAAGCTGGATCTGATGTCGAGGCTGCAGATGCCCAGAGAGGAGTTCCAGAGGAGACTGGGGAGAGGTCCTTGGTCCGGCCTTTCCTGCCCCCAAGGAGAGGAGTGCCTGATAACAGAACCTGCTACACCACTCTGCAGGGTGTCAATTCTGCCCCTAGAGAGTCCAGGGAGACCCACCTGAGAAGTGCCAGGATGTGCTTCAGATAGCTGAATCCAGCTCACCTCACCCAGGAATCCCACCTGTCCTGAAGCACTAATGCTGAGCTCCTTCTGCAGTTTGAATTCTGGTTTGCTTTAAAACTAAGATGCGGACTAAACATCAGACAGTTTTAATGTTTGGGACACAGAACTCATTTTAATTAAAATATTAATGCTTCTTCACTTAAGAAGGGGAAAGATTAGGGTTCCTGTCACTGTTGCTCAGAGACTGGAACTGGTGGTATTTGAAACAACAATGTATGTCATTGTGCCCTTACTACAATTGACCTGATATTTGTAACTGCTTATAGATGTTGGGAAAAGTCTGACACACGCTGTAAAATGTTTGGGTTTAATGCATATGTTAAAAATTTTAGATTTAGACCCCTTTTACACTGCCCTAATTGTTGGCAGGCAGCACTCATAATCTTATTGTGGAGTAGGCATTTAGGAAGGAGGATACCTAAGGCCAGATAAAAAGGTGAATACTGGGTTTGGAAAATGCCCTTTCTTCTTGTCTGGAAGATGGAGTTATTGGTGCCCAAAATTATATCATTATATTTTGTTTGAGGAGCTACTCACAGTCTTTTCATTAGTGATAGACACAGGGGCCCAATGACGGGAGTTAGTGTGGATCCTCGCCTGAACAGCACACCATACAGAGGTTGTAGAAACCGGCTCAACATGGCATGGTGCCAGGCACGAGGAGTGCCCTCCACATGGCCTAAGACAGGGTCGACCTGTGATCTGTTTACTTTAAATCTCGCTAGATACCTTTCATTTGAGGAGCTCCAAGGACGGGTGACCTGTGGCAGGAAATCCCCCAACCTAAGACAGGATACTGGGAATCCTAGGACGGGTTAGGGGGATAAAGACCTGGTCCCCACTCGACCTAAGAATCATAAGGCACCCCTCTGTTCCCAGGAGAGGTAAATTGCTTCACCATTCGAGAGGAGGGTCTCTCCTTGCCCCAGTCACTGCTCCTTTAGATCTGACACCTTGGTTGGACTCTGACCTGATGCCCTTCACTTAATAGCGGCCTGTCTTTATAAAAGAAAGGGGGATCTGTCAGGAGCCAATTTCCTCCTAAAATCATTACAGGAACCATCACCCTGGGGAGTCTGTAGAGAACCCCACACCCCTAATTGTGTTAAGAATGGTTCTATTGACAGAGCCTACCCCACACCCAAATTGGCTGTTAATGAGAGCTATCTGTTAGCGGAACCCACCCCGCATTCTAAACTATCTAGAGAACTAGGTGTGTCAACTTCCAGGCCTACTGTGACTTGACCGAAGATAACCTCCTGCCTACGTGACCAACGAGGACCATGTGACCAACGTGAACCACGCGGCAAGAGCCCAGAACCCTGTGCCCATCCCCCCAACTCCTTACCCTATAAAAGGTTGTATCTCGTCCCTAATAAACGGAGGCTTTGACAAACTTTGCATGGCCTTCTTCCTGTCTCCTAGCCCATATCTTCCAGGTAGTGCCTCTCCGGGACCCTGGAATAACTGACCTGCCAGGCGGGCTACTAACCCTAGACTAAGTGGCCCGCAAGGCAATCAACAGGGCATCTCTTGGGTATATTCCCAAGAGTGGTATTACTGGGTTCAGGTGTAGGTTGATCCCGAATTAGCTGAACATAGCGGACAATGAGGATTACTGATAACTCAAGAACAATGGCAGTGGATTTTGATTCTACTGCATGTACTGGCTTTGTGGGAGCCTAGGCAGTTTGGATGCTCACCTTACTAGACCTGGATGGAGGTGGGTGGTCCTTGGACTTCCCACAGGGCAGGGAACACTGATTGCTCTTTGGGCTGACAAGGGAGGGGGACTTGATTGGGGAAGGGGGAGGGAAATGGGAGGTGGTGGCGGGGAGGAGGCAGAAATCTATTAAAAATTTAATAAATAAATTAAACTTATTTATTAAAAATAAATAAATAAAAGAAAAAACCCTAGATTTTGGGCCTTTGGGCAGGGAATTTTGAGGTTTCAAATCTTGGGAGAATGGTGTTGAAGAACAGAAGGCAGAGTCTAGGAACATATATCTTACCCTTATACATTCCTCCTAGGCGGGGAAGCAGCAACTAACTGGAAACTAACTGGAGTGCCTTAGGCACTCCCTGAGTGAGAAACCCTGGGCGGGTGCCTTCCTTCCCTGCCTAGCCTAAAGGCCACAGTGCTTCCCTCTAAATATGTACCGCGAATAGTACATGTCATCCTGACTTCAGTGATGGATGAAAACTATTCGTCTTTTGACTTCCCAATTTCTACACCAGCCACAATGGATTTGCTACAGTAACAGAGCAGGGGGTTCTTACTTAGGCATTGTCTTGTCAGCTCGTATCAGTATTGTTCTGATTTCACAGTCAGGGAATTCTCATAGAAGGGGAAGCAGGACAGCAAGATGCCAAAGCATGTCCAAGTTACCTGCAAGCAACAGTTTTTTGCAACCTAAGCAGAGCAGACATCTTAGAGAGTAAAATATGGTGAAACATTTACTGCTGGTCATAGAATTTACTCATTTCTAGTAACTATGAGTGCTTTCTAAGGTGACAGACAAACATGGATGCACAAGCAAGGGCTGGGGAGGTGACAGTGGCTCTTTGTGTAGTTGCAGTGTGCAGGCCCATAGAACACCTGAGAGAAATGACGGCTCGCCATGTTCCAGCAAACATCCTTACAGGCACACGCTCCTTTGTACACATGTCTGTCAGCAGCTAAGAAGCCCTGGAGAAACTAAAACTAACATTCAATATTAGCAATTGCATATATATAATTCAACCTGAATTGAAGGTGTGTGTGTGTGTGTGTGTGTATACACAAGTGTTAACCTAAAAGCTTACTCACGAATGTTGACATATCAAAATTATGAAGTTATTAAAAAATGTCATTTTTTCTTCTTTTAAGACCAATTTTCTGGGTTGTTTATTGACAGATCTTTAAAACGTCCCTTATCCAGGTATTAAATTCTATATTACAGGAAAAGCAAATAAATAAAAGATGAGATTAGGACTAGAAAAAAATAATGATTTCTCAATGTGTGCACACATACAGGCACACACATGTGCACACACACACAACTATTCATTCATAATCTCCATTCTGGGGAGGAAAATGCAGCCAAGCATCACACAACCTCTGCATTTGGAGCAAAGGCACACAACAGCACAGTTTCCAGTCTCTGACTCCTGTGTTTGACCGCATCTGAATCTTCGGCGGCAATAACAATTTGCCATGAGAACACACTGGTTTTCAACTTACACAATTGCTTTCAAACTAAAATTTCAAACTAAAACCTAAAAAACATACTGATCTTAAAAAGCCAATAATGTTATTAAGACACATCAAAAACCTAGGAACCATACGGCGGTTGATTGTAAATGCAATGTGGACTGACAGCAAATCAACGATGCACTGGTGAGGTAAGAATTCTCACTACAGTTTAGGTCACGATTTAAGAAAGGGAAAGGAAAAATTGTCTTTGCTCATTTGTCAAAGAAAACGGGTGCCTAAACACCGAGCTATTTCCAAAGCAGGAAATCTACTGTGTACCACTCCCGACTCCAATGTCAGCAAGAACATGGCTGAAGCTTTCCTGCCTGATTTTCCTTTACTTTTTCTTAAATTCAAGATTTCTTTTTAAATGGTGGCTCAGGACTAAAAGAAACTTATAGCGCAGATAAAAGAGTTCACAGAAAGCCTCGGGAAATTACAGGGTAAGCAGTTCAATGACGGTCATTCTATCTTCAAATGAAGGTCAGCCTTGGTTTTCAGAATCACTGATTTTTGACTAGGCTTTTATCTGGCGGCCTAGGCCTCCTCTGTCACTAGGAGCGGATAATCCTGGACAACAGGCTCTGTTCTCTTTTCAGGTGGCAGTGTCCCACCCCGTTCTCTGCTGGATCTTTACATTAGGCCACATTTTCTGTGTTCTTCCCCTACCTAATACCACAAGGCTCACAGCACACTGCTATGGCAAAATCAAAGTGGTTTAAAATGTTCCATATAATCTTAAAAATTTCCCTCTATAACCGTACAGTGCCTGGCACAAAACAGCTGGTAAGGATGTGTAGCTTTCCCCCAAACATCCCCTGAAGATTGCTGCTTTTGTGAAAGCTATGGATTCCACTTCCAAAACATTTGAAGTCCACCTTCTGTAGGTAGTCACTCGGTATCAAATTCACCTGTCTTTTTTATGTAAGGCTGCCTTAAAGTATGCTGTGTTTGGACTGCATAACTCACCCTTGTAGGCTTGTTTCTCCACTTTATGTTTGTTATATGTTCTTGTTCCTTCCTGGGAACATAATTTCTGCTTCTGTTTCATAGCACAGTGCTAAATCAGTCTTCAACAAATGACATCACACAAAAAAACAGGATGTCTGATTGAAACATAAATTACCCATAAATGTATATTTATAATGAGAAATAATAAAAAAGATACTGGCTTTTGCCTCCAGTTTCTGACACAGAGTGACAGCCATGAGAAGTTGGCCTTCACTCTAGTTCTTGAAGTCTTTGTAATTTCCCAGGGATGGGTATGGCTGATACAGAACTGCAAATCACTTGAATGCCCAGCATGACAGGATCTTTGTTCTAAGGAGGTGACTCTTAGTAGATTCTGTACAGACTCTGGATGGGGCCCGAATGCTGAACTGTAATGGTCAGTGATGTATAACAGGAACCCCCAGGACAGAGTTCAGAAAGTCTAACATTTGCTGGACACATGGGATGCCTGGGGAGCGGCATAGCTCTAGATGGCATAGAAGCTCTACACTTCTCACAATCCTCTGTGTCCTTTATAATAAATGCATAAGTACACTGCTTGTCTGAGTTCTGCAAAACACTCTAGCACATTTTTTTTTTAACCCAAGGTGGGATAGTGAAAACTCTAATGTTGGTTTACTAAAAGTACAGAACCTGGGAACTATGATGGGCACCAGAAGTTTGGAAAGTTCACGGAACCAAGCCCTTAACTATATGGTCTGCACTAGCCTCTACTTAGTATCAGGATTGATTCCGACTCTAGGATACCCAACTGGAATCACTAGGTAATTGGTTACTGGTGGGGCGAAACTCCCACACAGTTTTAGTTCTATATTAAATCATGAGAGTAGAAGTTATTTTGAATTTCCATAGCTTGTAATAACTTTAAAAATTAAAAGATGTTTATTGAATACAAAGAGTTACCATCTGAATCCACTAAATGACTGCAACAGACTGCACATATATGCTTGGTTGCTTAGGTCATACATCTACAAGGACAGAAAGAACAGGAGGGATGAAAATAAATGCTGGGATTCCTGGGAATTTCCCTAGTGTCAGGTTTCTCACTATCCCCATAATGGCTCCCTCAATCAAGATGTCTCTTTCTTTGTTCTCCTTCTCTGTCCTTTTCTCCCATCTCAGCTGCCCCAGCTAAGACCCTAAGCAATAGTGGAGAGGGAACCTGAATTGGCCTTCCCCTGTAATCAGATTGATGACTACCTTAATTTTCATCATAGAAATTCCATCCAGCAACTGATGGAAGCAGATGCAGAGATCCACAGTTAGCACCGGGCTGAGCTCCCAGAGTCCAGTCAAAGAGAGGGAGGATGGATATGAGCAAAGGCATCAAGACCATGATGGGGAAACCCACAGCTCACTGACTCCAGACTGACGGGAGGGGCGGTGGCTGCATAGGCCCAAAGTAGGTCCTCTGAATGTGGGTGACAGATATATGGCTGGGGCATCTGTGGGACCACTGGCAGTGGGACGGACCAGGATTTATCCCTAGTGCTTAAACTGACTTTTTGGAGCCCATTCTCTTTGGAGGGATACCCTGCTCAGCCTTGATATGGTGGGAGAGCCTTGGTCCTGCCTCAAAGTGATGTGCCAGATGACTTTGTTGACTCCCATGGGAAGCCTCCGTCTCTAAGGAGTGGATGGGGGTGGGGTGCATGAAAGGTGCAGGTAGTGGGAGGAGGAGAGGGAGAGGAGACTGGGATTGGTATGTAAAAGAAGAAGACACTGTTTTAAAAAATAAAGAAAAAGGAAAAAGAAAAAAATGCTGGGAACTAGAAAAAAAAACAGATGACTAGTGACTAACTCAGCAGACCTGAGAAAGTGGAATCCTAAACCAGAAATGTAAGCAGCAGCAGACTGGAATTTTTTAACAGAAAAAAATCCCTTTAATGCCCTGAGGTTAGCAGGACCCACCACTGCTAACATCAGAAAAAGGTAAAATGGAAACTTTCGGGTTAAAAGTCTAAGGGCTCAGATGCTCGCCACCCCACGTAAGCTCTCTCCTACTTAGCACAGCCGTGCAATGGCCCCTCTAACCTAATTACAAAGTAGCACAGGGTAGTGGATTGGGCATGCACTAGAGGAGACTGTGTCCTCTCATTAGAGTGGCAAAACTGTAGCAGCCAGGACCTGGGACTGTAACTACATTTGAAGACAGGTCCTTTAAAAAGTACTTAAGGTAAAGTGAGGGCAATCGTGTCCCTTTCCAGAAAAGTTAACACACACTCACACGCATACACACACTCAGAAAAGCACACAAGCCAAGCAGAGGGGCCTTAGAAGAGTCTAATCCTGCCAATACCATGACTGTACTTATAAACTCCACAACTGAGAGAAAATAAATTCTGTTCTTAAGCTGTGATGAGCAGTCATAGTACTTTAGCTAACTAAGACAGTATTCTAGCGCGGGGGGGGGGGGGGGATTGGACAAAAACAAACAAACAAACAAAAAACCAAAACCAAAAACCAAACAAAAACAGGAGGAAGAGAAGGATGAGACTAAGTCGCATTTATAGAACTGCAGCTTTCTTTGCAGACGAGCCTTCCAAAGACTGTGTGAAGGGAGAATACTGTTCCCAGGAGACTCACAAATCCTGGCATCAAACTGTCCTCAGAGAAAACACTCATCTGCACAGGGAATATACTGGCAACAAGCCCAACCCTTCATGCACAGCTGTTACCAGCTGAAACATGAGCAGACATGAGATCAGAAATATCAAAGACTGCATCTGGTATGGAACATCAAAACAAACAACAAACAAGATTGTGCGCTGAGAGGTCACACAGAGAAAAGGAAACACTGGAACACCATCAGGTATTTTTTTTTTTTTAAAGATGGGCTAGTGGGCTGGCTCAGTGGGTAAAGGTTCTTGCAGTCAAGACTGACAACCCGAGTTTGATCCCCAGGACCCATATGGTAGAAGAGAACCAAGTTGTGCAAACTGTCCCCTGACCTCCACATGAAAACCATTGTATGGATGTGTGCCCACACAGAGACATGCCAAATAAATAAAATGCTACTTAAAACCTTTACAAAACAAATATAAGAAACAAGAGTACTGTGTACCTGTATCTTTCTTTGGAATAAAGGAATCATGCTTCTCCAAGGGCTGACCAAGACATTTCCAAGAAATATTTTCTCTCTTTTGCAGGACAATATCTACTTTTCCAACATTCTCAATGACCCGTACTGAAAAGAAAAGAAATTTCACTAGTTTCACTGATACTAAATGCAAAATTTTATTCTAAAACTAAACTTTCTCATATGGGTACACTAACATGCTCTTATATAACAATAAAAATTAATAGAAAAATAAGATTTTGTTCACTTGGTCAGTAAAAGTGATTTTTGTTTTATCTGATGCTAAATCCAGCTTATTTTAGTGGTGTAGGAGGTTTTTCTGTCTATGTGTTACTTTCATTGGTTAAATAAAGAGACTGCCTTAGCCTTTTGAGAGGGCAGAAAATTAGGTGGGCGGAGTAGACAGAACGGGATGCTCGGAAGAAGGCAGGAAGAGATTGCCTCCATGGAGTTAGCTGCCAGGTCAGACATGCTGAATCTTTCCCGGTAAGCCACGACCTCATGGTGACATACAGATTATTAGAAATGGGTTGAATCAAGATGTGAGAGTTAGCCAATAAGAGGCCAGAGCTTATGGGCCAAGCAGTAATTTAATCAATATAATTTCTGTGTGATTATTTCGGGGGATAAGTTAGCCGGGCAGCAGGACATGGCCCACTCCTTTTACAACATTTTAGATTCAGACTGGCTTCTTTCAAACCAATTTACCAAGGCCTGATATTATATGTGTGACTTTCTTTTTTTTTTTTTCAAACTGAATCATCTTTAATTGTAAAATTGTCTTAAGATTTACTTTTTTTTTGGTTTTTAATATGTTTTTATTCTTTGATAATTTCATACAGATGTACAGTGTATTTTGATATTTGTCCCCTGCTCCTCCCCCCAATTCTCTCCAGTCCCCCCAGTTCATGTCCTCTTTTTCTTTTTCCTATTTTTATAACTCGCTGAGTTCAATTCATGGGTGTGGGACCATGTGATGGATAGTTTTATTTATTTTTTTTTAATTTATTTATTAAGGATTTCTGCCTCCTCCCCGCCACTGCCTCCCATTTCCCTCCCCCTCCCCCGATCAAGTCCCCCTCCCTCATCTGCTCGAAGAGCAATCAGGGTTCCCTGACCTGTGGGAAGTCCAAGGACCGCCCACCTCTATCCAGGTTATATGTGTGACTTTCAAAAGGGCAAGATGGAGTCTTAAATACACATCCTAGCCACAGCCTGAAGCACAGGCACACCAAATGGGCCCATCAAACCAAACAATTTATTCTCTTTTCATATATTTAGTTAAGCCTGAGAGGTCTATATTGTGAATTGAGAACAACACTGAGCCTGAAAATAGAAGAGCAGACTCAGAAGATTTAGCACATAGGACGTACATAAGAGAAAGCCCATGGGAACTGCTTGTCACTGAAAGTCTTTCAGATGCTCTTCCTTGCTCAGTGACTAGAACAGTTCTTTGTGTGAGGCCAGTAATAAAACAAGGATGTCTAGCTACCGACTTAAATCTGATGAGTAACATGCTTTTAAAGTCGTAACACACACTTTACTTTGCTAAGAAGCTAGGTATCTGTTCTTCTACACTGTGAACCTGAGAGTCTGCCACAGTGCAACAGATGAGCAAAGTGAATTCAATTAAATGACTGAGTTCAGACTTCATGAGAATAAAAACAAGCTCCTTGAATGTAAAGAGCTTACTATGGTATATGGTAAGGAGAGAAGCCTGGAAGTCAGAAACTATTTTGAGTCCTCACCTCCCAAGGAACCCGCACTGCACATGGTATGTGGCAATATTGCAGCTCAGTGTGCTCCACCCTGGCATCCACTTGAGTGTATGTAGCTATGAGAGTGTGTCTGGTCTAGTGCGTGCCTACGAGCTGCATGTGAGGAGCAGGGCAGAGAGGAAGAACAAAATCGGACAGGAATGTTCTTAAGAGAGAGAAAAGGAAAATAGAGAGATAAGAAGAGCAAGGAGAGGGCTGGAGAGAAGGCTCAGAGGTTAAGAGCATTAACTGCTCTTCCAAAGGTCCTGAGTTCAATTTCCAGCAACCACATCATGGCTCACAACCATCTGTAATGGGGTCTGGTGCCCTCTTCTGGCCTGCAGGCATACATGCAGACAGAATATTGTATATATAATAAATAAATAAATAGATAAATAAATAAATAAATCAAGAAGAGCAAGGAGAAAGAAAAGAGGGAAAACAGAAACCAGAAAGAGTGTACTTTAAAATTAATGTATTTATGACATGAAAATATATGTAAGAAAAATAAAGACAAATGCCTGGGTTTTTTTTCCCTTTCTATACATGCCTATGTATGTGTGTGTGTATACACACATAATTTCTTTCTGGTTTTTAGTACTTACCAGAAAAATTTTCTTGAACTTCATGGCTTAGCCCTGAAATAAAAAAAAAAGTTTTTTAGTTACCACCAAAATTCAATTTATAAAATCAATCTATACCTGTAAGATCAACTTAAATGTACTATTTCAAACTGCTCAAGACTAGAAGAGTGTACTGAGAGACTAAAAGAAAATACGTGCTCTGAAAGAGTCAAATTGCTTAAATTTCTTCCATCTTTCCATACTTCTCCCTATGTAACCAACCTTCATTCCAGACTGACAATCATACAGAGTGAGACTCGAGATGAGCAGTTGGGGGAGGAGGCAACACTGCAGGCTGGTTGTGTGTCCTGTGCCCTGCTGACACAGGTCAGACAGTGTCAACTTAGCTTTTCCTATGTGTGTGTGTGTCTGTCTGGTATATATCAATCTTTTGAGAGCCTATAAGCAAGCAAGCACTTTCAGGTATTATGAATGCAATGAATGGTTGAATGGTTAACAGGAGACAGATCTTTACATTCACTGACATCTGTTCCGTAAACAGCAAAGGCAAAGTGTGGCTTCATCACTCTGCTCTAAATCTCATTCTGCACTGTTTCGGTCTTTCCAATGCAGAACTGGTATCCAGAAGTTGTTTTATTAGTATTAATTTTGCTCTTGACAATTTCCTATGTATATAAATGCACTCTGATTGCTTGCAGCCCTGCCTTCTCTTCCCCATCTACCTGTCCTCTTCCCTACTCATCTTCATGTCTTCTGTTTTGTTTGTGTCCCTCTGGGTTGGACCATGGTTATCAGTGTGGTCTCTGCATTGGAACTATCCCCTGGAGCCTGGTTCATCAGTGTTTACACAACTGAAGACAGCAGGCCCCTCTCACCCAGATTCCTTTAGTAGCCTGTTCTTCAGTACCAAGGGATAGGGCCCCACAGTCCCCACCCCACAACCACTCCCCATTTATGAATGACTGGGTAAAGGTGCTGGCCATGCAAACCTGACAACCCGAGTTCCTTCCCAGGATTCATATAAGGGTAGAAAGGAGAAAACCAAATCCATAAAACTGCCCTTTGACCTCCATACATGTTATACCATGACACTTGCATGTTCATATCATGTACATATGCACACTGACAATTTATTTAAAAATTAATATATATTTGCTATTGTTTAGGGATTGTTTTGTGTGTGTCACATCTATTTTCTAACTAGAAATACATCATAGTCATAAGAGGAGAAAACAATGAGATCTTAGACTCAATTTCATTATAGGTGACAAACAGATCAAACATTTGGTCTCTTTGGTTTCAGAACTTCTTACCCCCGATAGGTCAAAATTAACAAGGCTTATCTCTGGCTGTTAGGAGATGAGCAAGCTTGCAGTCCAGGCTGTTTGGTTGCTGCCTCTGATGTCCTGGGGCGCAAGGAATGGACATCCCAGTAAGTAATGCTCACATGGTGACCAGAGGTCTCCAGAGTCTTATTTATAGCCATCGAGTAAGACACTTATAAAAGTGAACTAGTATTTTATGATTGATTCTGATCGCATCTGATTGCATGAAGTCGGGGCTGTGTCACACAACAGACAACACGTTAGGCTTATAATTACTTCAGTTTGGAAAGGGAACCATGCTGCCATTTTTATTAGCATGAAGGAAAAACACTGACTGTAAAATGATCAGAAATGACAAACCAAAATGATGATAGCAGATAAAATATTACAGCCTTCTAGACTGCAGACCACGCTATTGTCATAGTGAAAGAAAATGAAAATATTCCCATTAGTAAAAATGAGATACTCACCGATATGTATAAGATAAGAATGATCCTGGATAAAAGTTTCTGTTCTCAAGGAGTCACCCTGGAGGTCAACCATTACTGAGTCTAAACTGATATTCTTAAAAGGAAGCAAAAATAGAAAGATGAAAAATGAGAACTGTCCCCAGAGAACTCCATTTCTGAGGCGATGAGGGGCACTTTCCTGGTACACGTCTCCAAGCAACATGAATATTATTCTTGGTTCTCATTTCTCCCTCATATAAGCCAGTCCCTTCCCTTCTATGAACGTCACTGTAATTCTAAGCACACATTTCCTCTGTTTAACATCCGCTGTGGCCATGGTTTTAAAGTCATGAACCCTACAGACTATCTGTAGAACACTGGTCAGCATCTATTAGTTGTTCAAGAATATTTTTTTAAGAAACAACATAGAAGAAAACTAAGACTATGACCCAGAATTTAAGATCTTTAATTGTTTTCATTTTAGCTTTCCACTACCGTGTGATTCTGAGAAAGTATGTAACCTATTGATCTCCACCAATCTCAAAATTATTCAAGAAACCTTTTAAAGTTTTGTTTTTTAATTTCATCTACATTCCATAGTTTTCCATCCCGCCCCTCCTCCTGCTCCCGCGCACCTCCCTTCCACCAGCCTACCGCTCATTTACTCCTCCTCCTGCTCCCGCGCACCTCCCTTCCACCAGCCTACCGCTCATTTACTCCTCCTAAGGGGTAAGGGCTCCATGGGGAGTCAACAAGGTCTCGTACTTTAAATTGGGGCAGAACCAAGCCTCTCCCCACAACATTAATGCTAAGCAAGGTATCCCACCATAGGGAATGAGTCCTAACAAGCTAGCTCATGAACCAGGGATAGATTCTGGTCCTACTGCCAGGGGCCCCTCAGATAGTCCAGGCTTCACCACTGTCTCCCACATATGGACGGCCTAGTTCAGTCCATGGAGCCTCATAGCTGTCAGTCTAGAGTTCCCGAGTTTCCACAAGCTTGGTTCAGCTGTCTCTATAGATTTCTCCATCGTGATCTTGACCTCCCTTACTCATATATTCCCTCCTCCCTCTCTTCAACTGGAAGCTTACGAATGGGATGATGTGTCCAATGCATGGTATAAGTAGTACACAGAAACAAAAGAGAGGTGTTGTGGTACTTACTACTTATACCATGCATTACACATATCGTCCCATTCGTAAATGTCCCCTTTCCTCAGTCACTGCATTTCAAACCCCACTGAAATTACTGCAGAAATAGATTCCATTCACAAGGCTCCTCAGATGTGGAAGGTGAGCAGGCACTGGAGGATGTGGCTGGAAACAATGTAAATATATTCATCCAGCTTTCTAGCTGGACTATCCACCCTGTGAAACAAGTATGTGGACCTGGCCCAGAATCACATTTCTGACGTATAATGGTGCCTTATATACAAGAAGTGCCACGTGAAGATTCACAAATAAATGAGCAAGCTCCTTAATCTTGTTTCCAAGGGGTACCCAAATGCCATTAACAGTTCAAGTATATTAAGTCTCAGCAGTATAGTCTTTCTAATCCCAGAAAGTGTACTCTTACAGCAAAGTTAACTGGAAAGCACACAGAACAACACTCAATAGGTTTACAGGCTACACAGATGGGTGGTAACAGCTATCTGCCAGACAGGAGCCAGAACACCTACCTAGCTTCCAAACACAGGCTTTGGGGAAAAAATTAACCCTTCTTTGTAAAATCGGGAGAACATTTGCTTTCTGCCTCAGGATTGTTATGGAGAACAAATAAGCTAATATAAAAAAGATCTTAGAAAAGAATCTGCATGTAAATAAAAGCAACTAATTCTTACTATTTATTTCCTCTTGTTTTCAACAGAATGTTTACCTTTTGTTTGGTGTATATAGCAATGGTGACTGAGGACTCTGTTTGGAACCAGTCATAGCTGTAAGACAGTAAAGTGAAAGAAGAAAACATCCAGAATGATTTGCAATAACACGTGAAATTATCAACATTTAAAATCCACAGTGGGAAATAGGCTTCTCCAGGTAAAACTCGTATCTACATGGTAACCTTAACTTGTTACAGTCATCATGATATACCTGACATTTATTTCCAAATAGACCACCAAAATGGGCAAATAAAGGCTATACATTGTTCTAAAAAAATCTTCTCAGAGAATAATAGAATACATACATGTGTTGTTAAGGAGCACAAAGAAATCTGCATGCTCATTGCCTTCCTTCTCTATAATGAAAATATCACTACTAAAGAAATTCATTCTTGAGCTGGGGAGACGACTCAGTGGAAAATACTTGCTAAATAAATATCAAGACAAGAGTTCAAACCCACACAGCCCACCTAAAGCCTGATGAGGGAGTACACATCTGTAATCCCAGTTTTCTTGTGGGAAGATGGAAGGCAGAGGCAGGAGAATCCCTGAAAGCTTACAGACTAGTTGCCCTCAACACATGTGGCAGCAAACGTCATGGGGAAAAAGTCCTGTTCCAACCAAGGTGAACGGTGAGGGCTCGTGCCCAAGGTTGTCAAATATTAAACATATTAAAGAATTTCCATTAAAATTTAAATTTAAAAACACCACCAAAATAGACATAAAGATTGAATATTGAAATAAACAATGGTATGGCTATGTGACGGAATACAGAAGTTTTCACAGAATATTAACAACAAAAGATATCGCTCACAGACGACACTATAATACCAGCACTACAAATGTAGTGTGTGAAGGAATTGTATAAGTCAGTCAGCCCCAGAGTTTGGCATCTATGTCTAAGGTTTAAAGGGGTTACCACTATGTTTTCTAAACTTCCTACCCTGAGCATGCATTTTATCATTATTAGACAAAAACTCTTTTTGATGCTTTTTTTTTTTTTTGTGAAACAGAGTTTCTTTGTGTAACCACCCTGGCTGTCCTGGAACTCACTTTGCAGACCAGGCTGGCCTTGAACTTATAAAGATCCACCTGCCTCTGCCTCCTAATTGCTGGGATTAAAGGTGTGAGTCACTATCACCTGACCAGAAAGAAAAAATCATTTTAAAATAGTGGTTTAAAGTATTTAAAACAGCTCAAACTTCAGTTATCTAAAAATCACTTATGGAACAACCTTCTTCTGCAACCCATCTGATGAAGAGGCGCTGCCATTTGTGTGCTGAGCAAAACTGGCGGTAAACAAGAAACAACCCCAGTGCTGGGTTCTTTCCCACAGTGTCTGTGGGTCTGTGCAGAAGTGCTCTCACTTTGAAATGTAAAGAAGAGTGCATACCTTGGAGAACTAGGGCCTTCCCTGGGCAGTGTATCTGTCACTTGGCTCTTGGAAAGCATGCCTTCACAAAGAAAAACAGTAATTTATCTACACCACACTAAACCCATGTACACACATACACAAGGGACATCTTAATAAACATGCTACTAAACCATAAAGCAAGAAAGACCCTTGTCACCAGCATGTTCTTTGGGTGTCTTCCTATAGCTTGCTCTCTCCCAAGGATAACCATATTGTGACTTATGACACCAAACTATTTTTAAATCATGGACATATATTAGTGGCACTATATACTATATAGAAAGGGATCATAAAGCATGGTTTATTTTGATCTTTTGTTGTTGTTCATCCTTAGCATCACAGTTCTAACAAGTCAAACCTAGAATTTCCTGAGATTTTAGCCATTCTGTTAAGTGCATAAGTAGTCTGTTCCTTTTTATACTGAAAATTATTGCATTGTATGACTTAGTTACAATTCACCCACTCTTCTATTGATAAGTCATTCCTGAACAGGTACTATTATGGGAACGTGGTTATAAGCCTTGCACACTGACATGCACATTTTAAAGAACAAAATCTACAATTCTGGTGGGCATATAGTATGCATGCATGTTTAGCTTTAGTCAAAATGGTTGTTGTCTTAGTTAGGGGTTTCATTTCTTTGATAAAACATCATGATCAAAATCAACTTGGGAAGTTTATTTCCACTTACTGACCCACAGTACAGTTTATTACTGAGGAAAGTCAGGGAGGAAACCTGGAGGCAGGAACCAATGCAAAGGCCATAAAGGAGGGCTATTCCTGGTTTCTCCTCAAGGTTTGCTCAAGCCAGCTTCTTTACAACATCCAGGACCAGCAGCCAAGGGATGACACCACCCACATCAATCACTTATTAAAATACCCTACAGGCTTGCCTACAGCCACATCTTATGGGGAGATATTTCTCTATTGAGATTTCTCCCTCGTAGAGGACTCTGGCTGTACCAGGTTGACTTAAACCACCAGCACAGTTGTAGAAATGGACACATCTTACCACAGTGCTTAAGTATTGAAGCTCTACTGGCACACCAATATGGTATTCTTTTCCATTTTGATTAATTCACACATGTCTACATTAACATGGCCTTTAAAGGGCTACACCAACTGGTTTTCAAGTCATTTCAGAAAGCTCTGAGACAGGGAAGCCCTCTGGAGAGCCTGCAGGCACTGTTTCCTCCCTCCAGAGGAGTGCCTTGTTTGTGCCTGGACTGCTAAGTAACTTTTGAAAATAAACTATTTAATTTTGTTACCACTTCTCAAACTACAGGGGAAAAAAAAACAGTAATCCAGTTAGCCTTAGAGCTCCCAGACTAGTAACAATCACTACAGGAGGCTGGAGTTGGAAGCACTTCCAGGTGAGAGAGGTTAGAGATTTCCGGAACTTCCCTATATACTCAGGCTTAGGAAAAGTGCGGATGCAAAACAGCAATACTGTTGGGAATGAGGCTCTTGGTGAAGCCTGTCTGGTTTCTTCAGCTTTCATCTCTTCCACTGTTACTACGCAGAGCACACTATGTTTTCAGACCAAGATCCTCAAAGATGTATGTGACCATCAGGCCTCATAACTAAAGCCAGAGCCACAAGCATCTTTTTCTAAAATGAATACACTAAAAAAAAATAGTCTTATTAAATTATTTGAAAGTGGTGAAAGATATTTTATTAAAAGATTGTCATTTTTATTTTGGTGGTCTCTTAAAAAACATGCATCAAAATTTAAAATTTACTGTGAGGAAAAGCATCAACAAAATTCATACATTTACAGTCATTTTTGATCTTGTACGATCTTGTATGTTTGGTTAAGATCAGAAAGGGCTGGACATAAGCTCTGTGCCAGCACTAGAGCCTTATGCAAAACCATTGCTTTTTCTTCTTCAACAGGAAAGCACAAAAGAGACCATTTCCAGGTACCTTTTAAAATTCAAGAGAGTAGCACAGAAATACAGCTCATTAGAAGAGCAAGGCCAAACTTGACAGAATCTATCCTGTTTTCAGCATGAGCAAAAAGAAACCACAGAATCATCCTCTGGAGACTCGGGGATAAGTCTACGTCAGAGCAGAGTAATAAGTCAGGTGTTCCCAAAGAACCTTCAAAGTGTTGGCTGACAGAATGGCGTCAGTTTAAGGGCTCTGGGCCTTACTATAAAATAAAACTCATCTATCCCACTCAGGATTTTAATTAACTGTTGAAATAATGACATTAAAAGCAGGCAGATTACATTTGCAAACATAATATAGAATTACCACATAGCCTTAGCTGAGCCAAATGTGAGAAACAGTTACAAAATACAAATACATACATAGATACACAGATACATATACGGAAATAGATACAACTATACCCCATTACTATAGAGACTCCAAGTCACAACATGTAATGGTTCCACATTACTTGGAGAGTGATATCTAAGAATATTTTTAATTGAAATATTAAATACAGTGCATCTGCAGTAAAGATGCTGAAAGCAACATGTGACAGGCAAGGAGGATGGTTGTTTCTGCAGCATCACAGAAGAGCCAAGCACCAGATGAGCCTAAGAGCAGCCCTTCATTTCCTGCATTCCCTGCAGTGTTATACCATGACAACTTCAAACATCCTAAGTTGCAAGTTACAGGCTACTTTCACACTTAAAAAAAGGTGATTCTTCTGAAAACCTAGCTTGCTAGCTCTATTTCTGTAACTTTGTTTTGCACAAAGGGAGAAAAAAAATCTGGATCTACAGGTACAATAATACACTCAGTCAGAGGAGCCCATGCATTTCATCAGTCAGTATTAACACCACACCTCAATTGGGTGTGAAAGGGGCAGTGCCAACCGTGATGTCTGTGCTGCTCAACCAAGGAACAGCAGGTTAACTCACACACACACACCTAAGGGAGCCACCTGAGTCCTGTTTTAGTCACTAAAAACATTTATGCTTTGGGCTTAGAGATTTCATAAAAGTAATTGTTTTAAAAGTAATAGTTGAAATAAAAGGCACATAAAGTTCTAGTAAATCCCTTAAGTTTAGACAAGCAAAGACAGCTTTTGCATTTTTTTTAATCCAAATACCCCAGACAATTCTGTGAAGCAGTATCAACATGTAAGTTTATCACTAATTTATATGACTTACCATTTAAGACTTTCTTTCCTTCATGGCAGTCTGTATGATGATTTGGGGAGAAAAAGTCAGGTAAGAATACTATATCATTAAAGAGACTATCAAGTCATTTTACTGGTTAAACTATTAACAGTCTCAAAGGGCTGCTTTCTTCTAGGGTGTGAGGACAGAAATGGGACTATGACATGGAGAGCCATTGTTTCAAGTAAGTCAGTGTGGTCTCTGGAGATCATCAGGACACTTCCCAGGGCTCTGTACGTGCGTGCGTGTGTGTGTTTGTGTGTGTGTGCGTGTGAGTGTGTATGTGTGCATGTGTGTGTACGTGTGTATGTCTTGTGCATAATCCACATCCCTCAGTATTTTGGAATTTATTTCTTGACCCCTACCCCCAAGTGCTGGCAATCAATCTGTGGACTCTGAGAATGCTAGGCATGTGTTTTACAACTGGGCCACAAATTATTTCTCCAAAGAGCACATATACCCCAAGTTTTATCTGAGATGTCATATTCTAAATTAATATAAAGAAAACAGAATTTATTAGGTTATATCCTATTAAATACAAATATTAACACTCCAAAGGGGTTTTATTATCTATTATCAGTCTGTATGTATACTGTTATAAACATAAAGTGGCCAAAATCAGGTAAATGTGTTAAAACTTTCACATGTACTTAGAATACAATTCTTAGAGTTACAACCCAGGAAACCCTCAACAGGTATTTTCTTTCAGGATAGCAGTGCATGCACCAGAGTCTAATATATCTTAGTAAGCACAACTGTGACACAACTCTGGTTTCATCCCCTCAGCAGGTTGACAAGCTAAGATAACACGTCCCGAAGTCAGACTGACAGGTGACATGGTAGAATGGCATCACCATGCGGTAAAGAAATGTAAGCCGGGCGGTGGTAGTGCAACCCTTTAATTCCAGCACTTGGGAGGCAGAAGCAGGAGGATCTCTGTGAGTTCGAGGCCAGCCTGGTCTACAGAGCGAATTCCAGGACAGCCAGGGCTGTTATACAGAGAAACCCTGTCTTGAAAAACAAAACAAAAGAAAAAGAAATGTACTTAAATCAAAGTACCCTTCCTCCATCCTTCAAACCTGCAGCCCTTCTTTCTTATCCTCCCGCGTGCTGGAGTTGCAGGTGTGTGCCAGGCTCTGCTTTCGAATCTTCTGTCTTCTAATTTATAAAAATCCAAAATCCCAAACACTCCTCTAATTCACTCACCCAACACAAAGTGGCCATGACTAAGAAGACCACCAAGTCATCGTTTCCCCTTCTAATAAAACTAACTCTACACCGAGAGGACTCTTACAATACACAACAGACTACTGCCTTCTCTTCTTCAGGAACGAAGAGGATCCGAAGCCAAGGCCTAGAAGGATCCAGAGTTCTTCACCAAAGTCAAGAGTGAATCTGTCTCCCTACAAATCCAGTCCTATTTTTCTTCACGTTGTTGTTTAATACTTCCTAAAAACATACAAGACTTAAAACACCATAAAAGTTGTACCTCAAGTGGCTATTGCCAAAGGACCATCTAGCATTACCATTTGTAAGGGAGCACTGCCGACCACTGCCTGTCCTAACTGCCCTCCTCAGTTTTACCTGTTATGGCCTCTGCAGCTGTGATTATCTGCTTCACCTAAGAACAAACAGCAAACTCACAGTACTGTATATTAAATCCATCTCGGTGTGCTACAGAGCCAGCAATCTGATAAATCTCATTTGTCATGAAAAAATTCTGTTTTTACCCAAGGCACTCATAGATTTTGAAAAATTATTCCAGGTAATTTGTTTCTAGGAAAAAAATTACATCAGAGGACTATTTTCTTAATATGCACTGAATTCAGTCTGCCAGAACTTAATGGATTCTGCAGAAATGTCCTTTCCCCATTTTTTAATATAAGAAATTCCAGTGTGAAGAAAGTTTGCTTTTAAATTATTTAAATTACCTTCAAAATTACCCCAGTCTAAGTTTTAAAAAGCTGAGCCATATAAACTCTTCTCCATGTTAAACACATTTACATCTGCATCATTTTAGCTGCAAGAGAAACCTTTTCCCTGAGAATAAATGCAATATTCTCTTTCCATAACTACTTGCATCATTTGGAAGTCTCTATGAAAACGCAAACTGAGATCTCTTCCTCATGTTGGCTAAATGGCAGTGTTCTGCCTGGCCAAAGCCCCTCCTCTCCAAGGGCTTAGTCACTCAGAGGCAACCCTGGCAGCCAACAGCACTTAATTCTTCTTTAGTGTGGCAGGGTAAGGAAAAGGGCAGATCAGAGACAGGAGTGACAAGGGTGAATATACACATGTTCCCAAATCAGCTTTGCCAGAAAGCAAAATAAATACTAACCAAATAAACATCAGTCAGTCGCTGCAATACTGCAAAACACAACTGCAATACTGCAGTTCAGATGTGCATCTGTCTCCTAATAGGGGTGTTTCACCCCCTAGCTTGAATTATGTTGCTAGAATTCCTTCCCTAGGGGAGAGAGAAACAGTGTCAACCCCTCCTTCCTGTGTTCCAGTGACAAATCAACTCATGATTCCACTAAAGCTCACTCTGGGAGCCACTGAGTTTTCAGGTTTACTTAAGAGCAATGAATGGGAGTCACAGGCAAGAGCATGGGTGACCTTACAGCAGCCATGCTGAAAGGTCTGACCCAGCATGGATGATAACATCTCCATGGCTGTGTAGATAGAGCCCCTTTCCCTAGTTCGTTCCCCATCTATGTCCCCTAGCCCTTCTCTGAGACCCCCAAGGCCATGTGTAATTCGGGCAGCACTGTACACAACTAGTTGGGAAGGATGGCTGAATTCTCAAGTGAGTAGCATCCATGACTCTCCCTGCTCTTCCTTCTAGGAATGAACAACAGTTAACAAAGCCCAGCTATGTGATCTTTTCAGAGGACTCTTGAAGATGGCAGTAGTTTGGCTCAGAGAATAGTCCTGTATAACAAATTACCTCCCTTAAATCTAGCACATGTGAGCACACACATATGCACACATAAACACCAAAACCTCACCCAGACAATAAGCACTAAGGCAGCAAGAGCCAACTAAGGCAAGACAGCCAAGTGAGCACATGTCTCATCTGGTACAGGCTACTTCACTAAGTCCGCTTGCCTGTGTTTATACCTTGGAGGCTTTGCTGGCCTGTAAGCTTGCGCTTTGCCTGTCTGTCTGAACTGTCTCCATTTTACCTAAAAGGAAATGAAGGCTCCGGAAAAGAACCTTGGACTAACTCTCCACCAATGCCGAGCCTCCACTGGCAGTCAGCCCACTCACCAGCTGTCCTTTGCTGACCAGGCAACACGGCTCCTTGAAGTTAATGGCTCAGCACCTCAATCCCAGCACTCAGGACATACAGGCCAGGAGATCCTCAGCTACACAGCAAGTTTGAGACCAGACTGGGCTAGATGAGATGCTATGCTAAAATAGCAATAGTAAGAACGCCAACAACAACTACTACTACCAATGCATATACAAAAATTTCTCCATTTCAGCACTAGTGATGCTTTGAGTTGGATAATTCTCTGTCATGAGAGTCTGTCCTGGGCACTGTGTGCTACTAGGAGCATCCCTGGCCTCTGTCCACAACACCAGCAGCATCCAGGTTAGTTGTAATAATCAAAATGCTTCTAAGTATTGGCAGTGTTCCTTGAGGAGGAAAATAACCCCAATTGATATGCACTGAGAATAAAGAAGCAATGAATTATTCAAAAGTGGACAACATTAGTCAGGCAAACAATTCTGTTGTCCTTAGTAAGTAAGGTACACGTGCCTATAAGCCTCAGCATTTTTACTTTTAAATCAAGATGTTAGGGCAGCTCTAAATTCACATACCTGACAGCCCTGTCCCTCTGAGTGTTCTAGTCTCTGCTTCTAGCTGTTTACTAGAAACTGTTGACTGTTAGGAAGTGGTCACAAAAGCTAAATACATAGATGTAAATATGAAAAAAGCAACAAGAGATTAAGACTATTCTGATGGAGGAGGGTCTATGTGTTACTTTCATTGGTTAATAAAGAAACTGCTTTGGCCCTTTGATAGGACAGAAAATTAGGTAGGCGGAGTAAGCAGAACAGGATGCTTTGTAGAAGGAAGTGAGGTGAGATATGATGAAGCTCCGGCCCAAGATGGACGCAGGTCAGACATGCTGAATCTTTCCCCGGTAAACCACCACTTTGTGGTGCTACACAGATTATTAGAAATGGGTTAAGCAAGATGTGAGAATTAGCCAATAAGAGGTTGAAACTAATGGACCAGGCAGTGTTTAAATGAATACAGTTTGTGTGTTGTTATTTCGGGTGTAAAGTTAGCCGTGCGGGAGCAGGGCGGGACGAAAAGCAGGCCTGCCCCAGCTCATCACTACACTATTCCTGAGATATACTTTGCCACTGAAAAATATGAGTATTTTTAAATTTGGCATTAAAATGTTAAAGTACATTTATGATCTAAAACTTCTCCCCAAAAGAAATATAATACAACTCAAAGCATAATTTAAAATTTTCTCATAACTAAACTAACAAAGTAAAAGCAAGAAATAAACTATATTATATTTAACATTGCACCTGGAATATTACTACTTCTCTTGTAATTAATATAACAATTATGAGATACTTCATTTTGACATTTTTTCATACTTGAAGTATGAATAGTTGAAGTACAGTGTGTATTTACAGTACATCTGATTTGGCATGTGAGTTCAATAGCCACTCGACTGACAACCATCATGGCAGCCAGAGAGAACGAAGGCAGAACATCACTCATTCTTCATATTTATCAGACAATCTGGTGCCTCTGTGATACAAATTATCAATAAGTGGTCTCTACTCCTTAATTTATTGTTAATAAATCTTTCTAAGGCACAATATAATCTACAATACCTTTTAAATAAAGGACTATAATAAACAGCTGAATTCTTGCCTGATCACAGTAAATCTTGCCACGGCTTCGGTTCTGGGTCTGCCAGCTTTGCTGTTTTCATCAGGACCACACTACAATCAATCAAGTAAACTGAGAACTGGAACTGCCTCGTGTGGAAATGCACACAAAATGCCAATTCTGAGACTTTTACATTGGGTTCTGACAGTTTGCCTCATGTAAACAATTTTAGTAGAAGGGATTAGGACATTGTGGATATGAGATGGCAAAGAAGAAAAAGGATGAGGGAATGTAGGAGGTGACTATGAGAATACATTACATGCATGTACGGAAATGTTATGGTGAAATGCTCACTCTGTCATTATGAAAATCCCCGTCTTTGATACTGAAAAAACATCACTGTAGAAAATTCCTCTTCAGCATCTCTACCACCCCCAACTCCCGCTGCAGGGAGTCTCTTCACCCTCTGTCCTCAGCCTCTCTCCCTGTGTCATCCCGGACTTCTACTATGGGTGACCCGAATGCACCTCCTCGAGAGGCATACAAGCTACTTACTGCTAAAGCCGTTTACTTCTTTCTGGTATATCATTAGATCTTTCTCTTTAACTATTTAGTTCCTTTAAACGTTCTGCTCAGTCTACATAATAAGGTACTTGAGGGCAAAAGGGGATCTACGGAACCCCCACCAAAACATCAGAGGCTATTGTCAAGATTGCGGGGTTGCTGTCCACAATCTGATGGCAGGGTCCTGGTGATGAAGACAACGCTTACATCACTGAACACAGAGAAGCTGAACCGATGCCCAATTAAAAGCTACTGACTGATCTGTACAGTACAGGAGGACAAAGGTACTCATCAATATCTCCCAGCCACAACTCGCACAATCCAACAGTCATGTGTCTCCACACATACTGGGTTTATAGTGGCACAAGTATTACAGAAGTAACTAGCCACTTTTCTATTGAAATTAAGACCCACTCCATGAAATGGATCCCATACTTGACGCTGCTAAAGTAGCCAAAAACCTGAGACTAAATAGGTCACAAGTGTCAAGGAAAACCTACAGCTATTATTCTGATAAAAGAACATAGCAGGGGCTGGAGAGATGGCTCAGAGGTTAAGAGCATTGCCTGCTCTTCCATAGGTCCTGAGTTCAATTCCCAGCAACCACATGGTGGCTCGTAACCATCTGTAATGGGGTCTGGTGCCCTCTTCTGGCCTACAGGCATACATGCAGATAGAATACTGTATACATAATAAATAAATAAATATTTTTTAAAAAAGAACATGGCAATAAAATGACTACTAATGCTATTCTTTAAAAAAACAGAGCCTTGAACCAGTCATCAGAGAAGCTTCTTCTTGCAGTATATAGGAATTAACCAGAAACCCACAACCTGTTAATGGACAGAGAGTGAGGGACTTTGAAGCACTCAGCCCTAAATGAGAAGTCTTTGTCAAGCCCCCTCCCCTAAAGGCTCCAGAGAGACAATGTCTCCAAGACATAACAGGACTGATGCACACGTGAACTCATGGAGACTGGAAGAACACGTGGGACCTGTACAAGTTCAGGCCAGATAGGGTACCAGCACTGTGAGGGGAAGAAAACACAGGACTCTAATCCCAGCAAGGAGCTATCTGCAGCTGGCACACGCAGACTATAGAAAACCCAGTTTTCTCCAAAGGAGTGTCACTAGGTCTATCAACCACTCTCCAGGGCAGGCCCCATGCCTAGGAGTAGATGACTAACAAAAACGGTCTCCATAGTTGATTTTTTTTTTTGTTCATGTTTTTGCAGAGTCTTTGTTTTCTGTCTTATTGTTCTTTTTCTTTGATTTTCATCTTGCTTCAGAGAAAGGGAGGCACACCAAGATGGGTAGGTGGGTGGACAGAGAGGTGGGAAGGATCTGGGGCAGAAAAAAAAGATCAAAATATTTTGTATAAAATATTTTTAAGGAAAAAAGTCCCTTTGCTCACAAACATTGCTTTTCTGCGCTGTGAAATTCTTGTCTTTGCCCCTAATGACTTGTTGTTTCGAATCACTGTCCACTACTACTCCACAAATATTCCTGACCCAAACAGGCTGATTCTTCCACACTGTCACAGACCTGTCAATAACAAGAATGCTTCTTCATAGGAACAAAACCAGCATCACATGCTAGTTCACCTCTAACGACTGCAGAAATACACTGTTATAACTAGGGAAGCAAAGGGTCACAGAAGCAGCAGTGGCATTTCTAGCCACCCACAACACAAACACACAACACACACACACATATACACACACCCAACACACACCCAACACACACACACACATACACACACACACACACACAACACACAACACACACACACACAGCTTAGATTCAAGGTGGCTGATAAATTTTGCTTTAGTTAATTCACACAATAACTTTAAAACATTCCTTCATGTATGCAAGTATATATGTGGGTTGCCATGTGTGTGCCTGTTGGTATGTGGCCATGGCACACAGGTAGAGGACAGAAGACAGCCTTTGAGTATTGGTCCTGCTGTAAAACCAGGTTAGCTGGGTACAGGCGAGTCAGCCTAGCTCCTGTCCCAGTCTCTGATCTCCTTGTAGGAGCAATCTGGGATTACAGATGCTGCACTCCTACCTGCAGCTTTTACTTGGGTTCTGGGGATCTGAAAGCAAGAAAAGACATGCAATCTGTGAAGAGGTGCATTGCCTCCTATGCTATACTAAGAACCCTAAAATTCTTTCTTGTCATTCCATCACAACCAGTTTCTCCCCAGTTTTCATATAAATCCTTGATAGTACTTAAGTGGGAGGTAAACCTAAGCTGAAGAGCTCCTGGCCTCCTTGCTGGGCTGAAAGCACAATGACGATTTTCTTTTAATAAGAACCAAGTTCTAGAATAATGGCTTCAGTACACACCAGGAAGGGAACCCTCACTACCTTGAGAACTGTGGCCAGATTCTCAGAGGAAAATTCTTTGTTTTCCCTTAACACCCTATAAAAAAGGCCACAACAGACAAGACAATCCAGCATCTCCCTTTGCTGTTAAATACGCTTTTCATTAAAGAGCAGGCCATAAACAGGGGCTCAGTTCCAACTTTGCTTCTTACAGATCTAAGTACCTGTCTTTTATCCTGTGTTATCGTGAGTGTTCCTGTGTATATCTAAAACCCAAGGACCTACACAAGAGTTTACTGAGAGAAACTTTGAGCAATAAGGTGTCAAATTACAAAACTCATTGAACTAACTAGTTGAAGACTCTGCTTGAACAGACCAATCCGCTCTGAATTTAAGAGTCATGAGTCACTAAAAAAAATGACTATACCCCTTCACAGAAAGGGGTTATAGGAAGTAATTCTGCCACTGCAATTCCATTCAAAGTCCCAGAGGGCGCTCTTCTGAAAGAGATCAGGAAGATCTGACCTTGAACAGCAGCTGTAGGAGAGCTCTAACTCAGAGGTAACTATACTTTAAAAGAAGCTTACCCAAGAATGGGACTACACAGGTGAGGAGACAAGGAAGATTCAAGGTAAACCCGGGGACAAAGACAGGAGGCGACATTGTCCTGTATAACTGACTTCTGAGTCATGTGAGAGCAACCACACCAGGCAAAAGCTGAGCATGGGGCCACACACCTGCCGCATCTATAATCCCAACCTCTCAGAGGCTATGGAAAAAGGATCATGAGTTTGAGTCTAGCCTGGAATAACAGAGTGAGAGGGCAACTCTAAAAAACTTTAAAAAAATAAACATAAAACCACTAAACTAAAAAATACTCTGCCAACATCCATAACCAGTACTGCCACTAATCTTGTTATTTAAGGACAGAATGTGAGATTACTGAAAACAAGGAAGCAAATACAGTTTTCCTTCTGATATTTTCTCCTTGCAACTTTCTACAAAATATATCACATTTTTCGGGGAAAGTCACTATAGAATTCCTTATTTTTCTTTTCTCCATTTCACGTGGTACATGCCTGTGTACGTGTATGTGTGTGCACGTGCATTTTGTTACATGTGTGGGGATGGGGTGCACATGTGTACATGCATGTGAAGGCCCAAGGCTGAATAAAACCTTTAGAGCAGCTATAGCAGAAAGCCAGTAAAAATGGGGAAAATACTGGGACTTATCTAATCCTATTCATTGAAATCCAATTTTATTTTAAAGGCATGGGCTTTTTACTTACCTTTTGGAACAGCAGGCTTCACAGCCATCCTGCCAACCAGGCATTCTTTCAGCATGGATTCATAATTGACCCAACGATGAACCTGGGAGACGAATGGCCAACAAGCAACATGACTCTACCTCCACAAGATGCTTCTATTTTCCCATGAGCCGAGCTAAGCCTTCATACACTGCTCCAAGGCAGACTCATTTAGCCAGCAGCAGACAGAGACTGTTTAGAACGCTATTCTCAACGTGTTGTCTATAGACCTCTGGGTGTTTCTGACACCATCAAGTGTCCACGAGGGCCCAACAATTTCAAAGGAATACTCAGATATAACCTGCCCTTTTTACTTCTCTGCCATTTGCAAAGTGTTAAAGAATATCCTTCACAGCCAGGTGGTGGTGGCGCACTCCTTTATTCCCAGCATTCAGGAGGCAGAAGAAGGCAGATCTTTGCGAGTTCGAGGTCAGCCTGGTCTACAAGAGCTAATTCCAGGACAGGCTCGAGAAACCCTGTCTCAAAAAATCAAAAAGAAAAAAAAAGAATATCCTTCATAATATATGAAAATTATTGCCATATTCTTCCTGTATGATGAAACAGAAAATTCTAACTCAGGCTGTCTGGAACTCACTATGTAATTCAAGCTGCCCTCTAAGTCACAGCCATCCATCCTCCTGCCTCAACCTCCTGGGTGTTAGCATTACAGGTGTACATCACTATGCCAGCAGCATAGCACTGTTTAAATTAGCAAAACCCTAAAGAAAATTTAAATTCTTAATTGTAAAAAGGTAAGTAAAGAAAAATACACCATTCAAAAACATCAGTAAAGAAAAACCATTTATTCAGTTATCAATTTATTCAATATAATTATCAATGGTCATGTGTTATTCAAACATTAAAATAATTCGGTCAAATAATACTGTTAACAGAGTCTTAATAATCCTGAGGAAATAACGCTAAAAAGCAAATACACTACAAAGTAGACATTAACTTATTATTACTTGAAACTAAGTTTGATTTGCAATTACTTACAGTAGACGCACTGCTGTATGTAAACCTGCCTTTGGGAGTGTGAGAATGGGGGTGATTTCAGCAAACAGGTATAGGAGACAGAGACCCAAGGAGGCAAGGGCACACAGCTTGTTGATCACAGGACTCTAAATTAGCAGACACTTAGGTATGTTCAAGGTAGAATATTTACTCTGACATACTATTCTATTTAGGGTCTCTAAGACCAGTCAGATGACTAGATTTATTTCACTGTTAGTAACGACCATCTAAGGGCTGACAAAGCAGGGTGCTGCTCAGACAATCGTCTTTAAGAATATATTTGTCAGGCTGGAGAGATGGCTCAGTGGTTAAAAGCATTGCCTGCTCTTCCAAAGGTCCTGAGTTCAATTCCCGGCAACCACATGGTGGCTCACAACCATCTGTAATGAGGTCTGGTGCCCTCTTCTGGCCTGCAGACATACAGACAGAATATTGTATACATAATAAATAAATATTTAAAAAAAAAAAGAATATATTTGTCATGTACCCACACTGGACCTGAACAGAAAGCGATCTGGTTAGTACTAAAGTACCAGGGCTAGAAACAGCACTGGGGACTTGAGTGGAAGGAAAGGGTGCAGGCTAATGAGAGAATCAAACAGCCAGGATGGGAAACGACTACGCAGGAGCTCAGCCCCTGTCTGTGGGCACAGGCAGCAGGGAACACAGGGGGAAGGGAAGCCAGTGTGACTGCCAGAGACTGAGCCGAATCAAACTGGCCTATCAGTTATGTGGAAATGACAAAAGAAACGAGTCAGCAGTGGGACCAAAACTAGAAACAGATAGAGCCAATAAAGATATGAACCAATAAATTCTTTGTACAACTCAAACATGGTGTGTAGGGGAAGTTTTATAGTAAAAGACGCCAGATGTTTCAAGAATACACCAGAAGCTTCTAAAATACAAAACTTTATTTCCACAGTGAGTGAAAGTCATAAATTTTATTGGTTCATTAATGCCAAGGAACGCAGCAATGTGTTAAGTAAAGAACCACCTTCCTTACACATGTCCCATGTAAACTTGGCGCTGGGGAACATACAGTGTTACTGAGAATCTTCTGCTGAAGAGGGACATTCCATCAGAGAACACAGCTCCCTGAGCCAGCAGACAGCTACAGCAGACAAGTTAGGCAAATGGTCCTACACTGACTTTGTTTGCATTGTTAGAAAGTAACAAACAACAGACAGCAAAGGGAACAGCTCTTAAAGAGCAACAGGACTCTCCCAAGGGAACGGTAACCCAGTCAATGAGCAAATGCAAACTCGGCACCACGAGGACAGCACCGGAGCAAACAAGTCCCACAGTAAAGCAGATGCACCAAAGTATTCTTAAACATAAAACAAATTACATTTCTGACAACCTGATCAACAATAACTACCTATAATCTCAGAGAAAAGTATTAAAAATAACAGAAATCAAATTATGTTTGATCAAAACAATCATAAAATAACCCAATCTGAACAGGTATCTTAAATGGTTAAAGCCTAGTATTATATAACACAGTTATCATAAATATACAAAACGAAATGTGAAACAAAAGCCAGTTACTAAACTTCTAATGACTATTATATCAGAATAACCACTAACAAAATTGATGGTAGTTAACATATTCTATATGACTCTTAAATAGTGGGGAAACTAATGTTCATTTGTAAATTTGAAGAAAAGGATGCTGATATAAACATCTTTTGAGATAATGTAGAACTTCTGCTATTAATTTAGGAAAAGTAAGTTTCCTATTCATTAATCAACTTTATCTAACTTCCTCCAAGAGGTATGGGTCCCACACAGTAACACAGACTGGATGTATAAGACTTCCCCACGAGGAAAGAGCAAGAATGCTGTATGTTAACTAAAAAAATTAATTAAATTAAAAAAATAAACGGAAGTGATCGGTAACAGCAGGTCCAGCTTCCTCCTCCCACTGGTGGTGTTTTCTATAAGTCACTTACTGTCATTACCAAAATAATTAAGGTGAGTGCAAGCCTTGCTGGCAGAGGATTCAAAGTACATGTCATATACTTGAAACCATCTTCAGAATTTTGATACAGTGATTTCAAAAATCACACAGTTTCTACCTGTGAACATCTGCCTGCATTTCAAAATTCAAGCTTACCCATCTCAAATGAATGCTAGCGTTTCTTCCTACAAATATGCTACTGCTAACCCTTGCATACAAGGCTCTGACTACCTGTAGAAACTTACCTCATTAAAAAGATCCGTTCCATCTGCTCCTGCTGCTCTCATCAGCTCATCCTCCCCGCCAGGATGATACTCCATATAGGGGCTGACATTGTAAACAAGTCCTGCACCAAAGCAAGCAGAAATAATATCCAAATGACTTCCTAAAAATTATAAAACCTATAAATACTCCCCATATTTTCAAAGTCTCATGAACTGTAAATTCTGAAATTTCTCCACTCTAGCAAGCCAGCTAATTAACCTGCCAGTTTCCTGGTCTCTTCTAAACAACAGGGGACTTGTTGGTTAAAGCATGAAAGTTTAATATATCGATACCTGCACTAGAAAAGCAACATTTACACCAGTTCCTTGAGCCCCAATTCCTACAGAGCTATGTGCAACGGGCCTAGTGGACCTGCACACTCTCATTCCTCCAGGAGAGGAACATGGACTTTAGGAAACTCAGGTCCTTCTGATGTGGGAGAGTCTTCTGTTTTGTGTTGACTTCATTGGTTAATAAAGAAACTGCCTTGGCCCTTTAATAGGACAGAAAATTAGGTAGGCCGAGCAGACAGACAGAATGCTGGGAGAAAGAAGCCGAGTCAGTCAGTTGCCATGATTCTCCTCTCCAAGACAGATGCAGGTTAAGATCTTTCCTGGTAAGCTACCAACTCATGGTGCTACACAGATTATTAGAAATGGGTTAATCAAGATGTGAGAATTAGCCAATAAGAGGCTACAGATAATGGGCCAGGCAGTGTTTAAAAGAATACAGTTTCCGTGTAATTATTTCTGGGCATAAGCTAGCCATGTGGGCGGCCGGGTGCCGGGAAAGTAGCCCGCCGCTCCTAACACAACAAATAAGTCTCTGTGTCATTACTGGGGAGCCAGTAGTCCTGACAAAAAGGCCCAACTACAAATGGCACGAACTATCTGAGCACATATTTCCCATAAGAGCTGAGGAAGCTTTAACATAAAGGTTCTAGATGGCACATGCTTTGGGAGGCAGAGGCAGGTGGATCTTTGTAGTTTGAGGCCAGCTCGGTCTACAGAGCTAGTTCCAGGACAGCTAGGGCTACATAGAGAAATCCTATCTCAAATAAATAAATAAATAAAGCTCTAAACACACAAAACAGAGCCAAACATGGCTTTCTAGTCTTGTGTCTCAGACTCATGCCGGCCATGGTACAGAGACACATCTCCCAGCAGCTCCTGCATGCTTGAGCTGCCAGCGTGCCATGAGCTAAGACACATGGTAGGTGTAAGGCTTTGCTCATGCAGACAGAAAAGGTTACAGATATGCAGTAACACTGGGTCAGATAGAAAAATCCCTCTAAATAGGTTACAGTGTGTTTAACAATATACATAGACCTATGGAAAAGAAAATGGATATAGGCAGTCATAGAAAAAATAGTTTAAAATAATGAAGTCTTTAAAGAGAGAGTAAGGTAATAAAAAAATCACATAAAATGGAAAAAACACAGGGAGTCTGGATCCTATATGATGTCTTGTTAACTTTAAATTTTTTAAATGCTAATGTACAAAAACCCAAGAGCTGCCAAAAGACATTGGATTATGGAAACTGCTAAATTAAACTAACCTATATATTTTAAAAATGTTGTAACTTTAAAATGGAAGTTGGACAATGTGTTGTGTTAGGGGAAAGGTTATACTTTTGTTTCCACAGTTAACAAAAGACTGTGGAATTCTTCCAGAATAATAGAGCTCAGACTTGACTGGGGATGAGACCTCCTGAGTATCTTGGCTTCAGATATGGGGGAGGAAGACAAAAAAAGACCACAGGGCAGGCAATGTATAAGCTGATCCTTTGACATGGGAACAGCTCTGAGACAGGATGAGACATGATAAATCTTGTTGGCTACAGAGTCCTCATGAGTTATTATTACATACCATTCTTTCATATGGCATGGATAGAGATTTATATTACAGTTTGATTATACAGTCCAAACAGACTTTAAAGTTAACAGATGCCTTTTACCTGCTTAAATATAAAACAAAAAAATCATCTTTAACTGACTTTTGTACACACCAGAAATATATTCCATACTTGTGTTAATGCAGCTATGCATGTCACCTTTGGATGTTTATATGTTGTCAGAGGAAGGGGACCAGACACCAGTGAAAATGGGTGGCCCAGGTGATCTTGCATCTCACAGTGCCTCTGCAGTTTCCTCAGAGTTCTGCATCCAAAACAGCTTCAAAGCTGCTGGCTGCGATGGTCCAACTTCACAGACTACTCCAGCCAAGGCTTCAGATAAGCCTGTACTCTACCATTGCACAGATACTGTACAGCAAATAATACAGCTAACTCTCACTGGACTTGGCCATTACCCCTATTTTCCCAGGGTCTCTTAAAGATGCAAGCATCCCCAAACAACAGAAAGCAGTCTGGAGAACACAACACCTACATTCCCAAGAGGTGGGGGTGGATGGCTTTTCATTCAATGGTTTATAGATGTTTGTCATAATTTAGGGAGGTTGGTTACAGACTGTTACTGGTCATAGTCACGGAAACAGCTTAATAAAGGAGATTAGATTCAGGGATCTCTTATAGTGTAGAAATAGTGGGGGGGAAAGGATGGATTGTTGAATCTTCTTTTGAATAACCACTAATCTCAAATATTTTACATTGGTATGGATTTTGGTATAGTGACACAAATTTAAAATTATTTTTGTTAGAACATACTGTACTTACATGTTTACTCTAAACAAAGTATTGTATCTATGCAGCTCATTTAACAATATAATGTAAATTTCTAGTCCTTTAAAGTTATTATTATAAACTATTTAGGATAACAAAGAAATATAGGTTACTAGTCACCCATAACAACAAAACTAGTCATGTTAGGTATGTTTTCAAGATCAAACAGAGATTTATTTTAGATAGATGGTCCTCAAACATTTAAAAAACCTATAGAATATGACATTTAAAATTTAACATAGGCCTTTTCATGACGATAAGACAAGTATACTCCTGGTAGCATCAATTTACTTCAAAGATAACGAGCAAAGAAGAAACTCATTATGGATTTTGCTTTCATTATGGCAAGATTAGCCAGTGGGGAAAGAAACTGTTCTTGCCTTGACTTCTGACAGTATGCTGTATAAACTAGAGAGGCAGAACACAAAGAAAAAAGACTGTTTAATTTTGCCAAGATAAGGTGAGATAGTCCTTTAACATTCCTGCTTCATAGAAAAGCCTGCCAGAGATTCTGCAGGACACCCAGAAAAGTGACTGCTGAACTTTGTCAAGACTAGGCAGATCAATTCTTCAAAATTCCTGCTTTATAGATGAATCTGCCTAATATTCTAGGCCTGCAGGCCAAAGATTAAATGCCTCAACACTGCAGAGGAACCTTGGGTGCCTGTCTAGGCAGTCAGATGTCTATAATTTTTATAGGGTTGGAAGTGGCTTGTACTGTACTTGCTGTTTACTTGGGTAATATTATATCCTTCTGAGGTCTTTGATGGAGTTAAAGATGCTATCTCCAATTGATAACTGCTCACAAAGGAAACATTTATTTTCTCCAACAGAGTCTCACAGGGTACACAAACCACACTTAAGGATAGACCCCATGGCTAGCATAGGCAGCCACACAAAATGAACTCAGTGGTATTTTTGGAAATTTTTGTCTCACAATGCTTTGTCTGGGCATTTCCTTTTTTAAAAAAAAAATCACACAGATCATTATATATTATAGTTTACAATTTTGCTTACGTAGGTTTTTTTTAAACGTGTGTGTGTGTGTAACTGTGTGTGTGTGTATGTGTGAGAATGTGTATGTTTCAGGTTGTGTACATGTTTCTTAGGCTTCTACTTTGGCTCTTTTTTATGTTTCTTTGTTTTGCCCTATTCTGGTGTGTTTTTAATTATTAAAATTATCATTATTATAGATGCCTGTTTGTATACTAATGAAAGAAAGTGTAGATCTGGATCGGTGAGAAAGTAGGAAAGATCTGGGAGGAGTTAGGGGAGAAGCAACTGTAAATACTATATTACATGAAAAGCAATCTATTTTCAATTAAAAAAGATAAACTAAAACCAGGAGATAGCATACTTTAAGAGGAAGATGCTCTCTTGACAGTGTCAAGAATCAGGAATCCTTGTAAGAGGACACAGACTACATAATGGGTACACAGTTTAGCAACATACAGAAACATTTTTTCAGTAGCATTCTCCTTTTCTCCTCTGTGGATACACACACACACACACACACACACACACACACACACACACACACAACATTCTATTTTGATAGGTTTGCTTATTCTGAGCATTTCATACAAGTGCAATCATACAAAACATACTCATATATGACTTCCTTTTTCCACGTAGCATATCTGAAAGGTTCATCCACTTTGTTATGGCTAGGTAATATGCCATGTGGATAAATCACATTTAATTTATTCACTCATCATTGGATGGGCATTTAGGTTGTATTCATGTGTATGAGCTGTATGGATATACGTGGTTTCACTAATCTTAGACATACTCATCTAGGAAGAAATGTAATGGGTCATGTGGTATTGACATGCAGCCTACATCCTTTTAGCTGGGTGAGCCTAGTGGAAGGAACTCAAGCTCATTAAAGATCAACCCTCCTGTTTGTCTTTCTACCTCTATAAGGTAAGCAGTTTCCTCTGCTACACATTCCTAACATCATGTCACATCTTGCCACAGGCCTCAAAGCCTCACAGCTAAGTGACCATGACTGAAACCTTTGAAAATGTTGGCTAAATAAACCTTTTTTAAAAAGCTGTTTGTCTTGGGTATTTTTTAAAGACAGAAAATGTTCATACACAGCTTTCTACCCTTGGCGATTTGAAGAATGGAGGGGAGGGGGGTTTCAAGACCAAAAAGTCTGACAGCACTCAGATAGGTAAAAAGAAACATTTTAAAAACTAAATTTCAGCTTTCATATTCAAACAAATATTAAAGTTCTAGATTATATTCATTCAATAAATATATTTACTGTCTATTATGTATGTACCAAGCATTGTGACCAATTTTGTTTTTAACCTTCTCAATGGCAATTTTGAATGTCTCAGTTTCTGAGAGCTTCATTTTCAGTTATCTCCAACTCTAAAGAGACAGGAAAACCTCCATGCGGCCACCCTATCTCAGATGACTAAATACAGAACGGCAGCACACTCCACCACAACCTCACACTCAGATCTATGTGACGGTGCCTACAGATAGCACCGCGTTAGCCCCAAGTGACACCTATGCCTATCCGTCACCCCAGATGAAGGTGCCACAGTGTCTCGGGTTAGGTAATTATGCCTGTGAACCACAGTGGCTCACCATACAGAATTAATGGTTTCACCACACTTTGGGCGACATTTCTCCTTTCTTCTCTTCTATAAGTCACAGAATCTTATAGTACAACTCCAGAGCGATCTCAGGAAAGACACTTCTGGTGGTCCAAGGTGAAAGTTTTCCCTCAAACTAACTAAAATATTATGTTTATTTGGAATTCTTGTCCTTTCATAAATGTGAGATTTTCTAGAAGCTAAACAGACATGTAATATCAGACTGGAGACAATAACACCCCAGTATATATGAGCCGTCATCCATTAAACTATACATTAGAGATATTTACCAAAAAAGAAATTGATGTACTTCTCTATTTTTCTTTTATAAAAGTTATTTTCATAAACATAGGTGTTATTTACAACATATAGTAGGGTTATTACCTTTATTAAATTATTTTTAAATATTCCTTACTTTTCTTAATTTTAGTTAATAGTGATGTTAGAGACATCAGGCAAACAAGTCATTTAATGTTCTCAAAAAATATTAAAAGATTAGGGAATTTCAAGATCCCAAAAAAGTCTGACACACAAGTAAGTAAAAATAAACATTCAGCTGGGTGGTGGTGGCGCACGCCTTTAATCCCAGCACTCAGGAGGCAGGAGGATCTCTGTGAGTTCGAGGCCAGCCTGATTTACAAGAGCTAGTTCCAGAACAGGCCCTAAAGCTTCAGAGAAACCAAAAAACAAACAAACAAACAAAAACAAACAAAATCAAAGTAAACATTCAAAACTAATTTTTGATTTTAACATTCAAACAAATTTAAAGTTCTAGATTATATTCATCCAATAAATATATTTAATGTAGATCATGTATGTAGCAAGTATAAGCCATTATAGAACAGAATTTTCACTTACTTAGAATTTTTACCATTGTTAATTATGTTGGCCCTAAAACATGATGAAAAAAGATACATTCACAAGGTAAAGACATGGTGTAACTCACCATTTCTCAGCTACAGAGATGGGAGTGTCTCTAAGCCTTAGTCTAAAGAATGTGACAACTCTGCCACCTTGTGTTCAATAAAGAAACTGCACGACCACTTTCATTACTGTGTCTACAATTGTTTATCTAGTTCCAACAATTGCTGAACAAAATCTACATACAACTCAATGAAAATTTTAATTCTGTCCCTCAGTTATGCTAATGTCTGTTATGTACTCTGAAGCTCTGTTACCACACCTTAACATGACAGTCCCAATGAACTGGTTCTTTGTGTGCGTGTGTTGTATGTAGTTGTGGGTATGTGCACATCTGTGTGGAAGCCAGCGGCTGACTTCAGCTGTCTCCTCCTTATGCTTTGAGACAGTGTCCTCACTGCATCTGCATCTGAATCTCATTCCACTCTGGTCTCCACAGCAAGTGCATATAGACACACAATTATGCACACGTGTGTACAACACACACACAGTTTCCTTTAGATTCATCTCAGAGACCATAAGGCTCTGGGATGGGCAATTATTCCACATACTGGGTGTCACTGAACATTTTAATTTTATTGCCTTGGTAGTAAATTATTTGGGAAACTCATGCTTCATTTCAAAGGGAATGCAATAGGGATGCTAAAGAAAGATTTCTATTCCAGCCCTATCTTCTGCATCAAATGTAAAAGGTTATAAGGAAGAATACTGTCCAAACTGAGAACGCCATCATCTTATGTCCAGTGAGGCAATTTGTTGTCACGGTTTGAAACAAATCCTGACTGGGCTGTGTGCATTACCAGTGGAAAACCAGCAAGTTCCTGAAGTGTTAAATAACCACCACCCACCTCTGATGCATATCCAACAGTCGTCTTTCTTGTTGTGTGTCTTAAGCTCCTCTTCAGTTACCTCGATCAGCCTGCCTTTCAGTCCAGTTAAGTCCTTTCCACTTTTGGTCAGTCGAATCCAGTCCATAAGACTTCTGCCTTGCTTCAAGGGTACCTAAGAGTGGAACACAGAAATTACCTCCGTTTCAAGTTGGCTGCTTCCCTTCCCGCCTCCTTTGACTTGCTTTTGGGCTTTGTCAGCCCTTTTATTCTCCTTTAAAAAGAAATCCTGAGAGGCTGAGATGGAAACATGGCAAGGTTGAGGCTATCCTGGACTACACAACAAGATCCCATCTCAAAAAATATAAACATATATTATTAAAATATAAATGAATGAAAAGATAAGACTGAAGCCCAACAATTCTGCAAATCCTCTCATCGCTTGTGTGTGAGGAATGTCAAATTTATTCTACCTTATTTGTTGTTTTCAACAGGGGAGGTCCTGCCTTGTAGCTGCTCAGGCTGATTACAAACTGGTAGCCATCAAGCCTCTTGTGTACTGGGATTACAAAGGGAAGATGCCACTGGCTCTTTCTTTCTTTTTTATTTTCTTTATATAATTTAATCTCCCTTTTATTTTCTTTGACTTTTTTTTACCTTTGGGTAATTTAAATTATTATTATTATTACAGGGAGAGAGAGGCCCTTCCATCTAGTTCAAGAGGTTCAGGAAATTCAGATGCCTAGAATTTTAAACAAAATATTATTTAGGATGCCTGGCTATGAGAAAGGACTTAGAAATTCTCTCAAAAATTTCCCTCATATTGGTACTAAATCTAAAGTCAGAAAGCTGGGATGTCCAGGTCCTACCTCTGTTACTAATTATGTTACTGTTGCCAATTTGAACCAAAATTTGTGACCTTAACAATCAAGACACTTGATAGAAGATACAGCAATGATTGGCTAACGTGGACCTTTACTGAGTTATTAATATACACAAAACATCAGAAATGAGTTTGCAACAATGTCTTCTGCAAACACACTGGTAAAGCATTGAGAAAGATTAGCACTGCGCAGAGGGTGTGGGCAGGGAGGGGGCGGGGGCAGGGGGCAGGGGGCAGGTGAGGAAGTTATAAATGAAGAAGTCATTGGCATAAGCACAGGGCAGAAATGTCAAGGCCCTCAGTGTCGCAGATACAGGGAATTGGCAAAGTCATCTTCTAGTATTGAGTGTGAATGTAGACAGTGTGTGTAGAAACTAGCCACCACAGCTTTGTCCGGTGGAATAAGTTCCCTACAGAGACCTCCAACCAAGATTAGCTAATCCTGCCTCAAAGATTTCCTGAAACCAAGCGCAACACCAAACACCCTAGGGATACTTTTTAAAAAAATTCATACATTTTCTTTTTTCCTTCACAATTCATGGAAAATTGTTTTAACTGTGGATAATTTTTTTTCTTACTAAGAACGTTCACATTTCTACTTATAGGAAGCATTTCATGGCTTTTCTTTGGCACAGGAGAATTTTCAGTATTGCTACTCCAGCACATGGGCCATTACTAAATAAATTAATGGAGACTTGAAGACCAGGACTTTCATTTTCGACTATCTAGTAACAAAAAAGATGGCTACTGAGTGACTTAGGGATGGGCAGTGCATGCACCTTAGACACAGGACAAGAGGACTCACGCTGTTGACTAGAGTAACAGAAAACATAGGCATTGAATCATGAACCCTTTGCAGAAAATGTCTACCAAACCCTACCTACAGGATTTAGTAACAGAATATTCTGAGTTCTGTTTTCATTTACAAAATACACTTCCAAGGTTTTAAGGTAAAGGATTGATCTGAATGTGCTTCCTCCCGAAAGCACATGTAATACTCTCCAAGTTGGGGCCCACATATTTAGGTTATGAGGGCTTATGTTAATTATGAATGGGTTTGAAGTTACACATTCTTTTGTGTTGTTTATTGTCCCATGATGTTTTTCACCATATCCAACAAAGCAAAAGGCTGTGACAAGACAGGAGCTTCTTTACCCTCCCTTTATAATAAATAAATCTGTCCTTTCTCCATTCTCAGGTATTCTCTCACAATGACACAAAGTGTATTCACAAAGGTATGCCAGTATTTTAATTATGATAATCTAGTGGAATCTTCTGCATTGAATACGGCCACTCTTCACATCTGTCCAACCACCACATGACAAAGTACCAGGAGAACGGTACTGCAGAAACAGGCACACACAAAGAAGCTTGTCTAACTCAACTTTCAGAGTCATATCTATTTTAAGCATTCCTTTACCCCCAAAGTATATAGGTCAGTATCTCTGGGGTACATTCTATCATCTCATTCCACACTCTCATTCTGACCATTGATGAAGTTTTTCTGGTGTCTCAATTCCAATTAAGGAGTGAAGAGTGAGAAAAACAATTCCCATCCCAGAGAAAATCATTGGGCTCTCCATTCTGTAATCCCCAGGGCAGTCAAATCTTTTGAAAACGCAAAACAAATCATGAGTGTCTCTTCTTCAGTGCTTCCTTACAGTTATGTCTGCAAATCCCTCGACTGTGGGTCACACCCTTCACAGCTGGTCATGCTTTGCATTATGTGTTTCAGCCTCAGCTCTTCTATCAAATGCTTTGGCCAAATGGGAAGAAACTACCCCATTGGTATCAGGCACTTGCTCACAGTATTTTCTCCAATCTGACTCCTTCTTGGTGATACACCCCACTGAAGAATGAATTACAATTATCTGTTTACTTATCTGTACTGCCCCAGACTAAGTTCTCAGAGACCGCATCTTCACCACACCATACTGTATCAGTTACTTTTTGCTGCTGTGACTAAAATCAGCTTACGGGAGAAAGAGTTTATTCTGACTTATGGTTCAGGAAAGGGAGTCCATATGGCAAGGGAGCCATAGCAGCTGGAAGCCAGAGCGGGACACTGACAGACCATGTCACCTGCACACCATGACTTCATGGCCGGTGAACCACATCAATGAAGGAAGTGTTATAATCACATCACGAGCCTACTCGACTAATGTCAGCCCTTTGCTAACCTATTTCTTCTTATCCGGAATAGAGATAGTAAAAGTTCCCACTCCATAGGGTAATTACGAAGATTCAATGGACATAGGAAAAGTCCTCAGGACATATATGGCCATCGGTAAGCACATAAAACATCTAAATACTATGTATGATTAAAGCTGCGTTCACAGACTTCTGAAAAACAAATGTAAACTTCAACTCGTTTTCTGATCTACGGTCAGGTCTAAGTGAAGAAAAATAGGAACGTTCAGTGAAGTAACCAAAGTCATATAAAGTAAAACTCAGATATCAAGTGCCCAAGAAGGCAGAAGTCCCAAAAGAAAACACCAAGATGTGGTCACAGTATAAGGAAGTGCCAAAATAACATAAGCAAATAGTATTCGCCTTGCAGTGAACACAGGGCACATTTTTTAAATTGAAGTTTGTAAATATATATCCGTATTCCACCTGCTGCTAACAGTAACCATATTCAACAAATATTCAAGAGCATGGTATCATATTCAAAGTCAGCCAAGAGTGCCCCTAGAAGAGGCAGTGCTGGGACAGTTTGGCTATCACATGCATAGAGGCGCAGGACTTGGAGAAGTGGCGGTAAATCCGATGGGAGGTTTGCAGACTCCAGACTTCCCTAGTCACCTGTCTTGCAGCGAAGATTCTCTGGCCGCTACTGCTCAACCTTGTCCTTCTGGCAGTAAAGAACAAGTGACTGGAGAAGGCAGCTTGAGGGAGGGAAGCAACCACGCCGGACCCAGGGTGCCGGGCGGACCTACAGAGACCAGTTTCAGCAGCAGGAACAGACTCAATAGGCAACGGCATCCCCGCTTACCTTGCTGCGCCCCTGGGAGGCGACGCGCTGCTGGGAGCCGGGGGCCGGGAAAGCCTGGGAAGGGACGTTCAGCATCCTGGGCCCCGCGACCCGGGCTGCGTCCGGGTTCCGCCACCAGACAGGATCGCCTGGCGGGACCTCAAGCGGCCACCACCGCCCGCTCCGGCTCCGCGGCCGGGCAGAGGCCAAGCCCCCGACCCACTTCCGGGGTCGCCAGGGGTCAGGCGCGCCATGACGTAGCACGCTCACGGGAGGCGGGGTGGGGGCGGAGTCAGAGGGAAAGAGGAAGGGAAGGGAGCGGTGGACAGAGGGGGAGGGATTGTGCGATAGCAGCGCATGCTCAGTTAGTCTCTGGTCCAAAATTTCAGCACCACAGGGAAATGACAGCTTTCTGCTGCAAGATTGGTGGGTGAAGCTGTTCCCAGGCCCTGGTGCTGATCGAGTCCGACAGTAATTTTCTGTAGATTCCTGTTCACACAGAACACCAGCGACTGTCCCTTGACAAACAACACCATCAGACTGTTTAAATATAGAAGAAAATAACACTCTAAAAACTTTCAGATTATTGGATGTTTTTCTCCTGCGAAACACTAAGCTCTAGGACCTCACAAATTCCTGAGCTAAGAAGCCTAAGGCAAGCAGCCTCTGCTGTGGGTTAAGGAGAAAACTTCACCTTTCTGCATTCTCTGGAAAACGAGTAAAGGACGTTTCCAGTCTCCTGCACCATCCACACACTCACATTCTTCCTCCTCCCACAGCTTTTCTCCTTCCCTGAAATCTGCGGGGAGCTCACCCCTAAATGGAGTGATTTGGTTTGGGTGTTGTTCTTATACTTAATGGTTTGTGTGAGTTTCTGTGTTTGTTTTTTATTTTTTACATACTAATACCCCTTCTCTCCTTCCCTCCTCTGCACCTGCTCCCTCTGCCTTCCCCGCACCCCACCACAATCTGTTCCTCAGAGAGGGTAAGGCTTTTAGTTTCTTAAAGGAATATTTATCTTACTGCTTGGGTTTCTGTAGAAATAAATGGCCATATCTAAACCACACTGCCTATATGATTAGTAATAGGTATCTAACAAAAGACAGGGCACCTTATACTATCCTAACTTGTTAGCAAGGGAAGCATCTAATGTTGTGGGTCTGGGCTGGTGATGTCTTGGGCCTTCTTTTACATAATCTGAGAGAATATACAGGTCCACAGAGTAGAATCCAACAGAAAGAGAACATTTTCCCAATGAACAATTTTGAATAACACTCTCCAATTTCTTCTGGCTTCTATGTTTTTTCCTGACTCTGGACACATTATTTATTTCTATTATGTAGTCTCCAGAGTTCCTGACAGTCAAAGTTGTGATAATTATGTTTTAATATCATAAAAGAAGGTCTGTGAAGATGCTTAGTCATTCAAGCAAGAGGTACTTTTTAGCTGGCTGATTATCTCTCATCTCCACCTTACACATCTTTATTCGCGAATATTGCAGAAAAATATTTTTGAGATATTGCCAGGCAAGCATCGAGCTTGTAGTTTTCCTGCCTCATCCTCACAAGTAGCTCAGATTATAGGTTAATAAAAATGTTTACTTGCAGTTGAACTGTTGACTTGATGATGATGTATAAACTAAAAATACATCATGATTATAGCTTATATGTCACCTTAACTGTGAAACTTGCCCATTTTTTGACTCATTAAATTATGGGGTAAGGTTTCTTATGTGATGGCTATGTAAGAAAAACCACTGAGGATTTGTTTTGCTTCCCATAAGAAAATATTTATATGAGAAAATTGTGAGCAGGGAACTAGAGCAAAGGGGAAATGGATAATGTTAAAAATTCATGTCTGCAAAATCTTAGCTTTACTTAAGACAAGAAAACATACTTTCATGTTCTGAACTTTTCTGTACTCCATACAAATAATTCCAATTCAAGCATTTTGTTTTAATTGTAGGAATCCTTCAGTAAGTATTGAGCCCCAGATCAAGGACGAAAGGAGAGAATTAGGGTGAGAGTCATACCACCCACTGCTTAGTTACAGTTTTTAAAAACTAAGAGACATAAGATTAACTGGAGCATTTCCACCATCAGCTAGCAAACATATACTAGTATATACGACACTCATCACAGGATGCAATTTTCTTCACTAACCACCAAGATTACATCATCTATAACTACCACATCCAATTGAGATCAATAACAAACAGCAGACATTACAAAAGCCAGTCTTCAAAAAGCAAACAAGTACTATGGTTCTTTGAAAAATTGTAACTAAGGATAAATTTGCAGTTTAATAAAAAAGACCAAAAGTATCCTTTGTGGGTACCAGAGCCCAGTGATGCCTAGCTTAAATCCCAACATTTAATTCTAGTGTTGGGACAAAGAAAAGCCGAAACACTTGGTGATTACAAAATAGTTTTATTAACAATTTATATACAAATAAATAACTTTTAAAAGTTTATGATACATTTATACACAAAATTCAAATCCTATCCAGCTCAGTTGCCATCAGAAGTAACTAATTAGATTGATTTTCACAGGCCAGCCCCTCAATTTCATTTTCACTATCAGAATCTTCATAAAACGAAATCGTAGCTTGAATTGGGAAGTTTTTCAGGAGAGTCTCTGCTTCTTGATATAAGTAATCGTAACACTTGGACTTGGGCCAGAACAGTCTGAAAGAAGCAGATGACACACCATCCTTATGTTTTACAGTCAGGATCCTGATAGCCTGATAGGATCAATTCCCATAAGCTCTCTATGCTTAACAATTCGTTTACACATTTTAGCGACAGCCTTGAGATGCAGAGTTTAAAACTGCTACTACCACGGTATTTATAAAGTCCGCTTGCCAGAGTACAAATAAATGCTTGATTCTCTTACATCTACATCAAGCTATGGGTTAGATTTAAAACTGGCTGTAACCTCTAAAGCAGAAGATCAATGCTTATCTTGCTTCACGAGTTATGTGTATATTTATTCTTACAAAATGTAGAAGGTTAGACTTCCATTTTCTAAATTTCCTTAGAAGGCAAAACATTCACCACTGCTCCAAAGACGTGGGTGTGAGTGACAGCCAGCTTTACTAGGATGACAAAATGCTTGGACCCTGAACAGGCAGCAATCACCCACTGTCCAGCAGAAAACCTCTGGGTATAGCCCTTTGTTATAGATATAGCCAATACACTTGATCAGAAATGTACATGAAAAGTAGTTTTAAAAGCTTGTCTATGCCTCCACAACTAGCTAGGTAGAAAGGCTGCTCCAACACCAGTCTTTATTCCCAATCCCTCTTCTCTCTTATCCAACCGAATCTGGGAACACTATATCAATGTATTGAGAGTTATATAGGTTCTATACAATTAATTTGCAAGTAAACATCATTACCTCAGAATTTTAAAATTTTGACACTATTGATCTGGCCTGGTGTTCTTTTTTTAAATTTTCATCCAAAGAAGAGAAATAGACAGTGCTGAGCTAACAACTCTTGTGAAGTCACTTTAGTGTAGGGCAAAGAACCTTGTCTACACATAATTAAGTGAGTCTAAGCAAGGAAAGATTATATTGTGTTCCGTGTGTTCAATTTTAAAAGACAGGAAGTTAGGCAACAGAGTTTACATACATTTTCTAGCATAATATATTTAATGTGGGATGCCCTCATATATATATTGGTTAATGAATAAAGCTGTTTCAGCCAGTGGCTTACAGAGTAAAGCCAGGTGGAAAATCCAAGCAGAGATATAGAGAAAAAAAGAAGATGAAGTCAAGGAAGATGCTAGCCAGCTGCCAAGGAAACAAGACATGTAGAAAATTAGGTAATGCCACAGTCACGTGGCGATACATAGACTAATAGAAATGGGTTAATTTAAGATGTAGTAAGAGCTAACTAGAAATATGTCTGAGCCATTGGCCAAACAGTGCTGTAATTCATACAGTTTCTGTGTGATTATTTGGGCCTGGGTTAGCAGGAAATGAAAGTGCAGTCTCTGTTTACATAATGATGCCTAATGCGGGGCTCGAACCCATGATCCTGCAAATAAGAGTACCATGCTCTACCCACTGAGCTAGCATGAGACTCTTAATCTCAGGGCCATGGGTTTGTGACCCACATTGGGCACAAAAATGTTTACAATCCAGATGCTTAAACAAGTAGCATTTATGCATCCAATAAATGTGGTAGCAAGCTCTTGTGCCAACACAATCCACCAATCAAAAGCGAATAAATCATAAACCCTACCCTCAAAGAACTGACCACTGAATAAAAAGCATAAGACAAACAATATTAGTCAAGATGGAGATTAATAAAACTTAATAAAAAACTACAATTAATTTTTTTCTGCAAAGAGTTGTCTACAATATACCAATATATGTCCTAGTATGTAACTGGAATTGTTAACCTTCCCCACCCAAAACAGTCAGCTGGCATCATCATACTCTGGTCAGAATTTCTCTGTGGACAGTTCTTCCAGGGATGCCGTCCTTTTCTGAGTTCTCCCTGTTCTGATTTTTCTACCAGCTTCATAGCCTTCCCTTACTCCATATGCTTGGTGGAGTCTGCTCTTCCCCTATTCTCTGAGAATGGCCAGCTCTTCCCTCTGCTCTGCACTTCTTTAGAATACCTTTACCCCTTTCATGACCTCATCCAGCCTTCATAGGCATAGACCTCACCCCTGTGTTGGCAGGGAAGGTTTTCAGGCTGGCTCCTGACATATTTGTGTCTCTCTCCCTAATCGCTCTGCTTAGATGCCCTAAAGCACATGCAATACAACACATCCATTTCAGACTTGTTTACTCATTCCCCACATCTGCATTGTCATAGAACGGCACTCACCTGGTCAGCAGTCACAAATTTGGGAGGCATTCTGGCTGTTTAGCTGTTCTTCACCTACCTTCCCAGTGCATTATCAATCCCAGCTCTGTCACCTAAGTACCTCCTACATCTCCAAAAGTCCCGATTCCCTTTCTGATGACTTAGAAAGGTTCTCCTTCATTTCTTACTTATAACTACTTCCAATTTCACTTCGGGTGCTTTAAGTCATTATTCTAGGCCCTTAATGATTTTCCTGAAGCATCAGTCTGATTACACCATTCTGGCTAAAACTGATAACCATCAACTCCTCCTACAGAGTAAAGTCCATGGGCTCTGGACACAACTCCACATGGAGATGTATAGGCTCTGACCTTCCACTACCTTGCTGCCACCACTGCAGCTATACCCACATTCCTGGTCTAGGAGCTCCAGCAGGAGCCATGCTGTACCGAGATCCTGTCTCTCATTTTCTATGTCATGTCTTTTGCTCTAAGTATCCCCTTATCTGACCCTTGGAGACTCAGCGTAGTAACCATACCTAATTTATAATCCACCCATTGTGAGCTTTCTCCAACCCTTCAACAATTATGTATTTAGTATTTAGTATTCTGAACTCACTTCAAAAGGGACCAAAGTTAAGCTGGAGGGATGACTTAGTGGTTAAGAGCACTGAGTGTTCTTCTAGAGGACCTGGGTTGAGGTACCAGCACCCACATAGCAACTTAAAACGGTCTTTAACTCCAATTCCAGGAGAACCTACTCCCTCGTCTGACCTCTGTGGACACCAGGCATATACATGGTTCACATACATACATGCAGGCAAAATAATCAGACACATAAAATCTTAAAAAAAATCTGACCACAATAAACTCTATTTCAACACTTGTCCCTTGCTTTCCCTGTGTCCCTCGGTTACTTTTAGCATATGTAGGTAATCAACACATCTCAACTACTGTACACCACATATAAACACGTAGTCATAGGCCAGGCCTTTAACACGGGCACACAGGCCTTCTCCTAACAGCCCAGAGAACACCACACAATTATAAACATTTCGTCTCAAATAAAAGCTAAAAAACTACAAAGAATTTTATAGAATGGCTGATTTTGTGTGGCAAAAGATAAAACAAACAAAAAAGCAGTAAAAACAAACAAAACCAGTAAACAGCTGGATCAGCCTTGGGTCACCTTTGACCTCTCTTAGCCTAGTCATTGGTAATCTTTCCAACGTTCCTTTCGCTTGCAGTTTCTCTTAAGTGTCAAGCTTGATCTGCTACAATCCTGTAAAATGTCTACCCCGTTCTTCCTTCTGGTTTGTAAGAAAATAATACATACACTCTGCATGCTGCGCAGACACTTTCACACTGCCTTAAAAATAATAAAATAAATAAAAATTCAAAACAACTTCTCGGGCACAGGGTATCTCCCTTCTTATAACCCAGAGCCTCCTTCACAGCAGGTAAACATCCTGCCACTGAACTAGGTACCCAGCCCCATCCTTTCTCTTTCCTGACTAGTCGGGTTTTTTTGTCTTGTTGCCAGTTCTTTTAGCATTTACTCACCACGCATCGAGTGACAGTCCTTTTATGTGAAAAACCGGACAGCTTCCCATTCTGTGAATAACAGAATCCTCAGAATGGGAACACAGAGTAACTGACGGCAAATCTTCCAAGAAAGAAAAAACTGCAGAACAGGCTACTGAACCAGGCTGCACGATGATGCCCCCAGGTCCTCCTTAGGGCTGGAGTTGAAGACCTTAAGGCCTGTGACTCACCTAACAGGGTGTTGGTACTGAGAAAGCTTTCCTGGGGCTTCCGTCACTCCAGGGCCACTGGGCAACTAGGAAGGAAAGGAATAAAGGCAGTCATCATGCATCTCTGTAAACATTGGGAAGTTGTGTGCCACCCAGTCTCTGGTTCAGGTAGGGACCGTGTCCCTGGGTCTCTCCTCAAACCAGCTCTTCAGCTGCAACTGGCTACATCACTGCAGAGAATTTCCCAGCCTGCCTTTCATACCTACAGGGCCTGGGGCAGGCACACTGTTAAGCTATGGACCGACTAGGAGTGCAGGTCACCCGGGGCCTTAGTGCCCAGGCCCGGGTTGGGGGTGGGGGTGGGGGTGGGGATGCTCTGCAGCCTGAACCGCTGCAGGCCATGCTGTCTGTCACTCACCGCATCTGCAGCACGGGGCTCCTCCCGCTTCTCTTTCTCTCCGGGGGTTCGAAGCCAAGGTCTCCAGAAGCCCTCGGACCTGCAGGATGGCAAGCGCAAACCGCGCGTAAAGAACGTGAGCCTGGCCACAGCACACAACCAGGACCGAGTACGGACACTGGGCACGGGCAAGGGCAGCGGGCACAGGGCGAGGGCTGAGGTGGAGGGTGCGTGGGGATGAGCCGGGGCCAAGCAGTCCTCTGGCTCCGCGGGCAGCGGGCACGGAGAGAGGGTGGATCCTGGCTGATAGGTACCCGGGTTGCGCTGGCGGCGGGCAGAGACTGCGCGGGGGTGGGAGCGCTGGGCTGTGCGCGCGCTCGGCGCTCTCCGCGGTGTCCATGGCAGCGCGATTGCTCCGGTGTCGCAGCCGGGCTTTATCTAGTCCTCGCAGCCCGCTGTGCTTGCAGACCCTTCGCACCCCGGCGGCCCTCGCTCCGCATAAACAAAACGGCAGCGCGTGAAGACGCCGTGGGCCGTGCTCTGGTGTGAACGCGTGCACATCCCAAATGGCCCGGGAATCGGCTGCAGGAGCGAGTGTTAATAGCCCCCCTGACACAAGGCCTGGGAGAAAAACAGCATGTGCCCGAGCCGCCAATTTCCATGTGAAGAGGATAGGAGGGGATAGAATTAAGCGATTCTACACGTTTTGTGTATTTCTGCAAAAATGCCGACGGCTGATAATTGCTTGACTCTTGGCTTGGCTCTCTGGCCTTCAGCAAGTGCAGCTGGCCCTGCAGCTGCCTGTGTTCTAAAAACTGGATATGGAGTAAGAAGAAACAAGAATAGTCTTTATTTTTTCAAACCCTCTGGAACAACAAAGACACACACACACAAATCAAAGTGTCCCTGTGTATGGAAATATGGATCAATAATAAATATATTTTTAAAAAACTGTATAAATAAGTTTTGTCCCAAATCTGCTTATTTGAAGAGGACGGAAACTGTTCGGCAGCAAGAGATAAATTGTAAAAACCTGATCGTTAAAGCCATGAAGGGCAGAGTCAGTTGTGTGGTCTCAGTGCCTTCCCACATTCTCATGACTTACTCCCAAACTCTCGTTATATCTCTCCTCCAGGAAGCCCGAGTGTATTCTCTCTCCACCTCCACCATCACTTGGTATTTTATCGGTAGCTAGTTAAACAATCCTTTCGGAGTTTGGGGAAGATGTGGATGATAATGGATCTTAAAAGGTCCTTATATGAGACAAATTCATTTGTTGTTCCTGTACTAGTTCTTGGGAGTTACCCGTCCTTTATCTGTAAAGATTCATTAACACTGGATAAAAAATGTTCTGTTTCAAAGCAAATATGATATGTAAATGTTATAATTTCTTTCCAAAACATTTTAAATAATGGAACTGAATTTCCTCAACTACTGCAGATTAAAAACCTCCATGTAAGCTATAAGACCACTTCTATTCACTTGGTTACTTCATAAGAAAAGAATCAGTTTAGTTATTACCTAAGAGGTTGTAATGATGTAACTGCCGGGGGGGGGGGAATGAGATACGGAAATCTAGCTATTAGTGAAGATAGATGCCTACTGCTTGACTCAATGGCTAGAGTAACAGAGCTTATTAAATGCTTGCTGTGTGTCTGGCACACAAGAGGCCCTTCTTTGACAGGTAATAAAAAGCGATTTAAAAATATTATGGCCTATTGGCAAGTTAAGATGCTTGCTGCCAGACCTGACAACCTGAGTTTGACCCCCAGAGCCTGAATGGTAGAAGGATAAAACTGATTCCCACAACTTGTCCTCTTACAAAACACAGCAATGGCATGAAAATCCATTGCTTCTATACCAACACACACACACACACACACACACACACACACTACATAATAAGTATAATATAAATATAATGGCCTTACAGATGTGGCCTACTTGATGAAGGGGCCAGTTGCACAAATATCTTTAATGCATCTGCAATGTGTTAAGTACATTATATATGTATATTACATCTGATGACTTAAAAGTGTTCTCTCATTACTTAGGAAGCTTGTAATCTATGGTCATTACAGTGGCTTCAAAATTAATGTATTTTAAAAGAACATATTTAATTGGTAAAGGACATTTTACATTTAGAAATCAAGGTCGGGAGGACTTAGTGTGTCTTTTCGGTACAATCAGGAAAGCCTGCTTAGAGTAAATGAAACCTGAGTGGGGATTTCTAGAAGGATCCGTTGAAGAGTGTTATTGTTTCTGTGTGTGGTAACTGGGTAAGAGGAGAAGGGATGAGGTATTGCTGACACAGAGTTGTGGCTAAAAAGACCGCAGCTTTGGGCTGTTGAGAATCTAATATGAGGTGCTCAGACATTCTGACTTTGTTCTGTAAGTACTGGTGAAAAATGATGAGCAGGAGAGGGGAATGGTGGGTGGTGCGGGCTCAGGCAAAGACAAGATCACAGCAGACCCAGGTAGGCCCCTATTTCTATATGGTGTGGCAGCCAGGCTCTGAAGCCATAGGCCCCACCTGAGGTGGTCACGTAGCCCTGCAGACAGGCTGTCACTGCCCTAACAAAGGGTCAGGATGTTGTTGCTCCTTTCTTTGTAATTTAGAGGATGCCTGATAGAAATGCTGGTTCAAGCCTACATGACAGCTAACACACACAGCACACAGATAGCTGTGGACATGACGAAAAGCCATTCACCTGGTTACCTAGGAGACAGAATGCTAATGTATTTCCCCTAAGTTAAGTTTTGGTATAAAGACTGTTTGGAGAATAAACAGGAGGAATTTCTTCAGGATGTGAACTCAGGACTTCATGAGGGACCACTAAAAATCTCTCTCCCGATGAAACCATGTGAGTCTTATTCCTGTCTCCTCCACGCCAGTCCAGAGAGAGATAGTTTAGGTTGGGGTCTGGTCAAGAGAAATAATTTAGAGTCCGAGCTAGCACTGGACCCCCGGTACCAGAGCAGAAAAGATACTTACATGTTTCAGTTTTCAAAATGACTCTGAGAGGAGAAAAAAAGATAACACATTTGATACTAGTTTTTCAATCAGTCAGGATAGACTATCGATATGGTAGTAAGAAGTAATTCCAAAATTTCACAAGCGTAGTGTAGCAGGGGTGAATTTCTCAGGCATCCTGTATGCACCCTGATTTGTCTGGTGGAAGACTGGCTTTTAAGCTTCTTGGCTCTTGGAGGCAAGCTGATGTAGCTTGTTATCTCTGGATCATCGCCGGTTATGTTTGCCAGGGAGACACAAGTACAATTGTGTGCCTCGAGTGACACACATCACCCCCCCAACCACCTAAGCTATGAGATAACACACTGATCTCAAAAGAGAAAGGAAATACATTTCTGACATATTCCCCCAAAGAGGAGAAACAGAAACAACCAGCAGATAAAGGCCATCTCTCCCTGCTGCTGCTGAATTCAGTCACTGTCCTTCCTGTGCACAAAACTTAGTCACACTAAGCGCAAGAACTCTTAGTTCACTAACAACAGAAGATGGATCTGGTGGCTTCTGAGAGGTCCTTTTGAGTATGGATGAAGATACCTAAGGAGCAACCAGAGTTAGGAGTGCTGGGGTGCGGCAGAGAACTTAAGGATGAAGACTGAAGTATGGGAGCATCAACTTTAGGAATTGAGTGGCTTCCTAAGAAAATGTTGTAGCTTGTGAGAGCAAACCAAGGCCAAAGCTCTGGAGGGTGACATTTCTTATATGAGTCTGCTTTCAGCAAAATCACCAAAGAGGAATGGTTGTAGTAAAAAGTGATTCAAAGTGCAGGTGACGATGTAAGATGAACTTTCAACAAGGAAGAAGAAAGTCAAAACAAAATAATGACAGGTATTCATTGGATTTGGCAACTAAAGGATTCTATATTCTTTAGAAACATCGCTTGAATGCATAGGGACAGAAGCTCTTTCTTGCAAGTTGGTTAACAGTGCAGGCTAAAGAAATGACAAATGTTGAGGGCACCCTCTTGAGAAGAAAAGAGTGAAAGGGAATGAAGATTGGGAGAGGGGGGTCTTCAAGGAGAAGGAATTGAGTGATGGCTATGGTCACCAAGGAGGAAGGAAGAAATGAGGTCAGTAACTCTTGGAGAAGATCCTCATGAGGTTGAAAATTAGTATTAGTAGCAATCAAATACCTTAGAAGTTGGCAGTCAAGGTGAATAGATCTGGCATGGAGAAGAGCAGAGAGTGTGGCAATGACATCCATAAACCTGAAAACTTTGCATCCCCAGAAGGAAAAGAGAGAGCCAATGAATAAGAATTTAGCAAGAATAATGCTTGGCCAAGTTCATGTTAAACTGGGAAGTAAAAATAGAGACTACCAGAACTACAAAAGTCCCGAATCTTCCATTTCTACCCTGATTTCATTAAATCATATTTGTATGAAGCTTGAAGTTGAGTCCCCCATGGCACCAGGGACAAATATTTTTTCTTTTTATTTATGAAGTATTTTTTTGTGCACAGCTTAATATTTTCATCAAAGATAGGCTCACACAGATAAATCATGAAGGGGAACGTTCTGTTCCAGAAGACAAGAGCACTTGTATACTGTTCAGGAACATCATATTTACTATTTTAGGATGGATACACATACTTTTGAAGCTTGATTCAGCATGGGGATATAAAGTCTTAGAAAACAGCTAGACAAAGGGCTTCTGAGATGCGCAGGTAAAGGCCGAGTTCAGTGACTTCAATCCCTGAGACTCACATGGTAGACGTAAAGAACCCACTTCTGCAAGCAAATTGCCCTTTGACCTCCACCAATGTGTGTATACATGCATGTGCATGCATGCACACATACCAATTAATTAGAATGCAATTAGAATTTCAAATATATTATAAATATCTAGATTTATAATATAATCTGTTGTGTAACATACACATGTTACAGGTTAGGTTTTAGAATTCCGTGTTGAACATCACTGGCACATTTGTAGCACACGCTTTCCATAGCATATTACATGTACTCTTCAAAACACGCCCATGAGCTAGACACCAACTGCCATAATTTATTGGAAATGAAACATTAAAAACTTCTTTTATTCATGCATTTATTGAACACACACCACGTGAGTGTTCCTTAACTGTACAGTCTTCATAAAACCACGAAGAGGCAATGAGTAGGGACCACCCTGTGTTTACTAGTGAAGCCAGCATTGTCTGCAGGCACATGGTGGCAACAGCAGCAGTGAGTCACGGTGATGTCCCATTTCTTCACACTTCTGTTTGCAGCTCCATTTCTCTTTTTCCCTATTCTTTGTGTCGTTCACATCATGCCTCCTGATCCCACCCATCTTCCTCTCCTGAAATAAAGCAAAATAAAATATAAAAAAATAAAAGGGGTTAAAAAGGAAGAAGGGATATTTCATCATGGAAACTGCAGTGTGACACAGTGGGACACACAGTAAACAACTCCATACATTTATTTTTTTTACACGCAGGTGTTTATTGCGAAGAATCATTGGTCTGGTTCAAGGTCTCGTGGTCTCTACTGCACCATCGATGCTGGGCCCTCTAGGATTCTTCTTTAACATCCTGTTGGCGTCTGTGTCGCAGAGATCCTGCATCTCTGGGTTAGCACGATCCCCCTCCCACCATGCTCCAGCAGATCACAGATGGGGTGGATGTTGGGGTGAGCCAACCTAGTTCTGGGCCTGGGTTTTTGCAGGGTTGGTCAGCCTGCCGGCTTTCTCCTGTATTCACCACCAGATGAACTCTCCAGCATTGCTCTGGCTAGTTTGTTCACCCCTTGTAGCCATGGGCAAGGGGTGGGACCAGTTCAGCTTTTACATCTTCAGGGTCCATTCTTCCACACCTCTGCCTACAGGGTCAGTTCTACTGTGGTGTCCAGGCAAGGTGTAGGGCCTGCCCAAGTGTTAGCTGGTGGGGGAGCAAGGACAGTTCTCCAGCTCTTTTGACCTCAGGGCCAGCTCTCCAAACTGCCTCAGGTGTTGATGGGAAGGGGAGTGGCATTTTTCCCCTGCCCATGCAGCCACAAGACAGCTCTTACATGCTCACAACCTTGGTTTCAGCTTCATTTGTTGATGTGGGATTCCCCTGTGTATGCTGTGATTACCACTGATTAATAAAGAAACTGCTTTGGGCCTATAGCAGTGCAAAACAGAGGTGGGGTCTGGGTGGGGGGAACTAAACTGAATGCTGGGAGGAAAGAAGACACAGTCAAGGAGAAGTCATGTAGCCAGAAGCCAGTGGAACTTTACCCAGTAAGTCACAGCCACATGAGATACATAGATTAATGGAGATGGGTTAGTTCAGGATATAAGAGGTAGCTAAAAATATGCTTAAGCTATTAGCCAAGCAGTGATTCAAATGATATAGTTTCTGAGTGATTATTTCAGGTTTGGGAAGCCGGAACGAACAAGAGACCTCCTGCTACAATTTGTAAGTGGGGAATAAGTCATACCCTGTGAGGTTATCCTGTCCCTTGGGAAGTGTGTCACAGAAGGCTGTATTCAAAGTGGGTGGTTAGTTCAAATTCCTACAACTGAGGCTCCACTCATGAACAAAAAACATCATGACCACCATACTTCAGGAAGCTACATTTTCACAAACATCCATGCCACCAAGCTTTATATTCTACTAGATAAAAATTACAAATTTACTTTACATATGTGTGATTAACATGCTTTCTTGATTGTTTCTTTTAAGACTAATATGAGAAAGAGGCAAAGAGCTAGGTGATGGTCCCCAAGGAGGAAGCCAGGAAGAAGGCAAAACCACATTTTAAATACATTGAGCATCAATAGTATCTGGGAAACACAAACAAAAAGGTAAAAATCAGAACTTGAACTAATCACCCACTTCGAATGTGGCCTGCTGTGGCACACTTCCTAAGGGATAGGATGACCTCACAGGATATGACTTATTCTCCACTTACAGATGGAGCTGCAAACAGATGTGTGAAGGAATAGGGCATTGCCATGACTCACTGCTGCTGTTGCCACCGTGTGCCTGCAGACAATGCTGGCGTCACTAGTAAACAGAGGGCGGTTCGTGTTCATCTCTTCTTCATGGTATTATGAAAACTGTGCAGGTAAGGAATACTGTACCCCTGTCTAAAAAACTAGAATTTTTGTTTAAACACTGCATATGGAAAATGTGTGCCTTGCCAGGAAAAATGATTCATTCCTATCCAAATATCAATTGAGTAAAATATGTTAATATTTTTGGTATTCTGTCTTAATTACATAATTACGTTTTCTTGGAAAACTTATAAAAAAAATTGAATACAAACCCCTAAGCCTAATGTGTATGAGGAGTCTCTGGAGAATAATTGAGATGTTATACAACTGAACCATGATGAGGGGTGCACAGTTCTGTGAATTGATTCAATATTGTTAATTTGTACAGTTATACATTTTAGTTATATGCATAATGACAAACAGACATTGAAGGATGGACTTTCTCTTGGCTGCTCTCAGGTTGATCCTGATGAACTAAACAATTAAGCCTGTTTTAAACGTTGCAGATTTACAAGTTTTTTTAAAACATGCATCTTGGGAGTTGGAGAGATGGCTCAGTGGTTAGAGCACTTCTACTCTTTCAGAGAGGACCCGAGTTCCAGTTCCCAGCACCCATAACTCCAGCTCCAGGGAATCTGAAGCCCTTTTATGGCCTCTCCAGACACCTGAATGTACACACAAATGCACACATGATTGTACATTTAAATGTACACATAAATGCTAAAATAACCCGATTTTATTTATTAGATCAGGGTTTACATATGCGTCTTTGGAAGAAAACATGGCTATGATACCAATGATAATATCAGTACCTGTTTTAAAGAATAACCTACACCTGTGTTTGTCTCCAGGCCTAGATGCCTTCACTGCAGCAATTATCCGGAAGTTTCACATGAATTGCCTGAGTCAGAGCAAGTCCTTCAGGTCTGAGAGGATTGGGTCTGCAGCAAAGACCTTGGTGTCCAATCTGAGCAGCTCATTATTCACTGCCAAGTCTTGTCAGTCTGGTCTCCATTATTGTTGATTTGCCAGCTCAGAACCTCACACCAAGATGACCCTCATGCCAATCTGGAGGCTGAGTTAAAGAGCAAGCATTAAGTCCAAGTGATGTGAATTTCTCATTAGATGGCAGGGAATTAAACAGATGAACATGTTTGAAACTCACTTGTCCAACCAAAACGTCCCCTTTTCTTCCCCCTTTACAAATGAGATGGAACGTTTGTGACCAGCATTTTATGGCAATAACATTTCACGTGAGATAACTGATTTGATAAAGATCTTTTTCAGCTGGAAGACCATATTCTTCGTCTGAGGTGGCATTTGCAAGCTTGGGGCGCTGGAGAATGTTCCCAGGTTGAAGATGAAGATAACAGTTGTGACAAAAACCCACTTAGAAGTGAGCAGAGCTGGTATGTGTTGTTTTAAAGCAAGAAGGTGCTCACAGATGGCTCAGAGAGAGACTTAGCAAGTCTGTGCTAATCACACTCATGCATGGGAATGCCTCTACTGAAAACAGCCACACTTTCCTGGGGGAAGAGGGGGTGGGAGTGTCTTACTTAGTCAATAATTACAAAAATTAGTTTTATTCGAAGGCATGGAATAGCTAATGCTTCGTGCTATAGTTACAGCTGAGTGTATATTATTTAAACTGCAAAGACGAAGAGACTGTTCATGGGTGGTGGTTACAATCTGAAGCTTATAAAGGGAAACACAAAAAACCAGAAGTTCGGTTTTGAATGGGTAAATAACTATGGGTTCTTGAAGGTTCTGCTTCTAGATATTTCTCAGCTTGTTGGTCTCAAACCAATTAATTTTTCATGCATGATAAGTTATTTAGAATAAAACACAGTGCGTGAAAAAAATCTACCACAGACCTAAAAAGAAATTGGCTTTCCCGATAAACAATTATATTTTATTGTTTTTGCAAATCTGATATTTCCTATTAAACTTCTACTAATGATGCAAATTTAAAACCCAGCACCACTAAGTCTCATTAACCAAAATAGCATGGAAATCAGTAAATTTTTATTTTCAAGTGTGCTTTCAGCGCACAACATAAGATGATTCAGTGAGAGACCATTCAGAAAAGTAGATCCAGTTGCCCGTGCTAATTGGTCAGGCTTGATGAGAGGTAAGTGTGGACTGTACAGCCCAGAAGAAGATCAGCATGGCTTCCAGTCCTTACATCCCTCTAGTGAGAACCTAGAAAGTACACAAATGCACACAGGCAATAACAGATTGGCGAGAGTTCTATAGATAGGCAGATTTGGTGGCAACTAACCAGAGGAGGCCTCTTCTGTATGGGATAGTCAGGGAAGGTCCCCAAGGAATTTTAAGTTGAGACCTCCAAGAAACTGATCAAGGACCATTTCCTAAAAGGTCTATACATTTTTGCAATTATAGCAAAACCCTCATAAAAATATATTCCTTTTCTGGTTGGTTCATATTAGTAAGTAAGACAGATGATATAGGGACTGTTTCAGGAAAAAAAAAACAAGTCTGCATATTTCTGTATTTGTTTCTGACTTTTATTGGTAACCTAAACTAGAGAATTATTTGGGTTATAGAATAAAATTTATCTTCCTTAAATGGGTAGACGACTCCTAGCTTTTAGCTGAAAGTATTACGTTTAACAGACAGGGTGTGCATTTTAAATTTCTTTAATTATTTTATTTCTATATTTCTTTTTTAGTTTGCGGGGGGGCACTACAAGGACAAAAGGTGGGTATGGAGGGACTGGGAGGAAAGCAGGATTGGGGTGCATGATGTAAAATTCCCAAAGAATCAATAAAATATCATGTTAGTAAAAAGATTATTTTAAAAATGATGGGCTGTGTCAGCAGGAACAAGAACACGATGACTGAAGGAAGTCAATAGGGTGGTATGTGAGGCTGAAGGGACCACGTTGCATAGTTGGATATTGTATGTCAGGAGCGAGTTGTCTACGAGCATTTAAGAAAACTTGGCTGCAGACAGTAATGCCCTGAGGCATGCTGTGGACTCTCAGTGACGACAGTCACAGGCCCCTTTGATCTTGGCAACACTTCGGATTTTGCCCAGTGTTTTGTGGCAGTGTTAGTCACTGCAATGAGGCATCTCATTGGTGACAGCAGTAGAATAAGACCTTATTGGCCAGCTATCCAATTACGATTTTCCCCACCCCAATTTTGTGTGGATGTCAAGGAGTCAGCTGTCTTTGGGAAGGCTGCTTCTTCAGCTACAGAAACGGAAGCACAGTTGGGCTATTTTTGACATCAGGAGTGAGGCTCAGGAGAGGAGCCAGCTTCCTGAGCCAGCATGCTGAGACGAATAGATAGGGAGGCTGGAAAGGTCTTGAGACTGTGTTTACATTGTTGAGCCTATGGAATTCCCAGCTGTAAATATCTGGAACCTGTGCTTCTCAGTAGATGAGAATATGAGTTTACTTCTTTTAATTTTGTGTCTTTAATGAACTTGCTAATTTGCTGCTTTATATATCCCAATAGTAACTAGTTTTAACCAAATGTTATTCAGGAGATTAGACGAATATATTTTCTTATAATGGAGAAATGCAATTGATTTGGTGTTTCAACACGGGTGGTTAAAGCATCTTCCCACCAAGCAGATGTGTCTGCACAATGATTCTGTATTTATAAACACAAGTTTTATTTTTTCTTAGTGATCTTTATAATCTCTACAGAGACAACACTATCATATATAACCAATGCTATATTATATATTACATATTATATTACATATTATTATATATGTGTTATGTTACAAAAATATTTTTCAGACTAATTTCTTTTGTAAATCTCTTTAACTTTTGGCCTAAGAAGATGCCTGGTTTCCCATGTCTTTTTTCAATTAGCCGTTTACTATATGTTGTTTTGCTTGGAAGACAGGAGAAAAATATTTTCTCAAATGAGTATATCTGAGAAAGGAAAGTTTTTGTGGCCTCCTCATGTTCTGGAGAATACACAAGAGTCCTGCCTATTTCTTCCACAGATATAAGCTAACACATCAGACTGCACCATGAGACTTTGAACTGTCAGGGTGACTTGACTCCATCATCAGATAGTCACAATCAAATGTAGCTGAACAGGAGCCTTAAGTTCAATCTGCTGTCACTTCAAGAAAAATTTTCTTCCTAGAACCATAACAAAATACAGCTGGCTAATTCTATTAATCAAAAAATCTGTTAGCCTTAAAAATAACGGAAAGCGGGGCTGGAGAGCTGGCTCAGTGGTTAAGAGCACTGACTGTTCTTCCAGAGGTTCTGAGTTCAATTCCCAGCAACCACATGGTGACTCACAACCATCTATAATGAGATCTGCTGCCCTCTTAATGGCACGCAAGCATACATGCAGACATAACACTATATAATAAATAAATAAATAAATAAATAAATAAATAAATAAATAAATAAATAATCTTTTAAAAAAGATAATGAGAGCAAATTAAGGAGAAGACTAAAGGGGGTCTTATAAGGTCATGAGGTCAATGTCATCATGAAGGTCAATGTCATTATGAAGGTTAACACTATTATGAAGGTCAATGTTGTTATGAAACACTGTATCTAGAGGTCAGAGGAGCTCTCTACATTCTGCTGTCTTTATCCTGTGTATCAAGTGAAGTTTTACTTCCCAGCCTCTTGGGTTAAGCATGTGGCTGTCTAATTTTAGCTAATAAAATATAAGTTGAAGTGATATGTCTCACTCCTGGTTAGAAGTGTTAAGAACCAATGGGCATGTGGGGAGGGGAGAGTAACTGGGTGAGAGTGATTGCTGGATTGGCACGAGGAGCATTTTTCTTGAGGTGATAAAGGGTTGGACCTAATGTTTCAGTGAACACTGAGAGACCCTGTCTCGAAAATATCAGATAGAGAGTAATTGAGGAAGACACCTGGCCTGAATCATCAACACCTATGTAAAAATGTAAGCTATGCATGCTTGGAATCCCAGGATTAGGAAGTGGAGACAGGGGGAACTCACTGTTTGGCCAGACTAGCCAAGAGACTGAGCTGATTCAGTGAGAGAGTATCCCAAGTGTGCACATGGGTATGTGCACCCATAGACTCCCATTCATTCAGCACGTGCATGCACACACACACACACACACACACACACACACACACACACACGTGAGGTGGGGGGCAATATGCCATGCTCCCTTCCCTGTGCCTGGATGGAGGAGATGGTAACATCAGCTTCAATAAAGATGATGTGGACCAGATGCCCCTACTAAATTGAAATAAAACCTTGAGGAGTGGGGTGTTCATGTGTGCATGCGTGTGTGTGTGTGTGTGTGTGTGTGTGAATGCAGGCCAGTGATCAATACAAGGTCAGGTGTCTTCTTCAGTCACTATTCACTTTATTTTCTGAGACAGGATCTCTCAGTGAATCTGCAGTATACCAGTTGGTCTAGGCATCTATCCAGGAAGCTCCAGGGATTGTCCTAACTCGACCTCTTCAGCGGGGCAGGCATGAATCACCATATACCCACCTCTTCCCATGGTGCTCGGGAGTAAACTCAGGTCATTGGCTTGCACAGCAAGCACTATGTTACCTGAGCCATCTCCCTTGCCACAAACCTTTGTTTTTATAAGCCAATAGGACTTGGGGATTTTTACATTTTAGCTTAGTCATGCTACTTCATTATTTTTTAATTAAGAATATTATCAAAATAAAAGTATAATAGGAAAGTTTATAATTACAGCAAACTGGAAGACCAGGAAAAGACTGTAATTTTTTTTATCAAATAATTATTTTTATGTCAAGTATTTATTTAGAAAATATTTATTTATTAATGAACACAGTTGAATTTTCATAGCTGTTACAGCTAACTTCCTGAAATTGTTTTTATAAAAATAAAACAAAACTAAAAAACTCTCATTAGGTCCAAAAATGTTCCTCAACTGGAATTGTGTGAAGACATTGAGGTTCAGAGGCGACATTGATGACAGCCACCCTCAAGGAGTGAGCTGGCTCCTGAGTGTCACAGAGATTATAAGGCTACGTCAGGCCTGGTTTCCAGTTTCTTCAAATATTATTTGTTTGGTGATAAATTGTGTAGTAGAAACTTACAGTGACTTAAGAAAAACTGTTTCTTTTTCTCATCACACTCTTGCAGGAAACTGCACTCAGGAAGACAAAAAAGTAGAACCTAGATTTAAAATTACATAAATGTATACATAAATGTTTGTGTGTGTGAGAGAGAGAGATGGGTGGGGAGGGAGGGAGGGAGAGAGAGGGGGCGCGCTATTCAAGCATAAGGGTCTCAGAAGAGGAAAGGAAGAGATCTCAATGGATGACAAGAGAAGGCAACGGAATCAGAATCTTGGTTGTCAACCCGATTGCATCTGGAAACAACTGAAACTCAAGCTGCTGGCACTCCTATGAGGGATTTTCTTGATCACATTATTCAAATCAATGTGGATGGCCCCTCTGGTGGAAGCCCAGATAAAAGGGTGTAGAAGAAGGAAATGATTTTTGCCCGCTTGCCCCCACTCTCACTTCCAAGTCGGTCTACCCTGTTGTTGATACGTTTGCCACTGACATGGAAGTTAACTTCTTTGGGATTCTCATGTACACTGAAGACCAGCAGCTCTCCAGACCATCATTGCCAGATTGAGACTCCTGAGATAGCTAGCCTTGCATACTGAGCAACTACCAGATTCTCAGCTTCTCAGTGTGAGACAGACGTAGTTGGACCTCTCTCCTTCTCTGAGTCCTGTCCCTTTAGAGAACCCTGACTAATATAGTCTGAACTCTAAAATCAAGGACAATCTTTTTCATAGAAAATAATAACTCATCTAATTTCAAGGCAATATTCACATATTCACCAGTGGACCCAATGCTGTCTTCCACACCTCCTCTCTTCCCGCTCTGGGATCATTCTGGGACCATGAATTGGATTTAGTTCAAGTATAGTCTTATTCCTTTCAGATTCTTGACTATTCCTCAGCCTTTCTTTGTCTTTCATGACCTCAGCATCTTTAAGCAAACTGACGAATTATTTTGCAGGTTTTAAATATTTAAACTTATGACATATAGCCTGATGATTAATCCAGGTTATGCAAAATTTGGAGGAACTCAGCAGTAACATATTACCCTCCCCAGGTGTCCCCAGAGGTGGCACACGAGGGGATTCGTCTCGCTGTTGTTATATGAACACCAGTCGCTTTCCAGTTGTTCTCCATTAGTGATCAATAGGGAATTATGTTGAGCTGCCCTGAGACTATGTAAACATCCTGTTTCCTGAGAAGCTTTTCCTCTGGTTTTGGCATGCTTACATATACTGCTATGGATATGAATGGCTTCAAAACGGGGCTTTCTAGCTCCATCGCTCCTCCTAGGACATTAGTAGACACCGTGGGCTCCAGCGATCCTATACTGAATCACAGTTCTGTGAGTCATAGAATTCTGTTTGAGGGTGTTACGGTTTGAATGTGAAATGTCTTCTGCAGGCTCATGTGCTTGAACACCTGGTGCCCTTGATGGTGTTATTTGGGACCATGGCCTACCTAGCAGAAGTAAGTTGTTTGGGGAGGGCCTTGAAGGTAGCTCAACTCTGGTTCCAGCTGAGTCCTCTGGTTTCTATCCGCCAGGATGTGAGGGGCCACACTGCACTCCTCTTGCCTGGACTGAGCCACTCCAGAACACCTCCTTCTCCACAAGGGACTGTTTTCCCGAGACTGTGAGTTAAGGTAAATCTTTTCTCCCAAAAGATTGTTTTTGGCAGATATTTTGCTCATGTCAATGAGAGAAGTAACTAACTTGCTGGGTGGATGTGGGTCAAAAGAAAGCAGCCTTTGATATTTGTGAATAAATCCCTTGACATTCTACCTGAGAGTCTATCAACAGTTTTCTAGAGGAACAGGATTGATGTATGTGTATATTCAATTATAATATGTATGTCTATATAAAAAACACACACATATAATATATAATTCTTGTTACATAAAGTCAGTCTAATAATTCCCTTTATAAGATTATATATTATGTTATATAATATATTTAATGTATAACATATACCATATATGAAGGCAATTTAATAAATCTCCCTTTATAATATATGTTATGCAAGCTATATAAATATATTTAATACATAGCATAATATTATATATAACATATTATGTGTGGTATATATTATAAAGGGGGATTTACTAGATTGCCCTTATGTAACGAGGGCTAGGTCTTCTAACAATGGCCATCTGCATGCTGCAGAGTAGAAACTCCTGTGGCTGCTCTGCTCATAAAGCTAGATGCCTCAGCAGTCCAAATTTGACGCTAAAATCCTTATTCTTGAGAGTCAATGATATTCATCCCATACTGGAAGGCAGAAGAAGCTGGTGTCTAATGCCAGCAGAGGACGGCAGTGCCATCACTATCATCATCACTACTGTCAGCATCAGCAGCATCAGTAGCAGAGATAAGCAGACTCACTCATGAAGAAATGAAAACAGGCAGAAGTCAGATCCCCTGTCATGTAATCCCTGGCCCACCCCTTGGAAGGTACTACCCATTTTGAAAGAGTTATCATCCTCCCATCAGTTCTTTCTGGAAACAGCCTTCTTCAGTGATTCCAGGCCCTGTCAAACTGATAATCAAGAGGGCCTCCTCATCACAGAGAGAAACACAATTGCGGTGGATTTCATAAGCAAAAAATTCAAGTAAATTCTAAGTATTTGCACCGAAGAGTTTTAAAAGTTTAAGGCAATGAAGACATGGGGAAGTAGTTGTCTTAGGACACAACCGGTAGAGCTTTGGTCTCAGGTAACATGACTCCAAGACTGTGGTATAGTCACTGTGTCGTAGTAACAACAGTTTGGAACCCTGTAACACTGCCTGGAAGGCACAGCTTCCAGGTGCCTGGTCTGTAGAGGGCCTGGCTCCCTTCCTGGGCTCATGACCATGCATTTTTCCAGCTCTCAGAGGGCAGGGATGTTCTTGGTTCTAGAGACCCTGACACTGTGTTTGTAAGCGCCATCTAAGAGCTAGGACGTGGGAACAGATAACTAGTCAGGTTTCGTTGCCATGACAAATGACCCGAGATAATGAACTGATACAGAGGAAGGGTTGTTTTGGCTTCTAACTCCAAAGGCTTCACTCAGTGGCAAGGTGGCCCTGTGACTCCTGAGCATATGGCAAGGCCATTATATAAGAAGTGTACAGTGCATGGAAACCAGGAAGCAAAGGGAGAAGAAAAGGGACTAAGGTCCTAACATGTCCTGTAAGGACACAGCCTTGATGACCTAATTTTCTGTCACTGGGTCTCATCTCTTGAAGTTCTACCACATCCCATCAGCGCCACAAACTGGTTTCCAAGCATGACCCCTTATGGGACATCCTTGACCTCAACAATCATAGCATATAGGTACTGAAAATTTTGAAATGTGTATGGCATTTCGTTGTTTACAGTGTGGCTGAATTTGGGTGTATGATGCTTGTGACGGGTTAACAAATGACCCCACCCTTTCAGGACAGTACCTCAGCTGTGACTGCTGCGCTCTGGTCCATAGAGCTGTCAGAGCTGACCTTCCCAGTCTGCTGCTGTGGTGGACAGCGGGCGAGTTTCCTGGTGTGCGGGGAAAGGAGTCTAACTGTGAGAAATACACTTTCATCTCATTTTGTTTTAATGTCTTCCCCATTTTTATTCTCCCAGGAACCCCATAGCTCCCTTCGTGAGTCTTCCCAGGCTCTGCAGAGTGAGTCAGCTTGTTTCCGTCTCCCCACTGCTGGCTCAGGTGTCAGTTTTCCTCGCACTGATGAGTCAGCCAGGGCCCGCCATCTCCTCCTCTTCTCTTTGTCTCTGTGCACACAGCCTATTTTGGTTTCCTTGCCATCTTTTGAGCAGCATTTATTAGGGAACTGAGAAAAGCATGTCTGTTCAATCCACATTTCTAGACTCTCTTTTATTATATCACGAAACTTAAGTGATATTAAAGCAGAATCAAGGAAATCAAAAGTGGATATTCTTTCTAAACCGATTACACTGACAGATTACCAAAGAAGAAGTTAGAGGGATTTTTCCCCCTTGATAATGTTAATTCTAACAAGACAGCATGAGAACTAGATCCTACATCGAAGTCTACTTATAAACATGCCGCAACAAGCTTACTCTGTGCAGGCACACGTCATACACAATGCCTACTGGGGGCTGAATAGAGTGGGTTCTTACCAATACAAATTGGTAAGGATCACAGGTGGAGCCGAAACCCATTTCTTTGGAGAGGGTGAGGATGTTACTTCTCCCTGCCCCACTTCTAGCCCTTGTCACCAATTGTTCCAACAAAGTTTAGATATGACTTACCGGAAGG